>NC_134420.1:31934103-32559103 GCF_030867145.1 Opisthocomus hoazin
TGATGGCATTAGGGTACACTGTGTGCTGGTGTCTACTAGAGCCTGATACTCCTGGAGATCTGATGTGTCAGGCCATCGAATCTACACAGTCCAGTAAACCCGGTTGTCCTGCTCCTCCACGTGGCTGGAGGCAGGGCCCCTCTAGTTCTGGCCATAGTAGTTGTTATCAGGGAATGAGTTAGTGTTGCATGTGTGGGTTACCCGATCCTTGGTACTCATGTCTTGTAAGAACCAGTCAGAAGTTCCTCCCCTAGGAATAGAAGTAAAATCAGCTCTTCTACTTTGTCTGGGGAGCTTCCAGCTGTAAACTGGAGCAGCAATTTTCCTGGGAGATTCTGCATTTGTGGTTGTTTTCCCTTGCAACTCATGTACCCATGCCTTTAGGGCCGAGGTAGTTTTTCCATCCCACCTCCTCATGTCGTTTCCATGGTCATGCAGGTAAAACAACAGGGTGCCTTGTGGTGTGTACTGTGTCTCTTGAGCAGAAGCAGGTTTTCTTCTAGTAGCTGAGACACTGGTTTGTACAGGTGGGGAGTAGGACCTATTTAATTTTTCGAACAGGTTTTTTGATTTTTCGGACAGTATTTCCACAGCCAAAACACAGGCCTGTAGGGAAGAAGAGAGATTATCTTTGTATTGCCGGAGGTGGCCAGCCACTTCATTCACCATTGGTGCCTCTTCTGCCAGCCCATTGTTGCCAATGAGTTGGCATATGATGATTGTGCACTCTGTACAAATTTCCATCACATAGGTCATATGCGTTGGACTTCATCTGGATCTGTGGGTGACTGCGGGTTGTCCAGGTCATGACAAATCGGCTCCTGCACAGCTAGTTCCCTCAGGTACTGGATGCCTCTCTCCATGGTGATCCACTTGCCTGGGTGGCATGTGATACTTTCCTTGAAGGGATGCCTGTTCTTCATGGCTGACGGAAATTGCTGAGGACTTGTGTCCCTCTTCCAATTGCCTTGTCAATGCCCCCTTCCCTAGACAGAGATCTCAGCTGCTTGGCTTCCCTGCCCTCTAATTCCAAGCTACTGGCCCCACTATCTCAGCATCAGAGCAGCCAGGTGGCAATGTTCTCATCTGGATGACAGCTGAAATCTTTTCATGTATCTCACATCTCACCCAAAGATAAGAATCGGATGATTACCTCTGGTTCTTCATCCTGTTCTCATTATGATCCTGGTTCATCTTCACCTCTGTGTTCTGATTTTTTAATGTATTTCCTCTTCTGTATAGCGGTGACTGATGCCGGCAGGGGTTGGTTCTCTGGTTCAGCTGCGATGCTTGTCTGGGGGCTTGAGTATCTACAGTACCTGTCGCTGGGTTCTGAGTAGCTGCACTGCCTGTTGCAGGGTTTTGAGTAGTTGCAGTGACCATGGCAGGGGCTGGAGTAACCGCAATACTGTCACAGGTTTGAGTAACTGCAGTGACTCTCACGGGAGTTGGAGTAGCCACAGTGCCTGTCACGTTGTTGTCAGATCCAGAGATCCTCTGAGGGTACTGACTAGTGTTGAACAGGGCTCAGTAGGCATGGGCCAGGCCCCAGCACTGTTTTTCAGGATTCTGCACTTGTTCGGGGGTGAAGTTCCAAAACTCCAGAGGTGCCCACCATCCTAGGCATCTGCCTGTGCTGTTCCACACACCCTGCCACTCATAACTATCCAGACTTGAGGCAGATCTCTGGATGATATTCTTAAAGTGCTTGCTAACCTTAAGCAAAACTGAAACAATATTCCCAAGAAATACCAATAGAAGTATTTTAACTACCGAAGGATGTTCAAGGTATTGAAAAGTTATTGTAGCGGAGGAGAAAACATCACAGAGCAGGGTAGCGAAGGTGCCATTCTGTACTTCTTCCATAAAAAACCTCACAGAAGAAAAAGTTTAACTGCTAATTATCTCCACGAGGTGGTAGCTGAGTATTGGTAATAGATTCAGCACAAAGTGCAAATACCAGATTAAGGCCAAGGTCAGTGGTCTAATAACAGATCTCACAGGTGAAACATTAGTAGTCATTGCAGACTATAGCAGCTTGCAATAGCCAGCACCAACCTTTAACATGTACAGCAAAAGCAAGAGCATGAGTAATCTATATCGTGACCTGCAATGGTTAAGAGATATAAATGCTTTAGTACGCTCTGGTCAGATCTGCCATTATCTCAACCCTTTGAGCCCCATGTAGGGCACCAAAAAGGACTGTCATGGTTTAACCCAGCAGCCACCAATTAAGCACTGGACAGCCGCTCGCTCACCCCCCTCCCCTCTCCCCAGTGGGATGGGGAGTAGAATGGACAAAAGTAAAATTTATGTCATGGGTTGAGATAAAGACAGTTTAATAAGGCAACAAAGGTAATACTAATACTAGTACTGATACTACTACTACTAATGATAACAATGAATATGCAAACCAAACTATATACAATACAATTTTCTTCTCACTGCCTGATGACCAGTTGCATAGCTACTCCCCAAGCAGCGATCGCGGGACCCATGGGTTTCCTGGAGCTTACAAATTCTGCAGATTTTGCCAAACTCACAAATTTCACATAACTTGCCAAACTCACAGAAAAAGACCAAACTCCCAGAAAAGTTCTAACTTCTGCACAAGAGACAATTTGAACTTGAGGAAAAGAGACAGAAAAAAACCCCAGGATTCCTGCCCCCTGGCCAACTCCCATTTATAAACTGAGCATGATGTTTATGATGTGGAATATTTCCACTGGTCAGCTTGGGCTGGCTGCCTGGCTGTGCTCCCTCCCAGCTCCTGCACGCCTACTCATTAGCTGAACATGGGAGACTGGAAAAAGTCCTTGATTTCATAGCAACAACTGAAAGCATCAGTGTTATCAATGTTCTCCTTGTACTCAATCCAAAACACAGCAACTACTGGGAAGAAAATTAACTCTATCGCAGCCGAAACCAGGACACCTTTATTTGTGACAGAAGTAGCCTAAAGGTGGAAAAATGAATTACTTTTTGTATCTTTCTTACTTGACAGAGACCTGATTGTTACAAGTGGGCACCAACTCTCAGTAAACCCTCCCTTAAATCCCAGGCACCAGGCTCTGGGCTGCTGCCAGTGGACTGAAGAGAGAGCACACTGCTTTAGCCTCAGGGGTGTTCCAGTGGAGTGTGCCCTGTCTGTTGCAAAGTGGAACGTGACAGTGTTATTTTCCCATGAAAGGTATGTTTGGAAGGCCCTTATTTGCTGATAATGACAATTTTTCATCTTTCAAGAACAGTTTGTAAGTAGCAATTCATACGGGGGGATTCTTCTCTCAATTGGACTGTTGTTCTGAATAATTCCATGGTCTTTCTTACAATATCTGCAGACGCAATTTAAAAAAATCTTTGTGGTGTATCTATCAAACTGTATCTGGCTGCAACTCTGCGATGAATATTCATATTCCTGTATGTAGCATGAGGTAAATGCTAACACTGTAAAGCCATCTGAAGACTTTCATTGTTCTGTTGGCCTTTGTAACCTTCCTGACTATTTTCTTTAGGTTGGATTATAATTCAAGTACACAATCAAGTTCAGGATCAAGGTTAAAATCCTGCTTATGGCTCCATGCTTATAAACAAACATATGAAACAGGCTGTGCTGGACTGTGTATTGGTGATTGATTATTGTGACAGTGTTCAAGGCTTTAAATAAGGAAGGTCAGGTACTCTAGATATTCCTGCTGAATACCTGATCATCTTTATACAATAATTGGGGACCTAATAAGTGCTTATAAATATCTCAGGGGTGGGTGTCAGGAGGATGGGGCCAAACTGTTTTCAGTAGTGCCCAGTGACAAGACAAGGGGCAACGGGCACAAACTGAAGCATAGGAAGTTACGTCTGAACATGAGGAAGAACTTCTTCCCTCTGAGGGTGACGGTGCACTGGAACAGGCTGCCCAGGGAGGTTGTGGAGTCTCCTTCTCTGGAGATATTCAAGACCCACCTGGACAAGGTCCTGTGCAGCCTGCTGTAGGTGACCCTGCTTCGGCAGGGGCATTGGACTAGATGACCCACAGAGGTCCCTTCCAAACCCGAACATTTGCATGCTAAAGACATGGTGGCTGGTAAATACTGACAGCTGTTCTGATGAGAAGGGTGATTAGAGAGCTACTTCATTCAGTTTGTGGGTTATCTTGCGTCTGCAGGTAGGCAAAACAGACTTTGAGACTAGTTCAACTAATTAAGCCACTGACACCAGCTGAGACACTACTAAAGAAAAATATAGGTTCAAACTAAGAGTGATACAGACTGAGTGTGCTCTATTCTACTAGCAGGGAGTGTGCAGTGCAAGAACAACACATAGTGGTCACAGCTTGCAACGTGGGAAAATTGGGAGCAACAGAGAAAAAAATTTTTCACAGTGAAAGTGGTTAAACACTAGAAGAGGTGCCCAAAAAGGTTGTGGAATCACTGCCTGTGAACATTTTTAAATGAAAAAAAAAAAGAGCAGCATGATCAACTTTGGAAGTTAGTCCTGCTTTGGATGAGATGAACTTGAGGGCCTTTTCCAATTTTTTGATGTTCTAAGAAATGGTATATTCAGATTCTCTTTCCTCAGCATGAAGTGCACTAGCCTGAAATAGAAAGACTGGTTCATGAGGTGTTAAACACATGTTTATTTATCCTTTTGATATTTATCCTACACCACTCATGCATTATATCTACAGTCAGAAGAATGGGTACAGGAACATATGGATGACTTCCTGTAGCCAATGTATGAATACCTCCGGAGGGGATGCGGTATCTCCTCCTGTCTTCTGGAATGTGTACATGCCTTGGGCATCATCTTCCCTGGAAAATGAGGGATAAATTTAATGAGGCTATGAATGACGCAGTTCCAGTCTGTTCTGTTGAGACAGGTGTTCAGGAAAGATTCCGCTCTTAGAAGAAAAAAGTACTTACTGGAACTGAAGTGTTTTTTTGGGGGGTTCTGGTCCAAGAGGATCTAGTAGAGTTTTGAAAAGATGTTACCCGTGGACCTAGCAGGCAAATAATTCTGTAGAGCACCTGGGGATCTTAAAGATATCTCTAGGATGATTTTAAATGAATGAGTACTGTGAGTACTGTAGGTACAAGCCAAAGTACAGCTAGGTGGTCGAAGAGGTTTGTTGATTAATGAAAAGAGCTGTAGCTCCTGTGGAGACACTGGTTCTTACTTTTATGTTGTTATGTTTGAAAATCTGAAGATTTACAAACCCAGGAGGAGCAGCTGGCAAGTGGCAGCGAGTGAACCTGTATATGCCACCCACAACACATCTTCCATCCAAAGCTGTCAATGGTGTAGCAAGCATATTGCTACAGAGCAAAACCCAGCCCTTGCTTTGAAGTGATGAGGGATTTCTAACAGCTGCATGAAACCCTGTCATAGTGCAGTTTTGTTCGTCTTGTACAGTAACAGTGCAAAAGGGCGATGCTTGAGAAAACTGGATGTGAGGCTGACTGCTAACTGCTGCTTCATTTTGTATATCAGCTTATTTCTGCCCTTCTCATTGGACTAGATATTACAGTCCAGGTCTCCCTATAAATGACTCCCATTGCCTTATAAAGAAATGGAAGGAGAAAGGGCAAGAGAGTATCCTGCAGAAGAATCTGTGCATTTGATCTGTCAGGAGCTTGTCAGGAGCATCCCCATAGAAAAGGGGAGGTAGTTATTTAAAACAGGATTTCTGCCTTTTAAATCAGCACTCACCATGAAAGTAATTTTGTTAAAATGTGACTAAAAAATTTGATTGTGATTGCCATGGTAATATTCCTGTCGTGGCTCTTGTGAGACTTCTTATCCTTCTCAGTCCCAGTTACTTCAGCAGTTTGTTCATAGTTCTTGTGATCAGTGAAAGACCAATGCCTTCAGCGTGTACTCACTGATTTATTGTGTCTTACACTCTTGCAAATTATTTCCAGTACTTCTTATCAACATTTTATCATTGTCCTTCAGCTGTGTGGAAGACAATATTGTGCAGCTCAAACATGATGTTTTTTTAGAAGTGATTCATTACAAGCCCTGTTGCCTGCTAATGTCTCACACATGGCTGTTTTTTCACTAGTTTCTACTTTATGATGGGAAAGTATGTAGAAATATTTCACTCCAGTCCAGTACATGCAGTGGAATTTAAGCACGTGTAATAGCCAAAATCAAAATCATAACCCAGCTAGGCAAAATTGAATATCAACTAAAACAGATGTATAAATTGCACATTTCTAAAGAAAAGAAATTAAAAAGTGCATTCAAGGAGTATAAATTCTTAAATTTCTTCCCTTCATAAAAGGAAGCATGAGAGTGTGTGTGGGTATGGGGTTATATAAATGTGTGTTGGAAAGGACGGGAGGAATGGAGAATGTAAAGAAAAGGAAAACCAGAAGATTAAAAAAATATGTTTTGTAATTACTTGTATGTTTTTTGTAGAATGCAGGGTCCCCAGCAGAAATCACCTTCTGCCAGAAGACATGCATATACAAGCAAGATGGCTCAGGTTCTGACCAGATGGTTGGTTTCACTGTGCAGTGCCAGAGGCGAACGTACAGTAACCACTGCTTGCTCCAGGTTTAGTAGAATAAGCGAGGTTACAAGATGCCAATTGCTCAGCCACAAGGTGAATCCCTTTTTTTCTGTAAAACAGTGAATGACAGTGCCACCGGCTACCACAGGACACAATACCTACTTAGAAACAATTCATTGAAGTCTGTATTTTGTATACTTTCATGACTAAGTTGTTTTGCAATCAGTTATTATTAGTACAGTTATTGTCTTGGGATGCTGACAACTAATGCTTTTATGAAGAGGTCGTAACTGCTTTCCATCACTGAAGCTCTAGTGACAGGTTATGGAAGTTTTCTCAAGATCTCTCACGTTGAGGTCAGTGTAGAAACCAAGGAACAAATTCTGCTTACTTCATTTCTTATTGATTCCACTCAGATGTTTCAGTCACTAATCAGACGTGAAAATAACATGGTCCTTTGTTCTCTGCTACAAAATCCTGAGGTAAGAAAGATATTTTAAAAAATTACTTTTTTTCTCCCACTGGGGAAAAGATTAGCACTTGGTTGCATAACTCTGTTTTGTCCCCTTAAAGAAACGTGGTGAAAGTCTCCTTGAAATAGCCATTAAACTAAAAGTTGAGGCTCTCTGTGGGGATTTGGAGGCTGAGATTATGCCTCAGCTGTGCTTGATTAGGTTCTTCCACTTACCAGACAAGCATTCTGATCATCAGATTGTTGATTATTGACACATGGGTGGTTTGGTGGGTTCAGAAGAAAGTCTTGATTTTTATTCCACATTAGACCACGAAGTTTTGAAATCTTGGTATTTTTTCATGAGATGAAAGCTTTCTTTTATCAACCATTACCTTACACATCATATAATGTGAAGTTAGTCTTTTGGTAATTTAGGTTCCTTAGGATATATGGCTCGTGCTGTGTCCTGTCTGTGTTTCCTTTGATTCATCTGGAATGAATCCCCCTAGAAGAGAGGGAAGGAAGATCAGAGACAAACATTAACTTTTTTCCTTTTTTTTAGTTGTTTCTGGCTACTAAGTGCATTTTACATAGCCTAAGAACCACTGTCCACCAGCAAAAGAACTGCTTGGAAAAAGCCAACCCCATTCATCTCCTTACATGGCCTCTTCATCTTCTGAGGCCTGAGAGAAAGGTTCCTTTGATCCTGGAAGGTGCTATTGCCTAGTGGTTCCTAAGCAGTCATACTCAGGCCAGAGCTGTCTTTTCTCTCCATTTTCTGCTCGTTCCATTGGCTTTCTGAGTATTATTTTCATCATTTGTGTCTGTCTGATTAGCCATATTGCAGACACACAAGATGATAATGGGCTGAGGCAGGTAAAACCACTCTACCTTTCAATTCACAAATTTAAGAAAAATAGCTTTACTTTTTAAGAACATGGAGGAGTCACTCCCTGTTCTTTGCATGTGCAAGTTTTCCCTTCCTCTGGGTTGACAGGAGAGTAGATTTTTTGAGAAAGTAATTTATTATCCTTCTTCATTCCTTTCAGTTCTCTATGTAAGGCCATTTGGCTTTCCAGTGCTTCTGCTTTGCTTTTCTTCTCCCTGCAGAAGAGCATAATTTTGCATTATCAGTGAGCATCAGTCCAGACCTCAAAAGAAAGCAATTTCCTGGGCTTAGGAAGGAATCCAGTGGTTAGTCTCATAAATCCTATGTATGCTCTGCGGCTGTTCCAGCCCTTAGCAAAGTTTGGCAACAGGGTGATTTAATCTAGCAGTCACGTAGTATAACGCATTTCTTTTATGACCTCCTAGCCAGCTGTTCAGGCTAAATCATTGTACATACAGCCATGACTTGACTAATGCCTGTGCATGTCTCAGCTGCTTTCCTGTTATTCTGTCTGTAGATTGGTGCAAAATTCTCCTTATGAAGTGGTGTTCCTGGAGGACAGAGCCTTCTGCTACACATGAAAAATAAGGAGTGATTTTTCTATGGGTCACAACATGCACAGATCACAAAGTCGAGGAGATTCTAGCTGGAACGTGACTTAGTATAAGAAATGTAGTTCTTCTGGGAGCAGATGAGTGTCTGTGGCCTGTAAAGATGATTCCTTCTTGCTGTGGTCCCCAGTTCTCCAGGGCAAGGTTCTGTGTGGAGACAATCATGAATGCTTTTACCTCTGTGAGACATTTTTTCATGAGTTTTAGGTTTTTGTTAATGAAGTGTAAAAACTGAAATCATGTTTAAGCATGTTTTCAATCTTTTCATGCCTCTGAAAGTGATAGTATGGGGTCATGTGCTTCCAAACAGACTTTTCAGCAGAAAAAGACAAAAAAGAAAATAAAAGCTCTGGCTTCTCAAAAGCCATTAATAATATAAAAAATGTTTCGCTGAAATGAGATGCTTTGATGAGCTTAGATCGCATGACATTGTCTGCTTGGCTGTCAATTCTGCAGCACCCTGAGCTCTGACTTCCCGCAGGCACAGCACAAACAGCAGGCACAGCATATACCTACCTCCGCTTTCAGGGAAGAGCCACAGACCAAAGCACCACATTCTGCTGCTGCTACTCCCAGGGCAGCTAGAGGCCTGAGCTTCACAGGATCACAGAATAGTAGGGGTTGGAAGGGACCTCTGTGGGTCATCTAGTCCAACCCTCCTGCCGAAGCAGGGTGACCTACAGCAGGCTGCACAGGACCTTGTCCAGGTGGGTCTTGAATATCGGCAGAGAAGGAGACTCCACAACCTCCCTGGGCAGCCTGTGCCAGTGCTCCGTCACCCTCAGAGGGAAGAAGTTCTTCCTCATGTTCAGACGGAACTTCCTGTGCTTCAGTTTGTGCCCATCTTAAAGAAATGAATGCCAAGTGAGTATAGAGATTCATTTTTCCTCTTCCCATATTCTAGAATCATGATTTACTGGATAGGTCTGAATTCAGTAAATGGAGCAGTGGGAGCTTATGGACTGGGGCTAGAGCATTCCTCTGTGCAGAGATTTGGTGTAACAATTGTTTGCCATTGCAACTCTACTCTGGTTGTCATCTGAAGGCTGCTCTGGAGTTTCACTGGTACGCTGACTTCAGCTGACCTTTTGTGCAAGAATACACTTCATCCAAACCCAGGAGAATGATTAAATACTTTCTTGGCTGTGGGAGAAGGTGGCTGTTAAAGAGACAGTAATGAAAGATAAGGGGACAGGCAAAGATCAGTAGAAGCATATTTATACTTATATATAGGAGTATATGAGCTCCGGGTATGTGCTGCTGAAAGGAATATTTGTTCCCCAGACAGCCATCAAGATCTGCTTTTAGCTCCAGCAGACTTGAAATGATGTCTGGTTGAATCTCCGTATTTCATTATATCAGTTGGTGCTTGCTGGAAAGGAAGGGAAAAGAATGAACTCCATTCTCTCACTTGAGTACATCATATTAAAGATAAGCTTGGATGTGAGATGATTTAATTCTTCTACTGCTTGCTTAAATAGTATATTGTGTTTTTGCAAAGGAGGTGTAGCAGTTAGTCATGATACCTAGAATGTGCTTCCAGCTCTGAAGAGGGGATTGGAAAATGGCTCTCCAGAGTAAAAAGCATTTACAGTTGCAGAAACAATAACAGACACATCCCTTCTGAGCCTTTGCAGAAGGCTCAGCTACCTCAGTTGGATCTCCCACAGTAGGTTTAGACTTTTGTAATTGGCCCTTACCCTTACATTCTCCTGGATCGCAGGCACATCGGCTGTGCAGGCTGCGGCATCTCTCCTGCACCACGCTGTGCCGTGTCATATGGGTCACTGCTAACTTGCAGCACAGTGTCAAGGACTCTCCTCTTGACGTGACTATGCCAGATGTCTACCCTGACAAATTGCTTTGCTGCCAGGAGTGATGGAAGGAAAGAAACTTGAGACACCTTCCTTGCCATCTGAAGGAACAAATGCTGATGTTAAGGAAGGTCTATGCCTAGCATCACAGACTCACTGAGGGACTGTAACCACACGACTTCACACTCTTCATTTTATTTTCCTGACTTAACTTTGCAAATGGATTAGCTGTAAATCTGCCCAGAGTTTTGCACTGCCACAGCACTAGTTGTTATTATTATGATTGTTGAAATATACTGTTAAGTCTCATAGAGATGATTCAGCTGCCTGTATATTTCCCTGAATATTTTAGTATTATAAGAAATATAAAGTCCCCAGTCTCACAAGATTTGAGGTTTTATTTATATGATCCATGCAATGCAATTAGCCACCTCAACAACAGGGAACAGGCAATCACAACCTTCAATTGCTATCTGGGAACCCTTATTCTGCTATGCCATATCCTGAAGACAATACAGTATGACCTGGAAACTCTAAAGTCTGAATGCAGGATGCTTTGGTTTATTTTGACATACAAGGATTAGAGAGAAAATACATTGATGATTTGGGTGTATAAAGGTGTCTGAGGTTTTGGTAGTTCAGAAGAAGGACTGATGGTTGGTCTCCAGTCAGATGTGTTGAGGGAACCTTTTAGCTACTTGTGCCTTCTGTGGGCTTTCCCAAACACGTATCTGAGCTCAGAGCATCTGCCTTGTTAGCTCAGAGCTCTCAAGCCTGCTTGTACCTGATGTGTCCTCGTTCCTTCCTTGCACGTGCATTTCAGATTGCCAGGATTTCAAAGTTTGATTCTGTGTCTTCACTTCTGAAGCTTCTTGAGAGTGAACACTGATGGAAGCACATATATTTGAGGTAGAAGGAAGGGACGGGGGGTTACTAGCAGAGGGGTTCCCAGCTTGCTTTTCAATGTGATTGCAGCCTTACTAAGCTTTTTCCAGGTATTCCAGAACACTATGTAAGCAGTCACTGCAACTGATATCTGTATTGTTTCAAGGGAACAGCATAACCACTTTGACATACAGCTGTTTTATTTAGTTTCACCAGGTGGAACAACCCCACTTAGATTCAGAAGACAGCCAATTGTAACACAGTTTTTTTTCAAGCAAGAAAAATTCTGCCATAAGTATACAAGTTTTACACTTGGGAAGATGGAGAGGAAAATTTTATCATCAATGTGCAAAACTGTGTAATCATTTATAATAATTCTTCCCAGCTGTAAAGAGTATGTCTCTTTTCAGTGTATACTGTCATATTCCAGTGCTGGCTAAGTGTATGTTTTGCTTTCCAGTATGGATGATTCTCTTGGCAGCTGGGGGACGTTCTGTAGCCTTTATTACAGAATGCTACTCCTTTAAACTATGAGTTTCACCTCTCTGCAGGGTTGCCTCCAGTCCCTACCAGGGCCTGTCCAGGGACAGCACTTCCATTAGCAGTGACAATGACAATGAAGGGTGCAGCTCGTGAGTCACAGGTAAGGAAGCTAAGGAGAGAGAACATGGGTCTGAATACAGAAGAGGGCTCAGCTGCTCAAAGCATGGTCATTGCACCTGTATACCAGGGAGACATGTACACCGTACAACCATTCTAGAGGAAAAATTGCTGTCGCTGTAGCAAAGTAAAATTTACAGGTCACAAGATGGCAGCATAATCTCACTGGTCAGTGTGACAAAATTTGAGGGTTGAGGTCATTAATCTCCCTCAACTCAAACTCCTGTTTTGAACAATCAGAAAGTCCTGTGTCTTAACCAGCTGGTGCTTCTGGGCTCAAAACTACTGTGTATATAGGTGAAACTATGATGTTTGTAGGTGAAAATCCTGTTACATCACTTTTCAGACTAACCTGTTTAATTTAAATTCAGTTAGATACGCTGTGATAGTGCTGAAATAAATTGCTCACCTGGAATTCAATACTGAATGAAAAATGACACCAGCATGTTATGTAACTAATCAATAAAAAAGCAACATTTATGGAACACTGACTTTGCAAAGCCTGTGTGACAGTCACGTTTGTTACGCTTTCCCTTCCTTTCTGCTCTTGAGAGCAAGATATTCTGCGCTCTGCCTCAAAATACACATTTCTTACTGAACATTAATCTTTTTGTAGTAGTACTGAGTGAATATATTCTCTGCGAAGAGCTTATTTAATCCATTATTCTCTTTCTGTTTGAGGGATATGTAAGTAATCTGTATTCAGTTTTCATCTGCCTATTTGCCTGCCTGTCTCTTGTGTCTCTCCTTCAAAGAAGTCTCCCTATTCTTACTATTCTTCATTAGCTGTACCTTTCAAATGTGCAGTACTTGATTTGGAAAAAAAGAACTGTGGTAGGGAGAGATGATTCATCACAGCAGTCACCATATTATATAACACAGAGTGATAACAACTGCTGAGAACATTTGTAGCAGCAATATTCCCACTTACAGATTTAAATACTTCCCTCAGGAATGTCTGTAAAAATAAACGGAGGTATCTACATATACTTGGAAGGACAACCAGCCATGAAAGCAAGGAAAAAATCTACCAATTTTCAAAATTAAGTGCAATTTTGGTGATATTGCTGTAGAATTAAATCATAGATAGTTAGGTGCACGTTCCAGGTGCACTTTTTCGAGGAGAACGTAGAATCACATGTCTACCAGTTGCTTGCATCTACCAAGTGAATATGATGTTTTGGCACATGTGCAAACTGGGTTTATGGGTGTTTACTTGCTGGACTTACAGGTGTGTTTTCAGAGGACATTTTTGCAAATGTTAGACTTTTGAACAGTTTTGAACAAATGGTCATTGACTTTGGTTTTGTATAGCTGTTCACATGACAATTGTTCTATCCAAGCTTACTCTCACCGGTCAATATAATTGCATCTGAGCATCCCTAAGCTAAATTTGATAAAGTAAAAGAAAACTGAGAAAGTTGTACACTGGCATTTCCGTTAGCATGTTGTTGCTGGGCTAAGCAATTGGCCGCGTGGTGTCACTGTGTCTTAAGGCAGCAATACCTCTAGCAAGAAAGCCTTTAGCAATTCCAAGTTTTCCTAGTATCCCAGCAATGTGATATTATCTAAGGAGATGCTTCCGCAAAAATGGCAAGGTCATGGAAGCTTCGCTGTAGGAGTGTTTGAGGGAGATATTTTATACAAAGCATCTGTTTCGCAGCTGCTTGTGCCTTCCTGGAATACATCAGAAAAGTTTTAGTGCTTCTTCTCCAGATGTGTGCATTTGGGAGCATGCTTATATGGAAAGCTTTATCTTAAACAGTTGCAAGTCAGAGATTTAAAAATTCAGTGGCGCTGGACTCATCCTACATTTTAGTCATAGTCCTTCTTCTGTTCTTCTGTCTTGTATATCTGAATGCACAACATTATTTGGCTCTGCTGAGCAGAGGAAACTTGGCTTATGGAGCTCAGAGCAATATAAACTACAGCTCCTGAGACCCACATAATGCCATTTAATCCCCCCTAGTCCTGAAGAATGCTTTGCTACCACACCTGCTCGAGACCGCTGTGCCAAAAGCTGATGTATTCGGTGGTTAAGGAGTTTCATAATGTACAGCTATAGCAACACTGAGGAAAACAATTGTGTACAGATACAGTATCAGCCTTAGCCAAGAAGATGATATCTGGCTCAGTGCATACTGAAAGACTGCAAAATCTCATGCAGTAAAAAGTGTTGGTGTGCACTGTTTCCTCTGTAAAATGGTAAGTGAGCCTGGAGTAGCCAGCCTTATGCTAACATCCTGATAGTCTGAGTAGGTTAGGTTAAGATTTTATAGAAAGGATAGATGTCTGACAATGACTTACCACCCACGTAGAGTGCAAGGTGCTTTGTTTTGATTGCTAGGACACTAGGTAGTTGCAATGCTTTTCCTAAGTCAGCTGCTCTGCTTTGTATGAAGCTTACTCTCTGCATAGCTGCTGAGAATGATAGTGCTGTTTTAAGATGCATATTTCTTAGTGATAGCTTTGCTACTGATTTTGTTTGGGCCAGGAGTTCACTTGTAATATACATGTTATGATGGCCGTATCTTCAATTTAAATGCATGGTCAAACCATATTTAGAGTTATGAGGCCTACAAAGCATGGCTATGAAAATTCTGGTGTCTCGGTATGAATTTTGGTGCAATGGTATAAATTCAGCAAATGGCTGCGTTAGACTGGCCTTGAATGTGACATGACACTAACCGCTAAATAAAACCCGGGCTGTCAGATCTCACAGGCTAGAGCAGAGCAGAGATGCCCTGGAGTATGTGACTCTCTTGAAGAAGCAGCAACAGCACCCAGGGTGGGTTTGGAAGACAAGAACACATTTGTGAGTAGCAGATTATGTTGTGTTTCCTCTTGTTACTTGCAATGTAACAACAGCTTAGAAGTATGTTCAAAGTTACTAATTTAGGAACACTTATTTGAATATGATTTTTGGCCTATGATTCCTCCCCTTTCTCCCTCACCATTGCTTCTGTGATTATCTTACCTGGAAGAATTCTCCATTGGCCTCTGTGCTGGTGGTGACCCTTGGTATGGGAGCTTCTGCAGAGGGTAAAACATGATATGGTTCATTCTGGGGGAAGAAGAGCTTAAGGCTCTTCTTCAGTGCAGAAAGTAGCATTGAACGGTAATGCAGCAAAGCAGATGGGGTCTGCTGCAGCAGAAGGTGGTACAGGTGAACTTTGGAGTAAATCAGGCACGTTGCCAAAACAATTTGTCCTTGTTCCACAAATCTTGGAAATTGCTGACCTCAGTAGCTAGACACAAAATGCACCTTGGTAGTGTACAAGGGAGTTCTACCATAACTATAATTATCCTAATGGCACTGCTGCCATGATGGTATATAAACTATAAACAGGAAAGGCTGAAACCCACTGACACATATGAGACGCAAATGAAGGGCTAGTGCCTCTACTATAGGAATACGAATAAGAAATGGAAACTGGCTGAGGAAATCCCTGAAGATTTGTCTCCAGGAACTGCCCTCAAAATGTTTGCTCAGGGCAGAAAGGTGGGAAGAAGGAGAAGGGTTTATTTCCTCCCCTTGTGGTTTTATGAACCCCAGGCCCTGGAATGAAGAATCCTTCTGAGAAAGCTTTTGTATGTTGTCCTGTGCAATATATTTTCTGGGAAGCTCTGTTACTCTATATTTGCTGGAAAAGATACACTATCAGCGGCGATGGTGTTTAGTTTCTAACATTAGACAACAGAGTGAGTCTCCTTGAAATAATGGGAACAGTTTGTCTCTTCATGTGAACCTTTTTTATAAAGCACATAGATCATCACTGCCTATGGATATTAGTCAACTACAGGCTCCTAATATATGTTTGAAATGTGAAGAAAAGCTTGATGCATGGGAGAAAAAGAGATTTTTAAAGCTAAGGCTAGCTACGGTTATTTGGTCTGACCTACACAATGCATGTATTTTTCTCGATAATTCCTGTTCAAGTTCCTAAAGTCTGATTGAGCTACAAAGGACAATCATCCAGTCTTGATTTAAATTTAGCTATCATGTGGGAGGGAAATGTGGTGTGGAGGCTGAGAAAAGTCGTGGGTCACAATGTGAAAGGAAGGTGCAGGAGGGAAAATACATAGTTTTGCTGTAACACAGGTTTCAAGGATCAGAAATAGAATTTGTTGTCATTTATGGTACTGTGGCACTGCAAAGTCAACAGAGAAGTGAGCCCCATTTTGCTAAAAGTGATACAAGTTCCCAGATAAGCTGTAGAACTTGCTCAGAAAAAATCTACAATCTAAATAAATCATATGAACACCAACGCAGACACCAACACAAATGAGAAAACAGAAGTAAAAGGACAGGACTTAAACAATAATTAAGCCTGCAAATGAAATGTGATATGTTTGGTTTTCATGGGGAGCAGAGAGGGGAGACTGGGCTGATGTTTGTGCGTATTCCTTTGTGTGTTGTTTGGTTGTGCTCCAATTCATCAAACACTTGTTCACCTAAGGCGGCACTTTAACTGTGGATTATCCTGATAATATCAGTTAGGCTGTTTCTGAGAGGAATATCTGCAAGTGTCTGAGAGGATCAAAGCTTTGAACTTTTTAAATGCATGAGATAACTACTAAATGGGTAGCAGAAAAGCTGGTGTTGTCTAACCACAAAACCTGCTGATGAATTCTCAGTAGCTGCAGATCAGGAAGATGTCTCTGAATCTTTTCAGCACATCTTTTTCCAACAGCAAACAGACAACTTTCAACTTTCAGAATTTTACTGTACGTTGATTTTTGACTGGCTGAATTTTGATTAGATCCCCTCAGTAGTCTGGAGTGGTGAGGGACAGGAGGCGTAGTGTAAGAGATGAGGATTTTACTTGTGCTGGGCACCACACAGGTAGCAGTAAAAACCCTGAGATGCTCTTTTGTCAGAATGTTTTGTGTTAGACACTGTCATGACACAGCCAGACCACATAATGGTGATGAGTATATGTGTCAGAAGGAAGGAAATGAAGCTTGAATGATCACAACCAGAACTAGAATTAAGAAATCAAATAGGTGTTCCTGTCTCTAGAGGCTGAAACGGATTGGCATGGGTTCATCTGTACAGTTCTTCTTTCAAAATGTTAGGTACGAAAAGAGTTGTTAATAGACAGCTGTTAAGATCTGTTCCCATTTAGGAAAGCATCAAATAGATTTGCAGTATCTTTATTTCTTGGTTTTGCAGTGGATACTGTAATATTTTCTGTTGAAGTTACTAATATAGGCTTCCTAGTACATGAGTATGTTGAATGAAAATTAAGCTGTCCTGCTCACTAATTCTTACAGACTGTCCCTGTTGCCCAGTAAAACCAGTAATTTACTTTCTGACTCCCAGGTTATTCCCCACAGAGTTGAAAGATGTTTTGTTGGTGACAAGTGAACAGCATTTAGCTGCATCTGTAATCATGTAATACAAGCTTTCATTTAATTTGATTCAGAGTCACATAAGACTAGATGATGTCCTCTGCAGAACCAGAAGCGTCTTAAAGCATGAACTCAGAGGGTGGGACACATTTCTGCCCCATGTTATGGCTGCTAGACGTTTTGATGCTCTCTGGACCATGTGTAAAATGATGTCTCCTATGATACAGACACTTAGTGGGGAATACACTAAATTTCTCTGAACATTGACAGTGTCAGTATACAATGTTTGGGTTCAGAAATGGAAGGTGTCTAAAAGGGATGTTTTCAAATGATAATTATTTGGAAGAAGGATCAGAGATATTCCGTAACAATAAAATCATGAGAATTTTTCTTTGCTTTTGTAGTTTGTCTTTCCTCTGAATTGCCCCAGTTTCCCTGATCTCAGGTGACCTGGCTGTTGCTACTTTCATTTCACACTACAAATTGTTCACTAACTTGCCTAAGATGTGCAGAGAATTTATGACAGAGCCAAGGAGTATTCAAATGGAGCAGGGGGTACATTACCATTTTCATTCTCATTTCCTCCCTCATCTTTTTCCTGTAAGCAAGAGCGAGCAGTTGTTGCACAAGGCATTCTGTGCTTTGTAGTGTGAAATTCTGTGCTCCACATATCTGTCCATGTTGTCAGCTGTTTGTGTATCAAGTCGGAGGAGGAGGAAGAAGTATGAGGTGTGTTAACAACAGTCAGGTTCTTCCCATTCACAGTTTTAGCATATGTGAGGAAGTGATGTCTGATGAATAGAGCTGATCATAAGTTTTCTGATGCAACACTTCTGCTTTTGAAAATGTTGATTGGATTCTGTATTGCCAGGCTGGCTGGTTCTCCAGCTTCATGGAAACCTGCTTGGAAAGTTGTCAGGCTGTCATAAACCTCATGGACCCACTTGGCCTGTTCCACTGGCTACCTACCATTCTGTGATGCCAAGACACTGCTGGGTTCTCCCAGTTACCAGTGGCTACCCCCTAGGCTGGCCAGCAGTTGGATGAGCTGCCTATTAGATGTTCTTCAGCTGTTGGCCAATTCCTTTGCTTCCTAGATCTCTAAGCTTCAAAGCTCCTAGCCTGTCCATGTGACTGCCTAGCCACCCATGTAGTAGCAAAGCAGCTACATTGGCGGGGTCCTGGCATGTGAACGGAGGTATTAGCTCAGAAATGTTTCAAAACCTTTCTTATACATGTGAGTGAAACCTTTTTGGAAAGGGTGAGGGGAGATGTGCCAGCATGATTTCCTCTGTGGGATGAACATTCCAGTTCCAGCACTGGTGCAGGCAAGTCACGGGACATCTTACCTTTTTGTGGTTCACAGCGTGCTTGCTAGTACTTGGCTGACAAATGCATTCAGTATGTGTGTGAGTACACAGTAGGGAAGACCAACAATTAGTGGATTTGAATTATACAAGGCAAGGGTCTCTGCCGCTTCGCAACATATCTATTGCATGGGGAGAGATTGCAGAGTACAAATTGTGTGTGCTGCAAAGAAGGCACCATCACTGGTTTGTGCTCCGCTGCATTGGCAGGCTGTGGATGAGGCTTGATTCCTGGAGGTATTTATGGGAGAGGTCACCATATGAAATCTAGTCTTCCATCAGATCTCTACCCCTGGAAGCTAGAGTCTCTGAGTGAGTGCATCTCCTCCAGCTTGGACTCTCCCTGGCTAGGCCCAGGAGACTCGATTTTGGACCTTTGGCACATAGATCTGGATTCTCTGGCAAAAGAGGCAGTGTAGGTAGCTTATTTTAATGTTCTGCTCTGAACAGACTCAATGTTTCTCATGACTTAAATAAAAATTTTCTAGCTTGTTGGCCGTATCATCTCTCACCTGCCACATAAGCCATGGATGTTGGAGGCCTAAGGTTAAAAACACCCTTGTTCATTGAAAAGCTGAAGGCTATACGTTTCTATTGGCTTTGGTGTGAATTTCTATTCTGGGTTCTCAGGTTTCAAGAAGCATTGCAGAAAAATCTTAGTAGCTTCAGAAGTTTCAAGATATTCTATGAATTAAGAGGTTAAAAAAGATCTATGCCTGTAAAAAATCAGTTTTCTACTAGAATGGAAGCATTTAAAATTGCAGTCAAGTGTTGCATTTTAGGTGCTGCTGAAACAGAAGAATTAAAACTGACCTAATGTGCATGCATAGAGACATTCAGAGATAGTATCAGGCTCCATGGATGACTCTGCCTTGGCACAGGCTAGCTTTCCTGAGACTGAGATGCTCTGTGTGTTTCAGGTGCCAGGCGCTCTGCTCACACTTGTCCGCCTTCTACATTGGGTTAAGGGGAACAGGTGACAGAAAACTGCTTTCATACTGCTGGAGTAAAGCTGAGAGTGCTTTCAGCAGGGTGCATTCCCAGTTGTGCTATTAGGAAAACTTTCTGACTTCTTTTTGAAACCCTTCTCTTGAAAATTTGAAGCTAAATACCATAACCATAAGTCATCTTCCTGTCAGTCAAGTGGTGAAGTGTAATACTTACTTAACTCTTCTGAGGTCTTTGCTCAAGCAATTTCATACTGACATCAGTGTCAGACTGTTTGAATAAGATCTGAAGATAAAGGTCTCAGAAACTGGCTTGAGTGGAATGACGTTGAAGTATCTTACTCAATTATTTCAATTAGATGCTCTGCAATCACTTGGTTTAAAATAAAAGAACAATTTCTAAACATAAACACAGTGGATTTCAACGTGTGGCTTTACACTGACGTGCCTTGGACGGATAACACTCCACTCCTCAGAAACCCCAGGTACCTAATAAGCAGCTTCCTCCCATCTTGAAGCTGCAAAGATCACTATCTTGCTGTATTTAGTGCCACACCTGCAAAATATCTAAGGAAATTAGTAGCTCTTACTCTGGCCAGGAAAAAGAGCCAGTGATACTGGCTTTACTGTATAATATCTTTATTCAAGATTGCAGTGGTTCAGGAGATAGGTAAGAGGATATAGCACCTTTTACTTTTCTGAAACAGGTTTAGATCTTGATAGCCAGAAGGACGGTTCGTTTACAAACACTGCTATCACCTGACTGCTACTCAGACAGACAACTCGGTATTTTGTTCTCATTGACATCAGGTGTGCTGAAAATGGTTGTTTGGAAAGCATTCAAAGATCTAGAATAATTTCAAATTATCTGTGTTGTTTTTCTAAAAAATAATGGGGCAGGGGGGAAACAGTGAAAAATTAAAAAGCTTTTATTTCAAAATTAAATATTTCAGTTTTGGAAGGTCCCCAAATCTGGTCTTTCTGGAGCTTTGCTTTATAGCTTATAGTTTCCAATGGCAAATTTTTGGTTTGAATTTGACTATAAAGAAATATTTTCTCAGACTACTATAATTTTTCTAACCTAGCCACTGAGATGAACAGGGTACGAGCTGGTTTAATGAGACAAAGAGAAAGCGACTGTCATCTCCCATGGTCACTCTGTGGCATAACAAGAAGTCTCTGCAAAGCTGCAGTCTTCCACCTCTGTCTCCTCAATGGTGCGGCTGCATCTAGCACTGGGGAGATCCATCACTTATCTCTACTTATCAGCTTTCATGGGATGAATAAACAAATGTTCTCAAACAAAATCATAGGAGATTCATGTTCATAGGAGTGTTTCAGTAATTGCCATCTTTGCTTGTGAAGCTGTTAGGATCAAGCATGGAAGGACTATGAAGGCAGTGCTTCCCTGAGGGTGGTTTTTTGTACACCAAAACTGAGACATGTTTGTATGAAATTTTGCTGTGCTGTTGCCATCGCTGGGGTAAATAATGAACTCCACAAAATGAGTCTTCAGTACCTTTCGAAAGTTCTATCCCAGTTAGCTTTCAAGTTTATGCCAGCAGTAGGATAATCCAAATCACAGCCATTTAGAGTTGCTACCACTCTGCTGCCCGGTTTCTGGCAGCTCAGCGGTGACTCTGAGCAGCTTCTTGCAAAGGGCGGTTAGTGAGCAGCCCACTGGGTAAGTTACATGAAACTGAACACTGTATTAATTAAGTTTTATTTCTTGCATACTGGGAGCAGCATGGGCTTGCATTGCTTCCATTGTGATTCTGTTTCACGTAGTCTCTTGTGTGCATTATCCAAGTGCCAACAGGTAGTGTATGAAGCAATTCAACCTCAGTGTAATTTGATACGTCTTTTTATCTTTTTTTTTTTCCCTTGTAGCTTATTTCCAAGTACTTTCTTAATTCAGAAAAGAAATAAGGTTCAGTCATAGAGGTGGAATGAGACCAGCTTCATTAACTTGTGAAATCTTTCTAGAATCACTCTTCTCTTTGTTTCCTGAACAGCCTCTTACAAGCTGAAACCGCAGATACAGTGTTATATTTTCTGAATCTAGCCTGACATGCCTATGTCCTCCATCTAACAAGAGGAAGGGGAGGACTTTCTGTACCCCCTTGAAGATATTGCCTACTATGGAGCTAGTTCCCAAATGCATAGTGCTGTGCCCTCTTTGCTTTACATTTAACCTTTCAGTTTTGTCTTTCGTTCTTTATGCAGTCGACTGTCTTACTTTCCCCATGCTGTACATTTTTTGTGTCTGTAGTAAGGCCTGACATCATGTCGCCCATCTCCCTCATGTCCAGGAGGAAATGGACGTGGTACTTGTCAGTGTACTTGCTGACAAGCAACACAAAATGTTTTATGTATTTTGGCTATGCTGATTTCCTGGAGACATTAATTTCTTGGAGGGGCTATTGGAAAAATTAGTTCCATAGCTCTCCAAAATATCTTCTGCACCCTGATTTAAAGACATTCTGGGATCCTTTTTAATTCTTTCCTGTTCCATTAAGACTTAGGTGTCCCCACTGCAGCTGTTCTGTTTTTAATGTGTTGCTCTGTTTCCAGGCAGACATACCCCTCTTTGAGTGGAGTTCATTTTTCTCTGGCTGTTTTTCCATTTGCCTTCTCTTTAGGAGGTAAATTTGTCAGTCTACTATTTTGGTCTCTCAGTTCACTACAGCAGCAGAAGCTGTGATCAAAGCTGCAACAGCAATATCAAGGAGGAAAACCAAAACTCGATTCTGAAGAAGAGCTTTTTTTCTGGTTTTCTCCGCTTTTTTTTTCTTCTGTCTGGAAATGGGATACTACAGGCTCCTGTGTCCAAGCAGACATGGAGAAGAATGCTTGCACCACAGTCTTGACTGCTTCGGTAAAAATACCCAAGTGAAGCTGTCAAAACAATGTTACTGCGGGAGTGCAAGTCTTGCATGGTTAAGTGCTCTGAACACCAGATTGCTTTCTGATGAGTTTGGCTGTTTTTTTCTGGGAGTTTTGTAGCTTGCCTTTGATTTGCTGCACATACACAGCAGACCTTTATTTGAGAGATCTTTCTTTTCATTATTTCAAAAATGGCAACCTAACTAAGCACTCAAGTTCTCGCCCTCCTGCTTGGGTAAGCCTGCATCCAGTCCTCACCTTTAGCTTGGTGACTGCATTGCCAGCCACAGCTGAGTCTTTGTGAAATGTCAGTTTCAGCTGTTTGTTGTCATTTGCATAAACCCAAGAGGATCTGACTAGAATTGATTTTCAAGTGGTAACAGGTTTTTTTTTGTGGAAAATGCTTTAAAAACTAGTTTAAAAGTGATCCACAGTGTGCCCCGGAGTTTCAGCAAAAATCTAAAGGCAAAGATTTCAGGCAAACCTATTTTCCTAAATAATTATTGTGGTTACATTTCATTTTTTTTCTTCTCTTGCCAAAAGCCAAACTCATACCTACTATTCAATGAAAATGAACTCCTGACACTCTTCTTTTCCATCAGTGTAAAGTATCCACTGGCTGTTTGGTGAGGCTTGGTCCTATCTGATATTACTGTCCCATGGAGAGGACACATCTTACTGCAAACTTATGGTGGGCTCCAGACCTTTTCCAAGTCTGGGTCTGCACAACGTCCAACATGAAATTGCAAGTGTGGGTTAAGGTATAACCAGAACAGATTGTCTGGAGCAATGTCCTGACAGGCATCCCATGGGGGTGGGTGATGGGAAGCTTGGAGGTGTCAAGTTGTCATATTCTTCTTGAAGTGTGTAGAGTGGAAGAGCCCAGAAAGTATGCAGCTTTCCCTTTCCCTACCAATATTTATCTCAATTTCACCAGAATCTCTGGATTGGCCAGGTAATCATCCAGCAGGTACTTTGAGACTTTATTTACTGGTTGGCAGAAAGATTCCCAAGAAGATATTAAAACAAGTGCCTATTGTAGAAAGAGTTGAAAAGAGCGTTCAGAAGTGGGTTGGTCTCCCACCAGATATTTTAATAGATGAGATTCAGCTATCCCGTCCCTTCGATTTTTTTCTGGAATATTTTGTAGAAGAACTTAAAATCTACTGAAAATTCAGCTACTGACTAGATGGATGGAAGAGATGGGGAGTGAAGCAAGACTTTCCGAACATGGCAGAATCCACCCCAAAACCTGGCAGGACAATATTGGGGCAATAACAAATTGTGGGAGGTAATAAACTGACAGGCAAAGATGTGGTAACTGCAGCTTGCCTCTCACCTCTGACATCGTAGCTCTTTCCCTCTCAGACATAGGCAGACTCTTCTCCACACAGAGGAGGCAGAGGGTGGAGCTCAGCGACTGTATAAATTATATGTGTCCTTCAGGCTATTGCAGCAGCAACAACAAGCTGAGAGCGTGTTTGTCAGCTGACAGATCTATTACCCAAACTGGGTTTTCTGTTGCTGTCACCATCTTGTGTGTCATGGGGAGCCCACCAGCCAAGGTAAGAGAATTGCAGCTATATGCTTTGCTGTGGCCCGGCACCTTGCTGCTGGGACCTCCCTGCTCCAGTTCTCGCGGGCAAACTCCCTCCTCTTTGCATCTGCTGAGGAGCAGAGACAAACTGCTGCCTGTGCGATGTGGCAGGGCCATCCTGAACTTTGCCAATTTATCGTTTTCCTCACAGTAACTAATATGTCAGAGTGCTTCAGCGAAAATGCAGCAAAAATGTGGCCCTTTTCTTTTATCGTGAGGTGTACATGCTGGAGTGAACACCGGGAAGGAAGAGAGGGCTGGCGTTGATGAGTTTACCTCACTGTAAAAATCAAGGTGCTTTAGCCTTACTGCATACTTTTCTCGGGACAGCACATGTTCGTTGCTTGCTCCAGCTGAAAAAACCCAACAGTTTTTTCTAGCAACAAAGCATAATTTATATTACTTTAGCTCGGGGGAAGAGTTCTAATGAGCTCTTCAACTGATTTAGCTATCTTTAATGTAATGATTACAGCGTCTGTGATTCTAGTGGAAGTATTTCATGTCTGAACTTGAGTTTTCTAGTAGCAAGATCCATTCAGAGATTTTAACTGATGGTTTTTAGTATAAATCAACAGAATTATTAGATGAGAGTTATTTTCTCAGGTATATCTTTACAAAGTAATGGACGTGGTGCCTGAAATGCAATATGTAAATTATATACAACTAACCATTCTTTACATATCAAACCCTGTGTCAAATTTTGCAGCAAATAAAAGAAATATGAACATTCATGGGTTTTAAATATAGTGAGAAGCAATGTTACATGCTATGGCTTCTAGAGAATCGTTAATCATTAAGGGTAAACAATACTTATTATACTTATGCCATGGTAATATTTGCAGGTGAGGATAAAGATTCAGGAAAATATCAGTAGCTTGAACAGATAGCTCAAATGATAGATTAAAAATTTTCAAACACTGGATGCTCAGGGCAAAGAATATAAACTGTAGATGTAATGTACTTTCTGGATAAAATTTGTATCTAATTTATCCGCCTGTTAGATCTAGACCTATCTATCTATCTATCTATCTATCTTAGATGTAAATATTAGCTATCAATTTTAAATATCAGTGTCGTATCTAATAATATAATTCTGGATCTGATAGAAGAATAGATAGCTTAGGTATAATTTTATCTAGAAAGTCTCAATTACAGCAAAAGTTCTTGCCTTTCGTCCTGAGACTGCAACTGCTATTCCACGTGTATAGCCATACTCCTGGTTAATAGCCAACACTGCCAAGAGGTTAGAGTACAAGCATAGCTTGAGGTAAGCAAGCTTCTGTTCCCAAGGAAGGGGATTCATTCAATACTGCAGGTAGCTCTGCCTTTCTGTCAGGCAAATGCATTTTTCAGTACGTGTAAATTGGTAAATAGATATGGAAATCAGAGCGAAGTGGATTTGTGTGGTTTTTTTTCTTTTATATCAAAAAGGCGCAAGTTGTTTAGAGAAGTGTGGATACTTTGAGCTATCTAGGAAGACCTACTAAAAGTTTTGCTGTTTAAAAAAGCCACCAAATTGACACAGGAGTGATGGACAATATTAATTTACAACTTACTGGGAATGCTTTTGATATTTCTAACAGGGTCTTTTCTTTAGATCAGACAAGAATAATCACTCTTTAGCTGTTTTATCTTGAGAACTACAGAATAATTTTTGTGTTGTAAAATACTCATAAATTCTGTCAATACAAAGCCCCGAGGCACCCACTCATACATGTAAAGAAGTGACTGATGAGTGAATATGAAGAGGAGATGCATCCCAAATCCACAATGACTCTTGAAACAATCTGTCACTGATAACATGAAATTACAGTAAATGTTTGAAAAGCAAATTAGATTTACTCACTAACTGTTCAACTTCCAATGATAAGATTTTGGATAATTGTGATTCTCAAGGGAAATGAGGCTTTCATGGTCATGCTGTCTCCTTCTATCCCCTCTCCTGGTTTTGCATATTTCTTCAGTCACTTGCTTTTCCCACCAGAACTTTGCATTCCTCTAATTTTAGTGAAAATAGGCAGGTGGTTGGAAGGACAAATTGCTGGCAGTATTCTCACTGATGGAGGGGCTAATAAACTCAGCCCATATTAGATGTTAAAGAATCTATGTAGAAGAGAGCGCTTTGGAACAAGGCTGGTCATGAAGCTTTTTTACAGTTTATAAGTTTATAGCTTTAACCTTGATTTGATACATTGCCAAATTGTAGTTAAACCAAATCCTCCGTATCTAAGATAAAATAAATGGTAAGAATATGCCAAATGATTACATTTGGTGTGAGATCTTGCACATAAGATATTTTACACCTTCTAGTATAACACTGGAGAAAGAAAAAGTAATTATTCCTGTCTGAAAGATATTGATAAAGCTGAGTGATAAATCCTGCAGCTATTTACAGAACGTCAAAGAACAGAGAGAAAAGTCCTCATTATAAAGCTTAATAAAATTTGGTGTTATCCCATGGTGATAACTCAGCTCAGAGAACTGCTTAGGTTTGGTGCAGGGGCAGGAAAACACTGAGATTCCAGTCAGCCTTCCAACGTGTACAAACCAAAGACTTCTTTTTTTTTAAAAAAAAAAAAAAGAAAAAAGAGGTGGTGATGGGAGGAGGTTCCCAGATAGCCAGGCTCTGCGGAAGCTATCCCGTAGAAGACTTTCTAGTGAAGGTAGCCATGAGATCTTGTTATAGGAGCAGCAAGGAGGGGCAATAAGGAGTGAAATCAAAGATATGAACTGTTGGTAGGTTTTTCTTTGTTCACTACCATCCAAAGACCGTCTTGGTAGGCTCCTCATTATTAATGAGCTTTGAGAAGGTTTCATACTCTCGAAGTTGTCTTTCTGGGATAAAATCTTGAAGTGACTAACCAACCACTTGTAAATAGGAGAATTATGTGTCCTCCTGAAGCTGACTGGCATATGACTATTCTCTGGAAGTCAGACAGTAGGCCAGAAAACGTGTATTATTACAATCAATGAGATGTTGGCAACAGGTGTGAACTTTCAGTTTGTTAAGGTTTGACACAGCTTTGACAGAGTGGCAATTCTGCCATTCTGGTTTTATCTCCTATTTGCTGACTTTTCTGTATATTAGACCTAAAATGGCTTCCCCAAAACTTGCTTTGAGAGTACAGAAATGTTGTTTAGTGGTAAATGCTATCAAGCAAAAGAAGTTTGTTTTTAGTGGGTTTTTTTCTGCATTTTTTAGCCTAGTCTTTGGAACTCTGGACGTGTTACTGTTTATTGGTCTGGAGTGTTATTGTCTAGGATACAAACATACACAGGTAGCTGAATCCTGGACTCTGTCATTGGCCTCAATGTGGCACTACTAATTTTCCAGCAAAAATAGAATGATGTGCTTCTGGGAAAGCTGCCTTAGACTCTGGATATTTACAGAGGGGTTTCATTACTCTGTGTGCCTATGCAGGAAACCATGTTTCTCTCGAGGAGAGAACTAGAAAGAGCGGACCAGTACAGGTGCAAGACTGTCAAATGCTGTCTGGATACAATGTCTGTACTTATCAGTTTGCATTAATCATGAAATTACACGTTGCTTTTCATGTTGTGAAAATAGCAAGTGGTATCTCTAGCCATAATATTTTTTTCTAGAAGGGTATTCTGCAGTGCCGGCACTTTTGGGCAAGGATGTTATTTTAGACCATGCAGATCAGACGCTATTATTCTACTCTGGACTACTGCAGAAGAAAATTAGCTCTGCCTTTTTCTGATGAAAAAAAGAATTAGCCCAATTCTGAATGGTTATCACAGGCTGGAGTAACCACAGGCTGGAGTAACTGCAGTCTTAGGAGTGAGATGGCTTCTGGCTTCCCCTGGGTATTTGCACAGCCCATAGGGTTTATTAAGGCCACATTTATTCATCTGAACCTGTTTATCTTTTACACTGCAACAACACCACGAGTGAGCCGCACCAAGTCAAAAGTAGTGAACAGTCATCTTCATGATGTTTCTATCAGCAGGCAGATGTTGGCATGTTTAAGGGAAATGATTGCTGTTGAAAGGGGAAGGGAGGAGGAGTGAGGCTCTCTGGCTCTAGTGGGAGAGGACGAAAACATGACACCTATCTCAGCTGAGAGTACTTTGATGATGAACTGCAAATGCACCATTTTTATAAGCAGTTAGGAAATTTTCATCACCAAAGGTTCAAAGCAACTTGTATACCAACAACCATTTCTCCAGTGAAGGCAAACTATGAGAATGGTTTGGGCTTCTGCTGAGCAAGGGGGAAGTTGGTTACAAAATAACACAGAATTAACATATTAATTAAAAACAGTCAGCTCTGTAATTGCCTATATAATCCAATATTTCATGTTAATGAAACCCACTAGGAATGCTGCCGGAGTGTTCCAGTTGGTACTTCTATGTTAAATAACTATTTGCACAGGAAAATTAAAGTCAAAATCTTTCCATGGACAACTGGAATAATATGGAAGTGTCCCAACTGGAATTTGTAATGTCCATAACGCATTAAACTCAGAATGTTTTAAATATGTCAGTTTCAAATTGGAGGAAAACATAATAGAAATAGTTCTTGTCACACAAGAAAAAATGTGTCCTGCATTTTTACACAAAAAGTGTTTCAAGGGACCATTAAGAGGCCAAGAGACAGAGTAATCTGTGATTTTGTAGGTTTAACAACAGAGTTTCCCTGCTCAGGGTGACTCTTCAATATTAAGCTGAATTTAAAAAGGATGTAACTTGTGACATAATAAAATGTAATATTAATCCTTTATTTGAACACGCTAATTCACAGTTCAAATGGTATCCATTTGATGTAATTTACCTCTAAACAAAACTAAATGAAACTGAATGAAGGCTATTCTTGTCTCTAATAAACACATCCATTTTAAAAGAATTTCAGATTAACTGTACTGAGTGACTCCTTCTATGGACAAGGTCCTCCTTCTCCAGCTCTGTATCTCCAAAGTTAATCATTTCAGTGTCAGGAAAATTAATCATGGTGCTAACTTTCGAAAAAAAACCTGTCAAATTATTTCATTACAGTGTAATAGAATACTCTCATTTAGACAAATAGATACGATGTTTCGGTAAGTGTGTAGTTTAAGCTGCTGTTCAAACTAATGAAATACTTCCAGCGTGGTGTGGCCCTATTTTAATTTATTAGTGGTAGCAGGAGCATATGTTATTATTGCTTGTTATTCCTGACAAGCTGTGCTACTATGCAAAAAAATAGATAAAACATTCACAGAAAATTTAGAAGAAATTTAAATGCTCCAATTTGAAAAAAGAAGGAAATATTTTCCTACCTTTACTATTAAGATTGTCATGTGTTTGTATATGTGTGTTCATTCAGGCTTATCAGAACATCTTCTGAAAATGGCAAATATTTTCTGACCAGTTTAGGTTGGGAAGCTTAATTCTTTGTTAGAGTTAGGAGCAAGTAACTTGAAATAAGCATTACAATGATAGCTTGTCTATGATAGAAATAAATGTCGTGTCTGGAAGGCAAGTGGTTCTGTTCCCATTAGGTATGTTCAAGATACCTAATGATATGGATTCAGTGATATTGCGCCTCCAAAGCAGGGCGCTTTTTTCTTCATCTGAAGTGTCTCTACAAGGCCTATGGTCCATTCACTTGAAGTCAGTAGTGCATTCCTCTAGATGTCTTTTGGTGAGCTTGGCCTACTTATGAGCATCACGAAAACATAGTCCTAATTGGGATACAAAGTCAGAAGTTTTTGGAGCACTTTGGTAACTACCATGCCCTGGCCTAGTGTCAACGCTGTGCCGGGACCGAGGCAGGTAGCTGTAAGTTTGTAGTATTGCCTTCCAAGGGCCCAGTTTTGACCTTCTTGTGGCACAGTGCCCTCGGCAGATTGGCAGTACAACCATCACCATGGCCATGCGTCAGGTTGCATGAAAGTAGGCACCTGTAGGATGACGACAGAAGCTTTCCATACTGTTGTCTGAATCCATGTTTTCTTTCTCTGTCTTCAGTTACTCAAGGTACTTAGCAAATAGCCCAGTGTGCAGTCGTGCTATCATCTGAACATGGTGTACTTCCAATGGAGGGTGGTCCCCTCACTTCAAACAGGCAAACAGAAGGACAGACTGTCGCCTGTACTGTTCAAAATACATATTTTTTGTATTCTGAGCTGATAAAACTTGCATTTGTTTTCTCTGCAGATGAAGTTTTGCCCCATCCACATGCTTTCTGTAAGAATCATACAAGCTAAGAACATCAAGTCAAGAGACCTGTGTGAGTTGTGCTTTGATTGTGTTTTTAGTCACCTCCAGAGTTTGTACAGTGAGTGATGTTCCTAAGTTCTGAAGGGACACAAGGAACATACAGAAAACACAGCAATATATATATAAATACAAACATAAATACAAAACTACTAATGCCAGAACTGTAATTAGATCAGATGCCTGAGATATCTTTAGATTGGAGGACATATCTAGTGGTATTTCAGGGAACTGGTAAAAACCAAGACACTCAGTTGAATTTCCTGGGCCAACAAGGGAAGTTTGATCTTCTGAGGACACTGCAATCTGTAAATCTTCTAGGAGTTGTTTGGTTTTGATGTTCATAACTGGTATAAATCATATAATGGACTGGAATTTTGCCACACAGGCCACATATTTAGGAACCTTCTGTAGAAATGTATCAATTATATTCAATAATCAAACGTAAATTAGAGAATTTCAAGCCTTCTAAAATACAGTATCATTTGGGGTATTTGCTGTTCTCAGATGACCAATCATGTTAAATTATATTGACAGTTTCTGGTTAAGAAGTGTCTCTGCAGATCCAGCCCTAAGCATATGTGAACATGGAGGCAAAACAGGCTTTTTTGTGTACTTTTGTAATTCAGCTTTCATTAAGTCATTATCTCACCCTCACAGCCTCCTATGGCTCCTTCTCAAGGTGTACTATGGAGCAGACATTTGGCTGCCATTTTTACAGAGGTCTCCCATGGGTTCCTCAGTCAGGACAGAGACCTTGAGCTGCCTTTTCTCACACTCTTGAAACTTCGAGCCTGTGTATTCCTCTAGTGAAAAATGACCTGTTCAGCCAAAAAAGCGCCACTTTGCAGTGAGTTACGTGAGTTACAGCTGAGGGCCGAGCACAACCTTGGCCAAGCTTGGACACGAGGGAGATCAGAGGGAGTGAATCCGAAGGGCTTTCTCTACTCCTGTGGCAAGTGCCACGTAGCAACGTCCAGAGGTGGACACTAGAAAGGTGGTAGTGTGACAAGGCCTGTATTTCTGAGTTTCAATGATCTCTTCTATCTACTCTATTGAAGGGACAGTTCCACTTTCCTGCCAAAACCTTGCGGGGCAATGTTATTCACTGCTTGATACCAGTCTGAAGTATTTAGGCGTCTTGGGCTGCAGTAGACATCTTCAGTCAAGTCCAGACTCCAGCTCTGAAAGACATCACCTTGGAGATTTCCTTTCACACCGTTGTCAAGCTTCACAAAGTAAATGCACTTTCCCACCCCGGCTCTTCCCAAAGGATGGCTGCTCGAGGCACTGACTGCACTAACCATAAGGAGTAGATGTAGGCTGGAAGAGAGATGAAGATTTGCGACTTGCTCATGCCCTTGTGTTCTTGGGCCCACACCGTCCTTTAGCTGCTACAGATCTTCTTCTCTAGTACCTAACCCTTCTAGACAGCCGTCGTGCCCCCTCCGCATGTTTATGTTGCTAGACTGAACAAGCCAGTCTCCCCTGATCTTCTCTGTAATATGTGTTCTACTTTCCTGTAACCATCCTAACAGACCTTTTTGGATCTAGCTCTAGTTTCACTTAAACTTTTTTAACATCATTGACTGGAATTGTAGGGAATATGCCCGATGAATGGTCAATGGGGCCTTTTATACCTCTTTCTGTTCACATGGGAAACACGGCTCTAAGTCTACTTTGTGTGTGCATGTGTACATTTGCAATTTCTAGTTACCCAGGAATTAGATGGTTTTCCTTGGTTGCTTACAACCGATGGTCTCTTTGCTTATTTAAAAAAAATATGTAATATTTATTAGTCCCCAGAACCATGGCCTTGCCCTGTTTTTCATTTATAACATTGGCATCAGGTATCTAATTTTTCTCTGCTGCAGTGTCTGCATCAGACTGTTATGTGCGCTTGTGGCTGCCATCTGCTTCAAATGGAAAGCTTCGGACCAAAACCATTAAGAATTCTGACAACCCTATCTGGAATGAGACTTTCTACTTTAGGATCCAGAGAGACGTTGAGGTAGTAAAAAAATAGAAATTTCACTATTTTGAATAGCTGGGAACCATCACTTGACACCCTGTCAATCAGCTGTGATAAATAAATTAAGAAAATGCTTGTGTAACAGAATTTGCAACAGACTGGTTAGCATGAAACAGTAGACATGTGCAGTAGTGTTCCCCTCAGCTAGTTCTAGACATTGGTGATATAGATGCCTACATCTGAGCTAGTCCAGAGTTGCTTTGTTGTCACCTGAGAGAAAAAAGTACTGTTATAGTATACTTCGTCTGGGCTATTTTTGATGTTTAATTTAAAAACAGCTTCCCTCCACTGGTTGTAAGGGAAGTGTAGTGGAGTTGCTGTGGTGTGGACCGCAAATTTAATCCTACCCTGTGTAGTTAAGGGAACTTCGAGGATGAAGAAACTGAGTAAGTGTGTTTGGGTGGGTTATCAGTGTGGTGTAGAGCACTGACATCTTTTCTGTCTCAGGATAGTGGGAGTTCTCTGTTATAGGTTGTGGTCTTCTATGTCATGGTAAGTTTCCCAAGGTTGGGTTTAATGATGGTATTCCACATTAGCAAACTCCTGCAGAAAAGCAAGTTTCTTTATTCTTACCACTGTGCTAATCAAACAGCTGCAAAAGTCTATAGGTTTTTTTTTTTGTTTCTGTGTAATAGCAGCTCAGTAAGAGTTCTTACTTATTTTCTTCTGCTACCAGAACGTTTTAGAATTGGCAGTGTGTGATGAAGATCCACTCACCAAAGATGACATGCAGTTCACAGTTCTTTTTAATGTTGCTAGAATCAGACCCGGGGAGACACTCCGTGAGATGTTTGCTCTGAAATCGGAGGTAAGGACTGAAAATACGGGGAAAGATCGGCAAGGCCTCATTGTCCACATTGGCTTCCATGTTAAGTGGGGTTTGGGTCTGCATAAAAAGATAACCTTTTATATCATTACCATCAAAACTTGTTCATCGATGACCTGGATGAAGAGAGAGAGTGTACCCTCAGCAAGTTTGCTGATGACACAAAGCTGGAAGGAGTGGCTGATACATCAGAAGGCTGTGCTGCTATTCAGCGAAATCTGGACAGGCTGGAGAGTTGGGTGGAGAGGAACCTGATGAAGTTTAACAAGGACAAGTGTAGGGTCCTGCACCTGGGGAGGAATAACCCCATGCACCAGTACAGACTCAGGGCTGACTTGCTGGAGAGCAGCTCTGCGGAGAGGGACCTGGGAGTGCTGGTGGATGACAAGTTAACCATGAGCCATCCCTGGCTGTAAAGAACCCCAGTGGTATCCTGGGGTGCATTAAGAAGAGTGTGGCCAGCAGGTCGAGGGAGGTTCTCCTCCCCCTCTACACTGCCCTAGTGAGGCCCCATCTGGAGTCCTGTGTCCAGTTCTGGGCTCCCCAGTTCAAGAAAGATGAGGAACTACTGGAGAGAGTCCAGCGGAGGGCTGCGAGGATGGTGAGGGGGCTGGAGCATCTCTCTTACAAGGAAAGGCTGAGGCAGCTGGGCTTGTTTAGCCTGAAGAAGAGAAGGCTGAGAGGGGATCTCACAGAAGCTTGTAAATATCTTGAGAGCGGGTGTCAATAGGATGGGGTGGTGCTCAGCGACAGGACAAGGGGCAACGGGCACAAACTGAAGCATAGGAAGTTCCATCTGAACATGAGGAAGAGCTTCTTTACTTTGAGGGTGACAGAGCACTGGAACAGGCTGCCCAGGGAGGCTGTGGAGTCTCCTTCTCTGGAGATATTCAAGACCCGCCTGGATGAGGTCCTGTGCAGCCTGCTGTAGGTAACCCTGCTTCAGCAGGGGGGTTGGACTAGATGATCTCCAGAGGTCCCTTCTAAGCCCTACCATTCTGTGAAAACAGATAGAATTTTGACTTCATTAATGTCTTTTCACAGATTCAGAAAATGAAGCAGCTTCTCTCTCATGCCCACCATCTCTGTGGGAGCAAAATACATTAACAGGGAGCATACTCATTTTTATCTTTTATAATCAAAATAAAGAACTTCCTTACCTTTTGGCTTTATTCCACTTTTGCCATAGAGACAAAGGGACATTTCCTTTTAAATGGCAACTTATAATTAAAATCATAAAGACAATCCACTGACCACTTTAATTAAATGATGAGATTGAAATTAAAAATGTGGGATTGAGTGCACCCTCAGCAAGTTTGCTGATGACACCAAGCTGTATGGTGTGGTTGACATGCTGGAAGGAAGGGATGCCATCCAGAGGAATCTTGACAGACTTGAGCAGTGGGCCTGTCCAAACTTCATGAACTTCAACAAGGCCGAGTGCAAGGTCCTACACATGGGTCAGAGCAATCCCAAACACAAATACAGGCTGGGTGGAGAAAGGATTCAGAGCAGCCCTAAGGAGAAGGACTTGGGAGTGTTGATTGATGAGAAGCTCAACATAACCCAGCAATATGTGCTCACAGCCCAGAAGGACAACTGCATCCTGGGCTGCATCAAAAGGAGCATGGCCAGCAGGTCGAGGAAGGTGATTCTGCCCCTCTACTCTGCTGTGGTGAGACCCCACCTGGAGTCCTGTGTCCAGCTCTGGAGCCCTCAGCACAGGAAAGACATGGACTTGTTGGAGCGGGTCCAGAGGAGGGCCACAAAAATGGTCAAAGGGCTGGAGCACCTCTCCTATGAAGAAAGGCTGAGAGAGTTGGGGCTGTTCAGCCTGGAGAAGAGAAGGCTCCGGGGAGACCTTATGGCAGGTTTCTAGTCCCTGAAGGGGGCTGACAAGAAAGCCAGAGAGAGATTTTTTCAAGGGCATGTAATGATAGGACAAGGCGTAATGGCTTTAAACTGAGAGAGGGTAGATTTAGATTAGATAGAAGGAAGAAATTCTTTACTATGGGGGCGGTGAGGCACTGGCACAGATTGCCCAGAGAAGCTGTGGCTGCCCCCTCCCTGGCAGTGTTCAAGGCCAGGTTGGATGGGGCTTTGAGCAGCCTGGTCTGGTGGAAGATGTCCCTGCCCATGACAGAGGGTTGGAACTAGATGATCTTTAAGGTGCTTTCCAACTCAAACCATTCTATGATTCTTTCAGGCTTTTGCTGTTGGTGTTCATGCTGGGTTTCCTAGATGATTCAGATTTCTGTAGCCCATAGTAGAGAGACGCCTGTTCTGCTGACATCTTTGGTATTCTGTTGAGGAGCCCATGAAAGAGAGTTGTCCGGAGAACAAAGCAGGGATAGGTCTGTGACAACTCCTGGGCTTGTGTGAGCTGTGGCTGAGGTATCGCTACACGCTCATTGCAGGAAGGAGACCCTCCATATGCAAAAGAACAGCTACTTCCCAAAAGCTGAAAGCTGTTAACATGGATCTTCCTTGTGACTCTGCAGGCTGGTGCCATGCTCTGCCTGGCAGTGGTTGAGTCACTGGGAAACATGATAATTCAATAACCACTTCAATCCAAAGTGCTCTTGCCTGCTACATCTTTTCTGGATTCAGTGTGAACGTGATTTAAATGGTTTGTACATGGAAATGACACTGGCATTAGTCACATTTGTTGCTGGTCTTCAATGCCTTTCCCTCGTGCACACCATCTTTGCAGAAAGCCATGACGTTTCTGTTTCAGTCAGGATTTCCCTCTCTGATTGTGTCTTTGGAAATATGTATGGAATCATAGAATCATAGGTTGGAAAAGACCACTAAGATCATTAAGTCCAACCATCCACCCAACAACACCATCCCTACTAAACCCCATCTCGAAGTGCCACATCTACATGTTTTTTGAACACCTCCAGGCATGGTGACTCCACCACCTTCCTGGACAGCCTGTTCCAATGTCTGACCACTCTTTCAGTAAAAACATTTTTCCTAATATCTAGTCTAAACCTCCGCTCATGCAACTTGAGGCCATTGCCTCTTATCTTATCGCTAGTTACCTGGGAGAAGAGACCAACACTTGCCTCACTATGACCTCCTTTCAGGTAGTTGTTAGAGAGCAATAAGGTCCCCCCTCAGTCTCCTCTTCTCCAGACTAAACAGCCCCAGTTCCTTCAGTCGCTCCTTGTAAGACTTGTTCTCTAGACCCCTCACCAGCCTCGTCGCCCTTCTTTGGACATGCTCCAGCAACTCAGTGTCCTTCTTGTAGTGAGGGGCCCAATTCTACACATCCCACAATGGGAGAATATTAATCTTCTGTGCCTTTCATAAAGCTGTGGTTTCCACTGCAATCTCAGCTTTGGAAAGAGGTAACACACAGCTTTTTTGGTAACATTAGCAGAAGAGAAGTCAGCCATGGAAGTGCTTTTTAGGTGTGTCTATACTGCCAAATTCTTGCAGCCTCCAATAATACATATTTTTTTTTACTCTTTTCTTTTTAGAGAGAGAGGTGCACTAAGAAATGGGAAAGTCTGGAAGTGGAATTCTGGATGGAAAGAATGTAAGTAAAATTCCAAAGATGAAAAGTATAACTCTGGCAGGGAGTAATAATATCTCAGAGAAAGAAGAACTTCTTCTAACTCTTCCTCCCAGCAGTCAGCCGAAACTACAGTTTCAAACTTTTTTTAACTTGACTTCCCCAGCTAATTCTGCTTTTCAGTGTATTTCACACAAATTGTACCTTCTGTTCGACATGTATATCCGGATTGTGGAAATATAGTAACACTGACATCATATGATAACTTGTACACAAGATAAATGTGAAACTTAAGAGGTGCTCTTCAAGTTGTTAATATTAATAGAACAATGCCTAGAACACTGTGGTGTTTCTAAAAGACCAGAAAACTTGTCTTGTATTATACATGAAATCATGTATAATCTTGTATTAAACATGAAATCATGTATAATCTTGTATTATACACGAAATATGCGCAGAGTTATGTAGACAGTATTAGAAAAGTCACTCTTTAGGCGATAGCTTAGTTAAACTGAAAAAACATACAATCAACAAATAATAAAATTAAGACCATCTCCCTCAAACTGGTAATCAACATTGTATGGAGGAGAACAAATCCATAAGATAAACTTTATCACTCTTTTAAATACTATCACAAGTTTGGTTGGAAAAAAACCCTAAACTACACATTCTGGCATATTCAAGCTTAGCATTACTAAAGAAGGCATACAGTGAAGACTGACTAACTGCATGATTAAAAGAAGGAACTGTAAATACGGCTTCTTACTCATAAGCATGGAAAAGCTACAGAAGGAAATCATTGGTGTTTCTGGTTATTTTCTCCCACAAACTTGAAAATAAGAGAATCTATTTAATTGATCTATGAGAGATACCTTAAGAGACAGTGTAAGCATCTCCTGCAAATGTGAAAGCAGTCATAGCCAGACATATAAAAAGGACAGAATGAGATGCAGTGCTTGGAAACTGGACTGAGTAGATTCAGACTAGAAATAAGAAGAACATGTCTCACCATTCAAGTTATAAGGCATGTGGGGGATTCTCCATCCTTGGAAGTCAAACCTAGTTATTTACATTTAAATACATTCTACAGCTGCAATAGAAGTTTTAAGGCTGGAAGTGGTGCTTGGTAAAATACCCTGGACTTTGCAGAAAGTCAAATACATACTACATAACTTTAATGATTCTTTCAGATATGTGAAAGCACTTATGAATGTGTGTAACCTAGTGATGTTGGAGTATTGACCTTAATGAGAGATGCTGTTAGTAGACTCTGGTGAGGTTACTCATAGTATTAAATAGCTACATCCATTCAGTGACATAGGTCTTGCAAGGTAAAATGTCTGGGACAAAGACTTTCTATTATTTACCTCTGTGTTTTCCAGTCACACCTATAGCACAGTGGGAGCTAATTCTTATTTGCTGTTCGTTTGTGATCAATTGTAAATTATAATCTGGAATAGTCAGAAATGTCTTTCCTAATACGCATTTGCAGAAGACATTAAAGTAGTCTTTGCTTTCCGCAAGTCATATGGTCATTTGTTAATAGCAGGATATGATTCCACATAGACCAATATGTCTTTGTTCTGCTCTATCTTAACATATAGTTTTAAGCACTGGTATTTTTGTGGGCTGTCCTGCCTTTCTTCTTGTTTGGCTACTACATTTTTGTTTGCGTGCTTAGCAGGTGATCATGTATTATACCTTTTAAAAAACAAATTTTCACACACTGTATTCAATTTAAGCAGGAAAGGTCATAAAACTACTATTTAAAAAAAACCCACCAGATACCCACACAGTTTTTATTTGCTTGCTTTTTGATTCTGTCGTTTCAGTCCTGGCCCTCCAGAGCACCTCATTACCAATGATGTCCTAGTGGTAAGGTTCACATATGAATTTAGCTTGGAGTGACTTTTCCTTCATTTTAATTCTTTCCTCTTGCCCCCAGCCATCTGCCATTTTATAGAGAGACCAGAAACTACCATGATAGATAAGAGCATGATGTGCATTATAAAGTGAAAGATGTAGGATGATTCCCCATTCGTTATGGTTTGACTGTTGCCGTCCCCATGCAAAAACAGAAGCTCTTTCTTGAAGGCCTTCAGGTATTACACATGCCAGTATTTTGTCCAGATCTGGTTTGGTAATGTTGCAGAACCCCATATTTTTTGGTTTTCAAAGTGAAAACTGCTTGTGTTTCATGTAATACAGTATGGCACTTGGCAAGAAAAACACAGGTTATAAAAGGGATGAGTCTATAGAAGGCAACAGTAAGTATTCGATGTGCTTATGACTGGAAGGTTATCTAATGTAACAGCTTTTTGGGAAATGAGTTTTTAAATAAAGAGTTATTTTAGTCATTGAAATGTAGAGTCCTTTTCTGGTATTAGACAGCATGCGGTACATCATTACCTATCTCCTTGGGCTGGCCCAGCAGCTAAGGAGTACAAAGTACTTTGTGCTGACCACTCCAAGCCTTTGCATGATTTCCAGATGCTAGCCTTTAATACCCCTGAGGCAAAGTAACACATATTCTGTTCTTTACCGCTTATTTTCTGTGTGAGGTGTAAGAGCTGTAATGATTGGCATGCGTTGTTCCTGAAATGGCTTGGAAAACTGTCCTGGCATGAGTTATTAAAGGTGAACTGGAATGACTAAGGTGGAGGGTAGGGTGGAATAAATCTGTGATCTCCCTACATCAGGACCAGCAAGAAGATGCCTTGTAGACACATCACTGCCACAATACACAGAAACTCATCATCAGGTGTATTCCCCCACCCTTCCTAAATAATTATCAGATGTACGTGTAGCCATATGGACAACAGTGTGTTGTACAGTTCCCTGATTTTGGGATAACTTGGATCGGTATAACCACTTCTGGCAATGCACCACTGCATGGACAAGCTAGTTCTGAAGCAGTGTAACTGGGCTACCGTCCTGGGATAATGAGCTCTGAATTTACTCTTGTGCAACTGGATTGCTTCCAGCACTGAGACTAGCTTAGTTGTCTCTATATTATATGTAATGGTTGACTGCATGACGTCTTGTTGCTTGCTGCAAAGGTGGCATTTGCTATCTTCACACTTTTCCACTCCTATCTTTTACAGTCCCGTGAAGTTTGCTGCTTGAAAGTGCAAGTGGACATTAATGAAAGCAGAAAATATTTGAGAGGTATGCTGATTTCTCTGTGAAGCAAGGACATGACCAAATTGACCTTATCATAGTCATTAGGATACAGAGATGACTAAGAATTTTCTGAAGACTCCCATTGTAATACTGATCTCTGTGTTTTCCTTGAAGCTATCAGGTTTGGACATAGTAAACTTTGCTGGTGGAAATGTGAGAGAGTGCTGCTCTGGGAGCACTCCAGGCTATGGGGTAAAGGCAGGAGTACCAGTTCCTGTGCTGTAGGAGTCTTGCCAGTGTGGCAGCTTACGGAGGAGTTACCATAAGAAGGACTCCAGCAGAAAGTTTGCCAACTTTGTTAGCTATTTGCCTGAACAGCGGTGTTATTCTCTAAACAAATCTGTTTTCACTAGAGGGTGTAAATCTTGTGCTTACGGTGCCTGCATCTCATGAGGGAACACAGAAAACGACAGAGGACAGAGATACTTTCTACTTCCATTGCGTGAAGGCTTGGGAGCCAGTTCTAAAAGTCAGGCTGCAGGTAATGGGCGCTGTACAATATCACCGTTCGTACTGCTTGCTTATTTCCAGTGTCACCAAAACAGTAAAGAACAGGATTGTTTCTGTTCTGGGAATAAAAAAACCCCTTGTTTTTTGTTCTCTGTAGAAAGTTTCTGATAAGGAAGATGTCAACAGCAATTTAAGTGACACCTTAACAGTACCAATGAAATTTCTCCCTGTTGGACATACAGTGAAAGTAACCCTCCCTGTAAGACGTGTAAGTGCTTCACCATTTAAATGATCTTTTGGAGAGAAGAGTAGAGTAAGCCTCAGTATTTAACACCAAAGCATTATAAAAAAAAATCAATTAGTAAGTCTGAGTGACAAGTTCGTGCAAATACAAGTTTTCTGTGAAAAAGGTTAGTTTTCTCAGAGAAATATCAATTTTCTGTCAATAAGATTAATAACTGGGAATTCATACTGGCCAGTTTTATATGCATTTCTGACAAACCTCTGCTGTGCTTACACAGTTAAAGGACAATATTCAATATCCCTAGCAAGGCTTTAGGATGCCCCACTGATCTTTGTCAAGCCTGGGTGGCTAGTTCAGTCTTTATACCTAAATTTTAGAAGGCTAAAGTTAGATGAATTGAACCTTACCCTCGGAGAACAATTCTATCACATTCTTCTATGTGTACAGTCATGAGGGTAACTGGTGGACAGATACAACTCTAAGTTGCTTTAAAAGCAGTAGTAACGCTGCTGTGTGGCCAGATGAATCTGTTAACAGTAGCCAGACTTTGCAGGAAGTGAGAGGCAAAAATAGGAGGAGGAGAATTTCTCAGCAGCCTTTCCCATAGAGAGAAGGGAGAATGAATGTCTGTTTCACCACTGGTGATTCCCCACCTCTCTATTTGGACTCTCCTTTACCTCTAGTAGGTAGCTTTTTGGAAGGATGTGGTGACTTGTGTTTCCTATTCTATCGCTGTCTTTATCTGGCTGCTGTACTTCATCCTCAAGAACAGGAGGATGGCAATGTGATACTGCTGCTGGATTAGGATGGTTCATGGAGGTATATTCACAGTGAGGAAGAGATGCTGTTTCACAGCCCATTCATCTAGCCATTTCAGCTCCTCCTGCCTCTTTTGCTTCTCTGTACAATATGTTTAGTGTTTAGTTGCTTTGCTTCTCTTTGCTGCTAGTGTTTTCCAAAAAAACATATGCAGGGTGGTAGTGGTGGGGCATTCCAGGAGGCACTGAAGATCTGGATTTCAAAACTTCTCTTTTTCCCAGTCATTCACGTTCCTGCTCTTGTTTCTTTGTTTACAGAATGTGCCACTGCAGTTGTACCTCCAGCTAGATGATTGGTAAGAGGACTGCCTTTTTCTCTAAAGGTTTTATTGCTCTTTGAACTGTGAATTCCAGAACAGAGTATCCTTTATTTAGATAAAAGGAATGCACAAGACGGGGCAAAATATGACAATAGTGAAGTCACCATTAAAGAGTCACCACAACAGATCAAAGTTAAATGTCCTTGGGGCAAAAGAGTCACGCCAAGATGAAAAACAAAAATTATGAGGATTTGAAACAGTGAGAAACTTAGTCACCGAGTGTCCTCTGCGTCGAAGAACCAAAGACTGAGATTGGAGGCTTCTTCAAAAGGGACGCAGAAGCCGGAAGAAGGCAGAGGGGAAAGGGAATTTGAAATAAGCAAGACATCCAGAGTCCATACATTACTCAAACCACACAGCTATTCTTAAGAAAATAGATTTGTGGCTCTGGTGATATCAACAGAAATAAGCACAAGCTAGGGAAGATGAAATGTTACACCCTAAAATGAGACAGAAAACTAATAGACAGACAACAAATAAACAAAATTATTTTAATCTCTTTTTCATTTTAATATGTATGAAACTGTGGTACAAATCCCCATGGAAGACCTGGTTAGGCTTAAGTCACTCCTTGCTCAGACAAGATATGAAGCAGAAATAGAAAAGATTCAGCTTACAAAGCTACTGAAAGACACAGAGAAGCCTTTCTTTTTTCATATTTGCTATCCTTTGCTGGCAGTAAAACTCACACTGAAACACCAGAAAAAAAAGAGACCACACAGAAGCAAAGCAGTTGATTCCTTTGAAACTGGAAGTGTATTTCTGTCTCTAAATCTGAACAGTGAATCATTATTTTTTATGATATTCGGTAGACTGCAGTTGCTGAAAATAGATCCATATACATATACACCAATCCTGTGCCTCTGGATTTATTTATGTTTCAGCACAGAAAAACTAGATGTGCGCTTAGGGTATGATCTGTGCCGAGAAGAGCAAGAATTCTTGCACAAAAGGAGGAGAGTGGTTGCCAGTGCCCTGAAAAGGGTTCTTCATCTGGAAAGAGATCTACATGGACACGAGGTCTGTGAGTTGGAATCCAACCACTGGTTGTGGGTCTATTGAATTAGGATTGACACAGCTCTCCACAAAAATTCTAGTAGTTTTTGCATGTTGATGACAAATGCATTGATTTGAATGGCATCAGAACAGAAATTCTCAGTGTGGGATACCCCATACTCATCTAAAATTTCAGTTCAGCTATTTATGCCTCCATTCTTTTCAATGGGTCAAATTCCCAAGGACATAATATACCACTCTTCAAAGCCAGAGTTTCCAACAGTGTGATGCAGCAGATCAGCAAGATATGAGGCATTGGTACATTGTATTAGACACAGCCTAGCCAGACAACCCAAACCAAGTAGGAAAACAGGAGTATTTGAAATTCGCCTCATGTAGATATTTATGAAATCATCGTGATTTCCCTTCTCTAGCCTTACCTTTTTTTCATTTTCAGAACACTTTTCAGAAAGAGGCAAAATTCTTTAGGGTGAAGAAAGACTATTTTATAACAAGCTCCAGCTGAAGTATGTTTTGTTGCCAAGATCCAGGGTGAATTTTGAAGTGAACATTTATTTTCTTGCTGGAATTACATTTGTTAAATGGATGCGGTCCAAATAATCATTTTGTTTGTTTAATATATTTTTTCTGAACTCTGCTCAGGACTTCACTGAATCCATTCTTAATTAGATTTATTGCATTTTTTGTTATTTATAATAAAATGATATTATTATCTGTTATTAATCATTGCAATTCCAATAATAAAAAACAAAGTGAGGGAGGAATGAAGGTTAGAATCAATCACTGCATGTTCAAACACATCCAAGCTTTGGGGTTAAGGGAACCCACTGAGTATCTGGAGGTTAATTTAAATAAGGTACTGATGAAGGCTGGCTGAATATTGATTTAATTTCATTGTCTTCCAATGAAGTCTGCTGAGGAAATTATAAGAGCTGTAATTAGACTTTTCCAAGTATGTGAGTAACTTTTTGAAGATATATTATGTTTTGAACAGGTCCCAGTAATAGCTGTTATGGCAACAGGTGGAGGCCTCAGAGCAATGTCAGCTATGTATGGCCACCTCTTAGCTCTTCAGAAGCTAAATCTGTTGGACTGTGTTACATATCTCACTGGGGCTTCTGGCTCGACATGGTGCGTATAGAAAATGAGATTTGTATTTGAAAGACTGTGACACTACCTTTCCACACAGTGAGAGAGATGCATCTCTGTCTTACATTGTTAATAAGTGAACGTAATTCCCTGGTAAAGCTATTACTGTTAGTTCTCGATCATAATTTCGGTTTAGGTTTACTGATTCTCTTCTTTGATGAAAGCAGCTGGGTAAATGTAGTGATTTTCCAAAATCATTCAAATAAATGGATGACTTTCTCACATTTCTGTTCTTTAGGACCCTAGCAGACCTGTATGAGCATGCCGACTGGTCACAGAAGACTCTGGAGGGGCCGCTTAAGGCAGTAAAAGAACAAGTGACAAAATGCAAGCTCAACCTTATGTCTATAGACCATCTGAAGTATTATCACAAGGAACTAGCTGAAAGGGCAAAAGCAGGACATGTGTCATCTTTTACAACTCTGTGGTCACTTGTTCAGGAAATGTTCTTACATGAACGGGTATGTACATGGTCCTGCCACACATCTGGGAAACATCCACTCATTTTCTTTAGCGCTTTACTCTTTGAGGGCATGATGTAATGTGTGGATCAAATCCAAAGTGACTGAGGCATCCCAGTGTTTTGTAAACAATGACAGAGGATCTTATAGCCAGGATTTTCCAGGGCAGCTAATGGTTTGAAGGTGCCTCTGTATTAGGGTGCCCAACAGCTAGCAACTTCAGCAGACAAACTTTCAGAAAGAACTGTGCAATCCCCCCTGAACAGTCAGGTCTTTTAAAGTCTGTTTGCAGTTGGACATTTAGGAGCTAGACTAATTTGTTCTCATGTGAGCATTGGTTTCAGCCTTAGTAAAGATCTGTGGGATGCAGGCAATCAAGGCACTTAGATATTAGTGAAGAGCTTACTATGTATCAAACAGGCAACCAGGGAGGAAAGTGCAGGAACACGAAGGAAGAGGTCTTTCATAAAAATGTGACTCACAGATTACTCTGGATTGTAAAACGTCTGTTGCATATCTGTACCCAGGTAGATTGTGTCAGTGTTTTTGCCTTATCCTCTTCCAGAGGTTCACTGTGACTTTTTAATCTCTTTGGTTAGCCAAGAAAGTACAAACTCACAGACCAGCGCAAGGCATTGGAGTATGGACAAAACCCCTTGCCCTTCTATGCAGTCCTCAATGTGAAAGAGGAAAAGTTCGGTACTTTCAAATTTAGAGGTGAGTATTCCTAGGGTTTCTACTGACTTTCAGTAGAGACTCAAGAGAATTTGGAGGGAGGGTGCTTGTGTGTGGAGAATAAAAGGGGAATACATCTGTTGCTTGCCCTGGCTCCATATTCATCTTTCAATAAAATGTTTGTCTTTTTTTGCGAACTGCTGGATATTGATTAGAAAGAGCAGATCTGCTTGATAACATCCTCAGGCACAAACAGGGCATTTGTGAAGATCTGGGCTGAAGTTCTAGTTTTGCCCCAGACGTTGTGAGTTAGTGAGGGAAAATCATGTGATCTTTTTCTGCCTCAGTTCCTCACCTGTGAAATGGTTTTGATGGTTCCTTAGTTTGTAGAGGTGCTGTGAAATGTAATTGTCACTTCCCTAAATACTGCACTGATGAGGGTATGAAAACAGAGTGGGGTATGATTGCTATGATGGGTGTGATATGACACCCTTTAAATGGACACAGGCTACATTCAACAAAAGGTATTAAAATGAGCAGATACTGGAAAGAAAAAAAACAGTGCTTACGTTTGGTTAAGTTTATAGCTATTCTTCTACTGCTATACCTGTACGGGACAGCTTGGGTCAGGAAACTGCATGGGCATGCCCACACTGTGATACTTTCTAGTTTGGAGCTGATGTGTCTTCAGGCTGCTTTGTTGTATCGTGTAGACTGACAGGTTTGTGTTAGTAGAGGTTTCATGCCGGTCATTCCTTGCAGGTTGGATCACGCTTGCATGTTATACATTTGATGCTTTTGATTTACAGAGGCAAGTGGGATCCCAGAATCTTTCTATAGAAAAACAAATCTAAGCTTTTGAAGCTAATGTTAGACTCTTTCTGAGGTGAAAAACCTAGTTCCTTTTGTATGCAAATTATCTCTCAGTTTTTATGGAACTAGACAGTGTAGTTTGCAATACAAAGCTACCGATAGTACAGAGCTGCTGAGACAAGCAAGATCCATGGAGCTTGTGGATAGCGTGATCCACAGGGGAAGGTTTTGTTTTCTTATTTTTGTCACTCTAAACATGCCATGTGTCAATTCTTTTGTAGAGTGGACGAACTTCTCTCCTTACGAGGTGGCCATACCAAAATATGGAGCCTCCATTCCTTCAGAATATTTTGACAGTGAGTTCTTCATGGGAAGGCGAGTGAAGAAGCTGCCAGAATCTCGGATCTGCTATCTGGAAGGTGACCTAGCAGTGCAATATAGTTAATCACAGCATGGTAGAAAGCATGGTGCTAGCTAGCCATTGGTCTGTGTACAACACTCTTTGTCAGCAGGTCTGCTCTAGGTCTTGATTCAATGGGCTTTTTACCTCTTTTGCACACCGCTGCTCTTTCCTGCTGTCCTCCCTTTTAACTTGGTCAGATTTGGGAAAGTTGCAGCATGCGAAGTTCCCCTTCCCATTTTCTGAACCAAAGAAGAAGGTGAAGAAGGCAGGTTGGGGAAATAATAAGCCTTTCTTCCCTGACCAGTCATCAACTCTTCAACATCGTCAACTGTATTTCTAGGCAATGCATTGCTGCGGTGGAATTGGAAGGAGCTGAAAATAAAATATAACTCATCTAAAACAACCCACAAAGGTGACAACCAGCTGAGCTTTGTGGGTTGAGAATGATGTCACTAATCTTCCCCACCCATAAGGATGAAGGAAGCCCTTTTAACCTCCATCAGCTGTTTTGAGTGGCTGTATGGCCTTGAAAGGCAAAGAAAAGGGGAAAAGCAGCTAGTCAGAGGAATCCATCTGCACCAGGCAGATTTTAAATCCTTGTCAGAATTTTAGCTTTTGATACCAAAAACAGGGGTCCAGTGGAGACAAAAATCGTATTTCTTTCACTGTGAAATCTGCGAGAGTTTGAATTTGTTCTTCATGTGAGTACCTGGCATGGGGCTTAATGACAAAGGATAATTCTTTCTTTTCCAAAAGCAAACTCACATATGGAGCCAATTCTATTTTGATCCTGGACCAGCTGAACTCCACAGAAATAAAACATGCCTGAAAGGAAAAAATGGGTCTTAGATCAATTCAAATAATAAATCTGTTTAAAGAAGGGCTTTATGCTTGTACGGCTTCACTGTGCTTTCAAAGCCTGCTTTCTTTCACAAGTATAAAGTAAACACTCTGAAAGATCATTTGGGTGACTGATGCCTTGTATTTTGTTACCCTTTACTATATGGTGAATGATCTGTGTGTAGTTATCTCTTGAGAAAGAACACTGAAGTGGTGACACCATCATGTTTGAACTCTGTGAGACCTACTGCTTAAGCTGTGTCATGACAGCACAAGTTTGTGTGGGCCAATAATATGTAGCATGGATGCTTGTAATAGTCAGTAGTTAACATGTGGTGGTGCAGTATTTTTCCCATGTGGTTTGACTTGCAGGTCTTTGGACAAACATCTTTACTAGGAATTTGCTGGATGGCTTGTACTGGTCCTCAAATTCAAATGAATTCTGGGAACGATGGGCAAAAGATATGGTAGATATAGGTAAGAGTTTCAAAATTAGTATTTATTTTTGATTAGACAGTGCTTCCTATTCAAGAGAGGATTAAGAAAGATACACTATTGCTACTGTTTGTGAATAATCTCTCATGTCGTCTCCATAAGTTGCTATATGTTGCTTTGCCTCACTGTGGATCTTCCAGCATGATTTTCACCTGTATCAGAATGATCACTGTGTGATGTTTTAAATTTATTTTATTTTATTTTATTTGAATTTTTAATTCAGAGACATACTTCATGCTAGTTACAAATGTTTTTCGTTTAAAATTTGCTCATGGTCTGTTAAATGACTCCTCCCATGACTGCAAATGAGGAGGGTAGCATTTAGTAGTAGGCAAAAGTACAAAACCAGTGTGTCATTTGAAAGAGTAAAAGACAAAAGCCGTGCTTGCTTTAAACAAAACCAAATATCTCTTTGTTTAAATGGAATTGGCTATGTGCATATGTTTTCAAGCAGCCTGCAAGAAACAAGGACCCACAGGAAGACAGCAAGGACAGGTAGCCAGAAAAGCTGCTCAGCAGAACAGATTGACGATGGTTTTTCTCACAGTTCCTTCTCTATTTCAGAAAAACATTCCCCTGAGGATGATGTCACTGTCATCGAGCCTCCATCTTGTTTGTCAGGGAAGTTGTATGAAATGTTTCAGGACATTATGACCAAGCGTCCACTACTGGGAAAGTCTCATAACTTCCTGAGAGGCTTAGAATTTCATAAGGACTATAGCCATCAGAAAAAATTTATTGAATGGAAAGGTAACTGCAACAAAGAGTTAGCTGCACTGTGCAGGTAACATCTCAGATTTTTTTTTTTTTGTCTTTGGAGATTTCACGTTTAGAGATATTTTCTCAGGGTTTGGAAATCTGTTGAGATGGTACAATGTTCATGGTGTCTGTTTCTTTAGGGTAACAGGTTAAAATGAACTAGTCCATGGGTCACTCTTCTCCTGAAGATATTTGTAACTTGCATCAAAGCATGCTTTTCTACAGGCATTTTGTCATTCTGCATAGGTACAGTAGTCAAAAGATTCAGGAAGGGTAGAATCTTTTGAGGTCAAGAAACAAAGGTAACACTGGAAGCATGAAATAGCAGGTTATTTTGTGGATCAGATGAAGGAAAGGACTGGCTGCAAGCATGTGGTTGCCCACATGTGTGGTGTTTCTACTTGACGTTTTATCCATCCAGAGACCTCTCTTTAACGTTTCAGAAACAGAAATACCAAGATCCAACAACAGAAAGTTAAAACCACGTAGGTTTAGATTGTATATATTAAAGAAAGAGAATGTGTAAACTTGATGTATAAATTAAACAGAGGTTTTCTATGGCCTGTGCTCTGCAGGCAGGCAAAGTAAACAGTCATAATAGCTTTACCTGAAAATCTATGAAACAATCTGTGAAATGACAGCAGGGTGATGGAGCTGAGGTTTTGTGCTTCACAAATCTTCCTGTAGTCCCAGAGTCCTTGTTTATTCCATGAGAAGGTAAGCAGTGTGGGAGGACTCCACACTATTAAGGTTAATTGGATTTCAGCAAGGAAACACATTTTCTCTGCCTCCTCTGAGTCCTTCTCTTTGGCAGCTTGTGTTTTCTCTCTGCTGTTTCATGCAAGTTCTGCCACTTTTTGTCCCTGGCTGCCATCGCTACATGGTTTGCTGATGATGGCAAGAGATGGTGGAGCCTTTTTGTGCATGAAGGCAGAGACCACAGTGTGCTAAATACTTTTGAAATGTTCAGTAAGCAAAAAGTCCAGGTCCTAAAAGAGTCTGCTCTAAGAAAACAAGTGAGAGAAGGAGAAAACAAGTAACATAAGCAGGGTGGGTGAGAGAAGGGGCAAGCGAGTAGCTAAAGAAGGTGGATGAAGGATAAAATTGTCAGTCAGTAAATGTTAAAAAAAAATTTTGCTCACATTTGCTGACTAGCAATTTTGTAAAGGCAAATGGGTAGGAACAGATTTCAAGGAGGATTTGGAGGAAGAGAGCACAGGCACTAAAGACTACTTCAGGGTAGATATTCTATGAACAAAGTAAAATAAGTGGAAAGCATGAAGTCTGGAGTGGGAAAAGGGAAACTCAAATTCTGGAGTAGGAAAAATTAGCATATTTTGTATCCTCTTTTGGCTGCCTGCATGAGACCAAGCTAAAGCCAAGTATGGATCCATCTATAGGAGCAAGACAAGATGCCAGCTCTGAGTAGAAATGATAGTCTCGTGGTAGGTGAAGTCTCCGGAAGGTAGCTGTGTTTTAAAGGCTTCCCTGCAGCTCAGGTTATCTATCTGACACATTAAAACAAGACTTTAAATGCTATATGAAAAGCCTAATTTTCATAGTGATAAATCTGAGAACTCAAAGCCTGCAATTAGTGCAATGCATTTACAGCAGGGTTCATGCTTTCAAGGGAATTTGTGAGGCAGGACTTCTTTAAAGTCCCTTTCTGGGTGTGGGATGGAAGAAAAGACTCTCCCAGGGAAATGCCTACTTCTGATTCACATATCCAGCCATGAATAAATGCTGCACAGTTCCATCTCCATTATAAGACAATAGAGGTAATGGAATTTCAACTGAAATGTTCACCAGGCCAAATAAAACTAAAAAGTACGCTCTGTTTCTTCTGTGAGGGACTGCAAGCAAATGTCTGTCATTACAGCAGAATCTGTGAATTCCCAGCAGCTGTGAATGCTAAAAGAAGCAAATAATATTATAAAGACCTGACAGTGAGGGAATGGAAAAAAATATGAGTTATTGCTTCAAGCTGCTGTCAAACATTCCATGCTATGGAACAGGCTGGATTTATTCTGCGCAGTTTAAATCAACACTACAGAATGAGGCCAAGGAGGCAGAAAGACTGAAAGAAGTGAAATGCTGGAACTTACCTGCAATATTTCTGTGATCAACAGTTTCTTAGAATAAGAAAGCACAAGTGATTTAAGGCTCCAGGAGTCTGCTCTGGACTTTGCTACCTCATTTTGCGAACTTGAGGAACACTTCTAAGCCGTTATTTTGATATTTAAAACCATGGAAAAAAGTTTCTTATTCTGTGGGACTAGAAACGGTACCAGAGGAACAGTAGTGGGCTCGCTGTCTACAGGGCAGGCTGGTGCAGTTGCTAGCAGAGAAATAAGAGTCTCACTATCATCAACTGGCTTTAGATCTCCACTTGCCAGTTGGTACAGTCCTCTTTTGGCTCCTTTTGGCATTAATGTAAGGATATGATAAAATACAAAATACTGTTTGATTTGTTGCTACACTGTGAAATTGCTTTTGTTGATTGCATATTTCCTGCTTCTTAGGAGAAAAAAAAAATCAGGTAAATCTGTATTCTGTGACAAATCACTCCCCAGAGCAGCTGTGAGACCAGTGGAGTCTGTGTCTCACCTGCCCTCTGCCTAGCTGTCTCATGGCCTGCCTTTGTGAGTGTGCCTGCAGGACTGTGGTGACAGGCCAGATGTGCGCAGATGTGCAGTTGGGAGGCCGTGCTCCTGGGGCCATGTTTGTGGGCTCACATTATGGAGGGAGGTGAGCCTGGTCTTGAGGGCAACCGCGGGGCTACCCTTAAGATGCAGCACAGACAGAATTACTGAATTCTTTCCTACCAATGCTCCACTAACTATATGCAAAATGTTTTTTAGACACTGTGCTGGACTCTTTCCCTAACAGTCTGACACCGCTGCAGAAGTATCTTTGCCTGATAGATGTTGGCTATTTCATCAACACCAGTGGTGCAGCACTTTTCAAGCCAGAGAGGAATGTAGATGTCATTATCTCCCTTGACTATGGTTTGGGAAATGTGTTCAAGGTGAGAAGATTAACATGCTCTGCTCCTTGCAGCCCTGGTGAAACTATCCTTGTGTTATTAAAGCTTTTAAGTAAGTGGCTGTCTAAGTCTTGATCATATACTCAAGAGCAAACCAGTCACCATATCTTGGAGGGGGAAAGAAACTTCCTTCAAGACCAGAATTATAGAAACTGTTAGGCTCTTTTCTCTGTAGTGGATCACAGCATACACTTCCCAGGATCCTCAGGGAATTGCCGTAACAACTGGTTGCTGGAGACATGACCTTGATCTCTCCTGGTCTGTCCTCATGATAAATTCTAAGTGAGGCTTTTGGTCATTCCCTCTAGCTGTAAAAAACATTATAGGGTAATAAGAAGCATCTTCTGACTTGTGGTGAGTGGTGGCAGAAAGTAGCATTATATTGTGGCTCCTTTGGACTACACATTCATCGCAGAATGATTCTAGGGACTGAATTAAGTTGCCATAATATTTCTATGACACCTCAGTAAACCTGATTCTTGTCTTATTGTTAGCATTAAGGCAATGACATTCTGTGTCCACAGCAATTAGAGATGACATACAAATATTGCAAGATACAAAAAATCCCATTCCCCAAAGTGGAGCTAAGTAAAGAAGAAGAGAAGAACCCGAAGGAATGTTACGTGTTTTTGGATGCAGAGGACCCCAGAGCACCCATAGTAATCCATTTCCCCCTGGTGAATGACACCTTTAAGGAATTCAAGGAGCCTGGTAAGTTCTGTCAACAAAATTATGCTTTCTAATTGAGTTCGGGCCATTTGTCTTTCCATAGCATGGATCTTATTTTTCCTTTGTAGCAACAATTTTAAGTGAGGGTACAGCCTTTGTGTGGGTGAGACCATCCTGTCTCCTACCCATCACAATAATACGTGTCTATTTGCCTCTTCCATTGGGCTATAAATGAGCATGCCCACTGATCTGTCAGGCCAGGTTTAGGCTATGGGATTCAGCTCAAAGCACACGAGTTTCCACCATGGCATGGTAAAGGAGAAGGAGGTGTCAACTCTTCTCCTGTTAATCTAATTATGTTCGCCTTCCCACCAAAACCAGGATTATATTCCCCATATACTAAGTGAAACTGTATCTCTCACCCAGTAAATCATGACGCAACAGAGGCAGCTGAGGCAGATCCATGTCTCTGCTGATTAGCCTCCACGTACTGCTCAAGAGGCAGGTTAGGAAACCACAGCAGGCTTAGTGATGTTGAGTGAGACACAGGACAGAATAAGGCTCTAAGGCAAAACTCACACTGCAGGGCGTACTGGAGAAGACAGCACCTGCAATGGTAAGATGTTGGGGAAAAGGTAGGGCCAGAATTCGTCCTTGATCTAGAAGAGACTGTGAGGACATTTGCCAACTGATTCTCCCTCACCTTCCCCCTGTCAGTTTAAGACCTAGGAGTAATCAAGCAGGCTGGGCACTGGTTGCTTCTCCCACACTCTCATGACTTTGGCCAACCACCGTTTAGATGGAGAGAATTAGCAAGTCTCTCCAGCAATAATAATAATGATGTTTGTGGCCCAAGAGTCAGAGCAGAAGGAATGGGCACACAGCTGCTGACAGCTGGATCAAGCTGTTGTGAACATGTTCAGAAAAATAAATAGTAGGAGGTGTAGGGAATGCAATGTTTAGCTGGCATAAGGGTAAGAAGCATAGAAGTTACTGATAGTCCTGCCTTGGCCTAGCCATTAGATGGTGTTGGTACAAGCATTGTGGCAGAAGGACACTGCTCACTTTACTACAAGACAGTAAACAGAAGGAGCTGCCAGAAAAGCTGTGAGTCTGTGGTGTGCACAAGGGAAAGCCTGTGTTAGCTCACGAAGGGTCTTGTCCCACACTTGCTAAAGAGCTTTTCACATGGGTTTGGCAGCCCTGTGCACATGATGAACAGACAGCAAGACCCTCAGTTTCCCAGGGAACAAGGCTCATAACCTTCCTCCTTTTCTCCAGGGAATTCCACAACAGACATGGCTTTGCTGTGGGCACATATACACAGTTGGGTTGGTTCTGTGTGGGGGCCCAGCAGGTCCTGTGCAGTATGCTCTGCCCTCAGCTGTTTTCTTTGAATGCAGGCGTGAAGCAGCAAAGGCCATGTTAGACCAAGAGAGCCTCAGCATCGACTAGGTTTTACCAACAGCTTGTGAGATACTCTGCAACATCAGACAGGCAGTGCCTTGTTGGTGCCTCTGCCATCTGACTTCCTTAACCCAAGACCTTGCTCTGTGCTGGAACCCTTACAGCAACAAACCCTGAGGTATCTCACACGCCACCTTTGGAGTTGTCAGGCCATGGGGTACTGCTGCTCTCCCTCGCTACTGCTTACGCAGCAGACAAAGCATTCATTCTCCTTCCAGCTTTACCCAAAATTATATCGTGGTACTGGGACCACAGCAAAATGGACGTCTCTGAGGGAACATTTGGAGTAGGTTATGAACAGCAACAAAAGAAGTGAAGTAAAGCTCCTTTTCTGCGCTGATGTTCACCAATGCTCAGAGAATATGTGCAGTAATAGATACACCAATAAAATCATGTTTAGAAATACTATGGATGAACAGAGGAGACAAGCAGCAAAGGGAACTAGGCTTGTTCCCTTGAAGATGGTCCAAATGGCGATGCGCAGTGAGATATGGCCATTGAGCAGTGCCTAGCAGGTAAAACAGGCAAGAGTTGAGGAGTCTCGCTGAATGAAATATGGATGAAATTATGCAGAGCAAAGCACCTGCTGCAGTCTCGCAGCACTCCAGGCCCAAATTCGTGAGCTGTGACGCTCACCTGCGTGTCTCTGAGCAGCCGGTGATTCATCAATCAAGCTGACAGCCAGCCAGTGACGTGGGTGGTTGGGGGAGAAGGGGCCTTGGCAACATGCTTAAGTGGATTTCAAGTTTAACAGTGGAGCTTTTCAATGCTAGATGGCCGAGAGACACCTTGTGGAATGTCGGTTCTTATTTTTCTTGCTTTTAACTATTTAAATTCTAGAAAAGAGACCCAGCTTGTGAAGTGCCCATTTACGATGCAACTGTAGACTTTGCTTTTGTGTGCTTGAGGCAGATGCAGCTGTATCTGGATGTCGATAGCACAGATAATATGGCTCTCTGAATACTGGGAGGCTCAATGCAGCAAAACTTGGACATTTTTAATACAGCCACTTCTAGTGACAGCCTGTGCCCACCAGCCTGAGATCACACTGCCCGGAAACCTCTAGGTTAGACTAAAACCTGCTATGTCTCAAGCCAAATTGATGTGTCATTTCCATGTGGTTCTGGTAGACATCATAAGGAATATCTTGGCAGTCTGTAGCCCCACTGGCAGTCATCTCACAATACATTTGTGGTTTGGGCACTTCTTGCAAGAAGATAGGTTAGAAAAATGGAGAAAAAAATGTAATTCTAAACATTTTGTAGAAGAATAAACATGAGGGTGCTGAAGTCCCTCGTGGAGGTAATTAGTGTGTCCTTTTAAGCAAAAAGATTGAGCTAACAGGGAGGATGGATGCTGGCAACTCCAAGAGGTTGGGCTAACCCGACACTGAGTTGAAGGTGTTGAAGGGTGGGAGGCTGATGTAGGGTGCTTGGTTCCCTCTGCACCTCTGGACTCTGCAACAGGCAGTCCTGCCTGGTTAGCATCACAAGGCCTCCTGGTATGTACTGAGTTGTCCACTCGCTCTAGCTGGCAGATACTCTCTTGTCACCACTAATCGAGGTCTGATAACGGATTTTGAAAGGTGTTCTAGGTGTGCGGCTTGTCTGAGAGTCAGAGGGTTTGGGAGAGGATGTGGACCCAGGGGCACGCTGCCCAGGAATGGCTGTCTACAGGGGCAGGACGAGGGGGAAAATAACAATTCCTGCCAGCCCTGCTGAGGGATTTCCAGGTCTGAGCTTTAGCAGGAGTAGGAGGGAGGAGCGGCTGGGAAAGCTGACCAGGAATGACTTTTTCAAGCTGTGGTGTGGTGCAGTCTTTCTTTCCTGGAGGCTGTTTTTAACAGCGAGTTCTGCTGAGTAGATCAGTCCCCTCCAACACCATGTGTTCTGTGCTCCAGATTCAGTGATGGCTTTTGTCCAGATTCAGTGACGGCTTCTCACTGTGATGGCTTTTGTCTTTCTCTGCAGGGGTAAAGCGCTGTGTCTCAGAGATGGAAGAAGGCAAAGTGAATCTGGAGAACAACTGCTCACCCTATTACCTCATTAGGCTAATCTACTCCTCTGAAAATTTTGACAAGCTCGTGAACCTGAGCCAATACAACATCCTCAATAACAAAGACCTGCTCCTCCAGGCAATCCGGAGTGCAGTAGAACGGAGGAGAAGCAGCAGGACTGGGAATCTTCCCAGCCACTCTGGAGCTGGATACCACTAGGCTGGGTTTTCACACTGTTCCACACTGAAGGCTACGACAGTCACATTGCAACACATCACAGTCACATTACAACGTATCACAGTGTTCATTATTTGCAAGAAATTGAGGAAACCTGTACATTTCTCACCTTGCCTTGTTCAAGTTCCTAGCTTTCAAAAGGGTTTTATTTAATCTCCTTTCCCCGAGTTTTCAGACGATGAGAGCCTCATACTGTGGTCTTACTTGTTAAGAAATTGGAGTCCTGGTTATCAGGGACCTTCCAGGATCTCCCTGATGTTATAGAATATGGTGGTGGTGATGATAGTGATATTTCTTCATAAGCCCCTGTCCCCTCAATCCTGAGCCCATTGTTGGTGTCTTTTCAATGCTTCATTACAAGCAAAGTCCTGGCCATTTGCATTCAGTAATGTCCAGATTTTCAGATAGGCTGAGCAGCTAGAATTTGCACAGAATTGGTGGGCTCAGCTTAGAATTCAGGCCAAAGAGTCATATAAATCTGTGAACAATGGCCAGACTGCAACGTGGACAATTCTGTCTGGCCGATTCCCCTTGCTGATTTAGAAATTATTCCCTTTTTCCATTCCCCTGCAAGAGTTTGGCACAGAAATGCTACTCCAGACTGTCACGAGGGAGGCAGTTACATTTCAAGGAGAGAGGACATTAGCTGCAGAGCGTGAGTGCTGTTCTTTTGAGGTAAAATTGGCTGGAGGTAAAATTCTGCATAAGGCATGAGTGATTATATTGATTTATACAGGTAGTGCTTTTGTACATTAAAATGTCAAGAGCCTGAAACAAGCTTTTGATACCAGAAACTTGATGGGAATAATTACCATAGACTCAAGTACATTTAATTTAATAATCATGACCAAGAGATAAGCTGGTGCTCCTTACGTATGTAAACTGAATGTAGGATAGCACAACTCACTAATGAACTGCATAGCTGTTGTGTTTGCACACTCAGAAGATTTTTTTCCACTTTACAGTCTTCTGTCCCTAACATCATAAGCAAGGTATTTTTAATAGGTGCTACACTAAAATAGAGTGCAAATAAAAAAAGGGAAATTCTTTATAACACCTCCTTGCTAGAGGAAAAATTTTGGAAAAATGACGCCTGGTTTTCTTTTGCTCTGGAGTGCAGTGAAAGACATTGCCTTGAACTGGGAGCTTGGAACGTCTTTTCAGCCCTCCACTATATTAAAAACATGGTGGGGAAGGGTGGTGAGCAATACAAAACAGAGCTCCACAGAAGTCAGAGAAATTTCCAGACTTCATAGAACTGAAGGATTTGGACCTGCTTCTGGCTTATTTAATCCAAGCGCAACATGTTCATCAGGATCCCCAAGGAAAATCTTATACATTTCTTCTGTGTTGGAAATGTACTTGATATCTAGAACTAGTTCTACCTGAAACCAAAAATAAGACAGAGAAAGAGAGACAGGGGTCTGCCTTTTTGGTGTATGCAGATAGTATTCAAGCTCAGGAGGAGAGCATTTACAAAAGGCCTCGATGCCTGAACGCTGCATCTACTAAACGCTTCTGCTGCTGCAAGCAATGGCAAGGACTAAGCCTCAGCGATATTCCTTGTACAATGCTTATTTACTGAGCTAAGGAATACCGTGCGAAACCTGAGGGGTCTTAACAGCTGGAATGCAACTGTACAACTGAACTCAGACCACGAGAAGATAAGAACTAACCGGATACTGGGTGCAAGCAAAAAATAAAGAGCTGTTTTGACTTGAAAGGTGAGATGGCAGCAGGGGTTTATCTCAGAAGAAAGAGTCCTACCAGCAGGGTCTGTTACCTTCACGTGGGAGAGCAGCACACCCTGGCACAGTGTGCCGTGGTGCAGATATACGCACATACAAGCACACGTGGCTCTGTTCACGCACATGCACAGCGTGTGCATCATTTTCACACTCCTCTGGCTCATCCTATAGAGAAACCCCTTGCTCTAACCTGCTTGCACAGAACAAAACCTGACTCCAGCATGACTGCAAAGAGGCTGTGTGTCCCGGTGTCCCGTGGCCTGGTGTGCCCTGATTGACCGGGGCTCTGGCGCTTGGCCCCGCAGCCAGCCGGTGTTTGACCCCCTGCTCACCTCAGCCGGGCAGCGGGAGTGGAAAGGATGGACGAGGAGTGAGCGAGGCCATCGTGCTGCCTGTAGCTGTGCCCTCACTGTGTTGGTGCACTCGAGGCGTCAAGTTATTACTTGAGTCTTCCAGAGTTACGCTATTGCACGGGACGTGCAGAGGGCTGAGCTGGAGGAGAGGGCTGGGGGCTGAGCAGCTTGTGGGGAGACCCAGCAATAGCAGCCGATCATGGCTTTTCTGCCACAGTTGTTGAAGGACTCCATTCAGTGAGGGACACTGGTGTTCTCCACAACAGACTGGGATTTCTTTTGACACTAAACCACTTGGCCTTCAGGAACAGATATCCAGGGCAGCCCCCGCCAAGGTACAGCGGATTCATCAGGAAGAAGACCACCAATGATGTAGCTGGCTTTTGTTTACCTGTCATCCGTATCATAAATAGGAACACTATTTTACCTCATCTACCTAATTTTTACGCTCTGCTGCTGCAAGAAGATAGCTCTGTTTTGTTCATGGGCTACAGTGAGTGATCCATAACCCTTGTGAACCTTGGCAGCATGTGCCCAGCAGCAAGGTAGCTCAGCCATGCTAGAAAACCAGGTCTATAAATGCTCCACAGACCGGTAACTGGGGCATGTTTGGTGCATTCATAAGTGCTGCTATGCAAACAGAAATGCCCGCCAAAATGTGAAAAAGCCAAAAAACCCACAGGGTTTTCAGGTAACCCACAGTCAGTGGCGAAAAACATTTCTGAGGGACTGTTAAGCACTGTTACAGAGTGATGGAGGTAGCTGTGGGTAGGGAAGGTGGTGGGAAGGTGGTCTGACTCTCCCTTTGCTGGAGTAACTGTCACCCAAGGTTGTGCTGACACTTAAAGTAGGGCTGGGGACTGCTGTTTAATCTTGCATGTGCCCCTTGGTCTCCTTGGGGCCCCATGTGGTACCCGTGTAGCCTTAAATGATAATAGTTTTTTTTAAATATATTTTTTCAGAGCCTGAAATTGTGTGAGGGCTGTGTCACTGCCCATCAGAGTGGGGGGGGTTGTTGTTTTTTTGATTTTTTTTGTGTTTTTATAGCATGGGAGTATGTTGCTGGCCTGATGGTGTGGCAGGAGGAACTGGAGGGCATTTGTGAGGGCAAAGGCTGCTGGAGGACACTGCAGGGCGAAGGGACCCATGCCCAGCATGCTCTCAGCTATGCAGCTTGTTGGGAAGTGGTGGCTGGCCTGTGCTGTCCCCCAAAGCACGCACGGTCTTTGGTTCAGAGCACGCTAATTCGCGTAGCCCAAACCCCACAGAACTGTAGAGCGTAGCTGCAGTGACGTACGGCTGGTCAGTGACCTGGGCGCAGGTCTGCTCCCTCAGTCCTTGTTTCCTTGCAGCTGTACACGGAGTCTGAGGGCATGGGCCGCTGACGTGGTGTGTGTTTGTCCCCTAAGGGCTGTTCCTTGTTCCCGGTCCTGCCAGGCCTTCTGCCACGTGCTGTCGAATGGCTGTTTGAGCCGAGCGCATGACAACCAAAGCAGCACTGCGAGGAGAAAGCTGTCTCACCGTGTCTCACCCTAGAAAGGCGTGTGAAAAAGCACATGGAGTGCTTAAAAACCAGGCCCTGCTGTTCTGGCATTACGTTTGCTTAACCACTGACGAGGAGTGCACGTGCACACAAACCTCATCCGCAATGCACCCCAGGTCACTGCTCTCAGGTGAGCATTTTGCTGGAAACCACCCACAAATACAGAACTTGCTATCTGCTGCCAAACACAAAGGGAAAAAAAAGTTTGTTCTTATAACTGTTAGCTACTCTATAGGAATTGGTTGCTTGTGTCTTTTAACCATTTAATAATATATTAATTAAAAATAAAATACTGCAAAGCAACACCAGACCCATGAAAGTCTTTATGCGCTTAAACACCAGACTACATTTTTCCCAGTTGTATTAGCACTGCTTATGGTAAGTGCCTGCTGAGCACTTTGTAGGGCGTTTGCTGGTTTCAAGGTTGGATGCACAAATTTGAGAGAACATATTCTGGTTTACAAAGGCATTGAGAGCCTGGAAAAAAGTGGAACAAAACCTGCCTCCTGTGGTAAAACCCTCTGCAGTGGCATGGCACGAGGCAGGGTAGGAAGGCAGCTGTACTGAGCCACAGCCAAGGCGTGGGTTTATTTTGCCTCTTGGTGATTTGATTTAAATGTGTGCAGAAGTCTGCCTTGCACTGAACTTTATGGCTATCAGCTGAAGGGGAGTTAAAAATACCTAAGTTTTTTTTTTAAATGAAAGTTTTTATTTTTTTTTGTAAAAGCAGTTAAAAATGATTGACAAGAAAGGAAAGTGTACCAGTTTCCCATTATTTCATTTGCTGTATTTTTTGTAACAGGCAGCATCTCCAGCAGAGGTACAGCAGATGAGGGAGCTGGACTAGCCAAAAAAAATGTAATGATTAGCTCACCTTGCTGGATGCTAGTGACTGATCTGAATCAGTCTGAACACAAATTTAAATTTTAGACATTGCATGTACCCATAAAGTATTTACATAAACCCAGTGTCATGCACTCTCCTTCCCTCCCCCTGGAAAATGAGTCAAGGCAGAGGAGAAGACTGCAACCAAAAAGCAAGAACCATGCTTCAGGCTGGCTAAAAAAGGATCGAGGTGGAAGTCCTTGTCAAAGCAGTTAAGGACCTGAAGATTTAGCTTCCACTACTCAGGGAAGAGACCTGCAGCCACTACACTGTCCTGGGTGAAAAAAATGCCATTTCTCCCTAGATTCATACCAGGTAACTTTTCTTTGTCTCAGAAACAGAGATAAGTAGGAAAAAAAATTCTTTGTCATGATTGCACCATACCTGAACAAGTGGAGCCAAAAATCCAGATGATTGCACCAGTAGATAGGTATTTAAGCAAAAAAGGGCTAAACAGGCCCCACCCCATGCTGGAGGGTTCATCTGATCACTCCTTCGTTAGCCTCAGGAGCTTGCGCTAAGCATGGCAGGACTTGAGTCTGTGTCTCAGGTGAGCAGTCTCATTGGCATGTTATTTTGAGGCACACCAGGAGTCTCTTTCTTTCCCTTTTGGATCTGCTCTGCTTCATCCCGACTGGTGAAAAAAATGAATTCAGATTCAGAGAGCTGAAACTTGCTCTCTGCAAACCCACTGCAGGGAGTGGACCTCCAGACGTGAGAGTGCTTGGTCTCTGGTCAAAAATGCATGCCCAGCTTTAATTACATGCCTGCCACTTCCCTATACTATTACACCTCATAGGCATAAGGATTTAAAATACACAGAGATGAGAATCCCAGCTGAATCCCCTTGCATATTCAAGCTGAGGCACAGTAAAAGAAAACACAAAGCCGCCAGCAGCCCTGTGCCATGTGCCAGTCTTCCGGGCTTGGACTTCTCCCTGGCAGAGCGCTGGCAGTCACACCTCTGCTTGTGGGGAGGAGCTACATTTCTGAAACCACACTAATGGCTAAGTTTTGCCTTCTTGAATAGAAAGGAGGAATTTACTGTCCACAGCTGCTAACATATTCCAGATATGGCACCCTGCTAACACACAGTTCAGATAGGAACTCTTAAGAGAAAAATGACCTTAAGGAGCCCCAGTGTATAGACAAATTGGTTTTGTGATAGCAGAAGGGGTGGGGAAAGGAAAGAAAAGCATTCATTTCAGGTCAAAACCTCCACTTCCCTCAGCAACCAAACCTGTCTCACCTACGGCGTACAAACAATCCTGCTAAATTGTCCCTGTGATCATTTTTAATGGGTTTGGGCGCTGTGTTGCATGCGTAGCGTGCCCTGGGAGTGAGCTGTGCCAGTAGGAATCCTCCAGGGACCCAGGCAGGAATTACGACACTGGGGAGGTCAGCAGAGCTTGCTCCTGTGCTTGCGCACCTTCCCTTGTGGAGTAGGAAAGCTCAAGGCATTTAAAGATGTGCTGGGGAAAAACATGATATTCATAAGCACTGAGTTATATTAGTTATAGACAGGTTTTGTTTTGGGTTACGGGGGCTTGTGTTCTTGGCATCTCCATGAGTTTCTTCATTGCACTTGCTCAGAGTCCTTGGAATAACAAAATCTGCGTCTCCTGGCTTTCACCCTCCCAGGACAATAGTTACTGTGAATTTTCTTTTTGTGGGAACCCAGGACTGGAACACTTACACGTATCTAGCCCAAATATCACTGCTGGAAATGTATAATAAATATTTAACCCATTGCACCTCTGCGATGCCCCATTTTTAAGGATGCAAGGGTTTTCCTAAAGCCTTAGAACAATTTACTTTCCGCACCAGAGGAGAGAGGAAGTAGGCAAGAGCCCTCCCTCCCAGAAATGGCACGCAGCTTCCCTGCTGCGGAAGAGTATCATCCTACTCAACCAGGTCTCTTAATGCTAATGCCACTATATTCTATTCTGGCAGCAAGATACCTTGGGTGAGGATTTTAGCTTTCTGCTTCAAGCAATGACAGCCAATCAATTGATATGTGTACTTCACGTCGCCAAAAACTGTAACTGTATGTACTGATAAACTGTGATGTCTGTTACAGTGTGACAAATCCAGACAGAACCATGAAAGAGCCGCGCGCATATGCCAGCAGTAGTTTTTAGTAATGGTAATGACATTGTTAAGAGAAAATATAATCCACATTCATGGGATGCAAACCAGTTCCTGAAGGTGACAGAGTTATTTTGTAGGAGGGAGAAGGAGAGAATTCAGTATCCAAGCACAGAGCGCAATCAGGTTAAGACTGGAAAGCCAGACGGATCTCAGTGCCTGAGATAAAACTACGTGACATTGCTTCAGTCTGTTCCTAGCTGATTGCTGGCAGCCAGCACTGTCAGAAGATGGATGGTGAAAACAAGTCTGGTAATTTTATCTTTGAGCACGCTATCCCCTCCTTGCCAATGCGTCTCAAGGGAGGTCCTGCTGCTGTTCAGCACAGCGTGTATCTCCTCTCAGCCTCTTCGGGATTTCTGCTGTGAAAGCTGCTCTGGAATAAACAATGTCAAAATGTCTCACACGCATCCCAGTTTAAGAGCCACACTTGCAATAGCTACTGCTGACAGTTATTGGAGTCTTATTGAGCAACAGCATCTTATGCCTCGCGGGAAGCAATGGCTTGAGCCACCTAAGCTGCCTCCTCAGTGCACTTCCCAGTGCCAGGGCTTAAGTGTGCGGGCAAGGACATGGGACTCGAAACGTGGGTGTATGGGGATGAGGAAACAAAGAGTCGTGCAGAGGCAGATGGAGTCCTCATTTGGAATCACACAGCACAGGAGGCTTCTGCCTTGGGAAGCCAGACTTGGTAAAAGCACGTGGACTGGGCAATCCATCTGGTGAGATCAGCAGGCCACTGAATCTCTCTGATTAGGAAATGGTTGAGAGACCTACACTACAGTACAAAATGCTTTAAGGCATTGCCCCTGTAATTACCAGTGAGCTCCAGCTTACCTGTGGGTGTGGATGTCTGGAAATCCAAGCCCCGCTCATTCTCCAGTTACCATTTGCAATAATGCAATAAATGCTTACATACGATAATGACAGGCTTCTATCTCATGAGCTACTTTTTTCCAGCCGTCCTCCTTCCATCCCTCTGGCAAACAAGATGTTTACCTCTGTATTTGCCCATTACAGTGGTAGATGTAACCACTCCGCAACAGTTGCAGAAACTACCTACGAAAATTGACTATTTATAGCTTTGCAAGAACAATTTTGCAAATGTGAATTTTTCTTAGCAAAGTTATGTTTTCTAACCACCAAAACTACAGCCCATCCAGATCAGATGATCATTTCCATTATTTTTTTTTATTGTTGAAAATTATTTACAGTGGAATAGCATAAAGTGCACTGATACATTGGCAGGTGCAGAAAGACACGTTTACACTCACTAATTTAATCCCATGGCATTTTGCATTTCTAGTGTGTGAATCACATTTGAAAGGTTGAATGTCTTCCCTGTAAAATCTGGCAAGCCCTGAAAAGTCCGTTTTATTAGGAAATAACTGCTCTCTTACTTGCCTTCTTCCTAGGAGTGATGCTCAGGTGGCTGCCAAGGGATTTTTTTTTTTTTTTTTGTCAGATTGTAGAATGAGGTTACTGCTTATGTTCAATAGCTGTGACTTTGCAGAGTGTCATTCAAAGCACCACAAAAAATCTGTTACTCTGAAGCTGTCCTAACTGTGCACAGCTGATTCAATGCATCCTTTACGTCAGCACCTCAAGGCAAAAATAGAGCATGAAAACATCTTAAGAAGAGACAAAGCATTAAGTGCAATTATCTTTCATCTGTAGAGACTGGGGATCAGGCTGCAGTTAGTCTGATCCCATCTAAGACCACACTAATGCAGTCTGGCACGGCTGACGATCCCTGGGAGGGAGGTACAGACCTGACAGCACATAATTCCTCTCATTTGTTGGTATCAAGCTCAAACAATTTAAAGCCTGAAGTCTTTCACAAGTCTGCTGCTCTGGCCACCTGGAGTGTTCCAGTTCACTTTCTGAAAATGGCGACAGCACTTTTCTACAAATTGCGACAGCTCTTTTCTGCAAATTGCTTCTGTTGTGTAGACGATCATTCCTCTTCTTTCAGAATACACTTTTAACTTGTTTCCAACGCAACAAATTGTTGTGAAAGGAATGAGACCATTTTATCCAGAAAAAACCCTGCAGGCCATGTTCGTATCTCACAGTAAAAAACTTTTTAAAGACCTTTTTTTTTCACTTCAGTTTATTTCTCCAGCACTCTGTCAGGCTCTATAAATTCCTTAGCTGGGGTCAGTCAGCTAGCGTGGGGCCTTATCGTTACACTCTGGTCCTCAGTCTTAGCCGCTGAAAAGGGACTGGTGATACAGCATCATTCTTGGGATGCCGCGCTTGGAACAGGAGCACCTCCTCACACAAGTACACGCATGTGCAGGCATGCGTGTGGGCGTGCACACATCTGTTCGTCAAGAAGGTTCGGCCTAGTCCCCTGTAGGAAAAGATTCAGTTCAACATACCTATCTACTTAATCCAGCAATCCCACAGCATTATTGCCCAAGTTTTAATTCTAATTTGTTTCAATTCCTTATATCTGCTTTGACTGCTAGAAGCTGTGCTGAGAGTCTGCAAAGTCTCAGAGTAGTCTTCATTACTTAGATTCAGGTTTCTTATCTGACATATGAAGAGGAGTCAAAGAGCATTAGTGGCAGGAGACTGCCTCCTGTGTGGGACAGAGGCACCAGACAGCTGGCCAGGTCTTTTGTCCTGGACTCTCTGCTACTCATCCAGAGCCCAGATTTGTGATGTTGCAGGAATCGCTAAAGTTTGTTTAGCTACTCTTTACTCTTCAACAATGTAGATATCAATGACAGAGAAGTTCAGAGAAACTGTGGGGCCATTAGAGAGACAAATGGAGGAGAAAATCTTCTCAGTAATCATAGGTAATGCCTGGTCCCAGGTGTCTGTGTGCACCAGCATGGTTAGGGAAGGAGTTGGGAGATCCAACATCAGGGAAGCAACAGATCAAGGTCTACTTAGAGAAGGTAGATGTTCAGTGAAGCGTTGCGCTAGCAGGCTGTGTAACTCTGAGACTACTGCTCTTCTTACCTGTGAAGCGTTATGGTGGCTGGAGGAGGTCTCTCGTGATGGGATATGGTCTAATGTGAAGGCAAGAAAGGATCTGGTAAATGATTGTGGTTGGTAGGTGACCACCAGAGCCACTGTATCACTCCCCCTCCTCAACTGAACAGGGAAGAGAAAGTATAATGAAAGGCTTGTGGGTTGAGATAAGGACAGGGACATCACTCACCAATTACTGTCACAAGCAAAACCAGACTCAACTTGGGGAAATTAGTTTAATTTATTACCAATCAAATCAGAGTATGGTAATGAGAAATGAAACTACATCTTAAAACACCTTCCCCCCACCCCTCCCTTCTTCCTGGGCTTGACTTCACTCCTGATTTTCTCTACCTCCTTCCCCCAGCAGCACAGAGGAACATGGAATGGGAGTTGTGGTCATTTCATCACATGTTGTCTCTGTCACTCCTTCCTCCTCGGGGGGGGGGGGGGGGGGAGACTCCTCACTCTCTTCCCCTGCTCCAGTGTGAGGTCCCTCGCACAGGAGATAGTTCTCCATGAACCACTCCAACATGAGTCCTTCCCACAGGCTGCAGTTCTTCATTAACTGCTGCAGAGTGGGTCTTTCCCATGGGGTGCAGTCCTTCAGGAACAGGCTGCTCCAGCGTGGGTCCCCCACGGGGTCACAAGTCCTGCCAGCAAACCTACTCCGGCATGGGCTCCTCTCTCCATGTCCACAGGTCCTGCCAGGAGCCTGCTCCAGCGCAGGCTTCCATGGGGTCACAGCCTCCTTTGGGCATTCACCTGCTCTGGCATGGGGTCCTCCACGGGCTACAGGTGGATGTCTGCTCCACCATGGCCCTCCATGGGTTGCAGGGGCACAGCCTGCCTCACCATGGTCTTCTCCATGGGCTACATGAGAATCTCTGCTCCGGCACCTGGGTCACCTCCTCCCCCTCCTTCTTCACTGGTCTCGGTGTCTGCCGAGTTATTTCTCTCACATTGTCTCACTCTTCTCTCCTGCTGCAGGTTCCTCCCCCACTTCTTAAATGCGTTATCCCAGAGGCGCTACCACTGTTGGTGATGGGCTTGGCCTTGCCCAGTGGCAGGTCTGTCTTGGAGCCAGCTGGCATTGGCTCCATCGGACACAGGGGAATCTTCTGGCAGTTTCTCACAGAAGCCATCCCTGCAGCCCTCCCTGCTACCAAACCCTTTCCATGCAAACCCAGTACAACTGGTTTGTGTATGAGGCCAATCAGCCTCACCACAGCCACTGCTGAGATCATGCAGCAAGTCCTCCTGGACTTCATTCCAAGCACATGAAGGACAAGGCAGCAATGCGGAATATTCAGCAGGGATTTGCTAAGGGGACATCAGGCTTGGACCATGTTAGTGTGCTTCATGGTGAAATGACTGGGTAGGTGGTAATGTGGAGAAAAGTAGATGTAATATACTTCGGCGTTAGTAAGGCTTGTCTCTTGCCTCTGACAGCATTCTCATTTGGAAGTTATGGAAGTCTTGCTGAATAAACAGACTGTTAGATGGCTTGAAAACTGGCTGAGCTGCCTTCTACAGTGGCAATGATTAATGGCTTGACTTCTAGACCTTGGCTGGTGACAAATGGAGTATCCTGGTGCAAATACTGTGACTAATATTGTTCTATGACTTTATCAGTGAGCTGTACAATGAGGTAGAGCACATCTTCGGTACATCTGGGGACAATACTAAAAAATCAGGGAGCAGCTGGCATGAGAAATGGCAGATCTTCAATCCAGAAGACTTTGAGAATACTTGAGGATTGGACCAATGGAAATCTCATGAAATTAAACAAGGAAAAGCGCAAAACTCAGCACCAGATGCAGAATATGCCCCTGTGTCAGCATGGACTAAGCAACAACTGCCTGAGTAGCAGCTCTGCTGGAAACATCTGGCAGTTACAGTGGGCGCCATGGTCAGTATGAGTAAGCAGCGCAAATAAAGCAAACCCCATCACAGGCTATGTCGGGAGGGCAACCCCCCCTTTAGTCAGGAGTGATGAGGACATACATGCAATATAGTGAACAGTCTGGGGATGCCCAGTTCAAGGGGGAAGCAGAGAGACTGAAATGGGTGTGGTGGAGGGCTATCAAGATGATCAGGGGTCTGAGGGCACACAGCCTACGAGGGGAGACAGGTAGAGCTGCACTTGCATAGTCTGGCAAAAGAGAAGGCAGTGCAACAGCACCTACAGGTGCTGAAGTGCAGGCAGAAGGCAGATGGGTCCATGCCCTTCTCGGTAATGGTGTGGGGGACAACAGGCACAAGTCATGACTTGGAAGGCTCATATGAAACTTCAGGAAAAAATTCACTCAGAGCAGAGCAACACTAAACAGGTCACCCAGAGAGACTGTGGAATTTACAGTCTTGTAGAGTTTTTAAGGCTGGTCTCAACAAAACCATAGCTGCCCTGATCTACTGATGATTATTCGGCTTTGAGTAAGACACTAACTACAGGCCTCCAGACCTCCCATCCCACCAGCACTTCTGTATTTAGCCCAAGGCGCGGTATCTTTTCAAAGTAAGCATTATACTTCTTGCTCAAAAGAACAGACTCCTACTGACGTGGTCATCTATCTTTATGGTACTGCTGCTGCTGCATCATGCTGGGACGTCGCTGCATGCAGTGTGGGGATAAACATTTGGCAATTCATGTGCACGTGAGACAGGTTCAGCTATTGGAATTTAGAAGAGTGAAAAAGGCCAATAGTGTAATGAGAACAAGTTGAGACAGAAAACCTAGTATAGCGCATTTTTTTTCCTTCCCCTGTATTTCCCTAAAAGGCTATTACATAATTCCAGCTCAACTCAGCTTCCCAACAGGCTCTTGTTAGTCAGCCTAGTTTTTTGGTCTTTCTCAGAGCAGTGGTCTGGGGACTAGAATTCCTCCTTGCTATCCTGTCTTTCCTCTCCTTTTACATGGAAAGACTGATAGTTCATGCATTATTTTAGTTTCAGATTCCATTAAAAATGAATAACACTGCAGGACTATTTTTCCTGGTAACCTCATTCAGAACGAATTGGCAAATAGTTAGGGAATCGTTGGTTAATGTGTTGTAAAAATGAAAGACTGTGGAGACTACAAAACGCTGCAGGAATTATATAACAAATGTCCCCTTTGAGACTTCTGCTTCTGTGGTGTACAGACCACCCAACCCTCTTAAATCTTGTCCATTGATATCTGCAAAGCTGCTTGCAGGTGGCTGCTGTTCAGTCACAGCTTGCACCTCGTGCTCTGCTCTGTGCTCCCCATTTCTGTCTCGCAGAGTCACTTCACTTGAGCTGTCTGGCTTAAACGTCCTGCTGCAACTCCATTAGGTAACTTGGAGTAGAGGTCACTTAGGTGATATGATGAATGACAGAGTCATCGCGTACACAAAAGTATACCAGCTGCAGTCCTGTTTAATTATATTTAATGGCTTCAGTAGATTTAATACATAATTAAAATAAGTTCCAAGGGTAGTGATTAACTTAAAACATATCAATACATTTCCAGAGGTCTGTGTTAGGATATAACAGTGAGAGGTCTGGTATTCATTGAGACAAATGTCATTTTTCTCCTCCTGCTTCTAGTAGCGATGGAGGGAGTTTTGTTCCAGGCTCACGGTGGTGATGGAGGCTCGTGTCACTGCAGTCCCATCTTCCTTAAAATCTCTGGAAAATCCTGCAGACTCTCTCTCTGGTTTGATTTTGAAGGAAGGCGTTCTCCTATCAACAACAGGCATCACCAGAAAATCAGGGACAATCTGGGGGAGTTTAAGTCACTGTGTATATGTAAGAACTTGTTAGGCATCTAGCTCAGCAGCAAAAATCTACCAGGCAGAGGGACTAGGATTTCACATCATCGTCTGTAAGATTTTTACAGACTCCACAGGCAACAGAAATTGATTTATGCTACAGGCCAAATTTCCCAATTTGGCTGTGGCTGCGTTTTGCGTGCCTGTGCTCAGATTTTCAAAACAGCCTTTGAGGAACGTATTCAAACTGCAACTTTAGACAACCGGTTTGGCTCCTTAAATTAGGAGGCTGGGTTTCTTTCAGACCCTGCTGGAGGGAATGTTCAGAGGAAAATCCAAGGCACCTATTGTGGATTCCTGCTCCGATTCCCTCATTTGTTGGAACAAGTCTCTCTCTGTTGAGCATACAGGTAACCCAGTCTCAACAGGTGATACAAGAATCCCTTTGGGTGTCCTAATTTTAAGTCCTCAACCACAGACAGGACATGGCTGACTACAGTGAGGCCCATTTTTAAAAACTGGCTGTAGCATATCATAAATGACTCAAATTATTTGAGGCTGGATCACACTCAAGAATAATATATTTTACTGGATTAGTGACAGGGAAGTGGGACTTTTTGATGTCAGGGCTCTCTCCCTTTTTAGGTGACTGCTATCTAAGCACAAACAGGAGAGACGTCATTTCAGCCGTGTGGTGCAGAGCTCCTACCTCAGGAGTGAGCTTTTGCTGGTCAGCCTTTCATCAGAGTCTCTGTCTGGAAAGTCCCACAGTCTTGTCTGGGAGGTCTCTGTGTTTGGAGTGAAAGGCTGCACCACCACTATGGAATGTGATCTGTTACTCTGTCCTGCAGAGTCAAAGAACACCAATAAAAACCTTCTGAGGTAGTGTTAGAGGCAGATTTGCCATTTCTGCATACCTAACAACTCCCTCTGAACATCGTTATAATTATGCTCTGGCTTCCTTTCCACTAAGCCACAGCCTAGTGAGGTGTCCAGAAAGAGATCAAAATTCAGAACAAAAGCTGTTAATCAAGATCCAAAGCAAGCCCTTATTAAAAGGATGAATATGGCCCTTGGGCAAGGCGCCTCCCTGGGAATAACCTGATGCCGGCCGCAGTGCAACTGAGAGGCTGCTTTGCAAGCCACCCTGGGCATTCTCCTGGCAGGTCATTACATGACAAGGTGGCGGGTGCCTTGCGTACTGCTGTCTAACAGAGGACAGTTCAAAATGCCGCAGACTAAGGACACCTTCTCCTTCTCTTCTCTTTCTCTCACCATCACTTGCTAAGAACACCATTCATTCTTGAAGGAAATGAGAATGTACCTATGTTATTCTGCAGTGACTGCAGCCAGTCCTCCATCAGTGTCTGAGAAGGTGCTGCAAAGAAATACTCTGCCCCATCTCTCAGCCTGTAAATAAGGAGAAGGTGAATTCTAGTTAGTCTTGCCTTACACCTGTCCTTAGGAGCGAGGCAAGCACTGTAAAACATTTCAGTTACACCTCCTAACAACATACAGTCTTAGGTGACTGTAGGCAAATACAACCATACAGGTAGCTGTGTAGGTTTTTATTAGTGCATTTCACCATAAGACTTACCGCAACATGAAGGCATTTTCTTTCCTGATGTAATTGACAAGCCTCTCACATTTGGCACCAGGAACGCTCAGGGACAGGAGCGCAGATACGTTCTGAAGGAGGATGACATTAAAACAAATGTCTTCTGCATTTTTTCTGCTAGGATTCAGTTCCATACCAACCTCCATACCAGGCTGACTACACACCCATACTATCTTTTTCTGCTTCCAACTTTATAACTAGGATCACTGAATAGGAAGAACCACAGAGGAACAATGGACTATTGTGTTATATCTTCAAGGCAATTCTTGAATAAGATACTTCTTATAAGGAATATGTTTGAAAATTTCTGAAAGTTTATTATTCTGTCTTACAATTGATGTCAGTTGAACAATGGTTGAATTTTCACTTAGCTCACATTTCACTGATTACCCCAGCCCCAAACCAAAGCAAATGTTAACTCTATTTTCTTTTAAACACATTTTTAGATAGGGAAACACAGACATTACTAGAAAGATTCAAAAAACAAATTACCTTAGATGCTTCTTTTTCATCATTATAGAAATCCAGCTTTAATCCATCAAGTTTCACATAGAAGGATTTCCAAGACCTTGAGCCTGGCTACATGAATAGAAATGGTAACAAAATCCAATTATTAGCTATATATTTCATTGGACTAATGAAATCTTTCATGTGCAGCTTCCCAGATTATGGTCACAGAAGATCTCTTAGTCATGATTATCTCCTAGAAAAACACGACCTGCTGTAGTTTCTGGTGTGGGTGATTCAGGAAGGGTCTCTCTGTGACTCAGGACTGAACAAATGATATTTGCACCAAAGCATGGTGCAAGCAAGCTCTACACCATGTTGTGGTCAGCCACATCTTTCAGAGAAGGTGGGTAATCAAAGTTACATCTATTTCTGGCCACTAAAATCTCAATTTTTTTTTCCAGCTGGAATGCTGGCCCTTGTCTGCTGGTCACAGTCTAGTTTTGTTAAGTATATGGTTTCAGTCTAACATGGCTGCTGAATTCTTCTTCATTTCCTAGAGTAACCCCAGTGGAATGCTACTGTGCAGAAGTAGCTGCTATTTCCTACCCCAGCTGTGTACCAGTGAAAGGTTAGTCTAGTGCCATGAGACCCTTCTGGATGAAGGACTCTATTACTTGTGTATATTCTTATTTTGTTATGTCAGTGAATCAAGCTGACAATCTGGTCATTCGGAGAAAAGGAAGGAAAAAGTCCTGAGGAAGGTAAGTCATAGTTTTTCTTGTTTGGTAAGGTGGAAGTTCAGTATCACAGCAGACTAAATTCAGTGTGTCCAGAAGAGAAGAATTACTAAATTTCTCTTCCAGAAGACGGAGTTCATACCAGATTAAATTTTTTAAAGAGGTCTTTCAACTTAGAAGTTTCAGAGGAAATATTCCATGGGACAAACAATCCAAGACAACTTGTTTACACGCAATACCTCAGGAAACACTCGGGTGTCTACAGATTAGTGACAAATATTAGAAAATTTCGTGCCCTGTTATGATCATTAGCCTACTGACCTGAAGTGATATTCTTTCCCAGGATGAGAATTTAGATTACAGTTTCATTCAGCTCTGGATTAAACAAACCACTTCTTCAAAGATAAACAGAAGCCTTCATTCTCTTCTAGCACAGTTAGAAATTATGATCATTGGGAGCATGGAAGTGAGGGCTTCCTCTGCCAACAAACCATGAATTTTAGTAGTAACTAAATTAAACCCACAGTCCTGAGTCAGACCAGATCTGGATTACAGCTCAAGGAGAGATGAATTAACCCAGAGTGATGGCATTTGTTTCTACCTGTTGTCTTCCTGGAAGGAGCTGGTCTCTCTTTTCTAGGAATCCCTCCATGCGCTGGTGACTTGCAGAAACCTGAGACACACAAGAACATTGCTGCTTAACTTAAAAATGGCCCTTACACTAGTGTTATAATTTCTGAAGGTCTTTCTAGATAAATTCCACACAGAGAAACTTATTTCTACTGCCTCTAGCCTTTACGTTCACAGCACAGCTAGAAATCCTCTCTAGGTTGCAGTTACATCTCTGATATACTACCTAAATGAAAAGAATTCATGTCCTTCTAGAACAATTTGTTAATGGAATTTGCTCTATCATGGTGTATTAATTAATTAACATTATTTTTATATTATTAAATACAATTCAGAATTTAAATTGCTAAAGTTATTCGTACTACCCCTGCAATAATACTGAGTTACACCAATGCATAGTGTTGTACTGGTACACTGGGATACGTGACAAAACACATTCCTCTCAAAGTGCAAGAGGGGAAGGGAACAATTTTTACCTGTCCATGAGCTAACAGTGAGCCTGGGATTTAACATCCTGCCAGGGTGAGCAAACAGGAGTTGCTCGTTCTAGTCTTGCACTTGGTCACCTCTTTGGTGTCGCTAAGTCCTGCCTCCCTCTGACTTCTAAATTCAGTGGATGCTAAGCACCACCACCTCCCACAGAGGGTGTGGGTAAATCAGCAGTCTTGACTCTTTGTGAGACAGCATCTGCTGGCTCTTGTTATGTACTCTACTGAGTATCCAGCAGCATGAATACCTTCTAGTTCAGCAAAGAAAACCAGAAAACAATACAGTTGTCAAGACCTAGGCTATAAAGCTGAGCAAATCAAAAATGCTTTTAAGCTATACCTAGCTGCTTACGTTAACTGTTTTTTTTGAAAGTTTATCAACTGCAAAGGCACATAAAATGCCTCCTGCTGTTTGGATCCACGAGTGCATCCACTGAAATGCCCACTGTACAGTGATCTTTGTGACTTTCACACAGAACCTCCTGTATTTCCTTACTTTAACTAGCATGGGATTGCAGTTTTGTAGGGAGAGAGCCAGGAATCCCTGGGACTTACTGAAGATGTATTCTCTGGTCTCTCCCAAGAGGAGTTAGACAGCAGTAAGTCTGGTGATTTATCTAGTGACCTCTGGCCAGCCTCAGGTGGAGCTGCCGTTAGTTTTGTCTGCAGGTTGGAGAAAGAGAAGCCTCTAGCACTTTTTTCCTGAGGTGATAAAAGGCTGGTGGCATACGATTCTGACACACTGCTGCTGCATTGCTGGCTTATGGGAGTAGGAGGTAAACCAGAGTGTGAAGAGCTGTGACTTTCCAAAGATGTAGCTCGTGGGCCCAACATCTTTGGTGTAGGTGGAGTGCTAATCTCACTGAGCCTCCTCTCAGCTTTCATTTCTGTTTTGTTGATGTTCAGCACTTCTTGGACTCCCCCAGCAACGAATTGTTGGAATGTCGATGGAGACTTTTCGACAGGGGAGAAAATAGTTTCAAGTGGGGCCCTCCAGGACAAGCTGGGTAAGGGCACAGATGGCAGTGGTGTTGTGCTCTTTATCGCTGTCACTTTTGGTGGTGTATTCCTTTTGTCAGATGTTTTTCTTTTCAGAGAGGGAACCCGTACAACTTTGCCTTTATCCTTCTGCTCACTCTCTTCTGTGTCCACTTGTTTCAGAAGATTTGTCTCCCTCTGTAGGACACAAATATTAAGTTTTTAAAAATTACTTTAATTGGATTCATGGGCACTTACCTAAGCTTTTTTTTTTTATTTTAAGCAGAAATAGTTTTTCAAATACACTCTTTCCTGGTACTGAATTTTAAGCCCTGCTCCTCCACTGGCATTCTTAGAGTTAGAACTGAACTTAACTGCTATGTGCTGAGCAGTATTTTGTTGCCCAAATCACGTATACTGATGGCTGTTAATGTCAAATACAGTGAACCCTGCCCTTGCCAAGTTCTCTAGAGTCTTTACTAAACTCTAAAGAAGCTATGCTTCTTTTCTGTGGCACTGCTTCTTTAAGTTTGTTGTAGGAACAGTGAGTATCCAGGGGTGTTTTCACAGAAAACTTTAGAGTGGAGGACCTTCCTCCCTTCATTTAGCCAATCTGCAAATCACTAAACAAAAGGCAGACCCATCTAAACTTATTTTTAGCCTAATGCCAAACACAAAAGTTATGTTTTTCTAGTTATTTCAGGAAAATAATTTTAAAAACCATTGAAACTGGATTGAGGAGGCTGACAATATTTTTGGTACCTAATACAATCCATTGTAGAACTCTGATGCTGGCAGGGAAAAGGCCTATCTCTGCCTTGGTCTCCCTTTATTTTCAGCCCTTTGCTATCCTCTGGCACTGTCAGATGGCTGCAGCTCCCTAGCAACACCTTGGATGAATCAAAATCTCTCCATCTGTGTAGTGAAGGATCACCCTGTTTCTCACACAGCAAGGTGCACTACACACCTCTATTCTCGTTCTCAGTTGCTCTGTCTGCAACACCTCTTTGGTCACTCATCTCAGCACAGGAGTTCATTCTTACATGGAGTGACTGAGCCCCAAACATTCAAGGACTCATATCATCCTGTCTCATATGCAGCTCATCAACCTTCTACTTCTCACCTTAGTTTTCCTGCTGAGCTGAGCAAATTTCTCCTCCTGAGCTGCAAGCATCTTCTCAAAATCATGGTGTTTCTTCAGTAATTCCTCTACTTCAGACACTGAATCCTGAATGGAAAAATTATCAGATACAGAAGTCCAAAATCAAGTCCATCGGAAGAAATTATGCTTAAGATTTTCAGACTTACCCATTCTATTTACCCAAATTATGATTGTGACATTTTTGTAATTGAACATCTAAACACCTGGTAGTGTCTGAAAAATCTTAATTTACATTTAAAAAAAGGTCTGTAGCTTGCAGTCTGTGTGCTGTACATAAAAAAAGAGCTCAAATAACAACCTTTTTTCTGAGAAGCCATGTGGTATCATGGCTTCCAAGTAGAACTGTTTATATACAGACTGAGTATTTGGATTCCAGCTTGTACTAGACACAGAGTTTATTCCTGCCCTACAATACATGCATGTTAAACCTTACTCTCTGCTTAGTTTTCGATACCTGAGTTTATGACATTGTTCTCTCATCTCATAAACCATCAGAAGACAGTCAACAATGAGAAAACCCCCAAAACTATGGATGCTGGTGTTTAAATAGGAATTCACAAGCTAGCTATCAAGCCATCTCCGCAAAACATTCTACTGCCCAACACAAGGTGGGGAAAACCCCTTTTTCCTTTCGAAACAGGCTCTCAGCATGACAGGGAAGGTTAAACCCTCTGCAAGTTATCTTATGATGTAAAAAAATGGTTTGGAATTCTTCCCAGTCTTCTACTACCCATTGGACGCCACCACTCCTGGAGTCCATCACCATGTAAAATGCAGTATCTGTCCTGGGCTCACTTCTGTAAGAGGACAGAGCTGCTGACCCTTGTAATCTCAAGGGTGCATTACAGTTTAGATTGTGATTAACTTCAGGCCCGAGCTGATACATGCTCCAAGAACCCTGTATACACTAAGAGGCATTTCAATAGCGTTGCACTATCATTACTCACCCCATAGCTAGGATCTGAAAGAAAGCTCTCCTTGGCAGCCAGCCATGCTTCTGCTTGTTCTAGCTCTCTGCGGAGCAACTGAATCTCCCAGTTTTCTTCGTATAACTCTTTCCTCATGTCCCAGCTCTCCTTTACCTTCTTCATCAGCTCTGATAGCTCTAACAGTTTATCTTCAATCTAGAAAAATAACATTTGCAAAGCTAGGAGGTGAAAAACGCAATCAGACTTTCATGTGACAGCCAACTAGTGTGTAATCTGCCCTCACCATCCAGAAGATGAACTCAGATAACTTTGTGGTGTTAAAATACTTTAGAAAGGATGCCCAAATCCTCATTTTTCTTACTTGAATTTATTTAGCCTATATGTTGTATAGGTATATATTATAATTGTATGCATATTCCACATGCTGTATGACCAATATTCTGCTATATGCTTTCCCATGGTGAAACTTTATACCCAGGTAATTTGTGTTATAGAACTAGTTAGAACCAGAAGATCCAACAAATATCTGGCAACAATGGAGAGCTTAAACTGTGGAAAGATCTCTAATTCTTTTTACCACAGGAGTAATGTAATCTTGCATAAATTCTGAAGATGTTTTTGACTATATGATCTTTGGATCCACTGACAGTATCAAGACAAGCTTGGGATCACTGAAAAGGTCAAAGTCTAAAGGTACACAGATAAGAGAATCGGAGAAATTTTAACATTCTTGCCCCTTTGGCTCTATAACATTTCTGAAGACATACGTCTTCTGGTGTACACAAGGACATCACTCCATTCTATAGTTGATTGCATTGTGATGTATTTTATCCTAGGTCTTGTGTAGTTAAATGCTAAAATATCACTTATGTGGTACATCTTTTCTGTGGAATAGCGATACCCCCCCCCCCCCCCCCCCCCCGCCATAATCAATCCAGTAACTATTCTTTTATGGTCAGCTTCAAAATCAGCTTTTAGAGGAGTAAGAACTTTAAAAGGTGTTTTCTTTTTCTACATGTCACATGAAGTCTACAGCTTTTGATAGCAGAGAACCTGATTGTTCTGTTTAGTTCTTCTGTTTTGAGAGACAAAGCTGCAACTCCTGTCTATTTAATGTCTTCTTTGTTCATTTTTGTTTGTAAAATATTTAACTCATCAACACACCTCCACAGACATGAAATGTCCATTCTTCATCAGGTCACCTCCTGCCCGCTGCATTTCTTCATATTTTAGCCACTGCTTCTCTATCTCACGCTTGTATTCCTCATGACGCTTGATAAGCAGTTCAGCTCCAAGGACATCATTTGCCAGTTCCTCAGATATCACTAGTGCATGCATCTCATTGGCCCAGGCCCTACAGAATAGAGTCAAGAGCGTAAAAAGGGAATGAATCTGAGTCTGTTGGATACACAAGAATGCACACATCCCATGGCTGTGGATACATGTATACAGACTTCTATTTGCTCCCTAAAGATATGAATATACAAATACAGTGATGAAGGATCACTCATGCATCTATGGATTTTTATAACCTGATATAATTTTCCAAATACTGTTTCAATACACAGCCTGTTAAAAAGGCAGCTGCGGCATCTATACATACTGAAGCACTGCACATTCAAATCCTCAGAAAGAACTGTAACTGCAAATGCCTAGCCTGTACATATTCACAGTACTTTTATGCATGGTACAGGGACACAGAGACTTTCAGATGTCAATCTGACCTTATCACCATGCATGAAAGTACTTCATATGGATACAGAGCACTCATGCAAAACAGCAATTAATAGATACTTTTTCAGGAAAATTTTCTACTCCAGGAGCCTCAACTGGCATAAGGCAATGCATCTTGATTTAGCTGAGCTCAGTATCTATCCCTTAGCACAGTAAATGTCCAATACTCAGCGGTAACCACTTCATTGTCTTTGTATTTCTACTCCTGTCATGGATTAACTCTTTCATTAACTACACTTAATTAAAAATGTCCATATTTGTTCTGTGAGAACTCCTGTTTACAAAACACAATTTCCATCAAAAATGTATCCATTTTGATGAAAGTGACATTAAAATAATAACAATAATTTAATGTTCATCTGCCACTTTGAGTATAGCATATTTCCATTAGGTATTTCAATGTTTACATTAGAAATGCTTGTATATAAGTTTATAGATACTTTGGAATGATTGATTTAAACAAAATGAGATATTTAGGTCAACATATCTTTTTTAGAAACTACATTTTGTAGACGCTTTAAACATTCAGCATTTTGTTCTAATTCAGATTAAAAAAGGAAAAAATATTGTAGAATTTCCTAGCAATTGAATTCTTGCAAAAAACAAACTGCTAATAAGAACAGACAGAAGAGTGTGTGCATATGGGCAATGGCATTAAATACATGTGTGCGAAACACCTTCAGCACTTGAGGAAGTGCTAACCTATTCTAGAGGCTTATCTTTAATGGAGTTGCTTTGACTCTGAGAAAAACAGGCACTGGTGTCTGGACAGGTGTACAAATTACTTGACTATCCAGCAGAGACTTCCCCATCTTCCTAAAGAATAAACAGTATTTTTCAGCTGGAATTGTAAGACTACCAAATCTATCCAGAGAGACTGAATTCTCCAAGACTGTCTAGAAAATAGTCTAAAAATGGGGGTTTGTCATGTACACTGTGCTGAAGGGGGGTGGCACGGTCACCTCCGATGTGTGGTAAATTCTGTGAAGTGCTGTTGAGAAGATGCCACATATTATTATTCAAAGAGATTTGCAAGCAAGCTGCAGAGCACCTGGGACAGGAGTCAAATAACTTACAGGTATAATTTAGAAAATCCTACACAGGAAAGACAAGAAATAAGGCCCACTGCCAAACTCAAGGGGCCAACACATACATCAGCTCCCTGCAGTCATTGAAGTAGAGCTGGACTTGTTCTGCCTGGCTCAGTCTTGCCTTCCTCTCCAGAAACTTCTTGTCCAGGTTTTCCCAGCACTCATCCACATCTGTGAGTCTCTCCATGATGTTTTCCTTCACTTGAGGGTATGTGCGGCTGAGGTGCCACGCTTCTCCCCGAATCCGTTCCAGCTCTTTTGTGATGGCCCCTAGATCTCTCTGGAACAGAGACAGAATGCATTGCAAGACCAAGTCACTACGTGCATTTATCAGCAGCATATTTTAAAGATGGTGCATATCTTTTCATGGCACTGGCTGCACAAATGTTGGAAATACGACTCTGTCAAGACTTTTCATATCAGTTTCCTCCTAATGCCTTTTAACATTCATCATCAAACATCAAAGAAGTTTCTTCAGATGTGACACACTGATTATTTTGGTAAGTGTGGAGCTGAATTCTCTTGTAGTTCAGATGACATCTTTGCAATTATAGTAACAATTAGGATTAGATTTTAGAAGAGAAGCTCATCCTTAGAAGCAAAAGCATTAATAATATAATATCACAATGTTAAAAGCAGGAGGAAAAGGCCCCGCCTTCTGTGAAGCACAAAGAATATTTCAGGGTGTAATAAATGTATCTCTTGTTGTCCTGCAAACAAGGCACTTGAGAGGATTTCAAATCAAGCATTAGTTGTCTTTTTTTTTTTTTCAGTTTATGCTTTTCTGTCACTGCTTCATGACAGATCCCCTTACCTCGACTCCCTCAAGCTGGCTGAGAAGTGTCTGTACGCCTGGAAGATCATATCCATAATCTTCTATATCCACCACTGCCTCTTTCTCTTGCATCCAGCCCTTTACTTCATCCACATCATGATCGTACTGATGAACTTGCCAGGCTGCCCTCAGATTCTGGAATAAAGAAACATTTCAACGGTAATACGATATATCACATATATATCATGCATATATCATGCAGCACAAAAAAGGACAACTCTAGTATGCCCTAATGCAGTGCAGATTGAACAAGAGTGGGAGTGAAATGCCTTCCCAATTAAGTCACCTGAAAGTGAGGTGTTCAAGCTAACCTAATTTCCCCAAGTTCTGTTTGTCAATGGAAAGAAATAGATGTCTCCAAAGAGCAAATTATCCCCACATAAGATGCATGATCAAGACAGAGAGCATGAATTGCCCTCTAAGGGTAGCTCTCTCAATCATAGGAAGTGTTGTAAAAAATTTGCTTGGAATAGAGGACTGCACTGCAAACAGTGAAAATCAGAGAAGTTAAGTGCAAATCAGGTTTTCTGAAATAAGAAGATTAAAAAAATGTTCTAATACTATTTTACATTCAAACTATACATTAACAATTGTCATGCATTTACTGCTGCTAACAGACAATAGTGGGTTTGAGCTATTTCATAAATAAAATGTGTATGTAACGGTAGTGAAAAAAAGAGTTGAAGACATCTGACATTTTATATTCTTCTTAAAGCAAACAAAACAGTTGAGTTCTACGTGTCATCTCTGCTTTTCCAAACACATCTGTGACTGCAGTTTCACGAAAGGGAGGAGCTGATTTAACAGCTCTATCACCTTCTCTCCCATACCTCTTCCCTGACTTCAAGTAACTAACTCAGCAAAAAAACTTGGAGAGTTTTCATCGTGTTTAATAAGCTGAAGTAGTTCAATAAAGAGTCCAATGTGTGCCAGAGCCAGCCTCCTATTAGGGGTAGTAAACCATTAGATTAGCTTAGTTTTTCAAGAAACCAGAGCTAGCAGTGCATTAAGGAAAACAGAATTACTCTAGGCTAATAAATATCTTTCAAATATAAGCCTTGCCAGGAACAGTGGCTATAAAGGGAAGTGGATCAAGAAAGAATAGAACAGAATACAACCCATTGCTCTTATAAACCTTGAGTTTCAACATGAGCAATGTACTGGTTTGGGAAAGGAAGGACATGGGAAACTGCAGGGAACCCAATGCCCCAGTTTTTTCATGTATTTCCTACCTCTGTCCTTGCCTGGATGGCATGGCATAGATTCTCCCATGTCTCATTGATATGCTTTGTTCTCTTCTGGATGATGTCCATCTTGCTGTGGCCCTCCTTCTCTAGTTTAGATGCTAACTCATTTAAGGAGACAACTTTGGAATGTCCCAGAGGTTTCACCTCATTTACAAAATCTTTAAACTTTTTCTCCAGCACCTGTGGGATAAATGGAGACACAGACTTAGATGTAAGAATTTCTGCCTACCTCTGTGAGAGAGAGAGAAGGAATCACTTTCTCTGTACTGTTTAACACAAAAGTTATGTATTGCAGTCTACAAGTGCAAATCACTTGATAAACCCAGATGGTCTGGAGTCAGAAGGTGGCATCTGTTGTCTTGCTCATTTAACATCTTATGTCACAGAGAAAAATCACCCACATCCTGACAAACAGATGCTGCCTAGATCAAAAGCTAAGAAACATAACCTGTTAGGCTGTCCACACATCCAGCAGTTGTTGAGGAGTGGACACTATGAATTATACCTCTCTGCCCTGAGGAGAAATTTATACTTGAAATCAGCAGCTAGACACACTAACATCCCAGTGTTTTCCACTGAAATTGTTACAAGACCATGGCCCTAGTCATGTCAAATTTTTTAGGCCCTGTCAAATTTATAATCACGGCCAGCAGTTAAGTGTGCTGACCTCACCTTATCCCAAGAAAAAAAAAACAAACAAAAAACTTTCTGAGGCACCTACTTATTCTGTTCTAAGGTGCTACCTCAGAAAGCCCTGTAAAAGCAGACAGAAACCAGTCTTGAGTCCTTGCTGCAGAGATAATTGATTGGCTTAGTTTTTGTCACTATAACATGCTTCACTGTCAGCAGCTACACAAAAATTGCAGCAAACATATTGGTGCTTTGTCACATAATACATACACTGCCTTTTATTTTCTTTTACCTCAACATCGTCTAAGTCCTGCCCATAGTCATCGGACTCTGCTACAGAGTGTTTACTGGAAAGCCATGCATCCACCAGCTGGAATTCTCTTTCAAACTGATAGAGTCGGAATTGCTCTTGCAGGTGTTTTCTCTGGGTCTCAGCCTTCTGTAGGAGAGACTGATAGTCTGCTAGGATCCCCTGGAGCTTTGAAAGTATGGCTGGACTGCAAAGAACAAGAATCAGAAGGTATATCTTTGTTTTATTGTTCTTTTTGAACATTGCCTTTTCTGACATGTTGAATTTGCAACACCTTCAAAATACAGAAGATAACATCATGGAGTAAGTTATGCCAAGCTGTTAAAACCAGCTAATTCAGGAAATAAAAGTATCTCATATGAGTGGCTGCTCTTTTCACTTCCTCCTCCCCAGATATAAAAGCAAATTGGCAGTGAAAAACAGTCAGCTCTCAAGAATGTCCATTTCCTTTCCCAAGCAGAGTGGTTTTCCGCCTTTATGGTAAATGAGAACTAGATGACAGTTCCTGGGGAAAGACAATGGACAAAGAAGCTGATCTGCGCTAATTGGCCTGCTGTTAAAAAGCAACAGTCATGAAAACATTAAAACAATCATCAAGCTTTTGGGGGGCTAGGTGTGTGTGATGGTGGTGACGTAGGGATTGATGTCCCCTTAAGTCATATTTCTGAATGAGTCAAACAGCTATTGAAGGTTGAATTTCTCCCTGTTTGCCTTCTCTGGGCATTTCTGTTAGACCTGGAGCAGAAGTCTGTTTTCACTTTCCTACCTCTCTGGGCTGTCTTTGTTTATTAAGCTGGCACCTGTCTCCTGTACTTTCTCGATCCGGGGCCTGAAACCATCCATGTCCAGCTTGGTAGCTTCAAGTTTACGAAGCAAAGCTTGTGTGGATTCTTCATTCTTCCCACAGTCAGAGGTCTCCAGAATAAAGCTCCTCTCTGCCAGCCACGCCTCCACCTCCAGCAGCTGTATAAAATACAGGGATGAGCCTGAACACAGCTGTGATTTGGGTCAAGACAAAGAAAACTGGAAAGCAGTGGTGCCCAGACACATCAGTGAAAACAGAGAGCAGCTTAGGTGGCTTCCTGTAATGCAGTCTAGGAGACACTCTTCAAAAAAATGTGTACCTAGAACCCAGTAGTTATAGTAACATGTTTATCCCTCACTGCAGTTACTGTTATTTCTCCACTGCATCCACATTTATCAGATAGGAAAACTCAGGACAGCATGAATTCTGCTCCTATCTCAGCCCTTGCATACATTCAACAATATAGGTATCAGTTCTTTTAAACAAAGAAAGACTAAAACAAATCTCTCATGAACCACCTTTACCTCATTCAGGAACAGATGGGCCTCATATGACTGCATGAGCCGCTGTCTCCTCTCTTGAGCCTCTGCCTTCAAGGATTCTACAGAAGTCTCAAGCTCCTTCAGATGCTCCAGAATCTTGTGAGAGGCTGAGTGCCCTCCCCTTACCAGTTTCTGTCCTGTACTGAGCACTGCTTTGGTCAAAGCATCCCGACTGCTTATCTCATTCTCCAAATTCTGGAAAGAATGAAGAGTAAAATGACAGACAAAAAATAAAAGCTATGGAGATTTTTATACCAGATAATTCATTTAATTCCATTACATTTAATTCCATTCATTTAATTCCATTACAAATCTGTTTTCTATACACAAAGATGGGCCAGAGGTGCAAAGTCTGAGTGAATGTTCGAAGTGGAGCAGAGGAGTATTTTGGGGTGAAGGAGTGATTATAGAAAACAAATACAGCCATGAAGTTTGAACCTTGGTGCGTATCCACCTCAGAGTGTGGAGGGAAGAGGTTCTAACCACAAACCTCTTGTCTGTAGATTCCACTGAAATATACCCACTTCCACCCTATCACACAGTGTTTCTTGAATTAAAATGTGTCTAGGGAAGAACAATCAATTCACCTGCTCAACAGTATTTATCACTTGCCAATGCCTTTGTAGAAGATGCAGCTCTGCATAACAGCCGTTTGAAACACTGTGGGCACATACATTACCAGGCAGCCAAGACGACAAGGAGAGAAAAAACCTACCTGAACCAGTCCTCAAAGACTTTACTTGAAATTAATTTTTGAAGCCTGGTAGATTTTAAAACCATATACATACCTCCATATATCCCCTCATATGGTATTTCCCTGGGCGGGCAAGGACCATGCCATCAATTTGTCTGTGGGTGAACGTGCATTCCACGGCTAACTATGCCTGAGCACCTGAGCTCAAACCCATCCCACCATTTTACAGTTGTTCTGTTTATTATCATTGCTATAAAACAGGCAGTTTCAGAGGGAGACAGCAGTGCTGTGTTGATGTAGAAGAGACACCCTCTCTGAGGAATGGAGCTGCTTTTTCAAGTTAAGTATCAGATTTGGCTGGAGAAGAGCTCTGATGCTAATCTTGCCTTTAACTTCCCCCTATTAATTTCAAGACAGTCACTATGCTGTTGAAAATGACACCGTATCTGACCCCAGCAGAATGGAATCCAGTGGCAAGGACTATAAAACATCTTGTACTGTGCAGTAATAATGAGCTAGAAGCATGAAGAACAACTATACAGTTGAACATTTAGGAACATGTATTCACAGCACTTCATTTCCAACAACAGGAATTAAAAAAAAAAAAGGGGGAGGAGGGAAGCGAGGGGAAATTCTGTTCCAAGCCAAGCAGCTGTGCATATGCATATTACATTTGTGGGTAAATGCAGTTTTGCAAGACAGTATTTTTCATTTTTTTTAGGTTGATACATTTCATTCACAATCTCTTTTGTGGTAACAAACCAAAGATTGAATTTTGCAAATCTTGCTCAGTAAGACAAACAATAGAGGGTAGAACTACTAGTATATTCAGTCTTAACTGTTATGTTACCTCTGACATTTGTTTGCCTATAAGCCAACATTAGGAAAAAAGGTGCAGAGACTCTAGCTACTAAAAGATTAAGAATTCAAAGCTTATATTTTAATCCTGCTTCCAAAAGAATAAGAAGCAAAATGGCAGGAAGAATTGGCATTTTATTATGCACTGCTATTATCATCTATATCTCTCATTCTCAAAGATCATTGAAATATTTTGAGCCCTGGCCTATTAACACAAAGATAATTGCAGCCTAAGCCAGTATCTCCACTGTTCCTTCAGTTATCCTGAATATTTTCTCAGATTAATTCAGCTCAGACATTCCTTTCTTGCATGAACCTAATTACTTCCCTATCGTGTCAATCAGGTCATAATTTTTAGGAGTAATTGCACACATAACAACATCTATACTTTTAATCACGATGAAACAAGCTTTTTGTTCTTAATGTCTAATCTCAAAGTCACCAACTGCATCTTGCTTAAATACAGAATTTTTACAAATATGAGAATTGCACCTAATACTAAAAAGGTGCAAATTATTCAGAGTATAACCATGGGTCTTACTCGGGAACAATCTGTAAGCTGCATTTAAAAACATTTTACAATTCTTCATTAAATTGCAAGTACACCTAGGATAGACTAACCTTTTAAGAGACTTCATCCCTGTCTTAGTATGTCACCTGTAGCAGTCTTGACTTTTTGCCCTGGGGACATTTCAAAGTTTTTATAAGTTCAGATTTTTATTTGTAGACATGCAGATTGCACCAGATCCTTGGGTCTTCTCTCTCTCTACATCCACATGTATCACACACACTTCCACTTTATAAGATATTCCATTTTTCCCAGCCCTATTGCAGATTGTACAGATTTTCCCTAGAGGCACTTGACCTGGCACTTAAATGGGCTGTCATTTGCTAACATTAAATACCAATAACTGCTGGAAACTTTTAGTTGGAATTTTTTTTTTTCCTTCCACCTCGTGTTTGCAAAGAGATAGTGCTCCTTATTAAAAAATTATTAGGAAGGCAGTTGCTGTTTTATTGGTATTTGAGATTACAGTGTTCCAGGCAGTGCTTTCTCTGATGACCCATCTGAACGTTGTGAAACAATTCAACAGCTATCTTGAAAGTTACCACCGGAATGAAGGTCAGATAAGGATCATCATAATATTCTGTTAACTCCCTCCCTCCCTCCCTCCAGAGTAGAAAGAGTTTTGGGGAAAGATGTTTTCCTGGGAGCTCATACTGGGACATCTGAGCAATGAGCTTGCTTGGATGTACTTACTGAGTTTCAAAGCATATTTGTTAGGACATCTGTTGCCCAAAGAAGCTATGACAGCATGCACAACAATTTGTGAAATCTATTTTGTATTGCAAAGGCCAGGTTTTAAACTCAGTTCACAGAAAGAGCCAATGTGTCCACAGAAAAGCATATGGTGTAGTACCTACATCACTGCAATGATAAGCAGCATGGAATCCCACATGTTGCCTAGTCAGGCACATATCCTTCGAAAAATGTCATTATTATCAGATAAAGATAAGAGTAATCCCTGGCATCATGACTCCTGTTAGCCAAAGCACAGCAGATCAAGTTTGCCAGAGGCAAACTGACTTCCATGTTCTCTCTTTGATTCTAAAGACAGAGAATGGTTCTCACATGACATTACCTGGTGCTTTTCTTGTAGACTCTGAACAGTTGCTAGGGATTGGCCATAATCCTTGGAGGAAGCCATGGGGAGCTTCTGATGAACCCAGGCCAACTCCTCATCAACATCTCGGAAGAACTGGTACTGAAGTCTACTTGCCTCCAGACTCCCACGTCTGTCGTGCAGAGGATCACGCAGACTTTTGTATCTGCAGGTTTTAAAGGGAACCCAATGAGAACTGCAGATTAATAAGGAATGAAAGCAAAACATCATTTTCAGAATAAAGTAGAGAAGGAAAGAAAAAATTATGCAGGGAAGAAAAAGGCTGAAAAAATAGGAAAAAGATGGCAGGAGACAGACCAAGCACTCACACACCTCTGCACCACTTGCTCCACTCTCTCTTCTAGTTCATCAGCAAGGAAATGTTTCTCCTTCTGGAACTGCTGAGCTGTGACTACAAGCTCTTGCAGTCGGTCCCTATGGCCAGCAATATCTTCCTCCAGTTCCTCTTGTTTCTTCAGATGACTGTTCAAAACCACCAGATCATTGCTACTATATGGTGCTTTCAACTCATTTTCCACATCTTCCAACCATTTCTCCATATCCTCAACACTTCGCTGAAAATGAAGGCCCTGAGGACAAGCAAGAAGAAAAGGTCATTTAAACCTTTAAGACAGACAACATGATATAAAAATCTTGGCCACTTCCAGTAACAATTACACATAAATACGAAGAAGCTTCCCAGTGCTCAGTGAACTCTTCCCAGGTATGATGGTGGTCCAAACGAAGAAGAGAATTCAGTCACAACGAACACAAGAACAGATGCAGAAAACATCAAGAGCTAATCTTACTTGTGTTACACAAATACAAATGATGGACATAGTACCTTAAAAGGAAGCCATTTAAAGGGAGAGCTCTATTTTATACCCACAGAGTGTCTGACAGCCCATACAAAACTCACAGTCATGAGGAATCATGTGCCCAGAGCTAGAAGAATGAGAAGCAGCTGTGGGCTTCTTTCTCAATGTGTTGGAGGAAAAAATGCCATTGGGACAGATGCAGAGAGTTGACATATATGAGTGAACATGTTTTCCCTCAGTATCCCACTCTGGAATCCTGATCTAAACCAGCAGCAGAAAGCAGAAGGGAACACAGCCTACAAACCCTTTTCCCTCCATAGGGATCTCCAGTTCTCCCACCAACTCCATTCAATCAGTCCACACCTAGTAGTTTCTTTGCTCTAATGGTCTTGAGGAATCAGCTCCTATTGTACCAAGTGCCACACTTGTAGAGGAGATGCGCAGCAAGGCAGCTGTGCTATCTCTGGAAATGACACCAAGACCAACCACTGGCATCCCTGTATTACCTTGTAAGCATCCTGCAGCTTGGCCCGTTTATCCTGGCAACTTGCTAGCAGTTCCTCCCATAGCTCTTCCATTTCTTGTAGTCTGGACTGAATGGCCTCAGGGGCGTAGTGCCTCTCACGGAGCATCTTCTCCCCTCCCTGTAACAGAGAGAACAGTCAAAGTTTTCCTCCTTTGCTGAATGCACTAGAATATATCACTTTTGCCTCCATAAGCAAAGTCTACTGGCACTGCTATGTAAAGGGCCAGCTGCAGCTATCACTTCCTGACATAACAGGTAGAGGCTGCAGAGACAAAGAAAGAACAGATAAAGGCAAAATGCTTATTGAAACCAGGGCAGAGACCAATTTTCTTGGTTTTCTGGCCTCCAAAATTCTTTGAAATATTAGAAGACAATATTAGAAGATATGAAGTAAAGAGAATCTTCATTGTGCAACAGCTACATTGCCTAAAAGCTGGCAGGGAGCCTTGTTTGCAAGCACTCATTTTTTTCTGTGCTGTCCCACATTCTATGATCACTGTTTGAGATTGTCCAGAAACTTCTCCTTTTCTATTCTCTTCCTTGCATGTTAGGAGAGAACTCTCATGCACATGAACTACTGTATGAAATACTAAAACCTCTTTTAACCATGTGCTGTTGTACCACTGTATTATGTAATAAACATCTGATTTCTACATTTATATATATATATATTCTATATTATATATAAAACATAGATCTAGTGAGTGGGGACACAAATGAGCTGTCCTTCTGAGGTTCTGCTTCCCCAAGCTCCTCCTATCCCTCATAATGAAGTCACCCCTATACCTCCGTTTACCAGCAGTATTACCTGGAAAGGAGGCTGTCTCCATGAGATAGTCCTCATGCAGTGAGAAAGTGTGTAGGCACGTGTGTGTGTGGACACATGTGTACATGGGGGAGAAAGGGCTATTATCTCCTTATTTCTAACCCACTGTCAGTATCTCACAAGAAAACATTTCTAATCCCTGAGCTGCAGATGCTTAACAGGTTGGCAGAAGAAGAGGTAGAGGGGGCACAGCAAGACCTCCATGAGGTAGAAGAATCTGTAGGTATACCCTTAAGCTGGGACCAAGTTTGCTTTAGAAAGCTAAAATGACATTTTGCAATGGGGAACAGGAGGCACAGCAAGAGGAATATTATATGAAGATGATATACCTGGACAGTAGATGTGAATTTTCTTCCAGAGAACTACTGCTAGGGCTATTTGCAACAAAAAAAGGCAGGGCATCAAGAAATAACAAGAAAGAGATTGCGCAAACAGCTATTTAAAACCAGATTAGAGAGAATTGTAACCCCACTCTAACTCCTCTGTTGTGTCTGCACACAGTGGGGTTAAAAGTTTTTGGTTTTGTTTTTTTTTTAAAAAAGGGAGGTTCTACAATACTGCATGCAGGGGAATCTGAGGACAGAATCTACCTTTAATGCTTAGTTATCTATTGCACAATAAAGAAAGTAAGCAATGTGCTGAAAATAAGGTTAATAAACATGTAACAGTCTGTCCTTCCAAACTCATCATCTGATCACAGCTTCTGCCAAGTATCTGACAAAGCTTTTCAGACTTCCCTCATATCTCTCCTACTAGCATGTCTCTGCAAAGGCAATACTTCAAAACTTTTCTCGATCCTTTTTGCTGGTATATCTTATCTGACTTGTCGAAGTTGTGCATCCAATCAGCTAGTTTCCCTGCTGGAAAGAAACAGGCATACCTCTAGAGTGCCATTCACTCCAGAGAGAAGTCCCTGAAGTCAGTGTAATGAATCTATCATTGAAAGCAACCACCTCTTTCCATTGCATGCACAGCACAGTGAATATAAATAGCAAGCTCGCATTGGACAATAAGAGAGAAGTTGAAAGAAACTGATGGACATAAAAAGTTCTTGATGGACTAAAAGAATAAGCTTCCCAGTCCCCTCAGAGACAATGTGAACAATGTCAGTAGGGGACAGAGACTCCCCCTCACTTGTTTGAGATCACTAACTTAGACTGCAGAGTCTTTTATGCCAGTTGCCCGCCCTTGCCACCAACACCACTTCTCTCACAGATTTGATGGAGTCCAGGCGATTTCTATTGGCCATGATCTCTGCTTGGAAGGTCTGGTGCTTCTGCAGTTTGGTCTGCAGATTACTTGGATCCTTCCAGCTATCATCCTGGGCAATGCTATTCTTCTCATTGATCCAGGCAGCCACCTTTGGGGAGGAAAGAACAGAATTAGACAAAACCTTCAATGTTTCTTCAGCTCCAACCTGTCAGGCTCTCCTCTAATATATATAAAACATAGATCTAGTGAGTGGGGACACAAATGAGCTGTCCTTCTGAGGTTCTGCTTCCCCAAGCTCCTCCTATCCCTCATAATGAAGTCACCCCTATACCTCCGTTTACCAGCAGTATTACCTGGAAAGGAGGCTGTCTCCATGAGATAGTCCTCATGCAGTGAGAAAGTGTGTAGGCACGTGTGTGTGTGGACACATGTGTACATGGGGGAGAAAGGGCTATTATCTCCTTATTTCTAACCCACTGTCAGTATCTCACAAGAAAAGAACTAATTTGTCTCTCCCCATGAATTTCAAAATGGTGGCACATTCCCTTTTAATGCACTTATTTCTTCTGCAGTTTGCTGGCATCCAATGCACAATAGATCTTTCATCTGGCGACTGGAGGGAAGCTGTGACTTGAAAGCTGAAAAATATGCCTTCAGTCTTATCCTCATCTTTCCCAATATCATCTCATTCCAGACACAGCTCCTTGATTTTTCTCACAGTTAATCCCTTCGAGGATTCAGATCTATGCAGCGCAGTATGTTTTAAGAAACCAGAATACCATGAATCCTGTGTAACTGTACCTCAAAGGAATTCCTCAGCAACTTCTGCAAAAGCCTTGATTCCTCTAGCAGACGGCTGCGAGCAGCAGCATTCTCCAGTAGTTTCTCTTTTCTGAGATGAAGACAGATCATAGAATCATAGAATCATAGAAAGTTTTAGGTTGGAAGGGACCCCTAGAGGTCATCTAGTCCAACCCCCCTGCAGCGAACAGGGACACCATTAACTAGATCAGGTTGCTCAGAGCCCTGAGCTCCAACATGGTCTTGAATGTTTCCAGGGATGGGGCCTCCATCACCTCTCTGGGCAGCCCATTCCAGTGTTTCACCACCCTCATTGTAAAGAATTTCTTCCTTATATCTAGCCTAAACCTACCCTGTTTTAGTTTAAAACCATTACCCCTCATCCTGTCACTGCTGTCTCTACTAAAAAGATTGTCCCCATCTTTCCTATAGGTTCCCTTTAAGTACTGAAAGGCTGCAATCAGGTCTCCCCGCAGCCTTCTCTTCTCCAGGCTGAACAAGCCCAACTCTCTCAGCCTGTCCTCATAGGAGAGGTGCTCCAGCCCTCGGATCATTTTTGTAGCCCTCCTTTGGACCCGCTCCAACAGTTCCATGTCCTTCTTGTGCTGAGGGCTCCAGAGCTGAACGCAGTACTCCAGGTGAGGTCTCACCAGAGCAGAGTAGAGGGGTAGAATCACCTCTCCTGACCTGCTGGCCACGCTTCTCTTGATGCAGCACAGGACACGGTTGGCCCTCTGGGCTGCCAGCGCACATTGCTGGCTCATGTCCAGCCTTTCGTCTATCAGTACCCCCAAGTCCCTCTCAGCAGGGCCGAGATGTGTGAGGTAAAAGCCACAGAGAAAATTAGATAGGATAACTGTTTTCAGTTTCCATCTCTAACACACATGTGATCTAACCCTCCATTCTCTAGGAGAGAAATGTCTATAATATGCAGCCTCCCATGATTTGGACTGTCAGAGACTATGTTCAGGACACTACACGAAGGACTACTAGCAGACAGATATGTTTAAAGGACATATAAATTCTGTATATATGATATCTGCCTGTAGGAATCACCATTATTGCCTTTCAGGGTACAAGAGAACATAAACTCAACATGTTTCTTATATGGAAAGCCTGTGAGTACGATGGTATTTGCCATTGATAAACCAAAGATACACTATGCTTTCATCTTTTTTCAAAATGTGGACTTGCAGCACTTTACTCATGTTAATGCAGGCATTAGTATTGTTTTGATCACATTAATAAATTCGTATGTTCCACTTTAATCGTAAGAGCTCTCCAATTTCTCTTCATACATTTTACATGTATGTTTTCACCGTAGCACTGAATACAAGTGCTTCTACTGTCGGCATTTGTTTAAGATGAACAATATGCAATGTGCTAGGAGAAATAAAGTAATTCACATGAAAGGGCAAGATCTGATTAGAAAAATTGCAAATGAACTGATAGATATTTTGAGCAGGGCTTTAAGATCAACACCATGTGAGCAGTGAAAAAGCAGTTGTGTAGCAAATGACCTTTCTTGATGGTATTTCATGATAACGAAGTATTTAGTGGCACAGCAGGCCTCTGTCTTTTGTTTGCAGCACTGTCCCTAAGACCAGGCCAGGATACAGAATTACAGGAAAACTGTCTTTTTCTGAATCCCGCTCCCCCTCCACTTAACAGTATTTTGGAAACCCCCCAATGAAATATTGACTAGACTCAGGCCAATTTGGCAAGACTACAGTGCAAAGCGCGAAGTTGAGTAAATGCAAACCAGTTTATGGTTCTCTTAAATCATTTAAAGATATTAGTCACATGGGAAGAGTCTCATTGCAAAAGAGATGGGTGGCTGACAAGGGAAGGGATTGACTTCACCTCCTCAGAACGGCCTGGCATCTGTTGGTGATGTTGTCCGAGTCATAATGCTTGTTCTGTGTTAGCTGCTGAGCAAATGAAGCCAAGTCATCAATTTTCTCCATCTGAGCTTCCAGGGCTTTTTCAAACTGCATGTGTTTCCTCTGTAGGCTCTCCACACTAGACACTGAGTCCTGGATAGAATTCAACAAAGGGAAGCGACTTTCAGTCAGAGTTTTTCCATGTACAGCACTGATAATCCAGAAGCTACATGGCATTTACCCACATCTGCAAGCTGTCAAGAAAATTTATTGGTCTTTGAAGTTTATTGGCATTGAATCTGAGAATTGGAGCCTAAATAATATTCTACAGATGGTCTGAGCCCGTTATTTCAGGGTGGAAACTGAACTAACTTCTGGATGCATACCTTCCCCTGCACATTGTTGTTGTACATAGAACATATCACTTCTCAAGAAATAAAGCATCAGCTTCTAATCATAGATCAATCTTAAGACAGATGCTATTTTGGAAGCAAATCTGGAATGCCAAACTGAGAGCTTGAGTTCAGTGAAAAATGTCGCAGAAAGATATTAAAATTAGAGCCTTGGTTTCAACCCATGGAATTTGGAAGAGCTCAGATTCAGATTTGAATTTGAGGACTGGAGTCTGACCCTACAGTTAATCTAGAGAGAAACACAGAATCTGACTTCTTGTAACATTTGCAAATTCCAAGCTTAATGACTCAGAGTTCTCTTTTCGGTACCCCTCTACACTTTTAATTTTAGAATCAGTGGTGTCAAAATGTTGTTACCGCAATAAACTCTGCTTTCGTACTCTTCTAAAGGAAGCAATAAAGCTCACATCAAATGGGCCACAAAAAAAAAAAAATCTAAACTTCTGGGTGCTTAGATGAGTCATTGGAAGAAAAAGTACTCACAGAGCATTTTCTGTACATTACTGAGCTGAATATGACTGGAAAATGGGTGGCTCTCCTAAATCTCATTTACTTCAATGGAGGGATTGTAAATACATACCTCCAGGCTGAAAATCACAGAGACAGACACGAGCCACTAGCATTTTATGTTTTTCATACCATTTGTGCCAATTATGTCTACAGTGAACTCTGAGATGTAATTGTCGTTCCTGAAGAGACAACTAATTTGGTAGCATTACCTGTACAAGGTACAGGGTAAGCTAAGCACCAGAATATATATCCAACATCCTGCATAGATTTTGCAACTCATGCATCAGTCTGTGGTTTCAGTTATTGCACTCTAACTTGCACCTGAGGTAGGTAATTTAAAGCTACACTGGGTATGTCAGTAGTGACAGCTGTGATGACTTGCACACTGCTGGCAAATGTATTTGGGTCAGATATGACCAGTTAGAGACATGCAGTCTCATTTTCCTGCTACAGACGGAGTAGTTGGCCTGTTTCATTACTCTTGGGGCTGAGAATCCTATCCTGTCTAAAGTATGAAGGAAAGAAATCTGATCCTAAACCATCAACAAGATGGAGCAGTAACTTCAGAAGGAGAAGGATCACGGGAAGGTTCAGAGCACATCATCATACTCCACAGATTCATTTCCCCCAGACCGACTGCAGAAAAAATTGCAATTTCTCAGAGCACCTACCCCTAAATCCTCATTAGCTAGGAAAGCCTCTTTGCTGCTGAGCCAGCTCTCGGTCTGTTCCACATAGCCATAGAATTTCTGTATAGGGAAAAAAGGCAGTCATACACACGGTGTAAAACAGAGGCAAACCTGACTTTGGCAGAGTATGCTGAAAAAAACAAACTTCCAGGGCTATTCCAGAAATTAACTGTGTAGCACTGGATGGCAATAAGCACTAGATGCTACAAAACCCACATGTGTAACAACTATTACTGTAACTTTCTCCTTTATAATATGATTATTTAATTTACCTAAGACATAGGATACAATACAAGTACTTGTAGTGTATTTGCTGATAGTATAGAGAGTGCTGTGTAAGGTAACTGTCTAACAAAATGAACAGTAACGTGGTCTGAAATAAGCAGAATGTATTACATAAACAAGCATGAAAGCAGCCCTTACCATATGGTTTAAGTTCTCATATATATGAAGCTTTTTAGGTGAGACTAGTAACACCAGCTGTTATTTAAGGTACTTGACATTGCCCATTGTAAAATCTCCATTTCAGTTATTTCTAACTTTTGCCAGCAAGCCATTTGAACAGAATTTTTTAAAGTGAGATGACTGTTACAGGGAAGTATTTCTGGAAAGCTGCAGCCAAAACAGTTCTTTTCTCAGAAAAAAAAGCCAGGGAAAAATACAATATTCTGTCTGTGCTAATTTTTTCTTCAGATAATTTTTTTTAAACAGTTGCCTGCCTCCATGTTTTTGGGGGGAGGTCATAGAACTTGATAGTGATCTTCAATTTTAAGTATGTGTCTTTTGCCAGCTGCATGAGAGTTTGACCAAATTTTGCTAAGTTTTACAGCCTTTGAAAAACATACGAGCACATATTCCACAGAAATTTCTTTGATTTGTAAAAGTACAGTTTCTAAAAGTCCTGCCACCACTTAGTGTGCTTGGCCCTCAGCATGCCTTCCAGAAACCAGTGAAATATACAGTAAACATTGGGTATTATTAGCATATCTTTTGTTATATCATCTTATAAATTTGCTGTTTATACAAAGGAAAGTTGTCAGTGGCACGTGCATTCTCTGTTCAACGTCTTTCTACTCACCTGTATATCTTGTGCCTGAAACAATTTTATATATTGCTCCTGGCATGCTTGGATCAGTTCAGACCAGGTTTGCTGCAGTCTGGAGAGAGACTGGTGAATCTCAGGGGTTGCGTAGTGACCACAATTGGCAAGTTCTTGACCATAGTTAGTAAGAGAGTTGAATCTTTCCACTCGTGCTTCAATCTCCTCCTAAAATATATTACTAAGTTTGATGTCAAGGGTTTATGGAATGTCAGTTATTCATAATGGAAGCCTTAAGGGGAAGAATATGGGCTGTAACTTTCCAACACTAATATTTGTACGGAAAATCATTCATCGTTGAGCTATGTTACTGAAAGAGCATAGAATTGCCTAAGAGAAAATAAACATGGACAATAAACGTCTTCATTGCTCTAGGAACAACTGGTCTCCTATAAATCAAACCTGGAATTAAATTAGGAACAGATTAGAAGATGCTTAGATAGAAACAAACATGCTTTTGAACACCTATAATACCATATCACCCCCAGGTCCTCCCACATAAAGGTGGTTCTTATGAGAAACAGTGCCTAGAATTTTTCCTCTCCTGCAAATAAGTTGGCATCAGATTATCACACTAAAGACATGGTTTTACTTTATTTTGTGGTGTTAAAATGAAATACATTTAACTTTTTCACCTGGTGTGAAGAATGCGTTATGCCTCTATACTGAATCCTGAAGGTGAAAGCATTACAAGCAACCTGCAAACTGAATGTGGAAATCCTAATGTAAAGAATTTGAAAATAAAAATAACCATGCACTGAAACAATACCATGTATTCACTCACAAACCACCTTAAAAACTATGGCATGTACTATTAAATGTCTGAAATTAGAACTGCTGGCTTTAAGGCTTTTTTGGGCAGCGGTGTTGCCCAATCATAGAAAACACACTTGTAAGATAGCCATTTTTTAAAAATTCATACTAGCATTTTGTGTTCAATTCTAGTCTCTCCTAAGGACTTTCATTTGAGCCACTAACCTGAACGAAAAAAGCCCCTGCATTTTTCTTGTCTTGTCTATAATTTTAGTTTAGTCAGCCCAATACAAAAGAACATATTGCCTGGATTCCTCCTTTTCTGTGTGACTATCTCCTGAAAGCCATTTGGGTTCCTTTTCTAACAGATATTAAAGACTTAGCTCTTGCTGCCATCTAAATTTGGAGTACACTGCACCAGTGGCTTGGCGTATTTCTATTGTGACAAAGAACTATTAGCAAAAACATTGTTAATTTTGTGATGTGAGAGAGCACTGTTAAAATGGAAGGCTCTGAACAAGCAGGGGACTTCAGGTCCTTCATACCAAATTCAAGTCTAGAAAATGAATCAGAATCCACAAACTATTTGTGCTAATAATGGGACCCCCAAAGCACTGGATATTAGTCATGATTCTGGGAACATGATTTTTAGAAAAAGTAACATAACTGCAAAGAAAAGGTAACACAACAGTTGAAATGTAGCAATGATGCTGTGAAAAAGTAAAATATTAACTTTTTTCTAGGTTAATTAACAATATCATCCTTTTTAGAAAATCCACCAAAACCAGCAGCCAAATTAGCCACCAAAAAGTTGTGTGGTAATTAGTACCGGGATATGAAGTGTTTGAGAACTGAATGTGTAGTGCCATCCAATGGTAATTTACTGCCCTGTGTGAGACAAACTGCTGTTTTTATTTTCCTCTCAGGCAAATAAAATTTGCATGACAAAATCTAACTCAAAGCTAGAATTAACTGGCATTAACTTTTTGGCAATCTGAATAAAGAGATCAGCAGTGAGCATGTTTTGATACTGAACCAGCTTTTACCTACAGGGTTGGACAGCAGTACAGGTGAGAGCTAATGGGGCTTTCTGAGACTTTTTGCAGAGACACAAGCTGCCAACCAACCCATAGGATAGAGTTCTGTCAATACATATGTGACTTCTGTCCCTAGCCTGTTATTGAAAACAGTTTTTTCACAGTATTATTGACAGACACACGCAGCAAAATTCTGCTGTGTCTGCAACCATTAATTCCTATGGGAAAGATTCCCAGCATGTTCAATTAGAAGCAATGATGATACTTGCCTTTCTCTCCTGATGCTCTTCAATCATGCTTTCCGCTTCATTTGCGCTTTTAGGAAGCCCTCCTACTTCCATTAAGCCTCTGATGTTTTGGGTCCAATCCAGCATCTCCTTCATCTCCAAGTTAAACTTCTGCAACTTGTACGAGGCTGCCAGCTTCTCCCTCCTGCCACACAATGTGCAGTTCAGCATTATCCAACACAGAATTACCTAGTTGCCTCTCCCTCCCTATTTGCAGAGGAAGGTATCCTAGGAGAAGCCAAAGGAAGTGAGTTCAAGCCTCCTAGCTCTCTCTCACAGCTCCTTAAAGTCCTCATGTTAAATCAAAATCACAGGAGGTGCACACTGCCTTGGAGTCAACGTGCTTACCAAATTTTCTATGTTAGTAGAAGCCTTCATAGCTGTTGCTTCAAGCAATGATTATAGCTCAGGCCTAAGCCTTTCTTGTTTCAGAAAGATAAAAAAAAAAAATCTTCCAGAACCATCCAAAAATATGTCTTTCACAAAGACTTCATAATAGATTTTATCTGATAGTCTGGAGGCATTTTAGTAACATTATTTAGTGGGATAAACCACAAACTCATTGTATTTGTTTTTCCAAAGTCACATCAGTGGAACTTTTCTTGTACCAAGTCACACTCGTTCCAAAGCAAGTGTCTTAGCTTCCTCTATCACCTCTGTAAAAGATGCTCAAAAACTGTTAAAAGGCCCCTGGCAAGTAGATTTGAGACCCCGGGGAGCAGCTTTGCTCCTGATGAGAGATATTCAGACCACTAGAAGTCTTTACCTTTGTTTGGCCTGTCCCTGGAGTCGTAGCCAGTTGTTTTTCATCTCCTGTTGCTTCATAGTCAGTTTGTCATTTATGGATGGATTCCTTGTGGAAAGGCGGAAAGATTCCAATTCCAATGGCTGGGAAGAGATTTATAGTGGGGTGAATTTATGCGAAAAGCTTACATTCATTCCTAAGTTTGCCTTTCAGGAAAAGTAGTTCATTTTAAGATTCCAGTTTTCAAAAGCAGGTACTCAAATTACAATGAAAAAATATACAAAGGAACTTGTTATGTGCACAAAAAATACATATGCATTTGTGAGCAATAATCCGTGTGGAGAGAGGTGTGTGCTGCTTCACATGCACAAATTGTACTCTATAGTTAAGAAAGCAGTTTTGCAGAATAGGGACAAACATACAGGAAAATGAAGTGCTAATTGTAACCTCTGTTAGCTTAATCTAACTAAGATGGGTAACAAAAGCCATGAAAATATGGCAGGACACAGAAGCAACCAGATTTGCCTTTCAGCAGAAGACTCAAAAATTGTTTGTATCAATTTCAGCCAACAGCAGCATCAAAACACTACTTTCAATGTGGACTTCTAGTTGATGTTGTTTTCCTTAACACAGCCTGAAAAACAGTCATGAACACTCACCAACCCAGGTTTAAAGTTGGTATCTCTTTCTGGTAAAACTCTACCAAACTGATGAAAATTAAGAATTTTAATTATGCAGAAAGGAGAATAAGCCAGGCTGGTTTTAATCCATAAGAAAAGTACAGATATTATACTTTGTATGTGTATTTTTGGTAGCATTAAAAAATAGCAAACCCAAACCTTGCTCATCTTTCTGTTTCCATGCAGCACTCCCCCATACAGCCTTGCTAATGCTATCTGTGGAATGTTGACTAGTAATCACCCACACTTCATATAACAATTAGCTAACGAAGTCACAATGTGTGAAGGCATCACACATATTGTCATCATTTGCATACTATTGTGAAGAAAAAGTTTAGAGACAGTTTGCAGAAATATTTTCTGTATGAAAAGGATTAACACTCTGGCCAACAGTGAAAACCAAGAGAGGTTGTCATAGTATTTCTGCTACTGTGGTTCAGCTGAAAACATTTCTTTCTATTAAAAATATGCAATTATATAGGAACTCAGACCCATATTTAATGCTCAAGATTAGTCCTAAATGATGCAAATTGGCCATTTTACAAAAGGCAGAGCTGATCAGGCAGGCAATTATAACCTAAGATTTCTGGTTTTGATGTCTATGTCAGAAAACTATATGCACTGTGGGTTTTGCATTTTAGTTCTAAACAGAACTAGAGTCATGATTCTCATTCACGTCAGTACAGCAATGGGGAGAAAGATGGAGACTTAAATTTGGATTCTACACTTTCCAAAAGACACAGGACAGTCTAATCTGGCTTGTAGGTGAGGGCCAGAGAATCAGCTAACATGTTAAAAAGGGACTTCTCTTCTTAGATTTGGTACATCAGGAGGAATAATGCTTGATACGATAAAGTAGGATTAAGCTGCACAGTGTTTTACTGAGAAGCAGCCTGTGCTACATATGCATTGCAGTGCAATTCATACTAAGGAATCTGAAGACTCACACTGATATTTGCACCATGTTTCCAAGAAGCAAAAATGAACGTTTTTACAGTATCCTCTGTACTTCCCCACTTCTTACCTCCATTTTGGACTTAATAACACTGATTTCTCTCTCCATCTCTTCATGCCTTCGAATCAGCTTTTCCACACTTTCCACATCTTTCCCATAATCCAGTGCTTGTATCAGTACACTCTGGATGGGGCAGTAGGATGTGCAAATGGTGAAGATGGCAAAAAGCAAAAGGATCATATCTTAATTCTTTCAAATAGTCTCCTCCTTAACTTCTTTGTATTGTCATCTGAATGTTCTTACTGTCTTTTAAATATCAACAGGGCACCTTGTCTGCACTCCCTACAGAGATGGAACAAGAATTCACAATTCTTTGAAGAGTCACAATCTTACTTACAGTGCCTCTGCCTATTCACATATAAAACAATGACAGGAATGCTTCCCTGCATTTCTCCACCTTTCTTTTCCCTTTTTTTCCATATACCAAAACAGCCAAATATTTCCCATTAAATTGTGGCACAGAAATTTTCCAGTGTGTTTTATGAAAATTTGGAAAATAAAACCGACCGTCAGGATCCTACCAGAAATGAAATTCCATACAATGAAGAAACACATTCATAGAAGTTGTTATAAAAATTTCAAGCCAACAGCCTTGTAACCTTAAGTAGTACCACTATGCATCTGCCTACAGACTTACAGTTAAATTACTATCATTAGTAATGTGGATGAAATAGTAATTTTTTGTATAGCTTTTTCTTCTATTAATCTCAAAATTATAATCCAGGATATGCATTTTCACCTCCATTTTCCAAATGAATAAGATTTTATACAGCTTTTCAAAGTTGCATATTCAATATGTCTGTATTGCACAGCAGGGAGAGATACACAAGCGTGTTGAATGAACTAGCTTTGAATTCGGAATACTAGAAGTTGCTACATTCAAGCTAAGTAGATACTTCATAAAAAGCTCTATAGTATCTCAGCTAACTGACTTTTGGTATTCAGAACCGACTTGGCTCAGCACTGTCTGAAGGAGATGCACACCCATGTCAGTAACACAGCTAAAAATAGTCCCTTAGCTTCTTAGATTTGTATCCTACTTATTGCATCTTGCTGTGTTCCTTTCTTGTGGAAGGATTTACTAGACCACATGGAGATATCTACAAATGTAAAGATGCTGCAGCTAACTTGTCTAATTCTCCTTACAGTTAGTGGAAAGGAGGAGTCACTGATGGAGCATGATTTATCTCATCCTCAAGAGGACATTTGAAATAGGTCAGACATACCTGCTTCTTTTTACTGACTGTGGAAGAAACCATGGATGACTACTTTGGATATAGGAACTAGTAACCTAAACTAAAAGTACTATTTAAGAGGCAATACCATTTGAGTAAAAATCATAAATTAGAATCATAAAATCACAGAATAATTTAGGTTGGAAGGGACCTCCAAACACCATCTAGTCCAACCTCTGCTCAAGGCAGCGCCACCTCAGATAAGACTGCTCATAGAATCATAGAATGCTTTGGGTTGGAAGGGACTTTTAGAGATCATCTAGCCCAATCCCCCTGCAGTAAGCGGGGACATCACCAACTAGATCAGGTTGCTCAGAGCCCCATCCAACCTGGCCTTGAATGTTTCCAGGGATGAGGCCTCCACTGTCTCTCTGGGCAACCCGTTCCAGTGTTTCATCACCTTCATTGTAAAAAATTTTTTCCTTATACCCAGTCTAAATCTACCCTCCTTTAGTTTAAAACCATTACTCCTTGTCCTGTCACAACAGGCCTTGCTAAAAAGATTGTCCACATCTTTTCTATAGGCTCCCTTTAAGTACTGAAAGGCCACAATAAGGTCTCCCTGCAGCCTTCTCTTCTCCAAGCTGAACAGCCCAAACTCTCTCAGCCTGAACTCATAGCAGAGGTGCTACAGCCCTCGGATCATTTTTGTGGCCCTCCTCTGGACCCGCTCCAACAGTCCATGTCTTTCCTGTGCTGGGGGCTCCAGAGCTGGACACAGGACTCCAGGTGGGGTCTCACCAGAGTGGAGTAGAGGGGCAGAAACACCTCCCTCGACTTGGTGGCGATGCTTCTTTTGATGCAGCCCAGGATATGGCTGGCCCTCTGGGCTGCAAGTGCATGTTGTTGGCTCATGTCCAGCTTTTCATCCATCAGCACCTTCATCCACCATTACCCCCAAGTCCTTCTTGGCAGGGCTGCTCTTAACTCCTTCATCCCCCAGACTATACTGATGGCAAGGGTTGCCCCAACCTAGGTGCAGGACCTTGCACTTGGCCTTGTTGAACCTCATAAGGTTCACACAGGCCCACCTCTCCAGCTTCTCCAGGTCCCTCTGGATGGCATCCTGTCCTCCTGGCATGTCAACTGCACTTCTCAGCTTGGTGTCATCTGCAAACTTGCTGAGGGTGCACTCGATCTCGCTGTCTATGTCATTGACGAAAATACTAAACAGCACTGGTCCCAGTAAGCACCCCTGAGCGACACCACTTGTCACTGATCTCCATATGGATGCTGAGCCATTGAACACTACCCTCTGGATGTGACCACACAACCAATTCTTTATCCACCAAACAGTCCACCCATCAAATCCATACCTACCCAATATAGAGAGAAGGATGTTGTGGGAGACTGTGTTGAAGGCTTTACGGAAGTCCAGATAGATGACATCCGTTCCTTTTCCCTTGTCCACTGATGCAGTCACTCCACTATAGAAAGCCACTAGGTTGGTCAGGCAGGACTTGCCCTTGGGGTCTGATCTTGCCCATGGTCTGACTTGCTCAGGGTCTGATCTAGTTGAGATTTGAATGTTTTGAAGGACAGAGAATCCACATTCTCTCCAAGTAACCTGTTCCAGTGTTTGATCAGTTGTCTTGTGACTTTTTTCACTTTACACCTGTTTGGAACTTCTCTTGGTGCATCTTGTATGCACTGACTCTCACTATTTTGCTATGAACCTCCAAGAAGAGTCCAGCTTCATCTTCTCTGTAACTTCTCATGAGGTAAAGACAGCATCCCCTTTTATTGCAGACTCTAATCTGTAATTTCTCACAATACATTTCAAATGTACCTGAATGCCTTAGAGTCAGTAATCTGCAAAGTGTGTTTAATGACATTTCAGCCTTCCTACAAACTTGATACACGGACAACTATCAAAAGTCACTGCTGCATACTCAGTATCTGTCTAGCAATCTGCATGCCTGGGTTTATCACTGTTGGCAAAATAGAACATATTCCCATTTCATTTAATCAAAATCTGAGAACTCACCTTCTCGGTAATTCTCTCTGTGATGTCATCAATTTCTCTGATTAAGTCATGAACCTCTAGGGCTCCCTCTAACTTCTTCCTGTATGCATTCAGGTTACCATGGAAACTGTTCCACCTTTTATTGAAAATAGTATTTTAGAGCTGTATTTCAGAGATGAAGCATTAGCCTGATGAGACTATCTGGTTATACTTATTCCAAGTTTTCAGGATAGCATGGGGGTTAAAAGCTAACAAGTACCAATCCAGTTTCCTTAAACTCTCAATAACCTCACAATCCCTATATTCATGCTTTTGGTACTCAGCTCGTGGGCTGTGAAGTAACAAAAGCAACATGCATGTCACCAGGACAACTACATGAACAGATTGAAGTGTCTTAGCTTCATGTATCTGGTGTATAAAGTGCTGTGAAATAGCATATTTGCCTCCAAGGCTAGAAACATGGCCCTGCTGGAGTAGAAATTCTTCTGGCTAAACTGTTCTGGGAGTCTTGAAAGGCAATTACAGTGTCTGATGTTCAGTAATCATGACGTTAAAGAAGAAAATACATGTCACTATTCCTCCACTTAAACTAGCCCAAGACACCTAATCTTCCCTTCTTGTTTTTGCTTTAGACAGAAGCTTTAAAAGCACACTCACTTCTCATTGAGCCGCTTCCGGCGCTCATATATGGTCTTTGTTTCTTCCTTGTTCTGTCTCTCCAGTTTCATGGCCAGGGCATTGATAGCCCTGATGTGAGCATCATCCACTGTCGTCTCCTGTAAAGTGAGAAAAGGAGAAAAGGTATGTGTTGAAATGCTTGTAACTGAGTTTTCCACTGAGATGTGAAAAACAGTAACAACAGCAACAATCAAGAGTTTTGCATCACTTCCAAATATTTCAGAAACGTGGGCTTTGCTCTGCTAAAACCGCTGGTGTTACCAGTCCTTGATAAGAAGAGAGTAAAGGCAAGAAAGAACATCAGTGACTACAGATATAACAATGATCTAGGTCTAGACGAGGACCCTCAGAGCTTCATTTCTAAGTCAAGCGGTCCTGACTTAGCAGGGGCTCATTTGTTGAAGAAACATAGGTGCTGGTTACACAGGTGGCTGCTGTGGAACAGCTGATGTGTGGCAGATTGTTCCTTTGCCAAACAGGTAGTGGCTTGTGGCTCCTAGGCCTACTCTTTTTTTTTTTTCTTGATAGGCCTCTGTCTCTAAGTGCCTTCTGTACTGTGGACAACAGGCTTAAAATCCATACAGCCTTGAGAAACCCAGACAACCCAGGCCGTTGAGTTTTCTTCTAAGGCAACATCACTGCATTTTAAAAGGTATGCCAAATCTTCGAGGCAAATTGCTTCCCATGTACCTACTGCAGAAAGGACAATATTTGCACATTGCACATATAATCTGGATTATAGTGGAATACTTGTCCTTTTGGAGGATGATGGACGGCCAACACTAAACACTGCTCCAAGATTCAAAAACAAAAACCCTATTCAGGGTCTTTTGCTGACTGGGACACAGGGTTGTTTCTGCCTCGTTCAACATCCTTCTTTTGGCTGGCAGAACCTGTAGCAGAGCCCCCGCTTCGTCCTTTAGCTCACAGTTCAGCTGGTGAGGACTGAAGGGCCAATGAAGGTCTCTTATTTTTGCTCTACCGAAATCGAGTACTAATGCACTGTCACAGGCAATTCTGCCAGGCTCTGGAAAGGGAATCTTAGGGTTATCCCCCAGGTACCAGGCATATCTATACTGTTACTCTTCATAGAAGAGGATTGTCTCCTTCTGCTATTAGGCAACAGAAACAAAAGATGGAAGCTGCCATAACAGAAACTGTCAACAAGAAAACAGGAGAGAACATTAGAGTAAACCTTCTTCACAAGGTCCTAATACATCTATTTCCAGACCTTCCTCACAGATTCCAGGTTAGCAAATCAGCACAGTAATCTTTCCTGCGTGACACTCAGACCTGTTAGTCCACATCTGTAGCAGTTCACGCAAACAGAGAAAACAAGAAGCTGCTGCAAATGTATCCCCTCGATGTATGGCCTTACAGCTCTCAACACTGGGAGCTGAAGTACATCACAAGGAGGCTCTTGTTGTGGCAGGGCCTGTTCCCCAGCATTCCCAAGGTCTGGTGCCCAGGTTAGCACATCTCACTGGGGGCAAGAGAGGCAGCTGGCATAACAGCACCACAAAAGAGGGTCAGAGATCTCAGCACAGAAGGGTGAACTGTGCAGCTGTCTTGTTACATGGCTGCTATCCGAAGTGTAAACCATTGCTCTATTTTACTAAATGTCTGATTATTAATGTTATGATTCATGACTAACCACATGTGCTGTACAAACAAAAGGCCCCCAAATAAATGTGCTTCATTTGGATGAAGGACTACGAGAAACTTGACTGTTCCTCAGGAGGAGGGGAAGAGAGAAATAAAGGAGTGAAATGGAGAAAGTGGTCAGGTTTTTTTACAGGCTTGTTCATGGAAGGTCTACATCAACTTTCATATTCAAACAAATAAGGCTGAAACAACCATTTGGGTGGAACTCACTGTGACTTTTGCAGACTGCATGAACCAAACCAGAAATCTCCTCAAATTCAGGCTCACACAGCCAGCTTTCCAGTCATGTACTGCAATCCAAAATTTTAGGTTGTGTCATGAGTGTCTGACAGCTCTGTTTAGACATCATCAAAGCAGAAGGCACAATGAGGGAAAATGCTATCTTTTTTAATGGCTTATAAAGTGACAATGCTTCCTACCCCTCTGATCTTTCAACTCCTCAGGGTACTGGAACTGTATGTGCTACCTGGGTATACTGCTGGGCTGAAAAGTGAACTGCTGCTTCCAGCCACCCAGGGAATGCGCAGAGAAAACACCTCTTACCCCTGATGTTGCTCCACGGAACTCATTCAGTTTTTTCATGAGCTGCAGGCAGTGTTCATAGTCATTTCCCACATCACCTACATTAATCATGACTTCCTGGGGAAATAAGCAGCAGACAGGCAAACATTCAGGCGAAGAGTACAAGAACACAGCATGTTCCAATACTTACGCTGATGCAATAAGTTCTGTGTTGTATCTGTAAATCAATGACCTACAGCTTCTAAAGTAGTCTCTTCTGATCTTTAGATAATTACGAGACTTAGTCTCAACTCCCTCTGCAATCTATTACTGATTATGGAAGCAACCTCCAAACGAAAACTTGATCCGCTAAGTGACTCTTCCTTTCACTCTTACAAAGAGAAACCTTCCAATTTGATACACAGTAAGAGTGAGTGCCAGTTGCCAAATGCTTCAAGTCTCTTCCTTCTAGTCTGCTTTCATTCTCTGTCTTGATATGGACACACAAGACAACCATGAACAATCACAATCTCTTTATGTGCACATTTTACATGAGAATATGTGCTAATACTGTCCAAATGACTCTGACATGGAAACACTCCAGACATTTTTTACAATTTGTTGAATCATTCCTTCCACGTTGTTTGTAGAACATGTCATGATTCTTCCAGGCAAAAGCCACTGAGAAAATATCCTGGAAGATGGCGCATTTACCAGAAGTTCACTGCTAAATAGCACATCTCTAGTGTGCTGCTTGGGTTAAATATTAGAATCCATTTACCTTCTCCCTGATCCAGGCTTCCACCTGGTCCACCTTCTGGAGAAATTCTAGGAAGGCCCGGCTGTCCTCCAGCATCTTCCCACGAGCAACAACAGCTCTCTTCAACTTCTCCCAACGCTCCTGAAGCATGCGGACTCGGCGACGAATCTCTCCTGATTTTGGGTGGCCTTTTGATACCAGGGCTTCTCCTTTCTTGACATTCAGAAGAAGAAATTAGAAATGAAGTTTGCCACTAATTTTTAATGCGATTACCGTGTTACATGACCTTTCTAGAAGAACTCTCTCACTTTCATAACCTGGACTGCAGAATAAATTACTAATATAAATTCTTACTGCCCAAATGATACCGCTCAGCTGGAAAGCTCTTATTTCTGGAGGGAATCAAGAACATTAGGATTTTAATATTTCCCTGCAAAGAACGACACTCATGGAGAGGAAGCACCAAGAGAGGTATTACAGATATTACAGATATGTGATTCAGATATGTGATTCACTCAGTTGCATCAAGAATGTTCCAAAACTGGGCATGAAATCCTATTTACCTTTTGTAGGAGTAATCACCCCTAGCAAGGAAGAAGTCAGAGATACCTTCCTATTCAGACAATAAGAAAATACAAAGTTCCATGGATAGAGCAATTAACAAATCTCTCTGTTGTGAACTAACAGCATTACATTTTCATGGCATAGCAACTGGGTTCTTGTCACACAAGTAGGATAATTGATACAGAAGTGTTGAACAAGCCATGCTTCTTTTTAATTTCTTGTGTCTGTCCTTCTTTGGATAACCAGCAATAATCTGTAAAAACACTAGCAGAGTGAGTTACCTTATTAACAGCTGTGATGATTTCTTCATTTGCTAGAATCTCTGCTTCAAAGACCTGATGTTTCTGCAGCAGCTTCATTTTGTCCTGCAGACTGCTGGGGTCTTGTATGGAAGGATCCTCTAGCTTCTGCATGCGCTCATTGATCCAGTCTTCTGCCTGCAGCAGTGTGAGGCATCAGAGTTAGCATGACAACTACGTGCCATTCTGGGGCCTCCTCCTAAGACACGTCATTGTTCTATACAAGTGTCTATGCCCAGGCTAGGTAGATTGAGCTGGGAGCTGATGGTTGAGGTGGCTCTCCAGTTTCTGAACTACTCTACTTGATAGTGAACCATGAGGACTAACAAAGAAAGGGTTAGGTGTTTCTCTTAGGAAATTCTTTTTTAAGAGGTTTAAGTGTATGCAGAATAAAATGGACAACAGGATGATGAGTTTTCCACAACTTTCTCTGAAGTCTGCTAAACTTTAGCTCATAGCATTGAAGGCAACATTTTCTATCCATCAAAACACTGAGAACTGAACACTTCGCATATGTTGTAACTGATACTGTTGTCCTCAGACCATTGAAGTAACCTAATGTTTTGACAACACAGGAACAGCAAATTGAAGCCAGCTTTATCAGTTTCAGAACATCTTGGTTGTCCTTGTGGAACTGCGCTACATGTACACAAGACTTGACAACTGGAGGATTTTCTCAGCTAATTAATGATTTGAAGTGTTGTTTCAGCTGCTGAATTTCTATAAGCAGTAACAGAAATAGCTTTCACTAGCAGTGTGCTTCTCCGGAAACTGTTCCCCTCCAAAGCACAGTCAGAGACTTAAACAGGAGCCTTATGTCAAGGTTGCCCAGGACAGCACACTGTCATTTGCTGTTTTCATTTCTGATATCCTCCTCACAAACTAAGGCCTTCTCCCATTACCCAGCCATATATTAAGGCTTTAACATCACTTAACTGATTTCTCATTTGAATGGTAGAGGCTCATCCATACAGCTAGGATGAGAAACATACAATTCCTGTGCATACAGCCACTTAAAGGGCAATTTCTCTCCTACTTTTTAATACTAAGCAATGGCTTAATGACAGACTGAACAAAGCCACTAAAAAAAAAAAAATCACATCTGGACTCTTAGTGGCTTGGTTTATTTAAAGGCTTGTTAGTATGGCTCTAGAGAGTTAGAGATCCATCTCCTGGCTCCATGTCCACATTCAGATGTGAAGTATGGCTGATATGCTGTCCCAAGATCTTTCAATGGAAACACTTACGTTTGTTTGTACAGGCATTTTCACTTTATTGAAGACAACAGCGAGACTAGAATTATGCTCAGTGTAGTCACATGGGACCAGTCTTATTTCTATGTGACTCATAAAAAATGTGAGCACTATCAATTTAGAAACCTACATTTTAAGAATATCAGTTACTGTAATGTCAAGAGCACAAACTTTTTGTAAATTACATTGATTTTTTGTAACAGAAATATTTAAAGCCTATAAAGGGATGTGTCCATTCCATACATGTAGAGAAAACAACTAATTCTCTCTCTCGCTCCTCTGAGATTAAGAAGTAAACGTTTTTTATTCTCTTGTATAGAGGGTAAAAGGGAAAGAAAATGAAGTACCACTAATATGATGAACAACTTTCAGAATCAGCGTTAAAACTCAGAGCCAGCTTTAGAAGTCAAAACTTTCAACTTTATGATCTTTCCTCTGCAATAACTCAAATACATATATTTCTGAGGAGAAACCTGGTCATTGTCTTCCATGTTAACACTGAGGTACACACTTGGTGACAAAAGGATTGTCTATAAGTCTTTCTCACTTCTTTAGGACTAGAAAAGCACCCTACTTCTACTGTAGGAGAGTATGTCCTATTTTGTGAACTGCATGGAATCTCTGAGTTATTTGTTGCGGGTTTTGTGCAGAAAAAACAAAGTCCTATATCCTGAAATGGGTACAAACTGCCACAGCTAGCCTTCTAAGCAGACTATATGATGTTGAGCTCTCCATCCTCTCATGAGTAATCACAGATGGTGTTGCCTTTGTACTAATGTGTGTAGATATCTGTGTAACTGCTTCCAGAGAGCCTAGGAGACTTTTAACAATGACAACGATCACTATTTTCTGCTGACAAAAAAAAAAAAAAAAAATTTGTTTGATCAATGGAAATGACTGAAGATAATTGCAGGAGGGAGAGTTTTCAGGGGAGTGGAACCTGAGCTATAGGTCTTGTTCTCCTAATAAGTAAGAATAAGCAATGACCTCACGGATTTCATAGCTAAACTCAAAACTCATCTCTGCAATTTAACTTCCCTTTCAGGACTATTCTCATATCTGAATTCATATATACCCAAAACATCACTAAAATCAAATTAAACATTCCATTATACCCAACAAAAACGAAGAGAGATATTACTGTAAGATATATTTTTTTTAAATTCCTTGGTGGCATTCACATTCTACAGCAGTAGGCAATGAATTTAGATTGGCAAGGTAAATGAGCAGGTAGTTTGAGAGCAACAACTCCCTCTAGAATTCTTGGCTGAATTCATGTGAGGAAAGTGGATGAGAAAAGGGAGATTGTTCTCACTATACAGGGCCAGATCCTCTGCTGTAAGTGTGTGATTCAAGAATGAAGTGGGACCCCAGCCCAAGCACAGATTTGATAATTACAGAGAGATGGGAAGAAATGCAGAAGTATTCTTACCTAATGGGTTGATTGTATCTCTAGCATAGAAACACTGTCAGTTTCTCGACCAGAGAGGATGTTGGCAGTTCTGTGACCTTTCCAGCAGAGCTACACTGCTTTTTTGAAAATATTAGCACTGTGTAATGCATCATCCACTCCATTCACTCCACTCTGCTAGTCCACAAGGTGGACTGGCACGTGTGATAGGAAAAGTATAGCTAAATAATAGAAGTTAATATTTGGCTGTGTAAATACTTCATGATAAAAGTTTATTTTAAAAAAAATCTCATGTAGCTCAGGCTCTTTAGTGCACCCAAAGAAGAGGGTATTTAAATGTCTGATTATTTTGGTGGCAGGGAGAGTTCCAAATATATTGTGCTGTAAATGGAATTTTAGCAGCTATTTATTCCTTAGATTACTCTTTTTCTAAAAAAAAAAAGAAATTTGGTTGTAAGCAGCACCTGTGTTACAGGCATTCATTCTCCTTTGGTGACAATCATAATTCGACTTGTGTCAGGACATATGTCTTTTTCAGGGGCTGGAAGGTGACATGCACCTGCAGTTTTTCTTTAAACCATGCAGGATGTTCCATGGGATGCAGCAGCAGAAGGAGTGCATACCAGACCAGCAAGAGTGTTTGCAAATGTCCCTCTGGGCCCGAGTGCTGCTGTTTTTGCCAGCACATTGGATGCTAGCACATTACTCAGTCACACACATAGTGCTGCCCTTTGAAAGACTGGCCTGGTATGTCTTTCCAATGGTATTGCCAGGAGCAGAGCTACTCAGTTACAGGAATAAGGCCAGAATAGGAGACAAATAGACAAACGTATTCTGCACAGACCAGTCTACAGCAGCTGAAGAGCTATGCTAAGTTACAATACTGTTTTGAAGGCTTCAGTAAAGCTTGGCATCCTTGCCATAACGCTTTCAACTTTGTATTCACCTTGATTTGAAATATCTTTTCTTTCCCACCAAGGGAAACATAAGGTAGTAGCTGGCAGCTTTCCTTTTATTAGCTTTATTTCAGCAGAGCTCCTGGCATGTAAAGCAACTGTAATCAGCACAATGCCACAATGATGGTATAATAACAGCAATTGCTTTGGAGCACCCCGTTGCATGAGTGTGGCAAGAGTTGCCACAACAGAGTAGATTATCAATCCACCTAATCTCTGGCAAGGGTGAGCACTTCATCCAAAAGAGGTAGGCAGCTTTTCTGCCTTCCGCCCCTATCCCAGTCTAAAATTCTCTTACCTCTTCCAAGTTCTGGTAGAACAGTGCCAGAAGAAGGGCAGTCTGCAGCTTTTCTCTCCTACTCTGGGATAGATCCTTGATCTGCTGCTTCCTCTCATGAATAGCATTCAGTTTGTGCTGGATCTTTAGCCCTTCAAGTCCACCAACCTTTTCTAGCCTTCTTGCCTGTTCTTGAAGAGACATCATCTGAGGAGGGAACATATCTGAAATTACTTTTATGCTTCCAAGTGGTGTGAAAGAAATAAAAACCAGGTTCTTTTCTATACCTAAAAGATTCTTCTTTTTTCTGGAATGAACCAAGAATAGCAGGGACAAGTTAGCCAGCACTCCGCCAACCCTCACCCTGTACTATATTACATCTATGACGTCCTTGTCATTGGTCTCTGTAGTGTACCCTGGCTACTTAAATGAATTAAAGCTGTAGCTTCAGGAGTCCCTATGCCATTGATCATCCAGTACAAGGAATCCTGGAGCAAGACTGACACCCATGAGTGCTCAGGTTTTATGGCTTTGTGGAAATCAGGTGTTGGAAGGTAGCTTTCAGCATGAGCAACCAGTCTGGCAGGGAGCTGGCGTGGGTTCTGGGAGCTCACTCCTTCTGGGGGCCCCAGGCACAGCCCGATCCTAGTTTGGATGAATTACAGCAGTGGCCACCAGCCAGGCAGATTCCTTTACATGCGGGTAGGCAATTCAGCATCTATTCCAAAGGTGCAAAAAGGCTAGCCAATTTGGTATAGATATTGTATACCAAATGCATTTTTAAATAATTAGACAAGTCATCCCCTCTGACCTACTGTATTTTACTTGCTTTAAAAACCACCAATGTTTTAACGAAAAAAGCAGAAACTTCTGATATCCATAACACATGATATGGCCTGTTTCAAATATTTCTTCTGATAAGTCCCACTATTCAACTTTCTAAGTGTTTTTCCTGTCTACTGCAAGACAATACAGACAATACTTGGACATGGAGTGTTTAACACATGTTCTTCACTGCTCTGCCTCTTCTTTTACTGAGCTTCCCCATTTTCTCTTTGGTTCAAGCATATCAGGCATGTCACACCTGTCAGCAATTAAATGTGTTGCCATATTTAAAACAAAACCCAAACCCCAAAACATCATTCTAGCTCATTGGCCTGTAGAATATTTGTTGTTGATTTTTGTACCTTCTCATCCTGTGAAGTCAGAAGCTTCTCAAAAGCCTCGTGTTTCCTTATCAGTTGCTCTATTTCATGTACAGAGCTTCCGAGGTCACTGCTTTTCAAATAAATCTATAAAAAAAAGTTTAATATTTTTCTGAGTGGACTAATTATCACATACACCTGATTCACAAATTTGAGAAGAGGTATTAACTCTGCAGTTGAGAGTACACTTGGAAAAAAAAGGGAACAGGAGGGAACTGAAATTGGAAATTAAATAGTAGAGCTCCATGGTCTTGAGGAAGAAAGAGAAGCATTAACAAGTCCAGCTAAGGAAAATGACCTATCACTGCTTATTGCAATCACTAAGTCACAAGGTTGGCAGTGAATTCCAGCGGTCTAAGCCATCTTTGTAATCCAAAGCAAGATCAACACTGTCATGTCTAACAGATGTCTGTACGATTCCTTTTTAGAAGACTTCCAATCACAGAGACTTTGCAGCCTCCCTGGGCAAGTTATTCCACTGCTTCGTTACCTTTACCATTAGCAAGATTTTCCAAATATCTGGCCTGAAAATGCATTGCTAGCACTTCGCCTCATTACATATTGCCCTCTTCATCACACTGAGGAGATAATTCCTTTTACATTAGCTTCAGTGTTGTTCGTGTTTGTAGGCTTTTTGCATACTGTGATTTCGATCTTCTCTAGTCTAAAACTACCCTGATCTGCTTAATCATTCCACAAAGGCTGTGTTTTCTGGACTCTGATTATTCTTCTTGCTCTCCCTCTGGGTTTTCTCCATTTCCACTGATTTTGAAATGGAGTTCCTAATACTTGATGCAATAAGTGGCAATCAGCAATAAGGCTGCCAGAGTGAAAGTAGTGAAGACAGCAGAGAGCTTATGTGTGCCTTTCAAGCTATAATGTTCTGCATGTATCTGCATATGGTGTTTGTCTTTTACATAATACCATAAATTCAAGTTCATCTTGCAATCTACTATGAACTTCCAGAAATTTTTCAGAAGAACTGCTATCAGACCAACTTGTCCCTATCCTGTATTTATGCAGCTGTTTATTCCTAAAAAATGTCATAGCTTGCACCTGTACCAAGTGCATTACATCTGTTATTTTTTTCAGGCCACCTTTCCAACTTGCCAGTATTGATTTTATTTACTAACTGTTCTGTCAGTCTTAGCTGCAGAAAGACCTTAGTCTAAAATAACAAATGCAGTTTTACAGAAAATGACCTCTGCACTATTCGCTTTTACAACTGTGAGGAACTCTTCTAACTAATCCAATATACATCCCTAAGGGACCACAGTGTTTCTTTGCTCTTTTCTGGTATTAAGAAAACTGACTGCCCAATTACTTCTCCCATGCATTCCATTACACTCAGTTTTGCCAAATGCAAAAGAATAAACAATGTAGTTATTTATTATCCACAACAAAACAAGCTTTTCTGCCGGCCAGTATGAATTTATTCTTTTCCAGAGGATTTAATTGCCCACAGTCTCTTCCCTTATTTAATGATGAGACAACACCGGGACAAAAACCCCATTCAGAGGCTCTGATGGGACATGAGCAAAAATTACCTGTGGACAAGGTTCACAGTGGAGTGAATATAGATGGAATTTTGGAGTTCAGGCTGCCACGAGGGACTGCATTTATCAGCTGGGACACAGCACTGTGTAATCCGTTTTGTGAGTTCATGGAATCATAAGTATTTGAATAAGGATGAGAAATTCCAACCAGTAACTCTACCTGGGTAAAGTGCAATTAGCAGAAATGGAAGAAGAATTTGAGATCAGTGATACAGTGTGAAAGAATGAAGAGGCATTAAAGAAACAGAATAGAATCAGTGAAGCAACACAACTGCTAATAGTTTCAGAAGAGGGCTGGTAAAGAACATAGGTAAATCTGCCTTAATACCACAGACGTGCACAGGAAAAATAACATCTAGAGATACTTCTCTTGTTTCGTAAAACATTGCAGTTCTGTAGCAGGCTTACAGGGTGTTTTTTATAGGAGAGAAAAGGTATTCTTCGTCAGCTATTTTAGAAACCCAGTAATGATGTTCATTGTCTGCACAGAAGTACTGGATGACTGTTTAACCCCACAGGGCATCTTCTGAAGGAGAGATTTCTCTGGCATGTGTTACCTGTAGGGGAATCCACACCTACTTGTCAGGGTCTGAGTGCACCAACAGGCTCTGACAGCCCTGACTGTCCCCTGGCCAGCCTTTTCGCTCCCACCTGCGGGTCCCTCTGAGGCTCAGCTTGGCCCCAGCCCTGCCCAAGCTGTGTTGAGGGGAGGCCTGAGCCCTGCCCTGGTCCTCCTGGACAGGCCCCAGATTTCAGTCATGATCTCACTTCGTCACCTTGATCTCCAGCTGGTCGATGGACCTTGTTACTGCCGCTGCCCCTCAGCCCTGCTCAGCAGCTGTGGCTAAGAGGACCGACAGCCAGAGTTGGCACTGGTGTTTTATTTTTTGTGAGTTAATGAGAGGAATATTTTGTGTACACATAAAAATGCACAGAAGAGTATCATGCCCAGGCCAGATGTTCAAACCGCTTTATACTAATTCATGCCTAGTATCAGAAGAGAGGTGAATAAAGCCCAATGCAGTAATCACTGTCAAGAAGACGGGAAGAACACTGTACAGCAAGTCTACATTTTTATTAAGTCCAGCCCATAAATCACCAGGATGCCTAAAGAAATAGATTAATGCCTCTGTATGTTAAATACAACCCCCGTCAGAAGGCAGACATTCTGTCATTCAAACTTTAATCCTTTGATCTATCCTACTCATCAAGTGTATGAAATTATGACAGATGTGTGGGCCCCAGGTCTGTCTACTGTAATGCTTTGTTAAACCACTTCAAGTTACTATCCATATTTATACTGTTGTTACTAACACTGAAATAAAAAGTTATCGGCTGAATCTAACTCAGTGATGATCAGGGTACACAAATACACAATCACATGCTGCATCTCTGTTTTGGTGTTTTAAAAGCTGCTGTAAAAGCACTGTAGCTTCTCTGTCATATTTTGTTGATTATCTAACATTTTAGGTCAAAAAAGATTTACCAGAGGAAACAGAAGATATCACTCGATGACCTTTATTTAGTAACTGTTAGCAGCGAAACGTCAAACTCTGTGATACCTGAAGAAATGGTCAGCCATTAATTCTCCTGCTCATATATCTCTGGTGGAGAAAAAGGCAAGGGATGTCTACTTGTAAAGATGGTTACTTTCTTTGTAAAAAGAGAACAGAGACATTCGAGAGCAGGGGCGTGGGGTGGTGAGTCATAAGCAGCTGCCACTGAAGCGCTCAGTGCCTTGCTCCCACTGAAAATCACTACATATAAATACCACCGAGCATTCAAAGCCCCATTCCTTCAGCTGTTACAGCAGTGGGAAAGAGTCCTCCTGAAAGCTTTGGACCAGGTCCTCCAAGTAGAAGCCCATGCAAATGCTCTTGGGAACCCAGGTTTTAATACTGAGAAAGAAAACTGGTGCACAACAATAAATTGGTGTAAAAGAAAACGTTGCATACATTTCGGGAGAGGCAATGGCCATACACTTAGAGGAAAGCAGCCCCAGTAGCACTAACAGTGCTACTTGGAGAGCTAGTGAGGAAAAAAATTTCCATTTGTCTTTAAAACAGAAATCTTATGACAGCAATTGCTAGAGTCAGAACTGCAACATTTTTTTCATTTAAGCACTTGTTATACCAATCTGAAAGCAGAATGGAAACTGGCTCCCCCACCACAATGCTGGCCTGTGGCCAGTTATGTCACATTTTGGCATATTTTTAGACAGATCCCCAAACTCCTGCTTTGAATGAGACGTGTTGATTTCAAATATAAAACACTGCATATCTCTCCTCAGGTAACCTACCAGAGTCTCCCACAGCACACAGCAGGTATAAGATTTCTTTCAAGTTTGTTTCTGTTATGAATCATGACCCATCATTAGGAATTTAATGCTCAGCCACAAAAAGCACTGAAGACTTGACCACTCACTACATAATGAACTCGTTTTTAAGTGAAGACTTGCAAAGATGCTTAAAACCACAAAATGGACTTGGCCCTTTTTGAGATATGAAATAGAGCGTGTAACAAATAACCAAGGTATTAACAATAAAAAACACAGAAACGGAGGTTTTAACCCTACTTAACTGGAGTTTCCCACCATTTCTGAGCTCATTGAATAGGTTTAGCCACATTTTCATAAGATCTCTTACATAGAATTTAATGCATAACTAAATGCAAAGTCCAATTAAAAAAAAAATGTTCATTTTAAATAAAATAGTACTAAATACACACTTGCATGTCCAGCTCTAGCTTTTTGAGAAATACTGAATGAAACATTTTAGTCATTAGGATAACTATGCTCTCTGGATGCCGCAACTTCATATTTATACACACTGGAAGCTGACATAGCCCCAAAAGAAATTTGTCCTCAAAGAAGTGTCATTTCTGTTTCTCTAGAAGAAAAACTATTTTAAATATTTGTGCAAATCCAATCCCTTCTCCTGCTTCTGCTCTTCACAGCATAACAAGCTCCACAGATTTTGCCCCTCACTGGCTGCCCTGGACTTGCTGCTGAGATTGCTGGAACTCCACTGAAAGTCTTTTGGCTCTAAGCATGTACTAAAAGCCAGAATTGCTCCCAGTTTTAAATGCCTTCACTTAAAGCATGTAATCAAACCCAAACTCTATGGCCAATCGGTAACGACAAGGTTTGATTTGACTTACTTCTGATAAAAGTAAATACCAAAAAGAATAAATTAAAAAAATATTTAAATTTGTTTTAGCAAAGTAAATAAATGTGCTTAATACCATGATTCTATGTGGTTCACAAATATGTTGTACTCTGCTTCATTTCAGTAAAAGTTATAACAAAGTATCGTACTATAACCGTAAGTGGAATAAAACACATTGAAGTTGTTTATGAAAAAAAAAATACATACACCTCTTCCATCATGCTGACATCACTGTATTATTGGCCTCTGACCTCACAATCTAGATGTGAATTTCTAATGTTAAGTGTATTTAAAATTTCCTTCCCCACTTCTACTGCATGCTGCCTCATCAGCATAAGGATAGATTTATCTGATATCGGAAATGTATACAGCAAAAACACAGAGAGAAGTCAGTGTTTGTTTTTCCATAACTGATATGATCCCTTCCTCCCACTTATCCCCTCCTTCAAAATTCACAAGCTCGATCCCTATGCTTTAAGTAGTAGGTGTTAGACCAGAATCTTATGCCCACAGAACATTATAATTTAAATATTTACTTATGAAACATTTCTCTGAAGGCAGACTAAATTGCTCTTAAACTCCCTATTAGTTTCATTGCTAGAAACTTTGCTGGGATATCCAAATTTGAGATGCTATGGAGACTAAATTCCCTTCATTTCCCTCAGGAAAGGGTGGTAGCTCTCTTTTTCTAAGGGTGAAAAAAGTGATTTCTTCCTACACACTTAAATATTTCAGGTTTTGAAACCAAGAATTACTTTTAAAAGTTACAAAACCAGGAATTAACCATTTGAAATACAGCATAATATGACAAGTAAGAAAATGAAAACAGTGAAACAGAAAAAATAAGAAAAACTACACTGAGGATTTGTCCCAGGTCCCAGACTGACTAGCAAAGAAAATCAGTTCTTGGCTCTGAAGTCTTGAACCTTCGAAGTGCTGAGCACTACGGCCCATTTATGTAAAACCTTAAGCACATGCATAGCATTAAGCATGTCATGTTGACAATGGTTGTCTCACAGTTAAAATGAAATACTTGTTAAGTAATCCATCAGATGAGAGCGCTCAGCTTCATTTAGGATGGATCAAGGTGTAGCCTAGGTGACAGAACAAGTAGCTTTCTGATTATCCCATAAGTTATCTCTAGGGAGTGCGAACATGGCAGGAAGAATACAAAAAGAAATCTACATGGTTTGATTAACACAACATGAAACTTCTGTTCGCAAATATTCCTAGAATGGAATGGAAATTTTCACCACTCTCCTCCCAGATCCGAATGACGCAATGTTGACAGCAATAGATGGACACCATGCACCCTCCGTGTCTCTGTGAGATGAAGACGTGGTGTGAGCTGGTATGTCGGTCAAAGTGTTGTCAGGGCATACACTTCTCAGAGTGCACGTTTCCTGGGAAGGTCTCAAACCAGATCTTGCCCAATGGCTAGAAAGCAATCCTGAGCAGCATACTGGATTCACTGACAGAGAGAGGCCAGCCCCAAACTCCACAGGGTGAAAGGGTGGACCAGCTATATCTGAATCATGTGTTTTGATAAAGATTGTTGGACTTGGGCGTCTTCGAAATTCTCTTACCACCTGGATAGGCACAGCAGTCCAAGGGGTGGCAAGTATGAGGGTGATTTTGGAAACCTTGTGGTGAGCAGGTGTTAGACCATCACATGGAGTCTTCCTAAACTCTGGGCTAGATGAAGGGTGGTTCTGAAAGACAATCAACTCTGGATTTAAATCCTTGCTCATGACCTCATTCCCAGTAGCTGAATTTTCTCTTCCAGTCAGCACAGCTGGGGACAGCCATATATCTCTGGAGACAGTCTGCTGGGGAAGGCCAGGATACTTTGAGGAAGTCACATGAAATCTTGTGATTTGAAGGGCTGGAGACTCACCTGCAGGGAAGCCTTGTTTTGGTTTCTGGGATCCTGTTGGAAGACCAGCTGGAGTTTCAGGCACCTTCTCTAATTGTGGCATAAGCAGACTTGAATGAGCATGACTGCTTCCATGGGAATCTGCTCGAAAAGGCTTTATCATCAAGCTGCAAGTTGAAATGTAAAGCTTCATTGAAGCATGGAGGTCTGGCATTTGGGCATCGCACTGGCTACAGCCTTGTTGGGGTGGGAAAGAATCACAAGGTTCCAGGGATGCATGCAGATTTTTTCTGTGGAGTGTAGAAATAGCTGGAATAGCAGACAGATCAACATCTAGGCGTGATGTCCAGCTTGGTGGAGATTTGCAGGAAAGGACATCAGAGGGCAAAGATACAGCAAGCTTCAAGGGATCGTTTTTTTCAGGAGAAACACGATGAACTCTTTTTTCTCTTTCTGAATGTCGCTTGTAAGATGAAGATGATGACCGAGTACCAGAACCCTCATATCCATGGCCCCAAGGGTTCCTGGGAGGACTGTAACACCTGGATATCTCATCAGAAGGACTGACACAGTGACTTGCACTTCTGAAACCTTTCCTCCGGTCTGTGTGCACCAGGATGACATCTAGCCTTGAACAGTAAGCCCCAGAAGACGCACTGCTTGGTGGTGAGCTGGCATTTCCTGGAGCAAGATTTGCAACTGGTTGATCAGTGGGAGGATGCCATGCTGATGCTGGCATCTTTTGAAAAACCCTGTCCCGCACAGCAGATTCAAAAGGAGGAGGTGGGGTCATTCTGCTGGAAGACATCATCACTTCCGCAGTGGAGACATAGGTTGCAGATGAAAGTTTGCAGCGATGGTCCCTGTATGACATTCTGAAGCTCAGTCCTAAACGATGCAAAAATCAAAGCCACAGAAGCTTGTCTTTCCTCCTGTTTTTAAAACCCACTCCTAATCCTTTTTCCTTTGGCACTGGAAATTTCCATTCCTCCTCTGAAGCAAAGGAATGAGAGATGAATAAACATTCTCCAGGAAAAAAACTATAAACTAAAAAAATCCACATTCAAAATAAGAATGCACAGCTCTTCTAATACTGCTACCACTGCCTGTCATGTCTGCAAAATGATATGAGTGTGGGATGGGCGGAAAAATAAATTACGAAGCATGAGGCTCTGCTCCCTGAGTGTTCTGACAGTGAGACTGCAGACAGAGTAGGAGGGAGCCAAAAACGCCTGCCAGAGACAGCCTGCGAACTCGCTGTTATTTCATCTGTGAAAAAAAGGAAAGCAGCTAACCTGAGCAATGCATCTGCTGCTGTGAAAAGGTTAGAACAGAGCAGAGCGTACTGGACACTGCTTATGCTTAAAGCAAGAATGATTTTTTTTCTTCTTTTTCTTTTTCAGCTGTTGCTTTGTCTGCACTCCGAATGGCAAGACCTCAGTTCACAGGTCTTAGGAGAGTTTCCTACAACAGTTCCATGCAATGGCACAACTGAATTGAAAAAAAGTAAAAAGATAGATATTTGCCTAATTTTCTCCACATGTGCTCTATTTTCTTTAGCATAAAACAATCCTAGACGGAATTCTGCAGAAATCCTTCGAAGGTTTAAGTAACTTGGATGTAATATAAAACGCTGGCATAAAGTCAAAGCTGTCACACTGGCACAGACAGCAAATGAGAGAGCAGTTCTCAGTAGTAGCTCTTAGTTTAAAACACTCCTCTGTTGTCTTAGTCCTTCCCCTGTTCCTTGCTGCTGGGGGAGAGACTTGATCTAATGTATATGAAGTACTGGGAAACTAGGATCCAAAAATTATGGGATGGCAGAAGCTTTCTTACACGCATATTTTGCAGATTTGCAAAGTGAAATGCACATGGCTGAGCTTTGCCTCAAACACAAAAGTCAGAAGAAACACAAGGGGTGAAGAGATTGCTGATATTTATTTAGGAATCCTTTTTGAACGTATTTTCTGCTTTTGCCAATTCTGAAAGCAGCAAGTGACAAAATTCCCATTGGGAAAGTGGTTTGAGAGTCTTCAATCTGATGCCTTGGGTGAATACTTTTTGAAAACACATTTGAAAGGACTGCTTTCCTACCACCCTGCCTGTCTCCCTAGGGAGCAGAGTCTGCGTCACTGTGCAGCCACATTTTAACTCCAGAGTAATAACAGAGCTCCATTGAAAAGGAATAGACTCCCGTTCCAATTCATCTTCAAATGCAGAGAAGTCACAAATAGTGACTAAGGAACCTTAGTTCACTGTCAGATTGTATATACTGATCCATAAGGCAGATGGTGGCAGCTGTATAAGACAGCTTTGCGGTTCTTGCTATTTCTCCCTCATTTCGATGAGAGTCCTGAAGAACAGGAATAACCCGTTTGACGAATGATCACACTTAGAGATGACAGCAATGGGGGAGGAATTCCAGCTGTAGAGGAATCAGAACAGTGTTGCCGTATCTATTCAGGGCCAGGCTGATGCACTGCATATAAAGGAAGGACTAGAATCCAACTGAAGGTAAATTCCTTCCTGTTCTACCTCTTCTTGCAATGATTTGCTTTCTTTATTTATTTCACCCCATAAATACTTCAAAAATACAGCTTATTTTGTATGTAAACACATATAGTTTCTGTCTTCTCAGCAGCATCACAGCCTACACCTGCATCACTCTGTATTTATAGTCACTGTGAACTGACACTGTTCTCAACATTGAGGTGATCACCAACATCGCCAGGCCTCAAATCAGTAAAACTAACTTAGAGACAACAAAATATGATTTAAAATGGGCAGGCAGCAATGGAATTTGTGAAGTACAGCTGAGATGTGCTTTCACCAATACTCTTTAGCTCTGAGGCAAGCTGATGTTCCTGGGTAGCTGCCTTTTCTTCATGATACTTTCGCTCAGTGTCAGCCGTGGGTTAAAACCAAGATGACAAGAATGCACAACACAAGAGTGAGTCACTATCATGTAGGAAAGCTGGTAACTCCTGAAGGGAAAACTGTTCACAGTATTGGTCTAATTGGTGCATCCAGAGTAGTGAGAGCTGAAACTCATCTTGAATGCTCACAGCTCACTGAGGATCTGTTTGTTTGCATCCTTGGATATGACCAAAATCAGCATCTTGTCTTCCCACCTAACAGCACTTATAAATCTCCTGGATTAAATCTGAGCACTAATCCATAACAGTTTCTTCTAGGCATTGTGGTAGCTTGGTGATGGTAGGGACTGTGTCAGTAAAGGAGGAGACATATGGCTGACTGATATCCAGATTACTAATTTAGAAATTCATGCCATTCTGTAATTTCCCTGGTATATTGCACATAGATACTTCATCACTCACTGAAGTATCAGAGACATTTGTCTATATGGTCACACTTTTAGTACCTACTTTTCTATTTTCTAACAGTAAGTCTGTGAGCATGCAATTGTAATTCTTTACATGCACAGACCTCTCACAAATGGAACAGTTCTTCAATCAGCTGTAATCTTCTGAGGATTAAATATAAGCAAAAATGAGAAACAAAAAGCTTATGAATCTTCTTTCCGTAGCTAGAGTATTCTTTTCAACCCGAGAGCTCTTTTTTTAAAAAAAAAAAAAATCAGATGCAGAGGGTGGTGGAGGGAACATATGAACATATGAAAGAGCATATGACAGCTGTGGCTCCCTTATTCTCTATACATGCACGGATGAGAGTAACTTGTCATTACTCCCCTCTCCTTATTTTCTTGACATTCTTCCTGACCATAACATGTCATCTATGTGAAGGGGTGCTGGGACGGACAGCCAAGTATCCATGCTTTCCTGTCCCACCTTCTGAACACTTAGTCACAGTGAGAGCAACTGAGTACCAGGCTCCTTGGAAGTTCATAGAGAAAATACTAAAAGAGAAAAATTCTGTTAACAGAACAGCCCCTCATAGTTCTCAAGGTCACAGTCTTCATTCTCAGGCTTTGCTTTGGCTGAAGAAAATTGTGGTAGGAGGCAGGTACTGTGACTGATCCTACCAAGAGAATTTACCCAGTCTATGATTAACATCCACCCCTTTTGTCGCAGCCTACCTCACAGAATGGTAAATTCACCTGAATAAAGAAGCAATATGAAGTGAGCTTACCTATACAGCATGTGTTGGGGACATACTGAAAATGCCAGGTGCAACCCCTTTCATGTAAGAGTAATATAGACTTTTTCAACCAGGGCTCATTACTGAGGGGCAAGAAGAAACGCTAACTCATAGTAGCTTCCTAGGCCTTTACCTCTGAGGTATATGCAGCAAAGCAGACACTGTCGCCACAGTGCTTCTGCATGTTGCTGATCTCGATTTCATGAAAAAAGAAAGAATACAGTGGCCAAAATTTTGCAGAGTTTATATTTTCCCTGATGATTCTTCCAATGCAGGAGCTTAACAAATGATGTGTCACTGCTTGGTAGGGAACTGAGGTAGATATAATGCAATTTGTGCCATTTGCTAATTAAGGAACAAATAATAATTATTAATGGGTAGAACTATGTAACATCTTACTCCAGAAACCTGAACCTAGGTGAAACTCTCTTAATTTCGTGTTTCGGCACAAACTCTGAATGCAGGCCATACTTGCCAGGGGTGCCAATTGTAGGCAACTATGAAGATATGCATTTGCTTCAAGGAATAAGCAGCAGAAGGCTCCAAGGCCGTGTATTCCACAGGGTTAAGTATCACTGCATGGCACAACTCAGGGTCAGTTTTCCAAAAGATTTAGTGCCAGTGGCAATTGCTGGTGGAAAACAGAGCTCAGCACAAACCAAGAGCCATTATATTATGCTGCCAGTGGTCTTGGAGAATTAAAAATTATTTTTCCCTAAGAAATGACCCAGAGGTACAAACATGCGAAGTAACCTCCCTGTACTCCTTCAAACTATCTTTACAATTTCCCTTCTCTCTGAAGCCTACAAAACAATTTGAGAACGGTTAAGCTGTTGGTATGCTGAGATCTGTAAGGTGGACTAATACTGGACTGTTGTCTCCCTCTTCTGTTGTGACTCTCATCTGTTAGCTTTTATGTTTATTTGCAATGAATTATCTTTCAGGAAAGCATCATCTTTATGTTTCTGGTTCCACACCTAAGCCCCATAAGAAAGGAGGGGTCTTGTACATTGCTACAGAGTCTCCAAGTGATACCAAAATGCAAATAATAACAATAAAACGAGTGTCTTCTCTATACACATCCAAGGATTTTAAGTTGTAGGTGAACAGTAATGCCCTTTTTAGTTTGGAAGAGTTCAAATGCTTGAAGAGTTTAACTACTTATTTCAAGTTTATAATTCACTCACCTCCTGTGAGTTCAGGAGCATGTCCAGGTGATCCCAATCCTTGTAGAACATTTGCTCTTGGTGTATTTTCTCCAGCCACTCCTTCTTCTGTTTCCATTCATTATACACATTTTCCTTCTCTTCCAATAGAGCCTGTAGCTTCTGCTGAATCTGAACACAATTTCCAATGAAAAGCTTCTGTTGTTTTTTATATCCCCACAGTTCCAGGGTAAGGTGGGAGGAAAAAAGATTGAGTGGTGAATAAGTCCCATAAATTGCAACAAAAGTTTCAAACAGAAAAAGTAGAACAAGTCCTAGCACTTATATTTGGGCAGAAAGAGTCAGAGGTGCCTCATTTCAGGAATGGAGGAGCTCTTCTTACAGCATATACAGCAGTCCAGGCATATACAGCAGTCCAAGCCAAGAGCAAAGAAAGGTTAACTGTTTCTCAAGTATACCGTCTAGAATCAAATCCTAATTCTCCATTATTTTTAGTCATGTGCAGTTATAGCACTTCAAATTGGGATAGGACAGACACTTAAAGAAGTTATCAACATAGCATATTCTCCTAATAGGTGAAGACATGTCTCAATGTTAGACTTCATGTAATTTCACCTTCCAAACTCTGTATATATACAGGCCTTCTATAAATGATTTTTTCCTATATTTTTCTACAGGGAAAGGACTTTACAGTCAGTTTCTAATTACTGTATTAATACATTGCAATATGCAACATATTTTCAGGAAATAGCTTGGTCAGATGGGAGAGTAAGCTGCACAAACTGCAGTTTTCTGAAGATACTCAAGAGACACTGGAAAAAAAAATAATGCTGTGAGAATCTTAGAAGGTATTTGTCTTGAGTAAACTGACATTTTGATTTCCATCTTTCATTTCTGGGGGGTTCAATGTACCAGCATAATTCATCACTACAGAAAATGTTTCAATTTAAACTCTCTCATATGTTTGAGTGTTTTAATTCTTTGGTTGACAGGGTTTTTTTCCAGCTTCATCTGGTATGGACATAGCACTTCAATGTGAAGAATAGTATTTGTGTGAAAACCCAGTTTGGGAAGTGGGTAGAATCATCTCCATTGCTCAGAACACAGTAAACTTCTCAAATAAGCCCAGCTTTGCTGCAGTGAGCCCTGAGGAGATGCCAGCACTTGTCTGCTGCTGAGGTAGGAAATGGAACAGATGCTTTTGTGCCCAAGCTAGGTAACACACTGAGGCAAATGTAGGTCATGCATATGGATAATGTGTGGGTGTACACACATATTTGCATGCTTACAGTGTGCTATACTATAGCATGATAGTTACACTGGTATTGAGTAGCTGAATGTGTGTGACTGAAATGAGTTTCTATTACCTCTTTTGATCCTTTTTTCTCATCTTGCAAGAGTGACTGTCCTAGCTGTACAACACGATTATACTTCTCTTCTCGTGCTTCAATCTCTGCCAGTAGCTGTTGATGCTGGGTAAGTCTCAGGCTGCTAGTAGATATGTCCCGAATGGTCTCCTTGGCTCTCATTTCCCTTATTATTTCTGCTGTCCATGAGAAATAGTCCCACACCTGGAATCCAAGAAAATGGGAAAGCTGAATTAGGGCCCAAGCTTGGGCTATCAGGCAGGAAAATCATACGCTGACTGTTCAACTTTAAGTGAATAATAGGTAATAAAATCACAGATAACAAAGAAAATATTTAATTACGGCTTACAGTACATCTGTTAATTTTAACAAGGGTGGCTAACATGACTGCAGGAATTTCTACATACTGTGTTAAATCATACATGTTTTGTAATATTATAATCAAACTGTGTCATATCACATCAATGACAAGATGACATAATACATTGCCCTTTAGTCCATCACTCCTTAGGTGTTTTCTGGTGTTCGTCCTTCACAGAGGATAAACCAGTATCACCCTATTTTTCTATAACTTTGCTTTGGCTAATACAAGTCTATTCAAAACTTCAGTTGTACATATATTCTAAAATGAGGGTGAGGATTTTCAGATAAAAAACAAATGCACTCACTCTAATAGAGGTGGAAAAAAGGCAAATCACAGGGCAGAAAGGCAGGAGACCTGCATGGTTAAACAAGTAGCTTCTTAGCGGAGATCAGGTGGAAGAGAAAGGTCCATGGAATGTGGAAAGAGGGGCAGGCCACTTGGGAAGAGTACAGGAATGTGGTCAGAGCATGCAGGGATGGGATGAGGAAGGCCAAGGCCCACCTGGAATTGAAGCTGGCAAGGGATGTCAAAAACAACAAGAAGGGCTTCTTCAACTACATCAGCAGCAAAAGGAAGGCTAGGGACAATGTGGGGCTGCTGCTGAATGAGGCGGGTGTCCTGATGACGGAGGATGAGGAGAAGGCAGAACTACTGAATGCTTTCTTTGCTTCAGTCTTCAGTGCCAAGACTGGCCCTCAGGAATCCCAGGCCCCAGAGGTAAGAGAAGAAGCCTACAGAGAGGATGACTTTCCCTTGGTCGAGGAGGACTGTGTGAGGGATAGCTTAAGTGATCTGGACACCCACAAATCCATGGGCCCCGATGGAATGCACCCACAAGTGCTGGGGGAGCTGGCGGATGTCATTGCTGATCCACTCTCCATTATCTTTGAGTGGTCCTGGGGGACAGGAGAGGTGCCCGAGGACTGGAGAAAGGCCAATGTCACCCCAATCTTCAAAAAGGGCAAGAAGGAGGACCCAGGGAACTACAGGCCGGTCAGCCTCACCTCCATCCCTGGAAAGGTGATGGAGCAGCTTATCCTGGAGGCCATCATCAAGCAAGTGGAGGAAAAGAAGGTTATCAGGAGTAGTCAGCATGGATTCACCAAGGGGAAATCATGCCTAACAAATCTAATAGCTTTCTACGATGACATCACTGGCTGGGTAGACGAAGGGAGAGCCATGGATGTTGTCTACCTAGACTTCAGCAAGGCTTTCGACACAGTCTCCCATGATATCCTCCTAGGGAAGCTCAGGAAGTATGGGCTGGATGAGTGGTCGGTGGATTGAGAACTGGCTGAATGGCAGAACTCAGAGGGTTGTCATCAACGGCACTGAGTCTAGTTGGAGGCTGGTAACTAGTGGTGTCCCCCAGGGGTCAGTACTGGGCCCAGCCTTGTTTAACTTCTTCATCAATGACCTGGATGAAGAGTTGGAATGTACCCTCAGCAAGTTTGCTGATGACACAAAACTGGGAGGAGTGGTAGATACACCAGAAGGCTGTGCTGCCATTCAGCGTGACCTGGATAGGCTGGAAAGTTGGGCAGAGAGGAACCTGGTGAGGTTCAACAAAGGCAAATGTAGGGTCCTGCACCTGGGGAGGAACAACCCCATGCATCAGTACAGGCTTGGGGTGGACCTGCTGGAGAGCAGCTCTGCGGAGAGGGACCTGGGAGTGCTGGTGGACGACAGGTTAACCATGAGCCAGCAGTGTGCCCTGGCTGCCAAGAAAGCCAATGGGATCCTGGGGTGCATCAAGAAGAGTGTGTCCAGCAAGTTGAGGGAGGTTCTCCTTCCCCTCTACGCTGCCCTGGTGAGGCCTCATCTGGAGTACTCTGTCCAGTTCTGGGCACTCCAGTTCAAGAAAGATGAGGAGCTACTGGAGAGAGTCCAGCGGAGGGCTACAAGGATGGTGAGGGGACTGGAACATCTCTCCTACGAGGAGAGGCTGAGGGAGCTGGGCTTGTTCAGCCTGAAGAAGAGAAGGCTGAGAGGGGACCTAATATATGCTTATAAATATCTTAAGGGTGGGTGGTGTCAGGAGGATGGGGCCAAACTCTTTTCAGTGGTGTTCAGCAACAGGACAAGGGGCAAGGGGCACAAACTGAAGCACAGGAAGTTCCGTCTGAACATGAGGAAGAACTTCTTCCCTCTGAGGGTGACGGAGCACTGGAACAGGCTGCCCAGGGAGGTTGTGGAGTCTCCTTCTCTGGAGATATTCAAGACCTGCCTGGACAAGGTCCTGTGCAGCCTACTGTAGGTGACCCTGCTTCGGCAGGAGGGTTGGACTAGATGACCCACAGAGGTCCCTTCTAACCCCTACTATTCTGTGATTCTGTGATTATGAGGTATGCAGATTTAGCTCTTGATTTGTGCAACTATATGACAGATTAGCACAAAAACACAGTTCTGGAAGGAACAAGGACATAATGCTAGTTTACTTTCAAAATCTGATAAACCAATAAACATATATACAATATCTTAAAATGTCTGAAGCATTCAGCTGAGGAAGTTATGAGCAAGAAAATTCTAAAACAAATCTCTGATAATTATTTTCTGACTGTGACTGAAGAAACTTGTGCAAGTAAAAAGAATTTAGCATTTTCTGTATGTCTGATTCTGCACCTTCACCAATCCACTTACTTTAGACACCTCAACCGAATCTGTAAGAGGTGTTTTGCTTTTACATGTCAGATGGTAAAAAATAGGACTGCAAGGGACTGTACTAGGGATTATATGGGATAATTAAGTTTTCTTTTAGTTTAATTGTGTTTGGATTAGTTGATTCAATTCTGAGGTGGTAAACGGTCTTCTAGTTTTTGTGTATTTTGAAGGACTGTTATGCATAGTAAGTACTGAAGAAAAATGCTCCTTTACTGCAGAGAACTAAAAATTTTCTCTTGTGAATGGCTGCTGGCTTTTCCACTGAAGGAAACTATGTAATGGAAATAGCTTCTTGCCTGTTCCATTTTACGCATGGATTTTTATTCCTATCATCAAAATTTTGTACAGCTCAAAAATGACTTGTGAACCATCCAGCCAGGAAAAAATATTTTCAGAAAAGCACCACAAAATTGAAATAGGCAAATTTGGGGTCCTAAGAGTTTAGGCTTTAAAGCAAATATACTCTTTTCTTAAGGCCAGTGAACACAGCTACTAAATGACTCTTTAAAACGACTGTGATCCTTTTAAAGGGGCCCACATAGTGCATAAGTGTTGGCGTCATTTTGATTTGCAGAACTAATTCACACACAGCTGGATGTCACTGTAGACACTGACATTGCACTTGGAACTGCGAATGTCTAAGACTCTCCGAGATTTTAAACTAAGCATTAGGAAAAAATCCATAAATCTCAGGATATTTAATGCAATGGAACAAGAGCCAGTAAGAAGTTACCGGACTGCCGCTGCCAGCAACATTTAAGGATAGAGTAGGCTTCAGGAAACTCCCAAGCACAGCCTGATTGAGACCATGCAGATCCTAGCACAAACTTCAGAACAAGAACCTCAGATCATTCAGAAATACTTTAAGCCTATGTACAAATTCCTCTTCCTTGACAGAATTTCTTGGAATATTTGGAGCCCTCTGCTGTTACTGTGAGTTGTCAATTAAGGCCAGCTGTGATATTTAATCACACTAAAATCAAACTTCATGGGATGCAAGGAAATACGCTAGATGGTTGTGCAGAATTCTCATGTCATCGAAAGGCTGATTTGTTTTTGTTTCACTTCTTAATCTGTGTACAATTTCATAACGAAAAAGCCCCACGGACTGCATATAAACAATACTAATGAAAAAAGTACACTGAACAGCTGTGACTAACATTAAGTTTGTGGACCTCTTGGCACGGCTGAAAGAGGAAAGGGAGCAAAGTTTTCTCTTTGCACTCAGCAATTTGGGGGATGTTCTGCAGCAAAGCTGCTCTAACCTACCTTAAAGCTACTGAGATTCTTACAGTCACTAGATTTGTCCGTACAATTCCATCTTGTCCCATCTGGGCAGAAACATGAGCTTACCGAACTTGCAGACCCAGCTTTTCACTTCTTCAGGAATTATTATCAGGAAAGGAGGTGAAAATTGAGAGGAGCAGGAATACTTCTTGCCAGCAGACTGACATCAAAGAGACAGGGAGATGCCGAACGTATAATCCCATCTAGGCATGTCACTGAGAATACAGTCATCTGGCTTTGTCATTTTGTTTTATGATGCTAAGAAAGTGCCTTAATGACTGTGTAGCCCTCTGTTAAGCACTGACAGTTTTGTATCTTTTTAAGGTGTTAATTGCTTGTAAATTTACCAAAGCAGATGAAAGGACATACTGCCAGAGTATGAAATGGGCATAGATTTGCCATTCAGATCACAAGATGCATCACAGATTTCAGACAAAATTCAAACCAGAGGTATCTTGGATGGTTCCAGCAATAAAAAGAAAGAAGCACCCACACCAACAGGACATTTTCTATCTGAAGTCAGTACTAAATTTATGACGTAAGTTATGAAACAAATTAATAACAAAGGGAACTCTCAGTAACTATATTTTAATGGATAAAGCCATCAAGATCCATCTCCTGATGAAGATGCTCCCAAGCTGAAGACTTCAAGAATCTAATATATGTTAGAAGAATACATACTAGAAGTTTGCCTTGTTCTTATCATCACTCGTAGATACTGTCAGAAATACAGTGGACAAATGAATCTTTCACCTACATCAGTAGAGCCACTCTAATTTTCCTTGTCAAATTTTAATTCATTTTATTTCCCCATCAACAGTTCTGCACAAGATAATGGATTATTAACAGCTAAAAACCAAACTAAAAAAACCCTCAAAAAAAAAAAAGGAGTGCCATAAGCATCCTTTATCTCTAACTGTGCAATATATTTTTGGATTAAATATGACAGGTAATGCTGGTTTGAACACATTTAAGAGACTTAAAGTAGATTAGCATAATATGCAGAAACCTCTCATGCTGACACAAAAGCATCATGTACACTTTATTGTGGTCTTGATCTCAGCTCACAACCTTACGACAAGCTTGTGGGATGTTTTTTTCCAGGTGAGCATACCCTGGATATTCTCTACCTCACAGCAAACATGGAAACAGAATGTGAACTACCAGAGGTATCTTTAATTGACACTGAAGTTACACCCGCAACAGTTCAAGAATACAAAGAATGTAAAGGTATTCTAGAAATCTACATTACCAACTTTCTTCATGATAAAAGGGAGCACCCTTGCTGTTTTAGTACCTGCTACTGCAGTACTTGCAGCATAATCTACTAATTTCCAGTGGTGTAGCTCAAGTGCCTTTACTGAGACTACTGACATTCACAAAGTATTCTGTGGCAAATCATAGCTCAGTGACCTACTGAGTTCTTCAGAGATAAAGCTACTGTGCATTGCAGATTATGATATTCTACTGAGATATGCATGTCACTGTGTTTAAGCAACTTGAGAGCATACTGCAAAGACCAGTTGTATTTGATACATTCTATGAATTAAGTTAACTGAGGGTTACTGCACGCCCTGAGAGAGCAAAAAAAACCTTTTAGCCATTACAGATGGGAGTCTAACACCTATTTTTATCACTCTTACTCCATGGGAATTGCAGAGTCTTTGAAAAGACTACTGCTACTTCTGCAAAGTAATGACCATTTCTGACAGCTACCAATTATCCCATACATGGTTGGATGCAAGCTTTCCTTCATACAAAAGGTAGGAGATCCTTAACCTCTGACACCTTTCTAAATAGCTACAAGCACTTAAATACTTGATTAATAACACAGATAGCACCCGCAGCCTTTTACATCAAGCTTTGCAGCTTGGAAGTACACCTATGATTCACACACACTGAAGGCAGCTTTCCCCTGTGTCCCAATGGATGGAAGGTAAAAATGCTTACACGTGCTTGAAACTGGTAAAGCTTGTATGCTTGTTCCAGAAGTTTCTTGCGCAGTTCCACTTTAGACTTCAGGGCCTTCCAGCTGGTCATTATAGCCTGCTGCTTTGCTTTCAGGTCTTCCACCTGCTTCTTTGAGCAATGGGTCAGCACATGATCCGCAGAGTGGATCAGCTCCTGCAGCTTACACAGGGATGAAAGAAGAGTGTAGCAAAGAGAGAATCATAGAGATCCAGCTAATATCAGAAAAGTTATGATAAGAGCTATGTTAATTGTACATGAAACTACAATTCAAGCAATGTTCTCTGACCTAAAATTCTCATGCTGAACAAAAGCTTCCTTAATTTCAGTTCTATGGAATAACAGTGACATCCAGTGTTTGCTAAGGCTCATCGCAACAGTGATTTTTCAAACAGGGAGGCAGATTTTATTTCTTCTTTTTACTATACCATTTATTACATGAGTAATGCAAATAATAGCTAACCACACCTTGTTTTCCCCACTGATCATATAGATTAACTGTGACTACATTCTCTTCAATGGTATCTCAATGCTATTTTTCCTTTAAAAGTAACAAGCAGCTGTGGTGGGATCCATTCTAGTGTTATCTGCCACAAGGCCAAGACATGTGGCCACTGGTAAGTAATACTGGGATAACTACTTCAGTAATCTCAATATAAGACACGCTGTGTTAACTATACCATTACATTTACTACATAAAGGGATGAAGAAAAAACTCATGCTAGTTTTATTGGTCTAATAGAAGCTAAGTAAATCTCCTATCTAGAAGTAAGCTGTTCTCATGAGCTGGAACTGTTCACAAGTTTGTATAATGAGCCCTGTCCTTCTTTCTCACAGTCCAATTCCTACCCCTCTAAACTTGTTGAAAATTCCAGACTACTTCCCCATCCTTCCTTCTCTAGTCCTCTATAGTCAATCAATTCAGTCAATGCATTTTGTGTTCAATGAATATTCAGTTTCTCTGCACACAGAACAGATTCTGGATTTTTCCTTGTAATCACCTGGAACACTTTGAATAAGGTGGTAAACACATCATAAAGCCTGGCATAATCATACATTTCACACAGTGATCAAAAATATCCCTGTGAATCACTTCAATGCTCAGCGCTCATAATAATATGTCCCTTATATGTAAGGTTTCAAATGACCTACTTTATCACTGCGATCTGACCTTGAACATATTAAAAAAGCAGAAGACTAAGGAAGATCTTTAGAGATTTCCAGGCTCTGATAGAGAGCCTGTAATAATTTGGTTCACAATAGTAAATTATTACTATGATTGTCTTGGAAACTTGAATTTTGGCTACACATTACAGACCACAAATGACTTTCATTACCTGCTGCTCATTCCCAGAGAGCTCATGCTCCAAGGCTACATGGTTCCGGAGCTGGGTTTGCACACCTCTCATGTCCTTAGCAACATCATCTGGAATACTTTTGGACTTCTCCTAGAAGGAAGAAATCAGAGAAAGCTTTACTTTCTGTTTCCAAGCATAATACACTACAAGCCTACTTTAGTCATTTTGTGTAGTGCAACTCATACTGCACAGTTAAGGACATCCTGGGTTATTCAACTATGATAGGTAAAATGAAGCTGGAAAAATCTGCCCTGGTACATCTGTCCTAGTAACGCACTTGTAAGTATAGTGATTAAACTATCCAACTGGACTGTGAGGGATGAAGGTTCAAGTCTTTCCTTAATCCAACAATACAGGAGAATGTCTTACAGGCTTTGTGTTGGGAATCAATATTGAATAGCTACTGCAGTGACATACAGTGAATTCCTGAAGTAGCATTAACAGCCAACAGGTTCAGGCCATTCTTTAGGTGGTCTATCTGTGAATCACCTTTAGATAAAAGTTTAGTTATACATGCTTAGGAAAGATTACTGTAAAGGCGAGAGAAACGGAGACCATCACAGAAAAAGAGACTTAGTATTTAGCTCAACAAAGATTCTGAGGGGGTTTAGTTGTTACACAGACATGCATTGGGAACACAGCAAGCAAAATGAAAAGGCATTTCAGCTGGAGGACAACTGTTGCTAGAATAAAATTATTAGACACTTGCTCCAGGCTCAGTTTACATGAAAATTAGAAGAACATTTCTGTAACATATTCACAGGCTGGTATGGAGTACCAACAACGCATCCTGGTAAGGTGCTGTAAAAGGAGATGCATGTTGTGTTTGCCCATGCTATGATGGCACTGGAGTAGGTGACTTAAGCAAGATCTTCTAGTACTATGCTCCTATGAGAAAAGGCTTTCCTTGGTAGACATCTGACCAGGGTACATAGGAAGGGATGGGCATGATGACCGAATTGCTCTCCCAGTTTATTAACAAGATGCCATGCAAGAAGTGTGTATCCGTTGCCTGGACTAAACTCAGAATGGGGATAAACCAACAGCTGGTCTGTGAAATATTTCTGAACTTTCACTTGTCACTGCCACAGAAGTAACTACTTCTTCACTGAAGTAAAATATGCACCAGGTTCTGAAAACGCCAGCTGGTGCATGATGAAATATAGTGACATTTGATTTTCCATTCACAACAGGGAAAGAAAACAGGAATAACAGAGTCAAATAGGGCAGCCTCTGCCAGCACAAGCAAGTAGAAAGTCTACTGCGCATAGCCTAACAAAGACGTGTTGCTTTGCAGACAGTGGAAGCTCTGTTGGATGGCCACCTCCTGTACACATCTGCTTTAGGGAAACCACACCTTTCATTACAGCAAGGATGTGGTTTCTCTGTGAAATGCTTCAGTATGCTCAGATAAAACAAGAGGCTGAAGATTTTAACTGGGACTTCTCCCCCCAGTTTTCACACTGGGATGGTTTGAAATTATTGCCAGTACTGGGCACCAAAATAAGAGGAAAAGATTTTTGATCCAGCTTTTCACGTCAGGTCATATCATCGCCTGACAACCTTCCAGGCTAATGGTCACTGTAATCCAGACAAACGCCTTTTCACCAGACAGTTCTTTCTTCAGCACGTAAAGCTACAATGGTGTACAAAGAACCACCACAGTGAGGCGGTAAACAGTTTCTTTGGCCTGATGGCTGCAAACACTATTACTATCTGCATTGCACTGTGAAACAACTTAGTTTAAATCCTGGTCTTTTCAGCTTATCTCACAGATCAGCAACTCTAGCTGTACCTGGTTTCACTAATGGTTCTCATGAGGTGACCAGTCAGGCATGTAAGGATTACCCAGGATTTTTCTTTTTTTTTTTTTAACGCTTGGAGTAATCACACAGGTTCCTTCCTGAAATTTTTTTTTAAGTCAGCAGTAAACACGCTGAGAATCATAACACCCCACAAATTAAGCTGAAATGAAGTTTGCATTATATGAGACTTTCCCATTATTTTCTTACCTCAATATGGGCCAAAGCATCTGTCAGATCTTGGTAACACTTGTGAATCGCCTCAGCATCTCTCAGCTGCTCACCTCGTAACCTGGTAATTTCCAGCAGTGCCTCCCAGGAGTTCCTACAAGGAATGATGAGGAAAAGAGCCATGTAAAACATTTAAACTAGGAGTAAAGGAGATTAACAGTCTGAAGCAAGACTGAAAACAAGACATCCTCTTAATTTGTCTTTCTTCCCTGCCATTAAATTCTGTTGGACTGATTCTCCAAGGGGCAGCATGTTTATCGCCCTATTCTGTCTGCTCCAGGCACTTAAATAGCTTTTCAGGTTTTATATGCAGGATTTGGAGGACTGAGTCACACCCTACTATTCCATCATGCTTCTCTTTTGGGCCAGTTTGGACCAATGCCAGACATAAGAAGCTCAGAACATCTTAATGTTGTTCTGCAGAGCAGTCATGGGATTCAAACTCAAAAATCAGAAGCAATAAAGAAGCAGCTAAGCTCCTAGCCTTGCAGTTACGTGACCCTGTTTCAAAGGGCAAAGGAAGTTCACTCATTCCTTACTCATATAGCACCTCTGAGGCAATTTACAAGAAGCCAAATCAGCAAGCAGGTAATGTCTGTATTACAGTAGTCCATTTTTAAATGAGGCATGGCAGCAGCTCTGTACCACTTTGCGAACCACTTATTTTGCAATTCGAAAATTGGGAGGACATGCCTTACCCTTTTCGCATTCCTTCTTATTTCCTGCTCCTCAAGAGTGGATTGAAAGGACAAAGCATTACAGAGCTAACACACATCTCCTACCTTAGCTCTTTCTGCTTCTGATGAATTTCCCGGGACTCAGAATGCCCACAGTTCAGCAAGTTGTCTGCTAGCTGCTGGCAAGCCACAACTCTTTTCCTAGCTGCTTCCAGCTGGTGTCGGAACGTGTCATATTTGGCACAAAGTTGCTTTTGAAGGAAAAACGACAATATCAAAAAAGGCATTTTGAGTGCTCTCTTTTCCAAACATGCCTGCTCAACTATCAGAGTACAGCCAAAAGACAGGTGATAAGCTGATGATATTTGAAGATGGAGAAACTGCAGAGAATGATTGGATTTTACCTCCAAAGACCACGAGGAGCTACAAACTATTAGCAAAACATGAGGTTCGTGATGCAGATGGGAGGCAGGAACGTTATTACCAGGGACAGAAACAAGCATTCAATGTACAGTGAATTTCAATTATTAAATGATTTGTTTTCACTTCATGAATGCGAATGTGTATTCAGTACTATAGCTGGATAACATAGTCTGACTTTAAGATTTAGGACACAAGATATTTTGAAATAAATTATAAAAATGAGGATTCTGAATGGCTATTGATTTCTAATGGGCTGACATTAGATTAGTTTCTGTGCCACCTGAAGAGGTATAGCTGTAGATGTCCATACATCAGCATTTGTGATGAAAAAAATCCTTAATGGACACCACACTGAAAATATTATTAAAAACAGAAAGGAGTTGCTTTCTGAAGGTGTAGACATTTTAGTACACAACTGTTTCACGCAGCTCAGCCCCCATGGTAACAGGATGTAAGCGTTAGGCAATGCTGCCTGCCTATCACACCAAAGCAATCCTTTCCACCCACTTTTCACCCTTTTCTCTTCCCGCCTCCCAGTTACTTACACTTATTTCTTACTCTGTCTTATAAGTTTTCAAGGACAACCTTAGAATCTTTTTACAGTCTCACTACATACAGTTTGGTTGATTTTTGATCTGTTACTCAAAAACTTACCAAGACGTGTTCATAATCATTTCCATAGTCTTCAGAGCTGGCTGTTTGTTTCTGCTGAGTGATCCAGTCTTGTAGATCTTCATACTCTCGTAGAAACTCATGCAAGACAAGAGTCTCATCCAGCTTCTTCCCTCTGTTTGGGGAAGGAGACAAGATGACACATTTAGACCAAGGTAGTGCAGGAGGAGGACAATGAGTAACTTTCTCCCTATTAATCCCCAAATCGCTCACCATCGAGACTGATTCCCTTTACTGAAAGAGTTGACTTTATATCTAAAGACTGGAAATTAGGTTTCTAGGATGACAGCTGTCAGCCAGGTCAGACTCATTGTCTGAGTTTCCCAGAAAAGCACTGTGCCTACCTGAGCGCTCTCTCTAGTTTTGGGGGGGGGTTGTGTTCTGTTTGTTGTTTTTTTTTCCCATGAGTATACCCTTCATTTTTTCCCAGACCTGTTCTGATCTGTCTTTCTAAAGTAGTACTTATGAAAATGAGAAGGAACTCTTTCTGAGGATGGTGCACCAGGAAGGCAAATGCTATGAAAGTCATTTTATGCAATTCTGCTCTTATTGCCCGTTCAGCAAAATTGCTGCAACCTGCTGCATATTTCTCATCATCCAGAGTACCTTATAATACAGCCGGACATGCTACAGGCCTTCCACAGTAAAGAAAATATCAATTTTCCATCTGTTAACACTGCCTGGCCTTTGGGCAAATATTCCAGGAAATATGAACCTGGCTTCCCTGTTTGAATCACAAATGCTCATCACAAGACCTGCAGCCTGTGGAGAAAGTCCAGCCTGCCAAGGAGAATGCAGATCAGAGGTACAAAGCAGAGCACCAATAAGGCACCATGAGACCCAGGTTAACATTAAGCATGAATGAACAAAAAACTTATCTGTGTTCAACACACACAAACATTTTGATATTTCTAGATTATTTCTTTTTCCAGACTTTTCATTCACAAGATTTTCTATTGATGCTTTTACTTTTTTAATTGTAAATAAGAATAAAAACAGAAGGTAAAATAGCAGCATTTCCTCTAGGCTTAATTATTCTAGTATTCAGACTCATTCATTTGTTATTCTACTTGCAGAGCCCCTTTATTTTTCTGAGCAAAATTTTTGTGGAGAAAAAATCTATACTGTTCAAAAATTTGTTCCTTCCTGAAAACAAACCAGAAGTGTTTAAAAACCCTAAGTACAAGCAAACTGTCCTGTTGTAAACATCTTACTGTAATCATAACAGATAGGAAGTGAAATGAAAAGTAAATGACTCATTCAAGAACAAAACCCTTTCTACCCTAGCACAGCTACAGGGCATAAAGATAAGTGTAACTGTAACCGTCTCCCTTCTGCTATGAAATGAATTAAGTAATTTTCAAGCAACATTGAGGAAACCTTTTAAAAACATATTTTTCTTTCGACTGCAGATTCCAAATACCACAAAGGCAAGCCAGAATCCAGCATCTCAAGTCACTTTACAGCAGGACAATTAAGGGTAAAGAGAAAATTTGGGGGCTTCAAATCCTTAACATGCAGCAAAACTCCTTGAATGAAATGTAGAATTTTTGCTTAGCAACAATGGAAAGCTCATAGATGCACATAATTCTAACACAGAAAGAATCAAATTTCCCAAATACAGCTGAAAACAGAGGAGATAATGGATCTAAATTACAGTGAGGTAACTGACTTCAGTGGACTTTGAATCAAACCCAGGATCCAAGGGGTAGTTTTAGTTTATACCTTGCTGCTGCTAGTTCCTGCAGCTCCTGGAGTCTTGAATGAACTTGTTCCTTTGGTGCATCAACCTCAACGTACTGGATGGAGCCCACAAGAGAAAGAGTTTGGGCACTTTCATTCAGTTCTTTCATCAAATTTTGGTAAATGGCAATCTCATGCTCCAGTGCCTGGCAGAGAAAAGAGTGGATTAGGAGCCAGTTGTCCAAGACACCTGGCTGGAACTTTCGCACCAGCCTATGGTGTAGTCATCGAAACATTAAAAGAGGAGAAAACTTTGGAAGCTTGTGACATTTCCAAGATTTGATCAATTTTAGATAATTTTCTAGCAACATTTTTTTGAAACAAGTGTACATAAATTCAAATAAATTATGTTAATAAAGACAATTAGAAATTTCTGATGCATTATTAGGCAGAGAAAACTATTCCTGGAATAACACTCTATCTGTATCTTTGATTTAGGAAAAAAAGGAAGCTTCTGCATTTATCTGTTGAGACTGAAAAGAAGATATCAGATCATAGTCAGTTTTGTCCTCAGAAAAATAAAATGGCAATATTCATGATTCTCCTTTTTCCCCCCAAACTACATTTTTTCCAACTGTATTAATAAGCTGCATTGATCTCTTCTCTCGGACAATTCACATGTTCATCGATGCAAAATATCTTGTAGATGACTGGACACTTAAGTACCAATGAGACAAGAGAATTTTATAACCGTAGACAAACCAGAAGATGAGGCCAGCATACAGAATTTAAGCAGAGCAGTACCTTATGCTTCTTGAGGAGTTTCAGTGTTCCATCTTCATCCTTACCATAGTCCTTGCTTGTCACAAGTGGATGTTTTTCTGCTATCCAAGCCTCCAGGTCTGAAGTATTCATTAAAAACTATCAGTTAAAGAGAAAGCAAATTAGTTTTTACCTCAACTTTCAAAATACGTCATTTTTTTGACCTAATAAATTCTAAATGGAGGGTGCACTGTAAGATTTACTGTGATGTTTTATTAAATAACAAATAAAGAACATTTAATCCCAAGAACTACTATTCCACACTGTTCTGTCAAATCATACAAAGGCGAAAGAGGCTACAGATGGAAGACTTCAGTGCAGGATAACTAAGGTCTTCTCCAGGCATCAAAGCTCTAGCAGTAAGTTTCATGTTGTCTCACTTTTCTCTCTTCACATCACTATTCTTTCTTGATTCTTCCTGTACCTTCTTCGCTAAGGGTAGGGGCTAACTGTGTAATGTCAGTGTGATAGTTCTCCTTCCTGAGAAGTTCAAATCACCTATAAGAATCAGGCTTCATAAAGCCTATAATATGGACAGCTGTTTTAGTAGATGGAGGAAATAACAGCCAGATGATCACATTCCCCAGGGAACATACTTCAGGTGGGCCTGTGAACTGTGTGCGAATGCTGTTTATGTCTACAAAACTGTATGTTTTATCTGAATAACTGCACTCCTACATGACCCACTGATGACAGAAAATTTGTATTATTGAGATAAATATTTGCATGTAATTTTTTTTTTAAACAGGCTAAACATCAAGGTCCAGTATTGAACACAACAGGGCCAAAAGTCCTAACTCACTCTGAGAGTGAAAGAGTGTTATCAGTTTCTCCGTATTGTTTTATTGCCTGGAACAGGTAAAGATTGGATGGCACAAGAGATCCCTTCTTTTCAGATTTCCTTGTCAATTCTCCAGTAAGAAGGGTCAGTTCAGGATCCGTTGCATTGCTTAAGTCAAAGCCTGAGGCTGTACGAAAATGCTGAGAAAGAAGCTACTACTAGAAGAAATGTGTATTCTACACACAGCCATAAGGGATGGGTACAGAGTCCAAGGACACAGTCTTAGAGCAGCAGGTCTGGACTGGGTGCTGCAGCTGTGCAACCCAGCCCTCCATTGTTCTCATGAGTGTGGCCTCAAGCAACTGAAGTGAATGCCAGTCCCATCAAAGCTGTTTTGTTATTCACTTTAAAACTTTGGTCCTCTTGTTTGTCTGAACAAACTACTGCATAAGCACTTTGCTGTAATTTGTACCTCCTGGAAGCCGACTGAGTGCTGTAGCTGCTTCATTCTTTCCTCACAGGCCTTCTCCAAGCCCTGCCAGGCAGTTACAAGCTCCTGACATTTCTCACTTATTTTCTGAGCTGCTGGGTGTTGGCCTACAACCATTGTCTTTCCTTTATCTAGGACCCGCTGGGCTTGCTGTTTGTGGGCATTCACTTCTGCCTGCAGTTCCTGGGAATGAGATTAAAAAAAAAAATAGGAAGAAAGGAAGGGCATGTGAGGAGAAAGAATTCTCTGTGCTCCTAGTCCTAAGCAAAACTGGCAGCTGGTGACAGTGAGCAGAGCATGGCCAGTGGACACAAAGACTGTCTGTTTCTACAACAGCTACAGCCTCAGCCACTGGTCTCAGCCCTGCTTGTATAATGCTCTGCTCTTGGTGCTGCCATCAAGGGAGGAGATAAGAGTCTGTAAGGTGGCAGAAGACATCCCTTAACTTCCCTACACCCTCAGCATTACTCACCGCAGTCCTCGGCCTGGTGCTCTAGCCTGATCCTACCCCTTCTCCTTAACACGCAGCTGGCCCGTCCCAGAAGGGGGAATTGTCAACAGTACCACGAAAATCGTTAGACCTCTGCTCCTTAAAGCCCCCGCACTGGTCTTACAACCTTTCTCAGGGAACTTGCAACCAAGATACGGAAAAAGCCAGGGTTACCTGTGGTCCACGGCCCCTCTGAGGTGCCTCTCTGTCTGTAAGGAACTGCTACAAAGAAACAAACTCTCCAGAAATCAGTGTTAACCTGTCTTCATAAATATGTTGACTGTGGCTTGTTCAAACCATTTTACAAGCAGTACAGAACTAAAATAAACATTAAATGGCTGTTATATGCTCTCCTAGAAAATCTAGCATGCACAAACCTCAAGACTGCATGTATAATGAAGCAGTAAGCATAGAACTAAAATAGGACAAGCATAAAGCAAAAAACCTCATTTTTTCTACTTAGTGTGAGGTACACTAGCTTTTTATCCACTTCTAATGGGAAGACCTACAAAATTTCTCAGAATAAGTATGACAAATTTTGCAGTTCCCACAGGAATTTCATGTTTGCTCTGAAAATCATCACCACATTGCTGACCTGTCTCAACCCACTGGAACTATTTTAGCTGGGTTAGTGCTGGAATCAGGGAACGTACTTACTGAAAGCGGAGCAATACATTTTGCTTGCAACAGCCTTCCTGAAGGTGAAGGACAACTGTGCAGGTGCTGGTTTGCAGGCTGAGGTGAAATGCAATGTGCCAACATGCTATAACACGCCTGATTAAAGGAGTTACCTTGTGTTTTTGCAACAGGCTTTGAGCCACATCCAAGGACTTCCCACAGTTGGTGGAACGGGCAATAGGCAATCGCTCATTAATCCAGTTCAGTTCCATGTCACGATAATGGTAGAACTCATAGAGATCTACTGCAGCTTCCAGCAACTTCCGCCTCTCATCAAGAGGTGCTTGCAAAGACTCAAACCTAGGGGTCATCCATTAAATATATGTTAAAACAAAGCTTTATCCTGATTCTGCCAAGGGAATTCGGCTATGATACCACTGTGAGGATTACAAAACATTGGACACTTCTTTGCAATTAAATTTCAGTGGTTAGTGCTGGCTGCACAAACAAGAAATTCTGCTCCACAAGGCTACTTTTGGCAAGGAGACTTACACAATAACACTAAACGTAAGCAGAGGAAAAGTGATTTAAACTTTTGAGGTCCTAGGCTTGTCCTGTGATGTTTTAAGGAGCTAGTCACTATTGAACATTGGATCACTGCACCTCTTAGAAAGTAGTGGATAACCTGTGGATAAGCAAAGGACTAGAGGAGGAGTGCAGCAGGCAAGGACCAAGGTCCAGTAATAAAGGTTGAGGCGAGTCAACAGGCAGCTGTGCAGGTGCAGGTCAAAGCACAGTTGTGGTACAACTGGGATAAGAAATTCTTCCGGAATACAAGTTAAACCTAATCAACTGAAAGACATTTTCTATAACATGTAACATTTATTGTTCTATGTCACACGGGGTGGAGACAAAAAGGGAGTGACACCTCACCTTTTAAGATATTTCTGTGTTTCATCCAGAATCCTCTGGGAGTCAAAGTGATTGGTGGCCATTTTCCTTGCATGAGATACAATAGAGTTCATTTTCTCAGCCAGCTCATGTGTCTCATTTTCCAGCTGTCTGTGCTGCTTGAGTAGATCACGGCTGGAACGCAAATCGCGGCCTGTCTCAGATTCCTGAAGAACTTTCTCAATTTTCTCTATCTTCTTTTTAGCATCCTGCCAGGAAAAGATTACGGCATACTCATACCGACCTTTCAACATAATTTTCTTTCACTCAGCCCCTCCCACAACAGCTTCCTGGACATAATTTTTAAATCCATACATCCTTTCTTGGTAACATTATGGCCAGGTGTCTCTAAGAGGCATCTTCTGTGAATATTTTGGTTTGCACACTATTTTGGAGTACTCTTCTCTCTGAGACACTAAAGCACATCACTAAAAACAGTCTCTTTGAACTATCTTCAGTGACATAATACAAAACAGTCAAACAGTCTTCAAAGGCTTCAGATGGTAGCTACAACACAACAGCAGTTCCATGACATACTGGTATTGAAATAGCTTCACAGTACATTTTTCTTCTTGTACAATTTTTCTGGATGACAATGTACTTAATACAGTGCCATGCCTCCAACCCCCAAACTGACTCCAAGCAAGCCATTATGTTTGCACAGCACTGACGCATGCAGAGTTTTCATTGTTTTCTCAGTACAGGATGGCCACAGAGATGCAGTGCTGAGCCTAGTTCAGCTTTTGCTGGCACCGTTATTCTGCTCTTAGCTTTGGAGAGAATTTGGTGAGCATTATATTGGGTTTTCTCTCCTGAGACTGTAGACAAAATGGACATCTCAAAATACACTTTCATCTGAGTGATATTCTGGTTTTTGGTGTTTTTTTTTTTTTTTTTTTTTGTTTTTTTTTTTTTTTTGTGAGGAGTACACAACAGAGGAACCAGGCTCCTAGGCCATTCACCCCTCTGTTCCCACCACCTCCTGACCTGTAGCAGTTCCATGAGCTGTTCTTGCTGCCCAGCTTGTCTCAGCTTGTCACCTCGCTCTATCATCTTGCCATACAATTCCTTCCACTTCTTTTGAAGCTCTGACATCTTCTCCTGGATAGAAACTGCAGCATAATGGTTGTCTTGAATCAGTTGATTTCCCTTCTGGAGAAACACAGGACATCATTTTTCTGAGCAGATCAGCATCTATGAAGTTTGGGACAAGATGGAAGACTTAGCTCCAAAACTGCCTTCACCTTAATCAGTGTTGCAAAGTGCTCCTCGTTAGCCATCATTTCCTTCTCAGCAGCCTCATGCCACTTCAGTTTGCGTAGAACATTTGTTGGATCACGATAGGATTCATCTGATGCAATCTTATACTTCTCTTCCATCCATATCAAAAGCTCAGCAGCATCACGATTAAACTCCTTACAGAAACAAACACGAGTAAATTGATTATCTCCTGATCCTGTGAGGATTTGCAGTGCATCCTTGCTATTAGGATCAAGCCCTGACTTTTTTTCGTAACAGTTAGGAAATGTGATATATTTTCACATAAAAGTTGTTCTACATAATCAATACTCTTAATTGGAGAGGTATAATCATGAACCATTCACGAGTTTTTAAGCCCTCAGAGTAATATCTCTTAGTCCCTTTTTTACCACGTATACTAATCTGTTGCCTTTAATTGTCAATGAAGGTTTATATTTTTGATAGACCATTTTAACCATAAGTGGTCCAGTCCCCCAGTACAACTTTGTATCTCAGCACTGGAAGCCAAATTTGTTGCCAAAAGTACAGTTCATGTAAGTATCTGTGCCAAATTATTATGGCCCAGAACAATAATAAGTAATGAGCAGAATAAACATCCCGTAGACAAAGCATTATGTTGATATTTTTCATTCGCTATCTCTATTTTTATTTTGGTATTTTGCTATGGTTATGGCTTTTGAAGATTTACCACCAGTGCACCACCTGCTCCCTGGAGAGTGTCTCTGTCTCAGTCAAAGAGAAGGTGAGCTGCAGTAGGAATGCTCAGCAGTTTGAGATTTGTCCCATATTGAGACAAAGGGTAAAATTACTTCACACACGCCTGACCAAATCTGCAGTATCAGTCCTTTTACCTGCAGCAGTAGGGAATCCAACAACCTCTGTTTTCTCTTGGCATTGCTTTGTATCAGCCGCTCCCACCTTCGCCTGAGAGTGACGATTCTCTCTTCAATACTACCAAGAAAAACAGAAGTCCAATGCAGTACTAGTCATATTAGTTCCCCTTGGTTGTACTGTAGTCATGACTATGATGCAAACGGAATCTAGTTCAACAGCTCTTTTGCCAGAAGGAAAGGATATACGGCCCTGTCCCACGACCATGCTGGGTTCATCTGGACAGCAGCTATTGCTTGACAGCTGCTCTGGATTTTCCTTTTGTACCGCTGTGTTACATTAGTGAACTGCAGCCATGTATTTTTGACCAGAACACCCAGACCTTTCTCTTTCCCAAATATTCCACCCTAACTGAAAATTTTCTCTGTGATGTAAGTGCAATGAGGCTCTGGAATGGCCTTCTAATGGTAGTAGTGCTCGCAAGAAATCAAATTTTAAGAGCAGTTTTATAAATTTGTGGAGGGAATTTTCAAGACATTAGCACTTGTGACCACAAGAACATGACCTTTTTGACCCACGAGTTCTATTTTGACCCCATATTTCTAGTTCTTGTTTATGCAGAGGTCCCTTTACTAGATCGTAGTGGCTCTAGCACAGTGAAGGAATTACAGATGACAGTCCAGCTTCAATCTAAACATGAAGGAGCTGCTCCTGATGAGTTATGTCCTTGCAAAGTCTTCTGTAAATTTTTAACAGCAAACATTAATTCTAATATGTGATACCGATAAAGGAAGGAAAATTTGTTTTATGTAGGCATTTAATGAGTTTACATTAAAGAATTTTTATCACTATATGTAATTTATGATACAAGACAAATCATTCTATCATTCTGTCAAATGCCACTTTTAATCTAAATCATTTCACCTATTTGTCCTAAGGGCACAGGAAGTCTATTTTTAAAAAAATAATCCCTTTTTACCCATTAATCCAGCAGGTCACAAGTTAAACATCAACTAAATCTTGTCTCAGATAAAGTTTTTCATCTCACCCTAATCACACTGCATCATTTATTAAAGCTAAATAAAAAAGAAAATAATTTGGACTCACACGTGAGAGGCAAAGTGCCTGCTCTCTGTCAGGTTCACCCCATTTTCATTAAGTGCTTCAACTCGCCTCTTCAGCACCATCAGCAGTTGTTCAAATTCCTGATGTTGCTTCAGCAGGCTTCGAACAGCATCTACATGGTCCTGCATTTAAGAAAAAAAATTTGATCAAGCTTTTTCTTGGTCATATGTTGTTTCTCTAGCAATGAAAAAAATTTTGGACCTTATATTCCCCCTTCTCTTTCAGACATACTGTACATTTTGCATATGCCTAAGGATGTTCAGGGCTACCAACAAGCAGCTGGTGTTTAGGTTTGTACCATATCTGGTTCCTCCGGTTTATGTTTCCATTGTGGTTTCATTTTCACCTTTTAAGAAAATCTGCATTCTGAATTTATGCCAGCACTCTGGCACATCTAGGGATGTGCAATACGAAAGGCCATAACTAGGTAAACTTTATTCCACTTAGTTGACCCAAAAATATCAAAGTTTCAGTTACAGCTGAAAACATGAAAGATGGTAAGGTACCACAACCTTCTCCTTCAGTGATCTGGTGAATATTGCCTGCATTTGTTTTTTCCCTTTCTTTGTTTTAATGTTCTTAAAATACTCAATGAAAAGAAAAAGTTTCTTTTTAAAAAGTCAGGTTTTTACTTCACCAAAAAATATTAATTACGTTCAAGCCAAACCCTTTTTTTTAAATGGTTAGCCAGCACACAGATGAGACAATTGTATATAAACTATCTGACATGTACAAACACAGCAACAAATCACAACTCTAGCTGGTTTGAATGTTTTTTTTCTTGAGACAATGAACTTCATTCTCATTAAGATGACTAAGAACATAAGAACATTAATAAGAACCTGAAAGTCTAGTTTCCAAGTATTAAAACGCTATGACCATAAGAATGAGGAAGCTGATCTAATTAAGAAAATTGTTGTAACTCCCTGGATGGGGAGATGAAGTAGGAGAAAACAAAGTCAGCTGCTGTACATACCCCAAGGTCGTCTCCCCGGAGAAAGGCCTCATGTCCAGAGAGGGCTGCATTGATACGGTCTCCCTCTCTATTGAACTTCTGCAATTCCAGGCCATCCTGCAGCTTTTTCCGTCTCTGTTCCCAAATTTTCTCCAGTTCTTTGTTCTCCTTGGCAAGCCTCTCCATGGACTGGTGGACATCTACGGTCCTGCTGTTACTGGGTTGTTCGTGGACTACTTTGCGCCCTAGCTCTTCCAGCTGCACAAATCTTCCCAGAGTCAAAAAGAAAAGTGAGACCTCACTGCATGAGGGAATATGAATTCTCTTCCATCACAGCTCTTTGCTCTCTTGGCAGTGCCTAGACATTAAGCTTCCCTCCCTCCCTTTCACTCTTTTGCTGCTAGCCATGGTTGTGCACTACAAAGTGCAGCTGTTTGTTTGCTCACGGATACATGCTGGAGGCAGTAGATGAGATTTCCCCATTTGGACTGAAAGCCCATATAAGCAGGCTTTCTCATTAAAATGGAGAGGAGGGCCAACTCAGTATCCGGAACTTCGTAACACTGCAGAAGGAGAACTGAAGATGGTGGCAACTGGAAGCATAAGGCCTGAGAAGAGAAGGACTGGGAGAACAGAAATAAAGTGCACTATCTGAGAGTGTCAGGAGAGCTTGTGGAATACTACTCCAAATATACAGCTTCTCTTTCCCCCTCTGTCAGCCATCAGGATTAGTATGCAAAAGCTAACTAGATTTTGTGTTCCACAGTCTCCTTTTGACACTAAGTTTCAAGAACATTTGAATAAACTCTCGGCATCGCTTTCATACACAATTTATGTACATAATAGCGTGTTTCATCTTCACAGTACTGCGTCATATCACCCCACTCAGCCCACCCTGACAGAATCTCTTTACCTTTCTTTCTGAGACTTGATTTCTTTCAGCAGGTCCTGATGTTCCTTCAGCAATTGCTCTGCAGAAGCCACATCCACACCCATTTCTTCACTGCTCAGTTTCTCCTGAATGCCTTCTGCCCACAGCAGGAGCCTGCGGCTGTCTTGCAGGAAGGACTGCTGATTTTGGGCCCGCTGCAGAATGTCCTGCTTCTTTTGGGTCTCCAGCTTGAACTTTGCAAGAAGCCTCTCCATGTTCTCCACCTGCTCAGTGATGGCCCTGCTCTCTGCAGGATTGGTGTCCTTAATCCTACATGAGGAAATAAAATACATTCAGTTGGATGAACAGTTCAGGCATTTAGAGCATGAACCAATACTCTTCGAAAGGAATGGATTTGTATATTTACACTTTCATTAAAAAGAAAGTCAGTTAAGGCAAAAAAGGCTCTGCACTAGCAAGAAATGATGTGAATATGGTATACTGCAGAAAGTGTATCTCTGTGAAAGACTCTGGTTACACTGTTGTGGTTCAGTGATTCACTCCCATTATGAATGTACAGAAAACTTGAAGTAAAAAGCTTTAAATTCACATTTCAAATTCAAACTCCTGTGCACAACTCTCTGCTATCTTTCTTCCTTCATCCTTGCTTCCTCCGATTACCCTCTTTTAGGACCTAAATGATACTTCCACATTTTGAACCAGGTAAGTCCTATTAGTAGACATAATTTTTTAAAGTCACAAACAATCCCGTGGTGTTTATCCTCCTACAACAGTGAAGTCTGGAAGCAAACACTTCATCAATCACCCAGCCATACTCAAGAGAGATGATCTCACTCCAGCAGGCAAGTCATTTCTTCAGGTTGCTAGAAAGAGAAACTTCAAGAGAAACTTTACAAGCTGCACATTCTCTTTATAGCCATAATTTACAACATGATCTTGAAAAACTAGCAAAGAATATGGAAACAAAGAGCAGGCTCCTTACGATTTTGCAACACTCCTCAAGTATTCAATTTTCCTCTCTATCACCAGGACTTCTCTCTCAACTGTAGAGAGTTTGCGCTTGTCTGACTCCAGCCCAGCAGACGAGTTCCCTGGTTCCAGATGCCTGAGTTGGACCATCTTGTCTTGTAGTAGTACTCCTATGCTCTGACAGTCTTGAAGAAATGTCCTCACATCAGCCACTCCAATCAACTCGGAGCCCTTCTCCTCCTTCAGAGTTTCCATGCGTTCCCACCTTGGAGAGAGATAACCCAATTAGCTGCATCCAGCCTCAGCCACTACCCCAAAACTTGCCTTCACCTAGAGAGCAGATTCTCTTTGTAGCCTTCATTATACATGAGCTATATCCTTTTTCTATTCAGAGAAAGTCTTGTATAAAGATTTCATCAGGACTTAAGTTCCAGCTGGGTGGCATGGTGCCAGAAGTACGTACACAACAGGTACTAAAGATACTTGGTGAAGTCAGAGTTTGATGTTCCTTTCAGTATTTGTGAAGGGCACTCTCACCCTGCTGTTGAAGCAACCAAATCAGCTGCTGCAGTGCAATACAGACAGACTAGCTCTGAATCCATCGCTGTCACCTGTGGGTGGATTCCATTGTGCTTTAACACACACACACACACACACACACAAATTGCTGCAGTTTAACTATCTCGGTGCCAGGGGCCTAGAAGGACCCCCAAGTCCTGGAGGCATGACACTGGGCTCAGGGGCAGCCTACAGCCCATGCGGCTGAGGGCTGCCCGCCTCTCGCTGGTGACAGCAGGCGCAGGCTGCCAGGCAGCTCTGAGGATTAGAACTCACCTCTGGCTCTGGCTACCATCCTCGGCCTGCCCTGCTTGCCTCCATGTGGCACTGGCTCCTCTCTCCATGCCAGTTCCCCATCCCAAAGGGAGCAGTTGGCCCTTGCTGTGCCCCCACAGCCTGGCCCAGGCCCAGGCCTCACACCAAAATTTGGCTTCCTGGCCAGGCTGCAGCCCTGCCTTGTCACCACAGACTAGTCGGGCTGTGGGGACTACGGGCTGCCCCCCTCGCCTGCCCTGCTCCCTGGCAGAGCTCCCTGGCTCCCAGACAGATCCCAGCTGCGAGGCCCAGCCGGGCCCCAGGGAGCAGCCTCTGCCTCTCTGCCTCAGTCCCTGTCTGGTGGCAACAGCCACACCTGAATACAGCAAATGTCAGCCACCAGCAAAAACCTCCCCTCAGGCCAATTCTGGAGTTAAAAGTCTCTCAGACGGATATTCTCTCGGTGTAGTCTAGATCGGCATGAAAGGTCAGCTCTCCAATTGCCCCCATGAGACAATCCTTTGCTTTGTCAGTAGCACCTTTACCTGCTGTTGATCTCTTCCAGCCAAATCTGGATCTCAGAATATTTGCTGGGACTGATCTTTCCATATTTAACAGCTAAGTTTTCAATATCTCCCAGCTGGCCTTTGCCTGCAGCTAGTTCCATTAAAAAGCTCTGAAATAGGAAAGATACAAGAATGCTTAAGGTTTTTCCATTTCTACGGACACAAATCTCAATAATCCGTCATATCCACTCACCTCCCACTCTCACAGTTGGCTTCTCCATCGACCTGTCTGCTGACACCATAGGCACCTGCACGTGTAGTTCCCCTATAGCCCTCCTGACCTCCCCTGCTGTGCACCCTGTGCACGTATGTCCCACTCCACTGGGATGCAAGTGCACTGTAGGATTCTTTCATTATCTGACATTCTTCTTCAAGTGGCATAAGATAAACAACAAAAAGAGTCCTTTTGTACCATGATACTTGTACAGGACACCACATCCACAGGAGAAGTTAAAGGGACATAATTACACCAGGTTCGATAAGCTTGGCATAGTTTATATGAAAGAAATATCTGATCTATGCATGACTCCGTAAGTTGAACTGAATGAAAAAGCTCCCAGAACTTCATTTTTCAACTGTATCTATTCTCTCAAATCAATCTGATTTAAAAGGCATCATGTGTGAGCAGAGAAAAAGGGTACCTGATATTTCTGCTGCATGACCTCCACATTGTCTGCTTGAGGCTGAAGAGTCCGGAAAATGTTCTCTTTAACTTTCATCCATGACTGAAATTCTTCGCAAGAGCTACAGAAGCGATAATATCCAATCATCTCCTCCAGAGCCTTTTTTCTGCCCTGTAAAACAGATGAAGAATTAATTATTGTTGTAATAACTCCTTGCCGTTTGAAGAAAAAAAGATCCATGCATTTCAACTACAATACACAAGTGGTAGCTTAGCAGTTTTGCCAGACACTGCTGGAAGAGAATAGAACAAATTATCTTATGATCACAGTACTTCTTCCCAGAGCAACGGTGGTTTAAAAGCATAAGAGAAGCAGGGGACTCAGGAGAGTGCTCAGCCCCTGACAGGCAGCAAGGCCGCTGTGCTGCTTGATGCTCCTGACTGAAGATTTACCTCAGTGATTTCAGGAATATGTAAAAGTCCCATAAAACATGTTTTTGTCAGGCTTTAGGGCAGGATTGTGGCAGGTGGAGGGGAAAAGTAATAAATGGAGAATGCAGATGACAGTTGTTTATTTTTTCTGGTATCAGGTAAGACAGCCCAAAGATTTAGGAGCTGCAGCAAGCAAAGATTGGGGAAAAAATAAAAGATTACACAAAAGAATACACTCTTCATAAAGCAAAGAGACTCAAAGGTAAATGGGAAGTTTGCCAATATAAAATGTGTTTTGATACAAAACTTCAGTGATAATCTCGAACCCTGAAGTCCCACAGGACTCCACAGAATTAAGGCACATTATTGAACTGAAAAGCAGAAGCCAGCGCAGCACGTAACCTCACTTTACATTGCTTTGGACTTGGCTATTTTCGTAAACTGCAAGCACTGAAGGGGATACTATACCTCAGCCATGCTCTGCAGATTTTCATAAAGTGAATCTATTTCATCTTGGGTCTTCCAGATATTCTCTGGGAGAAAATGAACATCTGGACTGGAGGCTGTTTCAGATGTTGCCCAGGTTCGACTGAATAGTGGCTTAGTTGTCTTTTGATTTAAGTCACTTGGGGCTTCTGTCTTCACCATCTGTTAAGGAACATTTAACAGAATCAATGGGTGAATATTTCCGATTGGATTAAAATTTCACATGGAAGGAAAATTTGGACTTGCTAGTTCAAATCACAGCATCCTGATCCTTTAAACAAAACATTTCCAGTATTTGTTTGAATCCATTTCCTTTGTTTTGTTCTGAAAGAATGAACCCAGTAAGTGAAAAACATTTTAGTTTTGTTTAAAGAAGTTTTGTTTAGCTCATTTTAAAATATATTGATTCAGTAAAAATTCTAATTTTCTGCCTACATCAAGGTTGTGGGGTTTTTTTTAATTTTTAAAATTGCCAGCAAACCAAGGAGTTGACTAGGCTAAAAGTTCTATTTGTGGTGATGTTTTAGTACCTGAACATTTCCAGTTGCAAAGCCTGTGGGTGCCCTAGTGAATAAACGCTTTTATTTGCACATCGATACCATCTTGTCACATGCTTTTTCATGTTCAACAACAAAGAAATACAATTTTTGTTCTAGTAGAAATTTATGTCAGAATGATGAGGTAAAGGAAAGACCCAAAGTGGTGCTCATAGCTCTCAAACTGGTTTGGCTAAACATTGAGTGATCATAGACATCTGAAAGCTATGAAATATATCATTCATCTCCCCTGAATTCTGTTGTCAAATGAGCTGATCTCAAGTCCATAGTTCACTTTCTAGTCTGTGAAAGAGGGGCATCTGCAGAGGCTGACTTCATCCATGTGCCTTAAACTTCCATCCTGGGATGGTATGAATTGCTCCTGGAGCTGTGGGATGGTTCACCACTACACTAGGGTGCAGAAAGAATTTGTAAAGAAGTTTAGATTAAATGTCTGCTTTTTAAAGCTGATTGAAATTAATAACATTATAAGAATAAAGAGCGAGAAGGTATTTGTCAGGACAGGCAGAGGGAACTAATACAGATGAGCATATTTCTAGCATTTCACAGAACACTAACTAGATGGGCTACGAGTGGCCAATGAACTTCTCTGACATCTAAAAATTTGCCTCAATTCTAATTAAAATTTTCTTCTGAATTAAAAAAAATGATCTTGTTTAGGTAATTTGGAATATTATATTCTGGCAAAATAAAAATATTTTGCATAACTAAAAAACATTTCATTTACATTCTTCACCAAAGTGTGACACAACCACTCATCTACTTACTGCAGCTGGAGCTTGCTCTGCTGCAATGTCAGCCTGCTCTTTCAGGCGTCTCATCTCAGAGGAGTAGGCTGAAATCTCCTTCTCCAGGCGCAAGTGACGATGCAACAGCGCTTCGGCACTTGATTCATCTTTTCCGTAGTCCTTGCTGACCAGAAGGGGCTGCCTTTCTCGCAACCATGAATTTGCTTCATCAATGTCAGCGAAGTACTGAGGGAACACAGGAAAGAAAACATTTGGTTTCATTCTGAAAGTATCATAACAAGCTCCTTCTTCTTCTTTTGAAAATAAGGTAGAAATGACATTAGGTCTGTAGCTACAAGGTTACTTCCAGGTGTTGTGAAAGCTATGAATAAGGTAGCTGTAAATCCATGATGTATTTCATTATCACATGAAGAACAGATAATTCACAGAATCACAGTGAGTAAAGAGATTCAAGGATTGCCTATATAACTCTTTAAAAACTCTGAACTAACTAAAACTTTTTGGTGCTTAATAGCAGTGTTAAAGGGAACCCACCATGTATGACGTTGGTAGGCACCACATAATTCCAACAGATATTTACTAAGGGTTCTAAGGAATAGTCCAACAATGAACTCAGTCTACAACAAAAGCTTTCTTCTTTTTTTCCACAATTTGCAGTAAACCCATAGTAGTGAAGAAAAAGGGAAGAACTAAAACACCATAACGATGTTAAACTTACTAGACAGAGAGGAGAATTTGGACTTTGTCCAGAAGAAAGCTGTTTTGTTCAAATGTCTCATGGAACAACAGACTGAGAAAAAAAAACACCTTAGGCAAGGGAGAATAAGAATACCTGAGATAATGTTATGGAACTTGTGAATGCAGCTTTTATAAGAGCTCTTTATTTGCAGATGTGTGAATGTTTGTAGGTGTAAAAGCGTAGATCTGAATGGCAGGGTCAGATGTTTCTCGGAATTCGAGAAGTTCATGGTCGACCCAAGTCTTGCAGCATGTTTCTTCTGTTGTTGGTTTTAGGGTTTTTTTTTCATGTTAGAAAAATGTCACACAGCTACATGGGGAAACTCTTTTTAGCAAGGCCTGTTGTGACAGGACAAGGAGTAATGGTTTTAAACTAAAGGAGTGTAGGTTTAGACTGGATATAAGGAAGAAATTTTTTACAATGAAGGTGGTGAAGCACTGGAATGGGTTGCCCAGACAGTGGAGGCCCCATGCCTAGAAACATTCAACGCCAGGTTGGACAGGCCTCTGAGCAACCTGATCTAGTTGAAGATGTCCCTGCTCACTGCAGGGTGGGTTGGGCTAGATGATCTCTAAAGGAGCCTTCCAACCCAAAGCATTCCATGATTCTACGATTCTACCCAGATCCCACGCTCAAAACTGACTCTGTATCAGCACTACTATGGGAGCTATTTCCGTTAGCATTTTTAACTTAGAGCAACTCCCAGCTGTTCAAATCTCCTGCCTGGCTGGCTTGCAGGAGGATTGAGACTTCGCTGCTGGAGATCTTTTTGAAGACCGACATTTGAAGGCTTCTTGCCACTGTTGCCCTGTGTGCGGGGGCGTGGGACAGAACTGAACCACATGCGTGTCCCCAGTACCCCGCACCACAGCAGAGCCCTGCTTACCTGTTTGATGAGAGCTGCTGCCTGCAGGCGGCTTTTGCGATCAGCCACCTCATCCTGGAGCTTCTGCCACAGCTTCTGGAGGTTGTTGGTCTGCCTCAGAATGTCCTCCTGGCACATGGGGTTCTTCTGGCTCAGCTCCAAGCCCCTCCTCATCACATCTGCACATACGGCCCTATGGGAATTGCACTCTGCTTCGAGAGCCTAGCAGAAGGACAGGAGACATGTCAGCACAACTCACTCCCCACCAGTTGGGAGAGAAGAGGAGGTCCTGTTCTCTGCTACTGTAACACACAAGTTTCCAAGAGGCCTGCGTCTTATCCATACCTATGACTTTTCCCTGAGCCCTGAGATGATTATGCCTTGGCTGCCCACACACAAGTTACTGTCCTACTTTTTGCCTTTAATGTGAAGCTTGTTATGCAGTCTTATCTGAAGGAGATACTTGTTTGTCATCCACCAGTTCAGCTGTTTTATGCCTTGCAGAAGTAACAAATACACAAACAGATGCACACAAATGTATATTAAAATTACAGAAGAGGCTCCTGTTTCAGTTTTGTCATGCAAGTTCTCAAGTCCTCAGGTGTCTTCACTTGTTCACAGTGATTCTTTGCCATAAGAAGGCAGTAGCTCATATAACTAAACTTCTGATATTAGCCCACAGCAAACGTTTAGGGAAAGTGGCAACAGATTTGTAAGCTCACACGATGTTATCCATCCTGCCTGCTGATATCTGTCTTCCTTCCCCACATCTCCCTTGGCCAGGAGATGTGGGTGGGATAACCAAAAACTAGCAATCTTTTTTTCCTCCCATCCAAAGTGAGCTAATACGGAGCCCAGTGTCTTCACTAGCTGCTGCAGTTCTAGTTCAGTATGAAACATATTCCAGTATGAAGCACATTTCTTCTCTACCCCTTCCGTCTCCTCTTGAGGAAAAATCCCTACCCTATACAATTTTAAAAAATTTCAAACACTGGTCACGACACTTGAGATAACGAGTGGTTTGACAGCTTTCTTCTGAGTGAAGGAACTGAAGGATATAGACGTTCTAAAATCATGCTATAATACAAAGACAAGGCACCACCAGCAAAGCAAGATACCTTGTTCTTCTGAATAGAGGCTGTAATCTGGCTGATGTCTTTCCCTAATGTTGTTGTTCTTGCTAGCTTCCATTTCTCAGAGATCCATGATTCTTCCTCTTTGCAGTCACGGAAGAATTCAAAAAGCTTCAAAGCCTCTTCTAGTTGAGATTTTCTGTAGCAAAGAAACAAACAGTATATCTCAGCCAGAATTAGGATGCCATGGAGACAACTGTAGCATAATCAAAGAAGAATTTAGAAAATCCAAAATTTGAATGCCTTTAATTCCTCTTTGTCATAGATCAATTTATTCATGGAAGAAGACAAAGCAAACAAAATAACATTTCCCTTTTCCTCTAGGAGATGAGGGGATAACCATATGCTATTCAGACTTCACATAAAGCAAATCATAAGAAGTTCTAAGAAAGAAGATAGTCTTAATTTATGAAAGCAAGTGATCTCTCAGTCAACTGCAATCAATCAAGTTGCTTGTGTTATGTCTTTATAAATGGAGAAATGAAAAATTTCAAATGCTGGGAAGCTGTGTCTTCTGATTAAGGGAGTGATTGACCATCCTAATCAGGAAGAACAGAGCCACAAGCACAGCCCTACCGTGACTTGCTCAGAGCTATAAGGTTCTGATACAGCTGACGAAGCATCTGAACTTTCGCATAAAGCACTTCTGGTTTAACTGTGCTGTCCTTGCTGATTTCTGCCATCCTCTGGGTGATGTGTGTCAGTCTGTCACCATAGGAAGAGATCTGTGAGTCAACCAAGTTGTGCTTCTGCAGCAAATCTACTACTTCCAGGAGCTGCTTCCCACAATCCTGGGAATTCACTAGCAACTGCAAACAAAGGGAGAAACAAAAGGCATTGGCAGAGAGTGCATCCAAGGGCTCAGTGCAAAGAAATCAGTTAAAAGGTTCCTGTTGACTGTCATAGATTTTTAAATGTAAAAGAATGATGTCAGCTAGCTAAAGCTGAAAAGCTGCCTAATCAGAAGAATCATGCTTTTCTTTGAATTTCACAAGCTAATGGCAACAATCCAGAGTTTCTGTCTACTGCAGTGCAAGTAACAGTCTCTTCAAATCAGCACCTGTTTTCACATCTAAGTTATTGCTACTGATTAAGCACTTAAGGTATCAGAATTGGTGGGCGTCAGGAATAGCCCTTTGCTGTACACCCATCCGTAGGCAGACTGATTCACAGTCTATATTTGGAGAATTCTACAGTATCCCATTTTACAGTATGTTTTGACTGCAGTGGTTTTTGTTTGAGGAACTTACTTACCTTTGCTATCTATATAATGAAGATACGTACTTCACAGTATTTAATTGGTGGCTGTTGAAGATACCAAGTGGTTAAAAGTCTGTCCTCTAATTCTATCAATGCATACAACTATCAATCCTATTGTAGGTTGTTATCTTTCCTTACCAATCTTCTCCTATATCCTCAGGCTAACATGGTTCCAACAACATTATTACCATTAGGTGTTCTTAGCTTACTAACACCAGGACAGAAAGATTCATAACTTACAGATAGCTCTTATTTTTAATTTGAAATTCACTACTTCATACAGCATGTTGACTCTTTAAACTTGGGTAGAAGGCTGTAAGAATTTTTCAGTCTTTAAATAAGACAAGGCAAGACCAAAGGATGTATATATACTTCCTGCCATTACAAAATCAGTATGAAACCAGTTATTTCCTATGTTAAAGGGAAGACTTCGGGCTCTGACACTCTGGTAACACTTGGAAATTCTTGCTAAAAGCAATCACTGTGCATGTACAGTGGAACTTTTCTCTCTCGCAAGTTTAGGCACTTGAAAATTAGACATATGCCTGAGCTAGTCCCCACAGATATAATCCCTGGAGGTACTTTGAGAAGGTAATCCAGAAGAATTATGTGGAATGGAAGCAGGATGCTGTTTTATTCCACTTTTGCTTTCACACTTCTAAATTTAGGTGAGATTATTTCCCATCTTTATTTTACTACATAACTTGAACCTGTAGTGCACTCTCCGTAATACCATATCTGGCTTTCTGATTAGGAAGAGCCCCCGTAGTAAAGCCTGTCTTTCCTCATGTAGTTATCTGCAATGATGAACTGACATGCACAGTTAGGCATCTAAGTAAAAATGGTGTGTTTTTTCTACAGCTGATAGACTTATCTTCTGTTAGCACCAAGCAGTCCCTGGAGTGCGGGGGCTTTTTCAGGGACACACACTGCTAGCAGTGCAAACTGTACCGCCGGTGGAGAGGGCTCAGTACCTGCAGCTCTTTCAGCTCCTCCGTAATGGCATCAATGTCCCTCAGGAGGCCCAGAATTTCCTGCATTGAACTCACGGAGTGTTGCCGTCTCTGCAGCTGATCCAGAAGATCCTGCCATTGCTTTGAAATGCTGTTTTGCCTACAAAGGAAGGGAGAGAAATGACCAATTTGGACCAAAGACTTTGGGCAGCACTGGGGAGATAATCAGTGCTTGCAGGTTTAGGGGAGCTAAAGGAACACCGGAGTGCAAGAGGACAGGCCGTGATCACAGAACAGGTCAGAGCAATGTTGTAACCTAATTCATGTGATCACAGAGAGCAATTTTGACTAGCACAGCAACTGTCATTGACTTTTTTTAAATTTAGACCTTATTTTTATGGATCCTTATACCTGACATCACATATTGCTTTCATCTGATACAATGGAAAGGCTTGGAAAAAAGAAGTGGTCTTTAAATGGCTGCTTAAGGTAAAAAATTAACCTAAACCATATCATTAGTCACAATCTGATCTCATAAAGAGTTTGGTTTAGTCTTTTATAACTCTTTTTCTTAGTTTTCCCACAGGCTTGTGATTTTGTCTGAACTTAGAAAAGCACTGAAATACCACAAGAGAAGTTATTTGTACGGCATTCTTAGCCATTCCCAAATCAGACGGTACTGATAATTAGAGAAGTCATAATTTCTCAAGATTTGCTCCAAACTGGAGCCAATCTGAGAAGACTTTGTGCCTTAACTAATCTGTATGTCCCCATATTACACACTGAAAAAGAAATATATAGATTTGGAAGAAAAATATATCCCTCTAAGCATTTTTGATGGAAGATAGGAGTTTTGGCAGAATAGTTATTTTCATATGTAATGAAAATATCTTAAAGCTAGTTTTCACCAGAAATCAGTCTGAGGGTTTGATCATTCAAGAAAAAAATTAAAATTTTAAAGACAATGAAACATATGCCTTCTCAGCTGAAACTGCTCACAGGTAGAAGAAATTCATGCCAGTTCTACTCACAAGGAGCAGAGCTACGATTCATAACTACAATTAATTTTCTTCCATCATGCCACAGAATTTCAGCTAATTTCAACCTTGACCACTACTACACAGTCTCATGACCATCACTCACTTCTTCACGATTTGATCTTTGCCATGATAGTTCTCCTGGCTGATGACTGTGGCCATTTCGTGCAGAGCTGTGAAGCGTTCCCTCCTTGGGAGTACATCTGCCACAATGGCTTCCAGCTTCTTACTGGCAGCCTCCATTCTGTCTGCAGTCTCTGGCCAGAAGTCCTGCTTCCCGATCACTTTCCTCATGTCTTCCAAGTAGGACTCACGCAGGGCTGCCTTCTTCAGGAACCTCCGGGCTAGCTGTTCCAGCCTTTCTAGCCTCAGCATCTCCTTCTGCAGTGCTTTTCCCCGGTTGTGCTCTGCCTTTTCCAGGATAATCCAGTGCTTTTCCACATCCTGCAGCATCCTCCCCTCAGGAGGCAAGTATGGCCGTTGGTTGTTGGCTCTCTGCTTGGTCCTGATGCTGAAGAGATGAGCTTCAATCATGCCCTTCTCTTGATATTTGGGGGGTTTCTCCACAGTACGGAAAGTCTTAAAGTTGGCCATGAGTAGCCACATTTCCTGAAGAGAGTTGGGGAAATGACGGTCGTCTAGTTCTGTCACTTTCTGTTTAATCCACTTCAGGAGGTCAGAGACCATCTGCTCATATAGAAGCTTCAAGTCATCTATCTCCTTCAGGAAGAACACAATCTGTGATGGGAATATGAAGTTACCAGCCACATAAGAAGCAGAATGAAGCAAGGCAGGTGAACAGAAAACAACATCTTCAGAAACCAAGCATAGGATTCAAATAGTTCAATATGTGTCAGGAAAATAGTATTTAACAACCAAGTTGCCACAGTCGTCACATCTTTATACCAATTAGTAGGCATGGTGGTGTTGGGTTGATGGTTGGACTTGATGATCTTAGAAGTCTTTTCCAACCTATGATTCTATGATTCTGTGATCTGAGGCCAGGTGAAATCCTAGAATAACCTTCCATAAAGCACAGATAAATAAATATTATTTAATTTATCATTTCAGTTTTTATTTAAGAAAAGGTTAATTTTGGAATAAACAGCATGTACGTGGAGACTATCATCAGTTCCTGTGTGGACTGACTAAAAAGCAAGAATCCCAAACTGAGGGTTCAGATTTTTTGTTTCATAATGAGATTTTTTTTTCCCCATTCTCATTCTTAAAACCAAACAAATTCTATCCCATCTAATATGCAATTCAACCCTCTTAGCTTCACCACCTTAGGCAGTTAGGAGACCATCTGATGAGATCCTGGTTCTCTCATATGCCCACAGCAGACTGTGGTCAAATAGCCCCTTCTCAATCTCTTCTGTTGGAGCTGTTTCTCTTTATATAAATTATTAGACAATGTCTTGTAGCCAGACAGGGGTTTGGTAAGGATGATAACTCTGATTCAATACTAATTTTCCAAGTCCAGGACATTTATCTGTTTCATTTGTGGTCTGACCTGCCTTTATTTCAAGTTCAGGTAAACACTGGAGCAAACATTTAGAATGAAATCCATAATGAAATAAAAAGTGCTAGAATGAAATAACCCTTTCTTTCCATTTTGCCTTTTTTCCCATCTTTGTCTTTTTACTTTATATTGTATCTTTTCCTTGCCCTAGCTTAGTAGCCCTCCTGCAGACGTCAGGTTTAATGCTGAAAAATGTCTGCGTCTATCATTCCCCTGAGGCTGCCTGCTCCAGCCAGGCAGATTAGTAAAGGAGATGGCACCGAGCAAAGACCCAGTCCCCGCAAGTGGTAATCTGCTTTCACCTACCAGAAAGCGTACTTGGCAGTGAATAAGTGTCACAATGTTGGAAGAGGAGTAAAACAGCACCAACCTTTAGTGCAGGAAAAGCAGCCCGTGACATCAGGGCTCCCTTCTGTATTTTCTGCCATCGTACCCAGTTCTCGCTGAAAGATCCTAGCAAATGCATGGTCACCTCATATGGGAGGGGGAAAGGAGATTTACCTCCCCGAGCTGATTCTCTCTGCCATGCTGGTCACACACTTAGTCTGAACTCAAAGGCTTCCTTGACACATTCAGGCTTCCCTCCCCAATCCTATTAGTAAATTCAGAGCTGTCTATTTGAGGAGACTGAGGACATGAAGAGATTAATATCTGTTTCATTCTCCTTCTGAGTGTTTGTGTGTGTCAGAAATGCAGGAAGACAGGAATGCAATATTAGAGACAGGCTAAAAATAGGATGGGCAGCAGAGAGAGAAAAAGCAGAAGGTAAGTGGAAAGAGAGATAAGGAACAAAGAATAAATATACCTATACAAAATGTAAAAAACAGTGGACTACAACAAGAACTGAAAAAGGACGAAGTAAGAAATACTCTTTCTGTTTTCTCCCATACTACAAAAGTTATGGCCTGTTTGATTCTTATAGTTCCTCTAACACATGCTTGGTGACTCAAGGACTATTTCAGGTTTATCAGAAGAAAAATAATGTCTCCTGGCCAAAATCCAGATATTCATATGTAGACCAGCCAAATCCTACTGCACATTCTCTTCACTGATGCCCAGTCTTTGACCGGACGCCAAGTCCTGCTCTCATCTAATGCTTCTCTTCAGACAATATCACTGTTACTGATACATGTTTCAGGATCATCTTGTTCTGTCCCAGACCACTTTGTTAGCTGAGCAAACCCTGCTTTGCAAAAGCTTTTCACCTTGCCACCACCAGGGAAGTTTCAGTTTGGATTTTTGTGCCTTCCATTAAGCAATATATTCCTCCTCACAACTGCAAAAGCAGTTCTCTGAGTCCAGATGTTCACGCAGGACCCATCCTGGGTGTGTAGGTTTTCTGCAGACTGTTTCTTCTATATTTTTGAAAAAAACCAGAATAGATTATTCTGAAGTTAAAGAATAAATTCTCTCTATGGAAAGTGGTCTTCAGTGGAACAACCACAAAATTCCTTCAGTTTTCCATCAACAGTATGTGAGTAGTTTTTAATACAACTCCTGAATGTATGTGAGACAAAATGTATGTGAAAACTGGAAAAAAAATTATTTTTAGCTTTATTCCCCCCCCCCCCCCCCCCCCCCGGAGTATTTCCCTTTATTTAGCACTCTCTCAGTTTTCATGTTTCCCCCCACCACCATCTTGTACCTGACTAACGTGTTAGAAAGAAGTGATGAAGATTTTCACAGGAAATAAAAATCTAAAATAGTCCAATAGAATAAGGGATTATCTTTGCTATTAAATCAGAAAATTGTTGACTAGGTCTGCTTTTGCCTAGCAGTAATCCTCCCAAGATCAATGAGATCTGTATGCCTCAAGCTGCCTTGGAGCCATATCAGTTTTTGAACAGAAACTGTGAAGTCAAAAAGAGATTCATTTTCAGTGAGATAAATGGAATTCCCCTTAGAGATCAGAGAGTCTACAGACACTCCTCAAGATTCAAGTGATGATGAAAGGTCTTTCAAATGGCTGTGCCATTTGATTCAGTTCAAATTATCCTGAAGTTGAGTTTGCAGAAAACCCCCAAACATTTCCAACATAAATTTAGCTTTATGTATTTAACTTTTAACTTCTGAAGATAGCAATGCACTTACTTTGGTAAGTCGCTTTTGTATTGTCTGGCCTTGTTTCAGTCTGGAGAAGTAGTGGTAATAAAGTGACACGTAAGTCATGATGGATCTCTCATCTGGGTAGGGTACTGCTACATCCTCAGCATCAAGCAGTCTGCTGATTCCTAGCTCTTTCTCAGCAACATTGAAGGCATTGTTCAGGTTTTTGATGGGCTGGTCCTGCCGCAGTGAGCTATAGTGGATAAGATCAGGCCTGGGGAAGGAGAAAAACACAGTGTGGAAGGGAAGAAAGATTTATGTTTGTCATAAATTTTTTCAGATTATAAACCATAAACAACTTATTAGACTGAGGAATATGACATTAATGCTGAAATTACTGTCTGACACTGAGCTTCATTCAAGAGCATCGCATCTTGCCTAGATAACAGGAAGAAAATTGTCCTTTATGAAATTGAAGTACCACTCCCAGCAAATCTCTGCCCTTCGCTTATTTCTTCTCTTCTCTTGTGGGTGAAAAACAAAGCCCACTAGAAAGGCAATTCTGAAATGGGCTGTGACTCCCAGCTGGGGAAGTTACAGGATCCCACTGTGGTATCCTGCCAGAATATGTAGGAGAACTGTTAATGGGGGAAGAAATGTTGAAGGTTATCTGTCCTGGGTTCGGCCAGGACAGGGTTAATTTTCACCAGAATCCAGGAAGGGGCACAGCCTGGCAGGCTGACCCCACCTGGCCAAACACAGCAGGGTATTCCATACCATGTGCCATTATGCTGGGTTCCGGTGGGGGGGAGCTGGAGGGCGGGAACTCACTCACGGCTCGGGAGCCCGGGCGGCGGTCCGGTCCGGGAGGGTGGCTCTCTGGGTTGTGTGGTTTGTGTTGTGTTTTCTCCTCATCTGTATCGTTGTTATTACTGTTCCCTTTGTTTGCTGTTCTGTTAAACTGCCCTTATCCCGACCCACCAGTTTCTGCCCGTTTCTTTCCATTCTCCTCCGCACCCCGGCGGAGGGAGGGAAAGCTGCGTGACGCTTTTGTTGCCAGCTGCAGCCAAACCATAACATTATCCCAGGTGGTTTCCCTCTCATGCCTTGGACTGTTTTCTTCACACTTTTTCAAAGGGCCAGAGAAGGGAGAAAGAAAGATACTGAGAGGTTTCTTATTTTGTTACAACTAAACCAGAAGGTATACATGCTCACAGTTCATACAATAAAACTAGTCTCTAAAATAATCACTTTTGAAAAAGAGTAATGGGAACATGACTGAGGGGCTAAGACCAAATAATGGGCAGCATTATTGAGATGTGTGATACTCCCTTGGAAATTTCATTTGTGCCCAACAATAGGAATTACCAAGCAGGAGCTTTTGGTCCTTCCGTTGTCAGAGAGTATCTATTTAAGAAAGGAGAGTCTTCAGTGAGGAAAGGCAAAGAGAGAATTTGACTATTTCTTGAAAAATACTTGTAATTCAGACCCTGGAACAACTTGTGCCAAAGCTAGAAACGGCAATGAGCAACTCCTCTTTAACTGATCCATCAGATCTTACCTGTGAGCATGTATGAGTGCGTTGAAGGCTAGCCCATCACTCCAGCTTTTGGAGAAGTCCTTCACATTCACATTGGAATAGCTGGCGGTTTTATGCTGGCACCAGAGTAGTAGGGCTTCATTGGCAAATAGAACATCAGCTCTGCCTCCAAATTCTTCCTGTGAAGACAGCAGGGAAAAGAAAAATCTGTGTGAACAATATGTGGAAGTAGCATCAGTGGGTTTACGCTTATGTTCCCAAAGATCACTTTGTATTACTTCTGTCCTATTCACAAATCCCCTCAAAGTCATGACTTGCAGACTGTATCTGCCATGAAGGTATAATGATTTAACATGAAAGTAGAAGTTTTCTATTAAAGTAAAAGTGAATTGAATGAACTCAGAAATTATAACATGAAATACAAGTGTTAAAAAGTTTTTAAATGTTTCTCTTCTGCAAGGTTTGTAGAAATCAAGTTGAATGTAAAGCTCAGTTTATTTGCTTCCTTAACTGTCAACTAGAACTCAGAAATAAAATATAATGTATCCAGGTCTAATGTTACAAATTATTAACTTTGATTTCATAATACCTTCACAGGATCTTATCGTTCATGTACTTAGAGTACATGTTAAATAATTTTTTTAAAATTACGTTTCTTCAGAGAAAGAGCAAAGGAGCATCATGCAGTTCAAATCTAGAGAGAACTGTGTCAGAGAAATTCTTTTTGTAGTCAAAAACCAGTAAAAAGTTTGTGGAAGAGAGTGAGGAACATGAATATCCTATCTATCTCCAAGCTACTGTTTTCTGTCTCCTTGAGAAACTATAAAATGCCTTCAGTTGCTTTAGAAATTGCTGGCTGAGCAACTCGGTAATACTATAAGATCTGCATGATCAAAATGAGCCAGAAACATCATCAAAATGGTCCTTGCTGGCCCTAAACTCTACAAAGCCTCTGAAATACTCTAGTCAGGCAAAAAGACATAGACAGTTTTACCTTATCAAGTTTGATAGACGAAATCTGAAACCGAAGTATAATGATCCAGAGAAGTCCCAGGATTAAGGTTCTGTCACCATCTACGATATTCTCAGGACCAATCAATTTTACTTGTACCTGCTAATAAACCAATATCCGTTCAGCATAAAAGTACTCATGTACAGCTCTCTGAAGGAGATGTCTGTGTAACAAGCTGTTATTGAAGTGGGTCTTCAGGCTGTTTTCTGAAGGAAACAGGTTTTACACTGTGAGCTCCCATGTTCAAACCCTAGCTCTCATGCACACCAAGGAGAGTTTCAAGCAAAAGCCTGGCAAAGGGACAGCGGTCTCAAAGATTTAAAATTCCTATAAGGGTTTTGAAAACTGGTAGTTGAGGAGAGAAAAAAGACACAATTCAGTGTTCCTTTCCTCCAAACAACTGACAGCAGGGCAAACTCAGAGACTGTCTCCTCTGTCTGGTCTCCAGCCAGCTAGTCAGCATATAGCTCTTGGGCTCACCAAACAGTACAGATATCTACTAAACAAGTCATTGCTGTCTTCTCCACTATTACTTGAGCAGTAAGTGGGGTTATAGTTTATGCCAACATCTCTTCAAGAAGTCTGAGCACGCTTTACTCTCTTCTGCTATCTGCATGATTCGCTCTCTGGAGGCCGGACTCAAGTGAGAAGTGATGGTTGGCTGGTCCCGCTGGCAGAGCCTAGACGTGCACATACCACTGGGCCTTACACAGTGTGTACCCTCAGCAGGCAGGTGCTAGCTGGAGCCCCGTCCTATATTGCATTTGTTTCGTAATTAGCAAAAATCCAGACATTATATACTTTCCCATGTCTACTGCTATGAAACCCCTCTGCAACTTAGGAATTCATAGCATGGAGTTTTGTGTGATGATTTTCCAGAGGTCTACAATAAAATGTTTGCTTAGAAAAGAAAAAAAAGGACATACTAACTTTTAACTCAAATTACGATACTCAACTGGAATAAATAAAACCACTGCAATGACTTGCTGAAACTGTTAGAATCAGAGCTCTAAAAATCTCCATTTTTATACCAGGTAGCTTCACCTTTGCCTAATGATGTTTGGTCTCCCCCAACACCTGGGAAAACAGAACATCTAGAAAGATACAGAAATACAGTACGTTTTCATTTAGGTGTGACTCGTTTCAGGGGAACTTTAGCTGTTTATAAGTCATATTACTCAAATAACAAATAAATTAAAATCTGATGTCTTTTTTTTCTTTTAATAAAACCTCTGGCCTGTCTTCAAAGACTTATCTTATTGTGTATTAGAGGGGGAAATTATAATGAACATAATATTATAATTAGTTAGTAACAGATGTAAGCTGTTGTGATCTCTAGTATCAGTCTTAACTTACCTTGGATTTCAGAAATGTGATGGCTTTGCTGTTGTTCTCTAGAAAATGCACTCTCATCTTTCCCCGGTTTGGTCTGGGCAAAGTTTCTCCAGAGAGCAGCTCCAGCAGTAGCATGAGAGAGATGCCATCCTTCAAGTCTGTGTAAATATCTTCTATCTCAACTTTTACCTGCAAAGACCAGGCATACAATAAAGTCTCTGACTGAACATTTGGCCCACAGAACCCTCTACTTCTAATATTAAACCTTCTTGCAGTTTCACTGAGTCTTCTGTATGTCAGTGCATATATGCGAAAAGTGATGAATCTGAATTTGTGAAAAAAATGGATTTGAAAGGACTGACAGTATTTATGAAAGTAGGCTGAAGTAAAAAAAAAAAAAACAGCCCAACACTCAGCAAATATAGAAAAAAGCAGGAGATTTTGAAAAATAATAAAAAGCCTCCAGCATTTTCAAAAACAAACGTTTTGGAAGTGCTGACATTTTATTTCAAGTCAAATGAATATTTTCAACTTTTTATTCTGAGTAATGTATTTCATTTAAAAATTGAGCTGATGATCCCACTCAGTGACTCATTTTTTACTCCATAGTCTTAACAAAGTCTGTTAGGTCCTGCTTAGACCTGCACTACCACCCAAAGTCTCCATATTTTTAGCCAGAGTCTCACACTAAGCGAAAGATTAAGATATTGTACAAAAATCTGTTTCATCGCTGCCAGTAGTGAGGTCACACGGTGCTTAGGTGATACAACATGACATAGTGTGTACTCTGACCTAACAAGAACTTGCCTTGGGCGTTTCCTTTTGACCTTATACCACTAGCCATCAAGGAGTGACATTGAAACTATACCACACCCCCAACAATAATTTGGTGTGATTCTGACATCACGCCAAATAGACATTTTGTCTTCAGAAAAAAAAAAAATCTGAAGTAGTAGCTTCTTTAATTCAGAGAATAGTTACATGTAAGGGGAAAAATGGACAAGTAACAGACATGCACTTTTTCATTCCTGACCAATTGTTCATTCCTGACCAATTGTTAATCAGTTTAACAGATCTTTTCTTCAGAGAAAGAAGATAACACTGAAGGTGTAAAAGCAAGTCAGAGACTTTAAGTCTGTACTGTGTGTGGAACAAGAGTTTACAACTTTCTCTGACTGATTATCTACATGAAAATCTCCTTGTTTACTTGCCAACTTTATTTCTTTTTGCATATTAAATAAACTTAAAATTCTGCCTAGATATATTACCATAAAATACGTTAAAGCTGTTATATTCTGTGACACGTCTATAAATGAAGAATAGTTCCATTTAAACTTGTAGAAAGTCTTCATATATCTTCTTTATGCCTCACCCAGCAACTGTTTTAATAGCTTTGTTGCATTGCTCTTCTCATAAAGATACCAATCACAGATTGTTTAACAAAGTCAATCCAACAGCATCCTTAGTGCTAGACTTGAAGTAGGCAGCAGTGCAACTGAGAACACTGCAGTGTCGTGTAGTATGATCCAATCACGTTAAAGTGTGCGTTGAAAAGCTGAGACTACATTGTTGAGAAGACCTAGATAAGCTGTCAGTCTTGGCACCATTTCTTACCATATATGGTTTGGAAAGCTCTCACAGGCTTTTTTCCCCATGCTTTTATGGTACATGAACAAGTACTGTGCAGGAAGTTAAGACTGACCTTTTAATCTTTGAACCTGAAGGTGTTTTTAAAACGAGAAAGCGTATATATTTATCTGTAGCTAAACAGAAATCATTTCCTACACCATAAAAACCTAACTTTCTGCAGATGGCAAAATGGGAATATTTTGAAATTCTCTCATGGTGAGAAAAATAAATTTAAAAGTTTGTTGTGCGCTGAGGCTGCCTTTGCACCAATCACCAAGTTAAAACATTACACTGAAAAAAATGCATCTAGTATTGAAGTATCATATAATAGTGATGAGCTAGAATGGAATCAAGAGACCTGGTCCTACTTGGTTTCTCCAAGGTCCATTTTCATTAATATCAACTAAAGACTCTAGAAAAAAGGAATTTATTTTGGATGATGTAATTCCCTACTGTGACACAGCTACATCATTTGTGCCTGAAATGAGTTTATCTTCAGCAAGTCTGGAGACTTTTGGAATATGTTGGAGTTCCCTTGCACACACAAATCAACTGTACACTAGTTCTGAAGCTTTTTGGAGGTCAGAGACTTACTGAAAACAAACTGGTCTGTACTTGCATGGTAGTATGTCTGAAATTGCTAGGTTTAAGGCAGCTTTTTCAAAGACATTGAGCAGCAAATCAAGCTGGACTGATAAGGCAAAGCAGGAAGTCTTGAATTTTAGCCAGGCAATTAAGAATTGAGCATTGTTTGGGGAAATCCAGACATTTGCAGATACTTTACTTCTAGGAAAAAGAAGAGCAAATAAACATCTTCCTCTGAGATGATCACCAAGATAAGTGGACATCACAATATGACAGGGTTATATAGTCTACAAAAGTGAACCCCGATTTCAGGGAAGATTGGTAACATGGACAACGGAGACAGATATAAGGTAAAAGATACAGGCTGGAGCACTCTGGTTAGTCAAAGCCTTCCTCGCTTGCATATATGTGTAATGACAACACTCAGGAAAAGTAAGTTAAAAAACAACATAAAAAACCACTACATTGGGTGAAATAAATAAAAAGCAAAAAAATTCCCAAACTGAAAGAGCTACCTACATTGTTCCTGAAGAAGACATTGTTCATCCAGTTGGTGAAGGTTTTCTTTTGCATGGACATACGCTGCTCCTGCAGCTTTTTGATATGTTCTTTTTCATATTCGGTACTCATGGTCACCTAGGAAGTCAGAAACCCGGTGAGGTGCTCAGTGCTGAAGCGATCTGCCTGGCCAGCTACAAAAAACAATGACATGCCCAGTGTATGTAGGGAATCCAGCCCCAACGGGTACAAGATTCAATACCACACCCAGTATAATACCTTAATTTCCTTTTGCTTGTACTTTGCACTTTAAGATCACTGAACTTTGTTTTTAACTTACTTGAGTTCTCCCTTTTAATATGCATCTCTACTTTCAGGATGAAAATGTGATGTGTATGTATGCAGCTTTACTTTCTTTCTTTCTTTCAGTGTCTCCCCAGTCACTTGATCCCATGAGGAACTCCGTGATCTGAAATCCGTCAGTAACCTGAGTGTGCTGGAAGCACATAACAGAGAGCTGATCTTAGACCCTGTCAGAAAGAGGCATCTGCAAATCACTTCCAATGCAGTGCTTGAAAGTGTGTTGTGTTCTCTGAGAGCTGTTTGAGATGCTACTGTCGGCTTTCAGACCACAGTATTTCCAACAGAAATCAAATAGCTGCTTAGAAAGGAAATGGACCCAGCTTGTTCTTTCCTCTTACGAGTTCAGTTTTTTGCATATCTGTCACTGTAAGGATGGTGACACAGGTTCATAGTCACATGGACAAGGTCCTAGTCTGGGAGTCTGGAAGCATTATTCCTCTTCCCCAGGCTGTCACAGACTTGTGTCTGCTTCATCCATATGAGTGAAAAATCAGGCTTGTAAGTCTGTAACAGTAGTGACCTTGCTGTTACGAAGGCAAGAGAACCACTTCAAAAAATGTTTAAAAGTCAATGTAAAAGCCATAGCTAGACACATCATCTGCTTGGACTACTGCCATAATTATAAGTATTACGTGGATATCAGCCTAGCTGCAAAACCAAGAAACCTGTTGTAATCATGGAAAAGGACAAAGGTGTCTGCTGCTGTCAAGCCACTGCAAAGAGAGAAGGGAATGAAAAATTAACAAACTGAAAAACTGCGGAGGTGTGGAGCAAAGTGACCTGTTTCCCAAATATTCTGCATCCATTTTGTGAAGGCCCAGTTCTGAGCTATTCTGTGCTCTGTGCCTTTCTAACTCATAATACATAAAATACTGAAAAAACACCCATTGTCTCTCCTAATGTGAGAAGACAGCAATAGGGAACCAGCAACAGCAGCCACTGCAAATAGGAAGTTGCTTGCCTGATAGTTTTCCATGCTTTAATAAATATGAAGAATTTTGCCATTTTACAAAATGAAAAGGTATTGGAAGTGAAGAAGCCATAATTTATTACTGCATTTTCTATTTTTCTTTTTTTTTTTGGCAGATGTTTCTTAACCCCCAGTGCTTGACTTCTGCAAAACATGGACAGCATTGAAGCCTGACAACTCAACAACAACACAGGGAAGTATCACAACCGTAGATGAAAACCTTATGAAGGGAAGAATTCAGTGAAGTTTGAAATAGAACTGTACAGAAGATCCTCACAATATTTTCTGATCTTTTGGGCTAGTTCAGCACTGCGTACTTCTTCCATTTGGTGATCAGATATTCAAAGAATTGCTTTTCCCTGCTAGATGTGTGACATTAACTCCCATCTAATAAACCTATACAGTTAACCCATGTCATAATGCAGTTTCTGAATTTGCCAAATGGTTCTCTGAATGTCTGTGGGCTCCTTTTTTAAAAATGGCTGTTATCTAGCCATTGGAGCCACCCTGAAAAATGCCCAACTGAGTTCATCTAGGTGCAAATGAAGCTTATTTGTTGAGCTACTGTCTCACACAACAGCTCACCTGTTTTATGAAATTAAGTTCAAAACACTCCCTGCATCTGTAGATGATTACCTGAAAACAGATCTGTAACAGATTATCTGCATTTGCAGGATTGCAGGATGCAAATGCAGTGCTAAGAGCCGAATTTGGTTATAACGACACATTACAGAAAAAAGATGAAAGAATATTAAAAAAAATGGACTTACTTGGGCTTGGAGGAACTCCTTTCTGACATTCAGCAACTGGGCATTCTGCAGAATGACTTTCAGTTGTAGAACCACTCCTGTTCTTACATTTAGCTTGCTGCTTTCATGCAAAGCGACCTTTGAATTCAGGAAGAGACCAAATATTTATGATCTACCTATGAACCTTTCATCTAATCTGAAGGAAATAACCCATCAGAACACTATGAGTAAAGGTTGCCATGGGCCTCGTCCGATTCTTACACCACTCAAAAATAATGCATGAAAGGCATGAAAATTGCTATAAAGCAGTGAAAATAGTCATCCACCATGCTGATGCTTTGGTAAAGAGCACCTTTCACAATTTCACAGAAGGCTCTGACTGATCACAGGCTGCTTTTTTAAAAGAATTCCTGGCTAGGTAATTGAACCTGACAACAGAGTCTGAAAATGAAAGCACAGTGGAAGGTACAAAGATCAGAGCAATTCCCAGATGGTTAAACTGGGATAAAGCAAATGAGAAGCTGAGATTGTGAAGTGTTAGGAATTTGCCAATCACTGCTTGTGGGAGCTCACGTGCACGGATACCTGTTGCTGGCAGGGCAAACTGGGATCAAGTTGGCAGTGTCAGCTGCTTCCAAAGTTTACTGCTGATTGACTTCTCATTAAAAACAAAATGGAAAATAATTCTGGTAATTTATATAGCAGCGAGTCCCTTCTGTCACTTACAAGGTTGCACAAGCACAGAACATGTTGACCTCGCACCATTGCCAGGAACCAGAGGGTTGCTGCTGGGAATCACTGCTAGAAAATGGGAAGGCATCTGAAATCAGAAGCTGTAAGTGAAGATGTCCAGCTCAGACATAAGGTAAGGGAATAGCAGGCTTTTCCCTTCTGGCAAATGTAGTGTAGTTAGCATCCAAAAGTGACGGGAGGACACACGTAAGAAAAAATGAACAAACCCTCCAAAACTCAGTACAGATAAAACTTGATCAACAAAATATGTATCTTCATACACAGCCTAAAACAGTGTCACACATAAAGACATATGTCACATAAGACACATAAAAATAAAAAATGGAATATATATGTCACAGTTATTAGTCAAAATATTCACTCCAAATTCCTAGACTTGTTTTCACCAGCCAGCTAACACAATGTAATTCTTAATGATCATTAAAAGGGAATAGGATGACAGGAGGAAAGGGCTATAAATTCAGCAACAGTTTACATCTCTTCTGTAAGCTCATTGCCTGGTTATAATTCCATTCTTCTCTGTTTTGTCTTGCTTTTAGCTATACCTATATTCTTGTAAAGCTAGGATCATAGGCCGTTGGCTTAAACATGCGACAGGTTGGCTAGATTGTGTGTGTTGAGAAAATGTCCTTGCTCCATTCAAATAGAAGGCAGAGGACCAGTAGGTGAATTGGCCCTGGATGCAGGCATTTCTCCCTATTGCAAGTTAATTATTAGCTAAATTATTAAACACATGAAACACTGGCTTTGCTTTTTATGATGCTACAAGGCAATCAAAGATCTGGTATAAAATTTCACTAACTCCTGAATATCTATCTCCATTTTTAGTATCTATCTACAGTTCAAAGTTACAGTGGTGGACATTTATGTAACACTGATAAAGCAAGCCATTTCCTCAGTTATTTATATCCTAACAAGGTAAGAGGAAGGCACAACAGTTGTGTGCAGCAAGAAAAAAATCACCCCTTCAGGCTAACCATGAACCTCCTCTTGCTGCCTTTGCAGAGAAGGTGAGCCTTGCCATTGACCTCGGGAAGGAGAAGGGCCCAAAGCGCACCCCCCCCCTTGCCGGTTTTCATTCTGGTTTCCCATGACGGCAGCATTTTCTTGTTTCTTAACAGGAATGACCCTGATGCGGGATTCCCTTCTGCGAAGTAGCAGCCATGTAAGACGTTAGGGTTTTTTTAGCACCCTTTTTTTATCTGCCCACAGATAAAAAAAATCTTGTTCTGTTTAAGAGGGAAACAGAGACCATGGAGATCAAACAGAGCTCACACCCAAGCAGCCTGGCTTGCAGCCCCAAAGCTCCTCTGCCCCCAGCCGTTCTCCCACTGCTTTTCCCATTCTGGCAACACCATGTAAAGCAAAGAGGGATGTGGCGCTTCCTCCCTCCCTATTTAAAATTGTATTTGTTTTTTATGAAATATAGTCATCCTCCTTCTCCCACAACAGGTATGTGAATTCCCAGCGCCTCTCTAAGATGGGAAGAAATGTTTAATCCATCTGTCACAAGGAACATAAAAGCAACCATCACAGGACGGACAGAGGGTTGCAGATGGGGACTTCGCTGCTGCCACTCCCACCCCTGACCTGAGTGAGCACTGATCGCCACGGGCTTTCCCTGCTCCTGTGGAAGCCTCCCTGGCCCTGCGGCCCAGGCGGCAGTGCTGGCTTCTCCCCTCATCGTTGCCCTCGCCCACCAGGATGGAGGAGTCTGCCAGAGGGGAATACATTGCACAGGGGGGTGCAGGTGCCTTCACGTGCCAAAGCGTCCCTACGGAAGGCCATTCGCAGCTGACAGTCCTGTAACTAAATGAGCCCTTCATTATACCAAGCTACTGCATCCACGCTCTGAGCTGCCACTGAACAAAGCCAGCTCCGACTTAAAAGCCATGTGGCCATGCTCGTGCCTGCTCTCACAGAGGAGTGAGTTTATTCACATGGCTCAGATTGAAAGGCTTGGCACAGCCCGTCACCCTCCACTGTGTATGCTTTGCACACACACATTCCTGAAGGTATGTGAAAATCCTGTCTGATCTCCGCTAAGGAGAAGGTTCCTCAAATCTCAGAGAAACTAAGTACGTTAAGTGCAAACATATGCATGGCAGCTCAGCCCCTCTACCTCCCACTGTGTCTCCAGCCATGTTGCTTCCACATGTAAGAGTCCCAAAACAACAAACATCTGAGCCTTGGCTCTGGGAAGTAGGAAGGCAGCCCCATCTCAGGGCCACAGTCTTCTAGCCCGCAGCCTGCCAAGTCAGCACAGAAACTAGCCTGCAGCCTGGGGCCAACAGCCCGGGACCCCACAGGCAGACCTCCCCAGCCCCAGCAACCAGCTGACCTTCAGCCTCATCACGGCAGTGTGGACACAGGTGAGATGAATATTTCCTAATCACATCTTGAATTACGATGAATCTTAGACCTCATTGTGGCCCAGAAGAGCTATGCTTTGGATACCGAGAACACCGGAGAGCAGCAGGCAGTAATTATTGCAAGACGCTGTTTGCTCATCTGGGACACTAAGGCTCAAGGAAAGCTGGGGAGTTAGTCAAAAGCAGTTTAGGAGAAGTGTGGAGACCTCCAGCCATCAGTCTGCACAGATTCCCTGACTGCACAGGCCTCTCAGCTGAACTTTGTCCCTCAATAGCCAAACACTTCTCCCCACGGGGCTCCAGCTCACCACCCCCAGGCACCCCACGACCCCCCACATACCTTGCCTTCCCAGCGCTGCCATCATCAGCTGCCCCAGGGTGCCACCCAACCCCAGGTAGGGGTCCCGCCAGACAGAGCCCCAGCTCCTCTTAAAGCTGAGCTCTGCCTGGGAGGATCTACACCGGCATCCTGGGATGCTGGGTTGTTATAAACCTCAGCCGCCCCATGCTCTAATCTAAACTAGAAGTTGCTTTTCTCTTTGAATAGTTGGCTAGCGGCAACATGACATCAACGGGGAGCAGAATTCGAGCAGAACAGTCAAATTACATCATCCAAAGAAACTGGAGCCCCTTGCTGCATTTGAAAAAGAGGACAGCTTAAAGCAAAATCAGATGGATTTATTTTTCCTGGCAGGAAGAAGCTCAGTCATCTTTTTGAAACAGAAAATATATGTTTGCTTGTTTAGTCATGAATTAAAGACATTTTCTCCTTGGAGCCGTTTATATTATCTTGAAAGTTTCCTTCTGTTTCTGAACCTCAAACAGTTAACACAAGAGCTTCAAAGGCTTTGTGGGATGAACACATGGTACAGAGAACTTTAATTTTCTTTCCATTTCCTACAAACAAAGATAAAGGGTTTCAAGTGACAGAATAGCCTCAATATTTTGAGCATCATACTGAAAATAGGCCCTAGAAATTGCTGCATTGGCAGTGCCAGACTTCACTCGTGTATTTTTATCATACAGTTCAGATTTTTTCATTTTTATTCATTGCCGCTAAGGAATACCACTGCATGAGGGCAAAACTACTTCTTTTTAGGGAGTTATTTGTATATTGGAGTGATAAAGCATTTAGCTCTATTGATGAAACAAAAATATGAGACTTAGATGCAGATTGGCTCCCAGCATCCTTAGTGCCAGAGCACTGTGCCCTACCCACAGGAATGGCACATGCCACGGTGTGCTCTCAGATTTTGGTCCCCCATTGCCCCGATCAGCCAATTACTGACCACAATCACAGCTCCCGCCCAGCCCAGCCTTCCCAGTTTCATTGTGAAGGCCATCCAGTCTCATGGAATGACTGAAGGCAGTTGGCAAAAGACACAGTATTATATAAACAGTTAACATGAAGGGTGCAAATTTTAGCAGACAAGAGATAAGCCAGGGTATTGCAAAATGAAGAAAAATTGCAACTATTCTCCTTTGTAGGCTAAAATTGCCAAGCCCTGAACTTGTTGGTTATATTTACATTGTTGGTTTATTTCTTATTGTCAGACTATGCATTTTGAAAAAAAACCAAAACACAGAATGATCCGAAATAGGAAATCATTAAGCATGAGCAGCATCTTTCATCAGTCGTTTAAAATGTTTAAAAAATGATAATCCTACATAGAAATGTTACAGTGCATCTAAAATACAACATCCAGTGATAGATACATACCATCCATGTAAAATGAGCTAGTTTCATTACAATGAAATCTTCAGAGCTCCAAACTGAAGTGGAACATGGGATGCCGAGCTAGCAACACCTTGGAAAGAACATGGACAAGTTCCATCTCAGAGAAAAGAATAGGTGGGAGAATAAGCGAGACTTGGCATTAACGAGTTTCCAGTATTCACTGGACCAGAAAGTAACTGTGAGTCCACAGTCTATCACCAGGTACAAATCTGTGCTAGCCTGAATTCCCGTTGGGAAAGGAAGAGGAACCCACCTCAACATCATGGTTTCCACAAGAGAAGATATTTTTCCCTCAGAGGTCAGAAAAGCTGTACAGATACAGGACTTCTGAAGGTAACTCTGAAAAACGTGTACACCTCCTCCTGATTATGTTTGATCACAACACAGGTCTGCTGGGTTTGGGCATTTATTTCTGGAAGACAGCGCATCGCCGTGAATCCCGAGCAAAGGCAGGCACCTTCAGCAGACGTGTTTGTCCATCTGTCTAAGCTGCGCAAGGCAGCCAACTCTTTCTCCTGGACTTTCCTACCCAACTCAGGCAGGCTAGCCCAAGGGCCAAGCTTCCTAAAACGTCTTCTGCTCTCACAGGTAGTACTTGTAGCATGATAGAGCCTTGGGTCAGAGAAGCTCACAATAAAGTAGTGTCTGCTCCAAAGCCCTTATGAATACACCAAACGTGGGAGCCAATAACAAGGTTTGGAGAAACTAAATGGTACAGTAGGCATAAATAGAAATATTTTAGAGTTTAAGGGTGCCAAATATCAGAAGTGACAATTACTGCAAAACTTACAGTTAAACTGGTAGCGTGGACATTCAAGGTTAGTACCCCCCCAGACTTGAAGTGCCTCTCAGCTCAAGCTTTCAATCCACACAGGAAGTTTTTGATTTATGTTCCGCACTTCAAGAAATTGCCATGCTTAGACATTAATAAACTCCAAAATTACATTCTGCTATAAAAAGCTAATTATAGAGAAGTGCTGTAGGCTTGGGGTTTTTTTTCCTTTTTTAAATATAAATTTAACTCTGGAGTCAAGCCTTGGTGTGTGCAGTAATTTCAGCAACAAGTTCAAGGACACAGAAGAGAAATAGCCATAACCTATTACGGTTACATAAACCAAGGTGGGACAATAAGCAGCTTGCCAAATAGCTACTGTGCCTATGAGCCTTAAGCAGCAGGATGACAAGATTCTAGTCACTGAAAGATTCCCTTCCAGAAAAAAACTCCCAAAAGAAAATCTCAGGTAGTTCAATATCAGTTTATTAAATCAGTATTTTTATCACCACTTTCTAAAAATGATCACAAAGCATATTAAAACATAGTACAGTATCTGCAAGGAATTTATTGTGTAATAAAAGTGCAACAATAATGAACTTACAACTTTGTTTGCCTAGATGGACAAACTGAAGCATACTGCACAGATCAAGCCTTCCCTCAAATTAAGAGGGCCTTTGAAGTGAAAACACAGTATTTAACAAAAACATCAGAAAAGGTGAGCATGTGAAGTAGAATACAAAGTTCATACTCATTCTCTCAGTGCTAAGTTACACATACCCAGCAAATCATACACTTCAAACTCTGCATGAATTCCAACAATATAAAGATCCAGCAAAGTGAGTGCATGTTGTGAAGGGAGTGAGAAGAAGAAAAGAGGGCACATTTCAAGTACTGGGGATAAATCTCATTGCTGAAAGTCAGGGACTGGATACTGCTGCTTTCAGACCAGGTTCCACACAAATCCATACCATCCCCAACTAACAAACGGGACCTCACTCTGACCTAAAAATCTTTGTAAACTCACCATTTTCAAGCTGTCAGCTTTAAAAGGCTCATGCTGCCCTGTAGTGTGGTTACGAGCGGTAGCCCCGTATTTTCTGTTCCAATCTACAACAAAATTCTAATTAATTTCTGTGAGAATGGAATTAGGGTTGGGAATTACAACTGTGTTGCAGAATAGTTGGAGAGGTAGGAGCAGTAGTCTCCATTTTGGTCTATGGCAGCAGACTACACCATGGGCACTGATTTCACAGGATGAATTCTTGACAGGTTTGAATGGTCTTGCAGCAAATGCAATCAAAATCCTAGGCATAAAATGGTCAACAAATACAACATCTTAGTCTTTCTTCAGCAGATATCAGTAACAAAGAACTGAACACCAAAGGTTACCTCATACTCCTGTTCTCAATTGCTACTCAGAGCACAGTTTCATGAGAGAAGATAATGCTGCTCTCTTCTCATGCTCCTAACACAAGGACTCAGTAACTCCACAGAACATTATCCAAACTGTTGTGTGTGGCTGGTTTAACGACCTGAATGGGCCTGTGGGATCCAACAAGCCAGAGAGCCAGCAAGGCAAATGGGGTAGGCCCACAGGTCTGTGAAGAGGTAGTGAGAAAAGAGTTTCCTTCCCCTGAGCAACAGCAACCTACTCTACCAGTCTAGCTGTGCAAGGAACTGCTGTTTAAAGTCCACATGAAATGTACTTTCTTCCTATCAAGTAAGTACGATGTAGTGCACTGCACCACATATCTAGAAATACATTTATGTGCATAGCGCTGCATGCTGATTCTGAAACACTTCCATTCCTCCAGATAAATAGAGAAAATTCAGCTCTACTTCTATACATGCTTCATGCATTCCCCTTCCAAATTCTACAGGAAAACAAAGCAAAACATTTCAACCCCATCTAGACAAACTATTTTAACTTATCAAAATGATGCATTTCAATTTGTGTCCCCAAAGTCCAAGTTAGTACACTGCCACGGAGACTGAAGAAAACACTGTGTTCTCCATTTTACTACCAATAAAGCTAGAAAAACAAAATCACTGAGAAACTATCCTATCCTTCTCACTAAAGGAGGATATTTCTACTGGCACGGGATCACATGGTTCCAATGCATTTGGAGCATCACCCCTGCAAGCTACACACAGCAGGAACTCAATAAACGGGTCCACCCCTGGAACCCTGTGCTGCTGAACAGCAAGTCAAGGCAGACAGAAGATAAGCAGCTTCCCAGATCCTCAGAGCTTTGCCCACACTACAGTAGTCACAATACACAAGCTTGCTTTCTTTCTCCTGGTGGCTTTCCTTACTAAGCTAGTCAGATTGGTCATTAGTGTATAAATTTTTTACTGACTGCAGACACTACACACAAACAAGCATACATTACTACTTCTGCAGCCTGTTTTTTTTTTTTTAACAACTCCTGCAATGTCTATAGACTACTTTTTGTTCAATCAAAAATAAATTACATAGAAAATCAGTTACTCTGCAGATGTACAGTCACACGGCAAGACTCATGGTCAAGTTGTACAGCTCTACTAAAGTGCACAGAGATGCACTCAGGTTAATTTGGCTCCTAATTTAGGTCTAACAGAAATAAAATTCCTATGCTTGAATCATAAGAGAAAAACCTAAGAATTAAATAAAAAAGCGGTAAGTCCTCAAGAACAATTTAACTATGCCAGGATATCCTTGATACAAGCCTGGAAGCCTGGCAAGGTAAAGGTGTTCTTCTGTCACTACTTAAAATAGCTTCATCGTTTTCCCATGGTAGAGCCCTGGCAAAGTTCATGGTAATTTGAGGGTTGGACTAGATGACCCACAGAGGCCCCTTCCAACCCCTACCATTCTGTGATTCTGTGATTCGTTACCAGAATAGCACAGATGTAGAAAGATAAGAGGTCTGGAAAAATCTGAAGTATTAAACCTGACTGATGACCTACAAATGTATGATTTGTAAAAAGAAGCTGAGGCTCTTCTTAGGTCACAGACAAATCTGAACACGTAAGTGTGACTAAAATGTTAACTGGGAGATAACACCCAAACAACTTTCCTCCCCACCCCTGCAAGGATGCTAAAACACTTTTTGGCTTGCTCTCAGAAGGCACTACTGCTACCACTTACTGAGACTCACATAAAAAGTGCTCAAAACTACAGTACCTTTAATGTGTAGGGTATTTCATACTACAAATGGAATACAACTCAATTCCTGCTCACGTGCATAGAGCAAAACTTACTGTCAAGTTTGATTTTAGAAAAGAACTGGCCCTCCCTGAAAGACTACAGTTCACAGGGGAAAAAATTTTCATTAAGGTACTGATTTTTATCAGTTGTAAGCAGACAGTGTGTTCAACTTTGTGGTGTTAGAAAAATGAATGTTTATTAAGCATTCATTCCTTTCATGGATTGTTTTCAATACAGGAATAATATCTGGAGGGACCATTCTATAATTTATTATAGTCAATGTAAAGATTCCTGTTAGCCTCGCCGTCTTTCAAATCTGCCACCATAGGAATCAAATACCTCTTCCGTGGTTATCAGATATATCTTGGCAAAAGAAAAGAGTTAAAAACTTTTCTTAAAAAAATTACATATATGGAAAATATACAGAGATAACTGTATAATTACCTCTAAATAGAAACTAAATACCAATGAAAATTTCCAGAGACAATTTAACATGCCTTGACAAGGTTGACTTTGAGCAGTGCACCTTTTCTGAAGAGAAAGTGAGGCCTGATTTCAATGGAAATGAGATTTTTTTTTTTTTTTTTTTTTTTAGCTTATGAAAACATTCTGCTGTCACTTTGAACAATTCAGGAATTTGTCTGCAGAGCAGCTAAATTGAAACCTCAAAAGAAACTCCAAATCCAAGGAACAAAGGAGATTCAGTTCTTCTAATGATAATACTGAGTATATACTGCTGTATAAAACTGAAGAAGCAGTTCTTCAAATAAGACACAATGATGACAGATTAAAAGAATCATTTTAATATTTTGCAGTTCTAGCTATAATCAGTAAAGTTTTAAAACAAGTCTGCTCATATTCTGAGCACTTAAAAGACTCTGCCCATTACTCTTGTCTCTTTTTCTAACCCCCTATTAAGTAACAAAAAAATCCCCAAATAAAATCTCCTTTTATATCAGCCTTTTCTTAAACTATAGACATGCTGACATGCACTCGATGCCTAAAGTATGTTTTTAGCATAGAAAGTGTTTCTTGCATAGGCAGTGAATTTAACACTCAGAGCTTCCTTGGGCTATTTAAAATAGTTTGGAGAAACTTATGGTTGATAAGTATTTAGATTTGGTAAACGTCGGTGATTTTTATACATGGTCTTTTCTGCTTTATGGTTCTAAAGGTAGCAAGACACAGAAGCAAGACTACAAAAACATTTTCACCTTATGATAAATCTATACAAGGCACTTGTGATAAGCACGTCTGAGTGAAGGTCAGCAGGGACAGCTACACAAGTGTTTCCCTGCTACCATGCTTCTAATTTCAGTAACTTGCGTGAAATGTGCTGTGAGGTTTAAGGATCTAAGCCTAATTTCAAATTTTGGTGGTTTCAACACATTTGCTGAAAGATTTCCAAAATCTTCATTCTTCTCCTTGTATTTTTCACTCTGCTGTCTGCAAAGGTTTCCTGTGAGATGGTGGCACCAGGTGGGAAGGTAGTGTGCCAGGCAGTTCATATCCATCCAGTTTAATCTTGATGAGATGTTTCGCTAATGCAAACTCCTCATCATCCAACATCCCATCGCCATCACAGTCTGCAAGTTTCCAGATCTTCCCCAAGACACTGTTAGGTAGTTTAGAAGTCACCATCTCCTTCTTTGCACTAATGCCAGATATTTTGCCATTAATTGGTGACAGAGTGTAGAAAATCTCATCATAAGCAGGTTTATCTTTGGCAACAACCCATTCTTCTTCATCAGCTCCCTCCTTAGCACCTTCTCCATATCCATGGCCAAAAGGTCCTGCCATGGTGCCATCAAATGCTCCACCATGTACTATCTCTGTGGGCATATTGTTCTCTTCCTGTGTGATGAGGTTCATCAGGGAGGCAATTTTGTTGGCCAGCATGTTATCCACAGCTTCAATTAGCTTTGGTTTCAAAGAATGAAATTTAGTGAAGTCACAAGTCTCCAAGAGCTCCTGTCAATGACAAAGGATTCGGTGACAGTAGTTAGAAACATTTCCAATACACTGAAGATATTAAAGAATGGGCTTCAAATTAATCTGTCATCTTTTGAAGCAGTTTCCATAACTGAAACTCCTCTTGAAGGAGAAGCAAAGCTGACACATATGTACCATACACCAAATACACTGATCAAACACACCAAGACATTTTTGCAACAGTGTATGAGCTCGTCTATTAAACTACATTTACAATCCAATTTTCAAAATGGCAATGCATAAACACATGGCAGTTGATGAATGTTACTCAACAACTTTCCATCTGGTGATTCTCTTTCAAACATCAAAGAAAGCATGCAATTAGGTCCTCAGTCCTGCTAGCACTTATGCAAGTTCTTAAAAGTTAAAAATAAATCCAAGAGCTTACAGGACTGATCTCATTTTAAGATTAAACTTCTTGTTTGTGGTTAGGTCATGAAGAAGTGTCCTTTACCAATAAAGAAAAACTGAGTTGGGATAACAGCAGCAGCGTTCTTATAGAAGTGCTGCCAGAAGTCATATGGTCCCTGCCGAGTTCTCACCTTGTACATAAACTCCTACTAACCTCAGTGACACGCTTAACCTGGTGATATGTGCTGTTCCAACACAAGCCCAAGCATGTTTTACACCAGAGTGCTGGAAAATTAAAAATGCTTTAGGCAATTATTAAATGATTTCTACATGCAAAATGCTAGCTGGGAAGAGAGAGTTACAGTGGAAATTGTTAAAAAAAACCCCAAACAACCCCCCCCAAAACTCCTCTCAAAATGGTGTTAGACTGCTTTAATAAATCACATCTATCACCTCAGGGAGCTGCTCACATACATATCAGAACTATAATGACATGAACCCAAGTAACCTGAAGCATAGGCAAGTGGCCTTGCCCGTTCATACAGAACTTTAGACTTCTTACAGGAAAATCACCAACCAACAACCATCACTCTGTTCAGGTGACATTTATAGACAATCACCTGATTTACAGTAACTGATCAGTATAAGTTTACAATATGCAATAAATCTTAGAAAGCAAAGGTCAAACCTGCTATCTCTTTTGGCACAATTTTGTTTTCCCACGATTTTGCTCCTCATTACAGAAGTGAATGATCTCTCATGTATATATTTGCTGCCACCTGCTGCTGAGGCTTAACGACATGCCCTATTAGTTTGATAAAGTTCCATTCAAATTTTGTTTCAATATTCAAACTGACGAGTGATCACCCCTCATTCTCTCATTTCGCATCACCAACAAAAGTGGCAAGAGAAGAGAGAGTCAACTTTTTTCACACAGCCTAACTCTTGAAATCCTTCCAACAATCCTGCCTGTGAAAACCTAGCTGAAACAGATCTTGAGCTTCATCTATGATTTACTGTGTCATGGCAATAATTGATTCCCAAGTTAAATATTTCAGTTCATAAAAGAAACTTATGCATGTCTACAGATAGGTTCATCAACCAGTCATCACTCTACGATTAGAAGTGTAAGCGTACCATATAAATTGTCAGAAATGATCTGCAAGTGTCAATCTGGAAAACATCCTCTGTCACACTCATGACTAGCCCATGGTCAGACCAAACTGCAGGCTCCTGATCTCATGTTCTTCAGCTTCCTAGCTGAATTATCTTCTAATTCGAAGGCCATTTAAGAAGCCTATGATCTAAGATCCAGAAGCTGCAAATTGAGGCTTGAGGAATAAATTGAAAAGCATTGCTAACAGAACATTAGCTGCTCTTCCCTAGAATACTCTCTAAATGACACACCTCAAATCAAGAGGACAGAAATAAAAAGGTAAGAAAGTGACAGAAGTTGGTAGTAAGATTGCATAAGTTCTAAAGAGGAACAAGAGACAAAAGGTATTTTAAAATTAACAGTAAGAGTACACTTCTTCGTAGAATACAAGCTCAAAAGGACAGGAAAAAACAGAAAGTCATTATTTTCAGAAGAGACAGGCTTCAAGTTGGACTTCTCAGGTAACGCATTGCCTTTATTTCTCAGTGGCAAACAGCACCAGTAAGAGCATGAACAGAGTAGGGTAAAAATGAATAATATGTGACTAAGGATGTTTTCACCTACACAAGTGTATGACAGCATTACAAAAGCAATATAATACCCACATTTAGGACTCAAAACAAGAACCACCTTAACCTGTAAGTGTCCACTGGCATTTTATTTACACAAAACCTTTAGTACTATCTGCCATGAAGGACCAAATACTGACTAAAAGGACAGAAGGTCCTTACGGAAAATTCTATAATCCTCTATCAGTGGATGCACAGTACTCAAGTTACCAATTATTTTTGTTCTGCACTGCTTCCAAGTTGTGCTAACCCCATAAGAGATACATAACTGATTAGCACTTCAGCTCCTTTATCGCCGAGGAACCTAAACTGTAATGCTGAGATACTCTGTCCTACCTTTTCCAACTTGGCAATCCTGTTGGAAAGTTAGTATTATTTCGGTGAAACTGTAATCTATCATCTTACCTGCATTTTGTTGACTTCAGGGAAGTCCCCTGCTGAGATATGGTGTTCCCTTTGCAGCTGGATGTAGATCTCTGGTAATCTGCTGATCAGTTCCTTCTTCTTGTTCTCTTTTCCAAAAACAGAAGGCATCTCTTTCTTCAGATAGCTGATGATATAAGCATGAACCTAAGAAGAAGCAAAACTGAAATCAAGACTACTCTTTATCTACGCTTAAGATTAATGTTCTTCACCCAGGTCATAAAAAGAAACAGAAATAATACATTTCCCTAAGTCAGCTCAAGGGTAAGATATTATCAATGATTGTTTCTGGAAGTTCATGTTTACATGAACAGTTATCAACCAGCTTTTGCCGTTTTCAGCATTCCTTTGAGGGGCAGAGAGAAAGCAAACACATTTAAAAGAAATACAGACGCATACTAGCAGTTTAAGGAGAAGCATGGTTTAGCAATCTATCAGTACCAACAGCAAGAGAAAAAGCAAGGCCCCAAAGCCACATCCTGACACTACATCCATGGATCATACACAGAGCGCCAGCCATATTGGTCCATCTGTCTCAGTGGTAGAGATTTGTAACTCCATTTGCCTCGCCAATTATTGAGGGAATCAATGGGATAATGCCTCAAGTAATACAAGCATGCTAAGTGGCAGGGCTATCTAATCCAAGTGACACTGCATTCCTACCTATTTAATCCCAGAGAAGTGAGTACCTATAGTTTGTATTTACGCAGCCATCACAGGATGACAGAGCAGTCAGTACACTGCAAGAACAGCATGCCATGTCTGCCTTGAGAAGCCTTAGGGAGAAAAGTAGAGCTTTTCCAGCATATAAAGACAGACATTAGTTTCGGATGACGAGTCCTAAAACACATTGACACTTGCAGAGCTCAGAGGTTCCCATCTGCCGTCATCAAGATAATCGAGCACTGCCATCAAAACATCCATCCTGCCCATACACCCTCCTTCCACTCTTACCCTGAACCATTCATCTCTTCCCCTTTACCACCGTCTCATCACCTTTCACCACCAAAATTATCTGCTTGGCCACACAGCGAGTATTCCGATCCAGGACAGAAACAGTGGTTTGCACTTCTTAACTGAGGTGAGTTCACTTCTCCAGTTCATTGTGTGGAACTGATATTCGTTCTGCACATACGAGGGAAGCACAAGGGCAGCCTTCTTTTAGAAGCAATGCATACCTGTCACAACTTGATGTAATCAAACTGCTTCCCTAAACTCTGACCCGGCCAGGACCACTGAAGTCAAATGATCTCCACAAAATGATAAATCTTTACAGAACTCGGGTCCTTCTTCATTAAAAAAAGGATGCAGCTGTTCCCAAAACAGAATTTACTTACAATTTTCACACACACAGAAAAAAAAGTTAAAAAATAAGAATGTCTGTCAAACCATTGAGCAGTAAAAAGCTGAAAGTTTGAAGACTGGGGGAAGACAGACTACCACAAAAAAGCATCAGCAGAAAAAAAGTGAGTATATAGATGTAGTGTAAATACAATACTTAGTATCTACAAAAACATGACAGCATGTGCCTTACAGTATTCTGTACACACCTTATACAGTCTGTACAATGGAAGTGCTCTCCCATTCTTTTCCTTACTTATTTAGCAAGCTTTCTGGAAACTGGGGAAAAAAACCAACACCCTCTTTTTTAAAGAAAAATCATGTAACCAGTTTCTTTTTGCATGTTTTAAGATCACAACTTTCACACAACATCACTTCCTCATATCTAAAAAGTGCACGCATTTTAATTGCAATTAAATTTAAATTTCTATAGAGGAGGAAAAAAAACCCCACCATAAAGAAGCAGGGTTTCTGCGTAAAACCATGACATCTTCTAATAGGGTAGATATGAGTATTTCTCCAGAATGGCTGAACTGATTCAACAAGGATATTTCTAAGAGAGTTTATAAACAATTGCAAGTAATTTTATGGATCTTATGTTTAAAATAATACTAGCAAAACCAGAAAAGTATGTTCATAGTTCACAAGCACTAACAGTTTCACATGTGTATGCTAAGTGGTCTAAGGTCTGCCAGTATGCACATGTGTTTCTCATAGATAAGAACAGTTCCCATCTTCAAAATGGGATAGCGAGTCACAGGACTTAAAAGAAAAAAGCCTAATGCTCAAATTTGACAGAAAGTTAACAGTTTGCTTTTGGTTACTGTATATGTTTTAGAAGAGATTAAGAACAGAATGGCATAGAAATAGAGCAAAAAATTACCATGCAATGCTGTAAAAAATAATTTTTGAGTGTCAGTATTTTAAGCTCAGTTTGGAAGGTAGAAAAATGACATTGGAAAGATTACATTGCTGCTTTCCTGCAAATAAACTGTTTCTTCCCCTTCCATAACTGTCTAATTAGCATGCCCTACGAGCTTTGTATTCACCTTTTCCCATTTTTATTTCATATTACATAGAAACACCTAAAGACGACCCATCTGACACTTTTCCACTTCCAAAATGATTCTAACAAATGAAAGCAAAATGGTGCCAACGACATCCAGAGAACAGACTGAGATCATAGCAATTTTTAACACAACATCATCAGGAACGTGATTTAAAATGAAATTTTCAAAGAAGCAATTGCTATGGGGTGCCCTAAAGTTCAGGCCACCAAAAAAGACAAGAGTGTATCATTATATTCAGAGAGTTAATTAAGCCAATATAGAAAGCAGTATACCTCCCCACATGAGTATTCTTATATCAATGTAAGTGCAAGTCCTTTTAATTTTTGCTTAGAAGTCCACATGAAACTGTGTTCCAAGACAACTGCATTAACTCCACTCACATTCTATTTGATAACTGCATAGAAAATTAGTATTTTTGTCTGGTACCATCAGCTTTCTCCCCAGGTATTTCTGAGGTTAGTTCTCCTCCTTTTCCAATTTTCCAAATGACAAATTGTAATTCTTGAATCACCAATTTTCATTTTGTTCTTGAGCTTTCTAGAACAACAAGAAGCTTGGCAGTGCTTTTAACTATTATTCTAACAGCAGCTGCAGCGCTACAATAACAGGAACTCACAGCAGAATCAGAGAAACAGGCAAAGAAATACTTCACACAGCAACAAAGCTTATTCTAGTCAGGCTGTGAGCAGAAAGGACAGATGAAGCTAGCATTGTTAAGCAGGGAGTCTGAAGGTTAGTGTAAAATATGCCCAGAAGGTTTTACAAATAGGTAATTAAAACTTGGTGATAATTCACAAAGCTTTAAAGTGACATCCACTTATTCATCAAAGATAACTAAAGACCAGTCAAAAAAATTACACAGGTTTTCAACAGTCAGCTGTAGAGAATCACAGTGTTGTCACACACATCCTGCCCATGCACACAATGTACGTACTCCTCCAGAGCTGAAAAAAAGGGGAATGGAGGCAGGCGCTACCTGCAGTGAGGCACACAACTCATGTTGCTAGATAAGGAGAGATGGTTTTTTCTGGATACGATGGTACAAACTCTGTATCACCCAAGTGTCTCTGTGACTAGGAAGGAAGAAGACAATCAGCGAGGCACAAGAGTGTCAATCTAATCCATAAGCACCTCTCCAATTCATCAGCATTTGTGCTTCACCAAGAGTGAGGCTTTTAATCATTCTTTATTCCAGAGTATAACATAAATACACGTAGTCAAAGTGTTTCTCCACAGCAGTTGACTGACAGTATGCATTAAGGCATTAATATGCAAAAAAGCATATGGAAGGTTGCTTAAGTGTTCTCTACATACCAGCTATTGTTAAAAAAAACCCAAGTGGTTTATCTCTATAAAGTAACATTACCTTGCTGCACAGTGTTAAAAAAAATAAATAAAAAAAATCACTCCCCTACCAAGCAAACAATAGTTTTAATGGGTGAAAAAGCACCAAATCCTTTCTCTGAAGTTAGGTAGGCATCCCAGTACAAGTCCCGATTTTCTCCTACCTGCTTCTACACCCTGAGTGGCTACCTCTTCCTTGAAAAACTGACAATTCAATCCATTTGCTAAAAACCACACTGTTTATAGGTAAAGAAAGATTGGGAAGGGTGAGAAAAGGACACACTGAAAGAGACAGAAGAGCCTGCTCATTCGATTAATTTAGGTTTGTTATCTTTTCTTACCTTTGCAAGTCTTGCCCTCTTAATGAGATCATTGAGTTTCCGTACAGCAGCCTTCTGCGGGAGACTCTGGATATCCCTGAAAAGATCCTGTGCCTCGGCTTCAAAGAGTCTTCGATTCTCTGTGTTTCGGAGAGGACTGGCCCAGAAGGAGCCAATGTAGACCCGCAGCACCTCTGGAGTGTTGATCACCTTTCCCAGCGACCACATAAGTGCACCGTAGACCCTCATCAGCTGCTGTGTGTCCACTTGGTCAGCCTTATTAAGCACAACTCGAATCTTGTCATCCTGGCCCCGGAATGACTTAATAGCCTCCGAAAACTCATCAGATATATCCAGCTTATGGGCATCAAAAAGGAGGATGATGCGGTCGACCCTCTCAGCAAACCACTGGAGGACTTGGCAGAAGTCATAGCCTGAAGGAAGAATACACTATTACAGTCCTATCATTCAGAAAAGTGAATCTCGGAGAAGGTAGGGCTGGGGACAGAGAACATAAGGGATCACAGCATCTACCTGGGGACAGTGTCTGTAGACAATGAGGTCAGGACAACTGTATCCTACATTTCCTTAGACCGGTCTCACTATTACTGCCTTTCGTTTTTATCACTGCCCTTCCCTCAACCTTGCCATCCACTTCTTCTGTCACCATCTTTCATGGTGCTGTGAGGTACAGTCTCACACACATGTTCACTGCTTCTCAGGAGTTCTGGGTCTAGCAGAGCACCCAAGCTAAGCAGCTCTGTGAGGCTCTTCTCACAGGTTCTCTTCATCACTGTTAACACTGGCCACTTTGGTAGCACTGCCTATCTGTACTAACAAGGAAAACAGCCCATGCGCAGCACTCCAGTGTAAGTCAGCAACTGAAACTACTTGGATTTTAAAACCATTTCCAAACTCATTGCTCCTTGCATTGTAACACTTGCTGTTATTTCTGCCGCAGCAGACTCAAGAGATCCAATTTACAAGTAATGCGCCTGCGTTGCTGATGGCTTTGAGGATGTGCTAGGTTACAGAACATTAGCAGTGACCTTTCTGACCATCTGAAACAAGCTTTTTTATGTTCTAAAGGAAAGCCTATTCATACCACCCGTCTGAACGCTTTTATAAATGCAACTGGTACCTAATCCACACAACATGCAGTATTTAGAAACTCCTTATTCAGAAGTGACACATTTAATCCCCAGAGAGTCACCACTAGTGATGTGGCACTGGGCTTGGCGTGGATGTGACTCATCTTGTTTGAGTAAGGAACAGCAAGGTATAAGCTGGGAGCCTACATCCCACCCCTGCTCTTCCTCTCAGCAAGAAATCAGAGCTAAAAGAGGAAGCAGTCAAAATGCAAGGACTGGTGTGAAGTAACCCAAACAGAATCAACAGTTTTACTCCCAGCAGCGTATATTTAAATGCCAACAGCAAAGAAACATCAGTCACCACCAGTGGGCCCTCCAGGGTGTCTCTGGTCATTTCTCAGCTGTGCAAAGTAAGCCTTTAAACCTTCAACCCTCCAGCAAAGAAAACCCACTTAGACCACTTATACATAAACCAATTACCCAAACACTTCATACACCTGGTCCAGATACAAGCAAAAGACTCTTCACCAATCCTCATTCTCCCTAGCATCTTTTAAACAGTATAAATAAAAGGTGATGGGGACATTGTAAAGTTGCTTAGCTTTCCTTAAAACAATGCTGGTTCAGTCAAGTCATTATTCATTACACTTTCAAGTTGCTGGTCTTTAACAGGGATCCCAAAAGCAGATCACCTTTTTTTGCCTTCCAGTAGAACCAGACTAGGGCCAACACCAAGAAAAGACTACATACACGAAAGAAATAGGAAAAAATGGTGAACTGCAGATTTGTCATGGAGCATACTTCTGTATGTCTAGCAATACAGGAAAGAACTGTCTTAAATCTTTTGTTTAAAAATTACAAACAGCATATGAAATGAAATCCAGAAATAATAGCTAATAGTAAAAAAATGTCCCCAGTTACCTGTCTTAACACCCCCCTCCAAAAAAAAGAAAAAGAGATCGTAAAACTTCACTAAAAATCCATCACAGACATCAAACTGAAAAGAGAGGGCTATGTTAAAAGGGTTTCATTAGGATCCAAAAGGATGCAGGTCAGACTCATTAACTAACTACATAAACAAAACCCCAAACCACAGAACCTTTCCCATTAAAATGATTACTTTGTTAAGTGTGCAAAATCTGGCCCCTTTCCAGATAATGCTGCTCTGGTGCTTTCACGCATTCTTTCCTGTGACCAGTTCCTGCAGGGCTGAACACAAGATGAAAGGTGGGGACAAGGAGAAAAGCTGCACAAAACACAGCTGGAAGAGAACTTTTATCACTTTACACTGACAATCTAATAAAAACCAGTATGAATAATTTATCTTTATAAAAATTTAGCAGGAAAGAAAGGGGGAAGCGAGATCTTCCATCTCACAACACAGTTGCAACAGTGCACAAATCTGAGCTACGCAATAACCCGTTCTGATTTCACTCATGTACAAGGAAATATCCTTCAAGTGAAATACATACATTGCAAAACAAAGCAAGTTAAATTCTATTAAGTCTTCCACAAATGGATGTGGGAGAAGATGACTTATAAGGCTTGTTAAATAAATACATAAACTCCCACCACACGTGATGGATTTTGAACTGTAAAAAACCAACAGTACAGTCAACAAGTGTATGTTAACTATCAATAAATTTATTTTAAATATGAATTAAATAGTAATGAAGCATTTCCTTTGAGAAAAAAAAGTCCACTTGTTGAAAAAGTGTAAGAAAAAGACCTCCAAAAAATCTGAAAAAGACCTATTAATTTTAATGAAAATTTTTCATTAGAAGTGAACCTATCTTATATGCAGATTCAGTGGTTACACATTAGAGTATATCTGAACCACAGAAAAGTGATATATGGTTAAATGCTTCAGCACTGACACATAACGCATTTAGGATCCTGGCCATATATGTGTGTGGATTAGGGCTTTCAAAGTTGAGCAGTACTAGGTTAACATTGATCAGTTTGGAAAATCTGACCAAAAAAAGTTGATGTTGATACTTCTCAGCTTCTTGCTGCTCTACTGTTGCTATTTCGTCCCAATGATCGATGGCAGCAATTATATTCAGCCTAAGGATCTACATCTCACCAGGTACAACATCTACTTGTAAACGTATCTTAGAAAGTCACAAGTCACCCCCGTACCGAGCTAAGGGACAGAGGAAAGCAGTGACCCACCAGCAGCACCGCAGAGCTCTTGAGCTCATCCCAAGCTTCAGGGAGGGAGCGAGATGGTGCCTCCGTCAAAGGCATAACTGTCGTGCACTAGTAATGGGCTGAGCAGAGATCACAGAGGAAAACGAAATGAAACAATGCGGACAAGATTAAAAAGTTGGCAAGAAGCTGCATGCAGTTAGCAGCCCTGGCAACATTGATGAAAGGGATGATTGTGAGCTCTCTCTCACATGTCATTAGCACTGGGGAAAGCATCAGCCCCCTCACGACAGCCACCAGCCGTACTCAAAGATACAGCTGCGCAGTTGTGCAGTGTGAGTGCGGGTCAATTTTCTGTGCCAGTCAGTAATAAAGATCTAAACAAACGGTAGGCTTTCCCTTGTAGGCCCAGGGTAAATAATTTCTAACTTGCCCCAGTACCATCTCCCAAAGCTTTTGCAATTCAGAAAACAATTAGGGAGGCTTGATGGGCTCCAGCCACCCTCTGCGAGTACAGACAGGTGGAGCATCCAGCTCTTCTCCCATGGGGCTGGTGCTACTGCCACAGCAGAAGAGAGGTGCCTCTCCAATGAATGCTGCAGCAAGAGCCTCCAAGCTCAGAGGACAGTACACGCATGCCAGAGGAACCAGGGGCAGGCAGAGTGCCGGAGCGATCCCTTGTGCCACTGCTGTCTAAGTAGCACGCAACCAAGGCTACAACACACAGTTTGGACCTGGGCAAGAGCAGCCTTTCCCCTCTGCCCAATCTGCTGTTCTTCTAATGTTTTGCCACAGGTGAGCATGTAAATTTCCCAGTTTTTCAAATGGGGCTCAGTCCCATATAGAAAGATGCACTTTTTGCTGTCTGCGGTGGAAGTCTCCAGTTATGTTAATAAAATCCTGTCTCAATCCAGTACTCCTGGACAACGCTCTTACTGTACTCCTGTTGGTGGACTAATCCTAAGGAGAATGTACAGTGTCTCACTGCAAAGGAAAGCCTGACAATGCTGCAACTATATACATCGTCTGACTTAACCCATAACTACATTCCCACAAGCCAGATTGAACTGAGAAAATTACCTGTATTTAAGTAACTCCAGTTCTAAAAATGCAAGCAAGCCAATATCCTCCAGTTTCCTGAGCTCCTTCCCCATACTTCTTGAAACCCTTGCCTTCATGCCCCTCAACCATGACCCAAACCCTCCCTCCCTTTCTCAAAGCAGTTCGTCCCCACACCCTGCCAGACATTGCTTCTCCTTCCTCCTCTCCTGACACTCATTGTTCCTTCCAAATCTTGCAGACCACACGCACATTTGTGTCTAACACGAGCTCTGTGAACGTCACTAGTGATGCTGCAGTAGCAGCACAGGGACGGGCATTGTCTGACCGGGGACAATGCTGGCACACGTCTGTCTGCACATTATCCTCCAGGCACTTACGCAGTCCCTGAACTGACAGACAGGAAGCTTCTGGCACATGCTCCTGCTGACAACAGGAGCGGGAAATGTGTGTCAAGAGAGACAGCGTTGAATGTTGCACTCTGTGCCTATTTTTGACCATTCAGAAAGTGATCAGCTTCTGCATCCATGGCCTGGATGCTTTCCAGAGTTATAAATAAAACACGCTCAGAAGCAGTACATATCCTGTAATTTTACGGAGTCCCTTTACTGTTTTCCTGCATTTTAAAATTGAAAGTTAACATTTGATTGCTTTGTTGGTCTCAGAAGACCTCACCTTAATCCTAGTGATACCTGTCAATTTTTATCATTATGCAGGTGTTGCATCCATTCATAGGTAAATAGTTAAGCAGTTGCTCATAGGAAGATGGAAAAAACCACCAACAGCAGAGTGAAGGTTTTACACTGAAGTCCTGTAATGCTATTCCTCCATCAAACACATTAAAACATCACTAAGAGAAGTTCCTGTTCACCAATGTTAGAAACAAGCTAAACTTCTAGAAAGGTAACTTAAAAACTCAGATATGAACAGACTCCAGTAATGTGCAGAACAGAAAGCATCTAAGAATACTTATGAGGTGTTATTAAATGTCATACTCCATTACTGAATTACAAAAAATCTCATATATATTATTCAGAAAATAGCAGCAAGATTCATAAGAAAAACTAAAGTTTAAGAGAGAAATAGAAAGAAAACAAAAGCTTAAAAAAATCTGAACTATAAAATTTTGAAATACAAAACTGTGAAATTGTCAGAAAAGAAATTCTGAAGAACCACCCTGTATATTTAGAGCTTTCCTGGCAACAACAGAAAGGCACCCCTATGTTTATGTCTGTAATCACCTCCACAGTTGAATGAAATGGCAGTTCCCATAGTGAAGCATACCAGCTGCAACCTTTTTCAGTGGGAAGCAGCCAGTGAATTTAAGGGGTTAACAACACACATTTTGTAGGTCTGAAGGTGTACAAACAGAACCTTCTCTGACAAAGACACATTTAGGGACAGCACAAAATATCTTGTTGAATCCTGCTCACATTTGCACACAGTGATTTAAAAAGTAATCTAAGCAACTCAAACTTCAAAACATGCTAAATTAGACTTGCAGCATAAATACGTTGAAGTCAGTCTGACTCCTTCAGGAAACAGGTTGGATGGGCCTTGCTGTGTGCAGCACCACAGGACAAGTCAAGTTTCCACTCCACAGAACCACCCATATGGAAACTGCATAAGCAGCCCAAAAGTCATATACAGGAAATGTATCTGACTATGCAAACATTTCAGATGTGGGTGAGCACAGTATTGCCTAATCATAAGAGCATGCAATAGGTCCACACAGTGACTTGTAGGTACTTCACAGACGCTGATGCCTGAGAAACCTTAAACCTTGGCAACAGTTGCCCTGCAAACCTGGGGCACAGAGAGAACAGTGCTCTAAAGCTGACTCCCAAAACCTTATTTCTGGTACAATCACATTGGTTAAAGCTAAACAACACACAGGAGAATGACATTGGTGATAAAAGAATTATGCCAAGTTACATATTCAACACAGTCCTTAAAACATTGAAAAAAAATCCATAAAATACAAACTAGTCAAGTCAAAGACTGTGAAACAGGTAAGAGTGTGAAGTTATCACCAAGCATTGAAAGCTTAGGTGAAAAGTCTATGATATCAAAGGGCAAGCCAGCTAGGCCATAAAAACAACTGATAAGGCACAAACCATCAAGAAACGGAGTTTCTGAACAATAAAGGAACAACAGTCATATGTTTTGCTAAGTCACAAGAGCAATTCCAAATGGCAGTGAAGAGCCATGGTTCTTTAAGCAACACAGCACTACCAGTGAAATGTAACCTGGAGTGAAACACAGCTGTCCCACATATGGCATCTGGGACTTCCACAGCAATCCCTAACAGTGCTGAAGTTTGTTACACTATTACTTACTTTTTCAGTAGCGTATTAATACCACGCTCTAGTTTTCTGCTTATTTCATGTTCACTTCCATGCTGTTACTAAAGTGACAACAGATACTTGAATGCTGCCAAGCATCATCTTCCCTTGATTTAACAAGCAGAGAGAGAGAAAGATGCACTTAATTTTTTTTGGTGAAAGAAAAAGGGAGCTGGAATCCACAACGGAGAAGCAGAAATAGGAGATTTAAGACAATCTTTGATTTCATCAGACTCTCTGTGTAAACTGAGACTTAAATGTTTTGTGGACATCTTATGACAATATTTTTCAGGACCAAAGATCGTTACTTACACACTTGGTTATTTCTGCCTAGGAATGTGTCAACATGCAGTATTTATTTTACTCATCTGGTTTCACAACATTCAGGCCCTTGCTCGCACAGATGTAGAGCACTCATGCTGTTCCTCTTTACTAGTTCACCAATATATCACACATAGGAAAACAGCGCTCTCCCCACAATGAATGTTTTACATGACTGTATGAGCAATAAAGAGGACAAAAAAATCCACCTTCTGTCACTGAATGAAGAATCCAGAAGCATCTAGTAGACCAGTTTCCTAAGGACTGTAATCTAAACTATGCTTGCTAAGAACTTAGTGTCTTATTCTGTCAGTGCAACGTAAAGACTATGGCTGCACAGCTGCCATATGTTCTGCTTGTTCCAAGATTTCCTCAAAAAATCCCAGGTGTGGTATGTTACAGAACTGATTATTTCCCTTCCCACAGACGTGAAACACACAAGTTTCCATTTCTTAAGCAAAGGTCTGAAAATAGAGGGCAGCATAAGCCACACACGATCACTGCCATTTACAACTCCACAGAAATCTCTGACACACCCTTAAATAGAGCTGAAGGAAACAAGGAAGAAAATTATTTACATTATGCTGTTTTAACAGTTTCTCAAAGACAGGCTGATTTCTTAAATGGCATGTTAAAAACAGAGTTCAGTTCTTTGCAGAATTTTTATTTTATTGCAAGTATTCTCATTACCTCTTCCTCCTGATACCTTAACTCTTTTGACTAAAAATTATATTATGGCATGACTGAGCAACCCTAAGAAGCAACAGCAGAAGCTGTGCTTACAGTAAATTTAGAGCCAAACCCCCTCAGTTTTTAAACATGACTAGCTTGAAGAGCTATAGCTATTATGAAACACGCTTCATTCATGAACTTCAATAGTATATATGAGCCTACTCACTGCTATTTTGTGGAAAGCAATTAAAATGATGGAAATATGGCTTTTTCTCAGGAGTTCCAAAGCACTAGTTTGTCAACAGACCATGTACCCGTAGCCATTTGCAGTCATAGCAGCAGGATGATAGAAATCCCAACGGTTTTGGGGAGAAAAAATTCCAAACCCTACATCCAGCCCTAAACCATGGGTTTAACAGGCCTTGTAGTAATAAAGTTTGGGACACACCACCACTCAATACCACTAAAACAGGCCCCCAACAGCTTAGGATGATGACTTCTCCAGTAGAGCAAAAACAGCTGGTGAGCTTGGTTATTGCCAAGCCCTGCAACCCACCTCTGCTGATGCGCTGCTTCTCTCCAGAGAGAATGCCAGGGCTGTCAATGATGCTGATGCTCTTCAGTACCTGATTAGGTAACTGAGAACACATGAACCTGCAGGAAAGGAGGAGAAAACCAAATTAACAATAGCTCTAGCTCATATGTAGATTGTCCCTTGAGAGGTCCCCTTTGTGTATTTGCTTTAAGCAAGACTCAAGTGAAACAAAAAGAAGTTCCTTGAGGCCTAATAAAGCCCTATGTTTGGCAACCATACATGTTTAAGTGAACAAAATGTAAACAGCTTCTCATAAAAAAAGAAAACACAGGAGAACCTTGTAAAACCGTATGTCTAAGTGCTGATAAAATTCCAAATTTTGCAGGAGCTGACAACATGGGCCATGTACGCAACATTAAAAAGACACCATAAAACAAACATTTTGCTAGAACCAACGTTCATACACACAAGAAACAATTCTTCATGTACTCCAGCTTTTGCCCAAATTCAAAGAGATTCCAAAGAAAAGGGAGGCAGGCAGAAAGCCACACTGATGATACGTTTATACTCCGGTCACCCCCTCACGTGCTCAGGCAGCAGCTGAGCGGTCCCCGTCTCTAACCCACCACTCTCCTCAGGTGGGGCCTGCAGACGACTGACAGCAACAGTCTTCTCCCACTAACCAAGCAAAAGCTTTCACGCTGCCAGAGCCAAGAGTTCAAATTACACACAGCATGTTCTAAACAATAACCTCCTGCCTCTGTGACAGGAAACAAACTCAATGGGGCTATTATGAAAAACAAATAATTCATGAGGCCTGTGAGAGTCGTGCAGAACACTTTGTGTGTTGCATCCAAACCACTCTGACGCTTCTGGGATAGTTTACGACTGAAGAACTTCACCTCCCTTCATCATGAACTGCCTTTAAGGGATTTGCATAAGAGTTTAATCTTCTAATCAGGTAGCAGCTGAAGACTCTGCTAACAAGCACACAACGCAAACTCCCCTCCTCCTGCAAAGCTGCCCAGAAGCAGCCCAGGACAGGGCTAAGCCACAGGCTCCAGCTGCAAGATGGCTGCCCTGCACGAACACATCCCTTTAGAAGGCACATCAACTCCAGAAAGAGGGTATGACAGACAGCAACTTTTAACTGTGCCAAGGTCAAAAAAGAACTTTAAGACCAAAGATAATCTGAGTTTGGAAGAGTTCAAGCAGTCAAATACCAGATACAAAATGTAAGATATCTCAAAATTTGGACGCTATTGCTAGACAGATAACGATCCAGCCAATTCAAAGGAAATGAGGAAGAAAAAAATCCTTACTCCCTGCTTCACCTTGTTTTTCAGGTGACCTTGGAGTAATGAGTAACAAAAGCACACAGCATCCCTGCTTGGGTACCACAGAAAAGGCAGCATCAGCTATGCCTCTCCCCAAAACCCAAGCAGGGTAAGGAAACAGCAGCCATCTCGGTTCGATAACACCTTAGGGTATGTAAACAGTACTACCCTTTCTGGGTTTTCTCAGTGAAACACCAGATGTAGAAAATACTGTATATCTGAAGCAAACTTTTCCGCTAAGGCTAACTTTCTTCTAGCTTAAGACATGCCTTTGAAAGCGCAGTGAAGTACTATTAAAGAAAAAACCAAAACCCAACATGTTTTTTGAACTTTCCAAAACCTAAAGGAGACACTATGCTAAAGCAAACACATTTTGCGGAAGCATAGCGGATGTGCATAAGTGTCAAAGAAAATACACTTGACCATGTCAACCACTGCAAAAAAATACATCACTGGTATGTACAACATCAAGTAGCTTTCATAAATTTGGAAGTGTGAAGACTGAGTTTTCATATATATCTTTTCTTATCACTTTATTTCAACCTTAGAATGCCCAGGGCTTGTTTAGTACCACTGAGATGTTTCTAGGCCCATCTTAGGGGAAGACGGACACTACTCTCTCAGCTGAACAATACAGCAGTATTTTGACTTGGTCATCACCTGAACTGGGACATCTGGAAATGGCCATGCAAGCAAAGAGAACTACAGGCCTCAAATGTAAAGATACTGCAGTCTTCACACCAGTCATCAGTGGCAAAGGGAAGAAGAAAGTATAGAGCAAAAGGATATGAAACAGAAGGATAAACTTGGAATTTACTGGCTGCAGCTTTTAGAATATATCCACAATCTAAAGACAACAGATGGGGTAAAAGTGTTACGTTAATATTTCAGACAACTTAAAACTGTAATGCTAGTTGTATTTGAATATCTCTTTTCGACACTGAGACTTGGCTCTGAACCATTATTTCTTACATGACCTGTATGAAGTGTGATTTTCAGTGCTGCATCATAAAAAGTAAAACTACATACTATATACCTAAATGACAACAGACCTTCACAGAAAAAGGTTACAAAAATAGTTGTGCGAATAAGATGACTGTAACTGCTTATGCTACATTAGACCTTTGATACTGTCAAACTATTGTTAAAGAACATCAGAAATACTAGACTATCCTTGCAAAAATAAGTTACACTGTTTGCAAAAATGAAATCAACAACCTTGTAATCATTTGTTGATTTTTTTTTTCAGATTAACTTTGTATGACTCAAAGAATCTAGTAAGAATTTATATTCCTTTTTGCGTCCATGCAGACACCCATCAGAATAGAGCAGGACCATGTGTTTCTTCTCAGCAGCACCAAGTTATTTCTGTGATCATCTGATATACTGCAATATTCTTTCCTCACTTACTTTCACTAGTGTCCAAGGGCACACTAGGTCCTATCCCCATCCCCTTCCCCCCCCAGCTTTCCAATAAATTACACAGGAGAAAGAAAAGACAAGTTTCTACACTCAGAAGCCTTACAGAGACATCTATCACAGCAGTCAGATACAGGGGGAAACAATAAGGGGTCATGGAAAACAGAGGCAAGGTAACGTCAATAAATTAATGTGGCTAATTAGTAAGTACAAGCCTTGATTGTGCTACTGTGTTCTTGTTTTAAGTTTCTCCAGTACCTCAGTCATTGTCCCCTTTCATGTTACATTTAGATGAAAAGGGCACTTAACTTCGCAGTCTAAGTGTCCATACCCTGAAGTTCTTCCATGAAGCAAAACACTAGGATTGGGAAATCATTGAAAACAAAAAAGTGGGGGTAAGGGGGAGGGAGTAGAGAAAAATCTATTAAGACAGGAGTGAAAAATGTAACATTGTGTATAAAGGACTGTCAGCATGGCAAATGAGAGAAGGCAAAGTAAAATATGTAGTATGACTACAGGTAACAACAGGAGGAAATTACCCAAAGATATCAAACTGAAGCCTATGTCATATTCAACTAGCTGAAGTAGGAAAGAGAAAGGAGTTGACAAGTTTTGAAACAGCAGCAATACGATCAGAGTGGCAGACCAAGGGTGACACTAGGGGAATAAGCACCTAAATCTCCACTGCAAAACTAAGGAGCAAACGTGACTATTGGGGAAGATAAGGTTGCTCACAGCATTGCAATATGACAACATCACAGTCACCAAAAAAATGGAGTAATTTAGTCAGTTAGTACATCTTTTTTGCTAGCAAATAATCTTGCTGGCGTAAGTTCCAGAATCTGACACAACTAGCTAGACAGATGACTTAGCCAAAATACTATGTGTATACCATTCATCCAAACGAACACGTAGCATTATTACATGTTCTGTATACAATGATGGGGAAAGAGAGAAAGAGAACAGTGACCTGCAGCACAGGACTTAGCCAATAATCTCAGAGAAAGGGGTTCTGGACCACCAAACTATTTTTTAAAATAGGACTCGATTGCAGCTTCCCACAGCACATATTCTTATCTCCAGGACAGTGATAGCCCAGCCAACTATGAACAGCTATGACCTTTCTTCTGTGAATAAGCACAGCAAGAGACAAGACCGTACATAACGAACGTCTAACACATATGCCAGTGTTTATCAGCCAAACAGGAAAATTTATTGTTAAAAGAGCACCAATTTAGATTAATTGGCTTGCAAAGCCAGGCCTCTATATCAAGCTACCATCAAATACAGGAAGAAAACAAGCGGATTGCTCACACAATGTGAACAAAGTTATTTAGCTGGAAATATTTAGCCTGCTATTTAAGTTACCTACAGCAATATTCACAGCCCCTGAACAGCTTCCCTTTTTTGCAAATACACAGCAGCCATCCAGAAGCTCATGCTATCATCCTGGTCTCTGGGACTGTGTGAAGACCAGGCAGTCAAAACAAAACACCTAACCTTGAATACGTATTTATCTAGAAGGCACATTCAAATATTCTCCATTCTTGCAGACCTTTTTACATATCCCAACAATTCACAATTTTAAAGAGCTATACCAAGACCGCTGGTGATACCAGTGGAAAGGAACAACACAGAATCAAAGGGAAAATATTTCTTCCTTTGTTTGGATAGTAGTTTTTAATAACAGTATTAATCTATCAGTTTTATTGAGCAGGAGTACCCAAACTGATCTTGAGTTCCAGCTGGCATAATACCTTACAAAGAAGTCAGCTGTCAGGTGGAACATTTCAGCAGTTTTCTGTGACGTGGTTTTAACAAAGATTTTCTGTTCAGATAACTGAATGTATCTATGCTAGTGCCAGCCTACCTAGTACTGCTTTTTTGTTTTTTTAATTCACTTGAACTGCCATCGCTCCTGCTTGTATTTGAGTATTTATTCCATGCTGTTCAAAACAAATACAGCAGAAAAAAAAATAGTTAAAAACATTGATGCTTGAAGATGGTATCAAGTAGAAATTTCAACATAAAAATCAAAAGACAGCAAGCAAACAGATCTCACCTGTTCAAGAAAACATTTCCAAAGCGACTGAGTTTGCGGAATGGCTTCTTAGGATCAACAACCAGGGCATTTCCAGGAATACTTCCTTCTGAATCTCCATACATCACAGCAATAAAAGAATCCGTGGTAGGCTCCGGACCTATCCGCATGCCTGGAAAGTCTTGTTCGAGCAGGTATCTAGAGATGGAGAATACATGAAATAACAGAATGAATGACTGGGAACCATGGCAAAAGCAAATATCTATAATCCGCTTGAAAAAAATCCCAAGGACATACACACGCTACATTAATAAAATTACATTTTTTTTTGATGCATTTCATTATTTCCATTAACGGGGGGGGGGGGGGGGGGGGGGGGAATTGAATTCCAGCTTTTCACAACAACCAGGTAAAAAAATTAAGTAAATCCCTTCACATAAACAGGGTGGGAAGTATGCCTTCAACTGCAGGACCTGAACCATTGAAGTGGATGCTTCTACCAATGATTCCAGTGATGTAGGTTACACAAGACCTTGATGCTTTTCTGTGTGTTTTCAAGTCTATACAAGTGCTGCTGGTACTAAAAGGGAGCAGTCTGACACAGCACAAGAGCAGAATCAGTTTGCTGACAGATCTAACCCTTCAATGAACTCAGTATGATTTTACTCACTTTAACTCACCTTACCACCGGTTGAGATAACACAGTTATGAGGCAATATAGTTACATCTGCTTGGGAGTGAGGAAAGGACTTTTTTCTTTTGACCCACATATCAAAAAGTAATTCTTAACTGGGTCAGACCTGTGGAACTCAAGGCCTAACAGCACCATGCTTCCAAAAGGCACCAAGTCAGGCAGCACTGTGCAAAGAGAAACCATCTTGAATCTCCCTTTGAGTAGTCCACTGCGAGACGCAGACAGCACAAACTTAACGGACCAAGGCTGATACACCAAGTCTTGCCTTCTCAAACAACAAGGTCTCAAACAAAGGGCACGGGTATTTAAATGCTAAAATTTAATGGAACCGGAGCCTGTATTTACAGAAAAAGTGTGCCTGCATCCCTTCCTGGATGGCCTGTGAAAAGCAAGAGAAGCCCCAAGCCTATTGAGCAAGCCTCCAGCTTACACCATTCCTCCCACCTACACTATGTCAACTGCCACTTTTCAAAACCAGAAGCTTAACTTTAAAGCATGAGTGCTATTCTTGTCATTCACAACAACGGCACCATCTTGAAAATGTTCACCTCAAGACTAAAGCAAAATTGTTTTCAAGTATGCTGTAATGTGACATTACATGAGCATTAAAATTATCCAATCAACTCAAGTTGTCTCGTATTTTTTCATTCCACGGGTTCCATACCACCCTAAAGTTCTTAAAAAAACACCAAACCCAATTTTAACCAACTACAGTTGCACTTTTTACATAATCAAAGCTGGATACAAATGAGAATTCTTCAGGCACAAGTAATAGTCCTACATTCAATGACAGCACCAATTAGGTTTGAGTACATCTATATTAACATCAGTCTTTGAATAACAGGTTTGTTCTGGCTCTTAATCCAACAGCAGTATACCTGCTCTTGCTATCATTTCATAAACCAATACTGATCTGAGAGGACTTGCACGCTGCAAAAAACGTTCTATAAAGTGTCTGTACTTGCTGAACAATCTGTTTGTCATTAAATTCAATACCCAAACATCACAGACTTCATAGATAGTGCACACAAACTGAATTTAAGGAACTAAATATTTACTACACGTCAAAGATCTTTTTCCACTAGCCTTAGCAAACTGGCTCAAATCAGCTCAACCTATGAGATTTCCCGCAGCTTTTTGCTTCCAAACAAATAAAAAAAAAGTACCAATGCTAAAAATTGTGGAAAAGGAGGAACATAAGAACAATCATGCCAGAACATGCCAAAGTCAATTGTTCTACTTCTTGAATAAGCTTTACCTAATGCACAGAACAGGGAAATACTAACCTGTCTCCAAAAGGCAAAAAAACAACACTTAAACCTCTCTGCACATGCAGGAGTGTACAATGCAGCAGATCCTTCATCGTATGAAGCAGACCACTTAACAAAATGAAGACAAAACTCATTTGATGGCTCAGCAGTTGAATCCTTTATGCATGGAAACCCAGGACTTTCAAGTGTTGTAGCAAACAGCTAAACACCTGAAACGTAAAAGCGTGTTCCTCACTCCTCACGGAAAACCACTGCAGACTAGAGCCCTCTAGAATGGGATGCAAAGGCTAACTCACAAGAGCCACTACAATTTTCCAGACTGGACTTCTCCACAGCATTGATTTTGAAAGATCAATTATACTTTTATCTTCTAAAATAACTTGCCATGATAAAATGTTCTACTCCAAAGTTTCTCAATTCTGTTCTTCCTCATTGCCCTTCTTTTAAAAGGGAAAGGATCTCTGTGAGACTTGTAACTAAGCTCTTCTCTTGATATGAATTGTCATTCCCAGATTTCTGCTGACAGAAGCAGCAATTCATAAGGTGGCAACACATACGACAAGAAGCTCCCAGAGCAGCACTAGAGAACATTGTACTGAATCAAATGCACACGAGAAGTCCCAGAAAATTACATGATGGGATCTGAATGCAGGATAACACACCTCCAGGGTAACAGGATAATTGCTATCTATCATAAGCTCATGAGCCTGCCAGGCATGGTTATGGACATTCAGTGGTGGTGGTCTGTTAGATGACTAAAAAAAAAAATTATCTCATGGCCTGCTCATGGAGTTGCTGCACAGGTAACACTAGCAGGATTTACAAAGAGTTGGCGGTGTGGAGAAGTGGAGCAACTTTCAGGATTTCCAACATCTGCATTTTCAGCTAAGAACTCAAACAATGCAAATTCAGGCTAGCTGCTTACTGAAATGACTAAACAAGAATAAAGTGCTACTGAACTGCAATGATACTTCCAAGTTAACATCACAGATGCAACTTTTAAGACCAGGCTTTTTTAGTGTTAACAATCCAGGAAGGCAAGATCTCCTTCCAAATACCTAGTCCCACCCAACGGTCACAGTGCTGAGCCTTCAACAGGCACAGGAAACACCTTGCAAGGCAGGTATTTTCCATTAAGACTGGCTTGCAGTTGCGCATCAAGAGGCAGTACAGACTAAAATAAACCCTAGTTCTTGACCGCTGGCTGTACAAGCTATATCACGCTTCCTCTCAGCATGAAAATATGAGTTTTACTTAGCCACACAAAAGGGATTAGCAGTCTTCTGTAAACTGAAAAGCTGCAAATGGTTTTGCACAGTATGCTACATCAACACAGGAAAATACCTGGATTTTCAGCATCCACAACTGCATGTCCTTCTCAGGAATTTTCAACAGAGAGGGAGTTCAAGAAAGTTCACAGGAAGAATACTTAAAAATAGCAAACATCCCCAAGACAGTCTAGATCAAACAACAGACATCCTGTTGTCTCTTTTCCTTTTGTTTTTACCTGGGTTATAACCTTTCCACTTTGCCAATAAACATTCATCTATGTTCCTTTGCAAGATCTATAGCCAGACTGTGGGAAACTGGCTTATGAAGTTCCAGACATAGCAAAGATTACTCACAGTTGCGGATACTGATAATAATCTGAAGTCTAAATGCTTTAGCTAAGCCACACAAATGCATGAACACAGGTGAGCTGGACAGAGCAGCACTGGGCAGGGATACCACGTGAATCGTGGGGAGACAAATTCAAGTCTCCTTTCCTAAGGCTGCTCACCTCCGTACTACATACTGCACCAAATCCTCTGCATTTTTTTTAAACACAACAAAACTAGCGGATGTTTGCTTTAGTTTAAGAATTCTGCTCCAAGTGACTCCAACAAAACTCTCATGTAGAGCTAGTAAAGGAGAAGTTCCAGCTTTCACCTGAAGAAATTAAGCAGGACCTTTTTCCCTCAGAAGAAATAGATGCAGCCCATTCTTGCCATACAAGCAATTGCACGCTACTTGCAGACTCCAGATATTACGCAGACTAAAGGGTGCTTTCACAAAACCCAGCTCTGGTTGAGTTAAGTAGAAGGAAGTTTACCATTTTAGCCTCTGAGTAATACCTGTGAGCAACGCAAAAGCACAGCCTGGCAAGCTGAGGAATTTACTTCTGGTTTTCCTCATCTCAGTAAGTTCTTTCAAAAAAAAGTCAGTCTCTTACACTTTTAAAATAGGAAAACTGTTAACAAGTTAAACATTCTTAGACTAGAAGTTTAATTCATTGTTAGAAGGAAAGAAAAAGGTCAGCAACTACAAACCCGCACTGACCAGCTCCTATCTCTTTCATACACTACAGTTCTCCTCTCCTGTCCCCTCTTTCCCCACTTCTTTCTCTAAAGCAGCCAGGAGAAATCGAGAGAATTACAGAAGCTGCAAGGCCAAACAGCTCACATGCAAGATAAGCATTTGGCTCTCACCCATCCTCCCACCCCATTAAAAACAATCAGACAAGTATTAACATTCGGGCCTGGATATATTTGTTCGAATTGTCAGCAGCATCAGACGGTTAAATAAAACAGTATCACCACGCTACACTGTAAGCCAGCAAACTGGCTGGCTTCACTGCATTGTTCCAAGTGCAAAGAGGATAAACAGCATCAAGTGAAAAAAACAGAAAAGCTGTTAGAAACCCGGAAGCATTTGTTCACGTATCTTAATCCCCAGGGACATTCAGTCATTGCGAGACCAGTGTTTTCCATGCAGACTTAGTGGAAGGAACTGGGTGGATGTGGATGTGTCAGAGGTATGAAAATGTGAAGTTCTCACGATAATGTCCCAATCAAAGTAAATCCCAAATGAGTATCTGTCAGCTAAACAGAATTGTCATGTACACACATAAACCTAACAGTAAACACTTAAGGAGATCTAGTATGCCCTCCTGACTACACAATGGAGAAATATGGAACAAAAAGCTGTTTTAATTTAAAATAATGTTTGCTTGTTAAAAGGCTAGCAGGGAAAAAAACACAGTCCAACTTCATTTTAAGAAAAACTATCTACAATAAACCTGGAACTATAACAATTTTGAGAGTGTATGACATTTTTCCATAGGAAATTCAGCCTATCAGAGGGGAAATTTATTTGTGGCTGACCTGAACACTACAGTATTTACCCACGTCGTCTTCTTAGTCTTGCCTTCAGCATACAAGCACTTCACTTTTTTGCTTTTCTTTTCTCCTCTAAATTGGATTTTGAGTAACAGTCACTGTGATACCATTGTCTAAGTTGCTGCCCATCTTGAATGGAGCAATTTCTCATGCCAATTCAGTCAATTATTACCTATTCTTTAGCAAACACTGATGTAATGAATGTTCATCATGGTGAGGTCAGACTGTTAGAAGCAGTAACAGCTGTTCTATTACTGACTGGGGCTCAACTGTCAATTCCTGTCTTCTCCAATACCTAGCAAGGGATTAAACCACTCTGCAATCTACCTAAAATGGGGACAGGAGAAAGGGGTAAGTGGGTGAAAAGAAGGGCACATCACAGTAGAAGCCATTTCCTCCACAGAGTCAGGTATTTTTAAAAAATGCACGAGAAAACATCTTTGAAAACTTTCTCTCTGTCAAATTTGTCTGGTCATCTTTGCCCAGCCATGACCAATGCTAAAAAAGCTGGAAAGAGCTGGAATAAATTATACTTTATTTTCTCATTCAGACTGTACATTAATACCAATAAACCCTGTTGCTCAGTATTTTATGGTTAAGGTGACAAGTTCCTCACAAAGCAACAGTACCAAGAACACATCTAAGCACTGCAAGGAATAGCAACGTTTCGAATCGCAATATTGACTTGCACTCCAGTCAAATATGGGCATCTGTCAAGGACAGAGAAGTTGAATGTCCATAAATCAAGAACGTTGTGTTCTCATCCACGACAGAAAGTTTCCTATGAATTGCAAATGACACAGCAACTCAGCTGACAGGCAGAACAGGTTCCGGTACGTACCGATCTGGGGCCGCGTTACGCATGCTCTCAGCGTCCCCTGTCCATACGCCAGGTAACAACAGTTCTGTGGATATATCTACAGACTAACAAAGCAACTGTCATTTTAAAGAACAAAATGAATCAGCACGGCTAGAGAAGTGGTAGGAAAACCCAAATCACCTTCCCCACAAACATACACCCTCTTGTGACTACCTTTATGGATCCTGAAACTAAGATTGTCTGCTTTTCATTATAGCCCTATTTTTGTTTTCGAAATACTACTCTGAGCAAAACCACTTTAAGTGTTTGCAGGAGTTCAGTAATAATCAGTAAAGAACCAAGTTCAACTTCAAGCTTCCAATTAGCTAGTTGTAAAACCAGAAAAGAAATATGATTAGCTCTGCAAACATCTGTAAAGCTCTCAGGTGAGTAAAGGTAAACATCGCTCTTTTGCACTGTAAAAAGAAAACAGTGTTATGGCACGGCTGCCTGCAACCTTTGGAACCGAAAGAGGAACATTTGTAAAATTTACATAAGGACTATAATGAATTTCAGATACAATAAAAATTCGATCCAAGTGACCACTTGGTGTCTTTTACTGAGTTTTGTATAACTTTACACTGATTTGTAAGGGGCCTGTAAGAGGCAAATGCACTCAAATATATGAAAAATATTCACAAGGTCATAATAACCAAGGCGCACTTCAGCTTCCTAAAATCAGTGACTAACAAGCAATAGGAAAGCCAGGAAAGACAAAACGCTGCAACGGCGGCGGCACTGTCCAGCTGCCTTATTAGTGATATGGTTTGTTCATTGCGACTGACTGAGAGTTTGGGGAAAAAAAACGCACCTTCAGGACACCGTGTGTTTTTTGCCCAAAACCGCTGTCACGCTTCTCTCTTACCTCCACATCCAATCCACGCCTTACACTACTCTTGGGAAAGCGGGAGGAGATTAAGGTTAAACGGTCTGCGATAGCCGAAGCCCCGACGCCGCTTCACCGCGAAGTGCCTGTTTTCCCTTTGAAACAACTTCAGTGATTAGAAATAATAATAAAAAAAGCTAAGAGGAAGTGGACACGGAGGCTACACTTTCTCAGCAGAAGATGAAATCGAGATGCTGTTTTTCGGCAGGAAGTTGGCGGAAGAGTTACCGAGCGCGTAACGGTCTCGGGAGCGGCTCCCACCCCCGACGCGGCGCGGAGCCTCCTCGGCAGGGGCACCGGCCGCGCCCCCGCTGCCCCCGCCAGCCGGCCCCGCTGTGGAGCCGCCATCACCGGGCCGGGCGCTGCCCCGCACGGCAGAGCTGGCGTTACGGCACGGCAGGAGCTGAGCGGGGGTCGCCGGGCGGGCGGGGCCGGGCCGGGCCGGGCCCCGGCGGCCTCGGGCGGGAGAACCGCGCGGCACCGGGGGTCGCCTACCGGATGAAGGTGGTCTTGCCGGTGCTGTACTGGCCCACCAGCAGCACCATGGGCTTGTTCTCGAAGTCGGCCTCCTCCAGGGCGGGCGAGTGGAAGTCATGGAAGCGGTAGTGCTCCTCCAGCGGCAGCAGCTTGCGGAGGTAGAGGTCCCGCAGCCCCCCCGTCACCGTCCGCACCACATCGCCGCCGCCGCCGCGCTCCCGCCCGCCGCCCTGCTTCCCCAGCCAGGTGAACATCCCGCCGCCCGAGCCGCCGCCGCCGCCGCCTCGCCGCGCAGGCAGCCGCGGGGCGGGCGCGCAGACCCGGCCCCGGCCTCGGGCCCGGCCTCGGGGCGGCGCCAGCAGCGGGGCCGCGCGGGGCCGGGCGGCGCCCGTTTCGCGGGGGTTGTCGCCGCGGGGCCGGGTGGCTGCGGACGTGTGTTGTGAGGGGGATGTTGCTGTGTTTTTTTTTCCGAATCGGATGAAAAATTTTACTTATTTTGGCCACCGATCCGCCGCGGGAGGTTGTCTGCACCCGCTGCGCCTCCGCGGTAGAATTTCAGCGCCTTGAAGTGAAATCCGGAAGAAACGCTTTGACAGCTCGATCTGAAGAGAGAATCGCCCAAATGCTTGTCGTGTTTTTCTGGTGATGGCTGCCGTCTTGGGACGCCGGAGAAGTGTGTGACTAAGCGCCGCGGGGGTTAGCTACCACATTAGGCAACTATTTTAAACACAGTGAACATTCCTAGTATAACGTTGGAATTTCGCTGTGGGACGTGCGTAGGAGATACGGCCGCTAGTTTTAACACAGAACGGTAGGGGAGGGAAGGGACCTCTGTGGGTCATCTAGTCCAACCCCCCTGCCGAAGCAGGGTCACCTACAGCAGGCTGCACAGGACCTTGTCCAGGCGGGTCTTGAGTATCTCCGGAGAAGGAGACTCCACAACCTCCCTGGGCAGCCTGTTCCAGTGCTCCGTCACCCTCAGAGGGAAGAAGTTCTTCCTTATGTTCAGATGGAACGTCCTATGCTTCAGTATGTGCCCATTGCCCCTTGTCCTGTCGCTGGGCACTACTGAAAAGAGTCTGGCCCCGTCCTCCTGACACCCACCCTTGAGATATAAGCATTTATGAGATCCCCTCCCAGCCTTCTCCAGGCTAAACAAGCCCAGCTCCCTCAGCCTTTCCTCATAGGAGAGATGCTCCAGCCCACCGATCATCTTCATAGCCCTCCTCTGGACTCTGGACGTCCAGATATTGTATTAAGCCATGTGGGAGAAACACCTTTTCCATTGATTTTACAAGAGATTTTGATGGAATACACAATAACACATTCACTAAAACACTGAAGGAATCAGAAAATAAATATTTTGTTTCTCTGACATAAAAGTTTGTGCTCACTCACTACTTAGAAAAAAAAAATCTTGGGCTCTCAGTTAAAAACTAAGGAGGAGGGCAATTCTTTTGCTAAAATCTGTGTGTAAACATTATCTTTTGTGTTACACACTTATGACCTTGGGTTCTCTGCAACATCCTTAGCATTTAAATCTTTTTGCTGGTCCAGCACATCTACTGATTCACATATTTAGCTATGTACCTTTCTTCTCTCTAATTTCCATCTCAAATACTATCTTTTCTCTATATGCTCCAGCTCTTTTCTGAATACATCAGCAGGCTTAGATGTGCCATTTCCATCTCCCTCCTCACCATGCTGTTCCTCAAAGAACAGATGTTAGGCTTTAATAATGCTCATTTCTGAACATTTAACCACGCTGCCTTTTCTTGGTTCCTTGCTTCACATTTTATTTAGGGCTGTGCATGTGTTTTGCAACTCTTTTGTTGCAATTTCCATGCTGAGTCTAAAGATTTTATACCGTTTCATGTAGGGTCTTGCTGACTGGCTTCCTCATTTTTTTAAATCCCCTTGTTATAAATTGGTTTTGCATTCCTCTCATTTTCATGACTTTTCTCCATAGGTTAATCCATAGGTAATTAACTTATGCTTGCAGTTACATCTTCTCCTTGTTACTTCAGTAATTTCTTTAAAATTACTGTTGTATTACCACATTTTTAGGAGTTCTGACTACTCCTGATCATTTATTATCTGAAAAAATAACTGAGCTGTGGAAAAGGTAAGTACTGCAGTCTGGCTTGAGATCGCTTTCCCACTCATATTTGGTGCGTTGCATATTTAGTGACGGGAGAACATCACAGAAAGAAGGCAGGTACAGTCTCAGACTGTCCTCCCAGTTCCCCTGGGAACTGATGATTCCGTGCAGGACTGAGGCAGATGTGGAGCCTTTGTAGTTTTTAGTCCTTAAAAATTTTCCTGTGAATGCACGAATCAGTTTTTCTGAACTCATAAATTTTTGTCAACAACGACATCCAGGGTGAAAGAGGTCTGCAACTTAATTACATGTGTGCAGAACTGCCTTGCTTTGCTAGCTTTGAACCTGCTGCTTGCTAGTTTTGCCTGATCTCCTCCAGGTCTTGTGTGAGAAGAGAGGTCACTCCCTGTTCATCTGCCACAGGGTGCTCCAGGTTTCATAGATCTCCCTGTTCTCTGCCTTTCACTCCTGTTGTCTTTTTTCTAGGTTGCAGATTCCTTATCTGTTTGCCCGTTGTGTGGAAGCTGTTCCACCTCTTTGATCAGCCCTGCCATTTTCCCCTGTATTCTTGTGGAGTATAGAGAACTCACAGACACTGAATGATTATTTCATGTTTGCTTTTTGAAATGGGGTAAAGTGTTCATTGTTCTCCGTGACCCTTCGTGGCTGCTAGAGAGCTGCAGGAAGGGCAGGGAAGTGTTTGCACTCACACACCTCATTCTGCTCCGCTCCAGACTTCCTGCCTAAGTGCTTCCTGCTGTCAGTTGGATAATTTTTGCCCTTCAGACAATAAAGCTCTAACTTTATACGGGAACCTGGGAGTGCTTCCAAATTCCCAGGTCTGGCTGTGCCCTCTGGCTACATCCCATCCCGTGTTGCAATGAGATCCAGCATGCGTCAGCATGACTGCCATCTTTGCTCTCTCGTTTCCATGGGAGGTAAACCCTGGGCATGTAGCCTGTACAGGAGCTGTACGGGCTCCGGTAGTATGCACCACAGGCAGGCATTCACTGACTTAAGTGGTAAACAAGAGGATTATGTCTCTGTGCACCACCTAGGAGGTGACCCTGGACCTTGAGGGCAAAGGGATCTCTAAGGCTTCCATTTTTGGCCCACAATAACAGAATCTCTTGACAAAAGATGCTACAGCAGAACTGTGGAGCAGGGAAACCTGTAGGAAACATGGGCTTGTAGATACAAGGTGTCTAATAAATAAATCAGTAGCATTGAATAAAAGTTAATTTAGAAAAAGAATAAATGGAGACCTGGGATTCTATCTGTCAAAAAACCAGACTGCTTACTTGAAAGGAGCCACGTCAATGTGATGACCAAAGGTCAGAAAGTTGAAGGTTGGTATTCTGTTAACTTCAGTTGCAATACTCTACAGCAAGTTGAAAATCACATTTGGGTGAGTAATATTAGGTATACAATTTTAGATCTGCTTTGCCTGTTTCTTGTGTCTTTTCAGATGTAATATTCTCAAAAACTTTAAAGCTTTAAACCTTTGTTATGTATCAATAAAATTTAAATCCATCTTAATAAAATAAATTAGCATGAGTTCATGCTTGTAGAGATGGGTCTTAAATGTAATCCTAAACTCAAGAGGTCCCAGGATCCTGGGGCCGTTGACATCTAGGTCTGGAGCAGGCATGATTTCTTCAATAATTTTTCAGAAGCTGTGAAAGAAGTCAGCATGTTGTCTTTAATCATCTCGCTAGTAGAAGAAGCACCACCTAAAAGAAATGGCTTTGACACACATTTGCTGTGAAAAATGTTGATTTGCTGTAACTCTGATTGTAAAAAAAGTGTTTTATTATATAAAGTTTAATATTTATTTACATTCACATAAGGACTCCTTAGTTCATGAAAGGGCTTCTTGGTTTTGTTTTACGGACAATGGATTTTGTTCTCTGCTGCATTTCTGGAGTGACAATCCTCTCTTTTTATAGCACAGGTAGAGCACAAACTCGGTCAATGTAAACTTCCTCACGCTTCCCTGTCCAAGCATTTCGGCCTTGGCCTGAAGGGTCACTGCTGCAAGCACAATGGAGCACAGGCTCACCTAGCCACACTCCTGAGGCTGTCAATAAGGGAAGCACATTAATTCATTGAGGAAGAGGTCTGCTTTTTGTGTTTATTCCCATCACTGACAAAGAGGCTTTAGCATTTTTCATGGCAAACGAAGAGCTATACTTAGTATTCTTTGGCTTTTCTTCACTTGCTAATCAAACTACTTTTTTTCTTCATGGACAGGACTCATAGATATTTTATTTCGTATTCCCTGGTGCTGGGCAGTTGGCCAAATGCTGGGTTCCCTCTCTATCAGACACACACATACCATCCCCACTGGGTGGTTTTTGCAGTGGTTGCGCTTTCTTTTGCTGTTTTTTCCGCTCCACAGCAGTACGCAAGGCCTGAAGAATCAAATCTTTATTGTTCTGGACATTGTAGTAACATAGGTTCACCAGTTTGTCAAAATCTTCCTCAGAGTAACTCAGATTGTTTATGTTATATGGACCATAGGTACTGGCAACATCAACATCACCCTCTGCCATCTCTGAGGGACTACGCTTCACACCTAAGGGACAAAAAGTCACTTGGTTAATTAGCAAAAGGCGATTAGGGTCTGGGTGTTTCTCACGCATGCATACACAGTGGATAACAACCCCAAATTTTCCCTTCACAGGTGGTTTGTTGCTAGGATATGTAGTTGGCAGTGAGAGGTGGAGAAGCTGGTGGTGGGGAGGAGAGTAGGGGTTGTCCTGGATACTCTTGGAGATGCCAAAAGGAGTAGCTCCTCTCCTGAGCATAGGAGGGTTAGACTCCCTGCCTCCTCCTCCAGCCTCAGGACGAGCCATCAGTGTGGTCCCCAGGTCCCACCCTGGTGCTCTCAGGGCTCTCGCAGCCCACTTTGCTGCTGTCACCCAGCCATCGCAGCACCCTACGCTTCTAGGTAGGGTGCAAGTAAATGGGAATTACTCTTTCTCTCTTTCCCCCACCTTTTCCCAAAGCAGACAACTACAGCAAGGACCTCGTGACAGCATCGTTTCTTTCAGGGCAGTGGGTCTGAAACCCCTGCCACTTTCTGTGCCTTCCAGCTTCAACTGTACATCGTGTTATTTCCCTCATTACTATGCTTTCATGCTTTCAGAAATAGGCTGCTGGAAATCCATGCATTTCAGTGATTCAAGCTTTCCAAAAGCACACCTGCTTTCTCAGCAACCTGACAAATCTTCTTTCACCCAGCACAACCTAGCACATGTCCTAGCACAACCTGCTACATGAAGTCTTGGTTCCTACTGGGAAGAATTATCAAAAATACAGAAAACAGGCCTTAAAAACTAGGTTCTTTTATCTAAAGCGAGAGACTTCACAGTGCCGTTATCTGGACATATCCTGGAAGAAGATAGCACAAATATTTAATGTAATTTCCTTGAGGTACCTACTATTATAAAAAACTACAGGGTTTATGTAACCTCAACAGTGAGAGTGAACCTGATATTCCCTGAATCACTAAGTTTTGGCAGGGATACTGAAAGAACATTTCAGGTCCCTTTCATCATCCCAGGACATATGCATCACAGATCCAGCCAAAATAATTAGGCAGGTAATCCCACAAGTGTCACCTCTGGAAATACTAGATTCATAGTATCTTAGGAATTGAGACAAATTAAATTAACTTATTTATTTTAATTCATTTGACAGTAGGAACCAGATACAAAGCTAATCCAGAAGTTTATCTGCAGGCTGTCACAGAGAAAACAGTCATAGGGACCTCCATAGGGAGAAAAATACCCAAAGCTTACCATGGGAATTGCAAATCTCAACAAATACATGGATGCAGAAGATGCAAAACACATCTCACTTGTTTTTCTAGGACCTGCATAAGTCACTTGTGATTCAAAAGAACAGCTGATCTCCATTTGGACCCTGCTGTCTGCTCTAGACAGTGACACCATGAGTGATTTTAATTTAGCTGCTGTTTTGGACACACCGTCACATACTGAGTTGGTGGAAATACATCTGTACACTAAACTCAGTAGATGCAACATGCACCCTCTGAGCTGAGGCTGCGTTTATGTGATATACTCGGTGCACAGTAGGCAGACTTGCCCTTCCTGAACTTAGCAAAGGCGAGCACTCTCTGCCTGCACTCAGTGTAAGAAGCTCACTTGGCCATATTAATTTTTGCTCTGCATCGATGGGACACAGCATGGGCAGGCTGAACTTCAAACCTGTTGAACAACAGTTCTTAGAAGGGAAGAGGTCAATTAATTTGGGTAGATTCTGCAGATTCCTGGACTTCGGTATATGCCTTTGACTACTAAAGGACAGCTGAGGATCCTACCCCTGGCCCAGAGACCTGAAGATGTGGAGATCCACTGCTGTGCGCTAGCCTGTACGCCTGACATGAGGGCTCACACATGTTTTTTCCTTTCTTGTCATTCCCACAGACCCCTCGATTTTTTGAAAGCTGGCATGAGGGAAAGAGAGCAGTAACAACCCAGAAATGGTAGGTAGTACTGTCAGGGTTAGATAACACAGGTTAACACAGACAGTAAATATAATGCTTGATCCCTCCTCAACGCAGATGAGAGAGCATCAGAGACAAGAGCATTTTTGTATCAGCCTCCAGTAAGACCATCACATTGGCAAGAGGGTGTTACCGTAGTGAACAGTCACCCTCCACAGCCATAGGTAGCTGCCCCACCTGTACCAAGGCAGGGAAGCAGGCATTGGAAAACGTCAGGATCTCTCTTACTGACAGGACCACATGCATTTGGGGAATCTTCTCTAACAACGTTGATCTAACAACATTAGAACGGCTTTGCAGGGAGAGTTACGAGCAACTGGTACCACTCAAGTGAAGCAGTCTAAGCCTCACACAGAGAATTTCCTTGCTACTTGACCATGGAATATTCTAACCACTGCAGAACTAACCCAGCTGGAATATGTCAGTTTTACTAGTTTGCTGCCCTGTCTCTGAATTCGCTTGGCTGAACAAGCTGATGGGTGAGCTGGCTATGGAAAAACTGCCCGTCATGTGATTGAACTAATACTTCACATGCTGTACAATCTAGATTTGGGCTAGGTGTTACGTGGTTCTGTAACACTATAAATTAAGCTGATCTCTGCCTGTCACTACCAAAAGGCAGACATCCATTCCTAGCCTCCCAGGACTTTCTGGATCATCAGTCTTGCTGCTGTGGAGATCGGGTCTCAGCTGCAAGGTGGCAACCCTCCCAAGAAACTGCATGGGCCAAGCACTTCCATGTCAGCTCAGCTGAGACTTCACCTGCGGAGGCCTGACAAGGACCTCTCGCCTTCTGTTCAGTCTCAGCTTGCAGTGACCAGCTGAACTGGTTTGGCAGCACAAGTTTACCGCAAGTGTATGTAATATGCAGACATCATGAAGATCTTCATATATGTCTTCTACATACCTAGTAACACACCTGTTTAGATTCTCTCATAATTTATGTTGACATGTACCATCTGCACATCGTCTGATGTACACCTGATATTAGATAGCTGAGTTAACCACAGCATCCCTGGGTTCTGGAAATTACTGAGGGGGAGAGGGGAGGCAAACTCCCTCACAGAGCAGTACAGAAGCTAATTCTCAGTTCCTGTTCTAGTTCTTCGTCCTTGTCCTTGCTCTAATTCTTTCTACAAAGGGCATCTGCAGAAACCAGCCCTTCAGTTACCTAATCAGTGTTAAGAGTTGGGTAGAATGGTGTGTGTACCTGTGTGAGTACCCTGACACTATTGGAATCCTGTTCAAAACCCCAGTCGCATAACTCAAATGTGCAATGAACTCAATTCAGAATATCTACAAAGCAAAAGTACCATATGATTTTTTATGATTGCTTCAAAAAAAAAAAGGAAAAGAATTAATACAATTGGGACAATAGTTTCTGCATTTGTTTGGTCATTAAGTGTACCATATACCAGCCTAGAACTTTTGGTTTTCAGTATACTGTGGTGCTTTGAAGTGATTGAAAAATAACTGTTCTCACAGCATTAGTTAGGAATTTTATCATCTGGAGAAGGAGTAATTGAGACTTTTGGCACCAACAGAGGTAGTATGGCATTGTGCAAAACAGTACCAAGACTTAGAATTCATCTATTTTGAAGTGACTGGCAATGTTGCTATTGAAACTCTTTACGTTTCAAAGCAGGACTCACTGAAGTGAGCAGAAACTGTCAGGATGGCTCAGTGCTGTATTTTCATCACTTTGCTAGTTCACACTTTTGTTTTCAAGGCTATCTGCCTAACTGTAAGCCTGGAAGTTATTTTAAACAATGAAATCCTTAGATTCCCCTGAGCATTCTCTAACAGGAAAGGATGACAAGTATGAGAGGAAATAACCCTACTAATTTCTGCTACTACTGATAAGGAGAATAGACTTCTCATCAGTAAACTCTACAATCTATCTATGAAAAGCCAAAAAAAAAATAAAAATCTGAAGAGTGGCATATGTGCCAAAGGCTGATTGCAGCTGCTGCTCTACTGGCCAGGAAAAATTACTTGTTTTAAGCTTCTTGGTATGTTTCGGATCTAAGTAAGGAGAGTCTGAGTCTGTGTTTACAGTATAATCTGAAGAACAGATACTGCACAGTAAAAAAGAGAAAGAAGGCAGCCGCTGTCACTGTTAATGTGATGGATAGCTGTTAACTTACCAGGTGCTTTGTATTCCCTGAAGGTGTCATCTACTAGAGGGAAAAATACCACAATAGGTGTTTCTGGGCTCTCCTTGTCACCAACAATGTAGCATTCCTTCAGATGTGGGATTTCCTGATCATCTGGCACCTTTGTAGGGAAAGGAATTCCCTGTTTCGCAAAGTATTTAGAGGCTTCTTTCAGGGTCTGGTTGCCACAATAGGAAAACAAAACAAAACAAAAGAAAACATCAGAACATATGGTAAGCACTGTGAATTTGACCAAAACCCAATTTCACTGGGAATGTTTGCAGGCTAAGGGCCAAGTTCTGACAGATTATGGCGCATACTCAGCTTAGGTGTAGACTATATATGGAACCAAGACCTGGAAGGCCAGAGTGAAGTGGGAAGGATGTGGGTCCACATGCCTGTCTTTGAAAGCCTACATCCCACATTTGGATATTAAAAATGCTGCCTTTAAACAACTTCTTATTCCTAAGGAAATTAAAGTTCCTAAATACAAACTGTTCTTGCATTTATTTGTGTATCTGGTCTTCTGCATCAATCCCTTCTATTGTTACAGCTGTATTGTCCTGAGTGTACCTTTTCCCATGCATAAGAATATGTATGATTGCATTAAGAAGTCTTAGACAATTTTTAAATGCATTTAGTGTCTTTCATTCTACATACGACTGCCTTCAAATCCACTAAAACATATTTACACATAAAAATGTGCAGATGCAGTTTACTAAATGCTTACTTCCTTATAACACTTGTACTGTTCAGTAAAGGTGTGTGACCCTGGTAAATTGTTAGCTTATTTACACTTCCCAGATACTGGGGAAAAAAAGTTTCTGTGAGTAGAGTATCAGCTATTCTGGGAACTCAGTGATGAAACAGAGAAATCAGTGAAGAAGAGTGTACAATGCTCACCACTTGCTGGGAACCTGAACTGTAGTTGAAATGCAAAATGACATCCACTTTCCTTTCCGGTCTCATAAGGGGCGGGTAACTCGTAGCAAAGGCAAATGCGGTGTCAATCAGGATGAGGTAGTCTGTTGCTCCTGTCAGATGGTTGGGCTGAGAGTCAAGCTCACAGTCTAGAAAAGAAGCATTTTTTTTTCAGGGGTTGTGCTCAATGCAAGAGCTGTGCTGAGAGAAGTCGACTGTTATCAGAGAGAGAATTCGGATTTTCTTGGTTCTTAGGCCTACCTATATAGCTGATAGTTGCAGCTCAGTAATTTCTCAGTTCCTCATCTGGCTTCCTCTTTTCACTATTTACTCTGCAGTTTCGTTGTCTTTTCCTTTTTCCTTTTTTTCCTCTAATTAAAAGGGATTAAGTTGGGGCTCAGGAGAATAAGCTTGATTCCATCTTTTGATTTTGTGTGTGACTTCGATCAGGTCATGAGTCTTGGGGTTTTTTTTAACATGGAAAAAATTAAAATGACACCTCACTGTCTCAACACACTAAAGACTGAAGATACTTGGTGCCTTGCACACCACAAGAACAGGCACACAGCTATTAAGGTACATGAAAGTTCTGGTACCAGACTGAACACAAATTCCCAAACTGGGTAATAGGGTTACAAAGGTCATATCTTACTAACAAGTAAAAAAGATTACATGAAATGGGGCTCCGCCCACATCCCTTGAGTACTGGCTAGGCAAGAGACAGCACGGGATGACACCATTGCCATGCCACAAGCATGCAGGCTGGCTGGCTGTCGCATCAGCAGACATGTGCTGGTTGACTAATCAGGGTCTTTCTCATCTGTCAGTTGCCAGTCTTCATCAATTTTCTAAGAACTTACTTCTGAAGCCTCTTCCGCTAGCTAGTTTCAGCATTTGGTAACAAACAGTTTCAAATACTAGCAGAGGATGGGAACAGAACAAAAAGGCAGTCGGCTTGATAATCTCTTAGCATTGTTTCTTTTTCACAAGGAAGATTTAAAATATAACTAATAGCAGGGTGCTATTACCATACCTTTCCATTTGGAAAACTTGCTCTCTAGGTAGTTGTTGTTCATCTGGAGACCCTTCAGGAAGTTATAGATTTCTGAAGCTGCTGGACGTACCATGGCAACATCACGGAAAATGTCTGAAAAGCTGTCAGTGGGACAAACCACTCGAGTTTCCAGCTCATTTGGTCTTGTAGGGCATAGGGTTTCGTCATCTGCAGAAGAAGGAATAAGAGTTCTTGTATGTGGTTTCATTGTTGAGGTCAGTCTGTGCAATCATGATTTGTTTTAACACATTTGGCAAAACTTGAACTTCCAGGATCTCCGCAAATCTCACAATTTTTCGGCTAAACTTTGAAAAATCAATTTCTTCTTCTCAGTCCACAGTGGTAAAGGTGTAGTTTCTACTGTAAATGAGTCCATCTTACCTACTGTAACTTCCTTTGCTTTTCTATGATTTTGCCCACTACAATAATTAATCCCTGCATTTACCCTGTCTTTCTCTGCTGCTTCACGCTACAAGTTATGTCTCAGCCACACAAATAAAAAAGGCAAATGCAAATAATGTTCCTTACTAGCAAATGCAAGTTCCTTGTTTTAATGACCAGAAACTACCCCCTATAAGTTAAGTGCAAGAAGATGAAATAAATCACACTTTGTACTACATTTCACTTTCTTCTCATCTTTTTTCTGTCTTGTGTGTTTCTCCTTGAAATCCCACCCTGCGAATCTTTCTTAGTTTGGTAGCATGTTTTGCAAATCTCATCCTTAGGACTAGTGTGGAATGACTTCTGATAGTACTGAAGTTTGTAGTCATGCTTTGTAGACTCCAGAGAGGCAAGCATGGTGATTGCTCTTGTTTCTGTGAAGCCTTATGCCATACTCCAACTTCCAAGAGAGGAACTGGAAGACTGTGGATTGCTAGAGGAGGCCTACAGCCTTTCCTATTCTACAGTGATATTTTTCTCCAGTTTTACCCTTGTGATTTGAAAATGATGCAGAAGAGGGCCATTCTGTCTTTTTTTTTTTTCCTGTGACAGATCCCATGGATTCTTTTCTCACACAACTGAAATAATTGCCATACTGCAATACTTGGCATCAATTTCTGTCTGGATTACAGCAACCCATGGAGAGGGAACTCCACAAGGCTTTAAAAAATCCAGTGAGAGAATAGCAACAACGAGTGTAACAAAAAAGATAAAATAAAATAAAATAAAATAACATAATCGCATAAGAATAACCCACCTATGTCAGTAATTTTGTCTCGGGTCCATTTGTGCCAGAAGTCTTCTGAATGAATGTTTATATACCAAGCATCCATAAGATTCAAGGAAAATACACTGCTCCAGATCCCTGTGGCATAGGATATATTTGACAGAAAGTACCTCAGTAAAGACCTGGAAGCATTTTCACTCACAATGACCTTCAGTACCATCTGCATTCTCCAGCAAGCATTATTCATTATATCATCTTAGTTAGCAAATAAAAGGTAATGTCTTTATGAATTGGTATATGAATCCATAATTTATACAGAGAATCTAATTTATTGGCAGATATGAAGAGGGCTGGTAGTATTTTCAGTGTACTTGCTAACACATTCATTTTTGCTATGTAGCAAATAACATTTTGTCAAGTGCATCTTAATACCTTCCCTCAACATTTCTTATTGCTCAAGTTTCCAGCATATGTAATGCTAAATGTTTTACCTGGAGCATAATCCTGTTACAGGTATGCAGTTTTCTTGCAGGACTGTCAACCACAAAACATTCAAGATTCATACACTAATATCCTTTAGAATAAGTGAATTGACTGAGAGGTTTTTAAAATAGAAAGTGTAAATGTAGAAGTCTTTGGATTTGTATTCAGATTTTTGAGGGTTTAGGGCATATTCAACATTTTCACGTTCCTCCTTCTACAAACAGATGCAGCAAACCTGATGGCAGTACAGACTGCTGCCTACCTGCAGACTTTCAGGCTGAGAACACACCGTTCCCTGGTATGGTTACACGTGCCAGGTGTGCAATGGTGCCTTCCTGAACCCTCCGAACTGTAGGACTAAACCTGGCACTCTGGGGAGGAGCAGGGTGATGGACAGAGTGATCCACCAGAGCAGCCCGGCAAATGCCTGGGCCAACAACGCCACCCTGCAGTCAGAGGGACGCGCTTGGCCATGCAGGAAAGAGCTGCAGGACCTACACCATTAGGCCCCGCTCTGCTCAAGGGCTGCAGTGCAAAGGAATTTGCTGAAAACCTGGTAAATAACTGCGTTGTTGAAGTAAATAACACTGCCTGAATGAGGGGACCCTGGGTCGTTGGCAGGGAACAGGGACAGAAATGTCCCAGCGTTGCTCTAGAGCAGGGAAGAAGAAGATGCTGAGGTGGGAGGTGTAGGACAGGGGCTGGTGACCTGCCAGCATTTCTGACCACTGAAGAGGAGACCTGGGTCCCTTGTTTGACATTGCTGCTGGGGACAGGGACGTTCTGACTGCTCCCTACACCTCACCACTAGCTGTAGTGAAATCTCCACACAGGCAAATAGTTTTAACTTCTCAAAAAAACCCTGAAACTTCCTTTATGCAATTGGTGGAAGTAGGAAGAACAATGAGGCAGGAGATTGCTTTCACAAAGGGTAAAAAAGATTTCCTTACTGCTTGTGCTGTTCTTCTGTGAGAGAGGGAAAAAAGGTAAATATTATGATCTGTTTGCACTCTGGAATGGAAGTGTTATCCTGGAGGATTAATCAGGGTTAGCTGTGGCAGGAACATTGCAGATGAAAGGCTGCATTTTGGAGACTCGGGTTGCAGAAGAGACTAATGATTTAACTTAGAGGCAATGTTACACAACTTTTGTTGCTGACAAAGACATGTAAGCATTGTGAAGGCCTCATGTCAATAAGCGTAAGCACATACAAAATTGAATCTGCTCAGCTGAATAAAATTGCAGAGAAAATAAAAAATCCTGCAGATAGTGACCTGTTCTCAGTTCTAATATTTTACCATATACTGATCCTGGAAGATGATAAATATACTAACTCTTTCATTTCAGATGAGAGGTTTGCACAGGAGTGGGTTATATTATATTACATTACATTTCCATGGAGCAACAAATCACCTTCCAAAAAGCATATTCTGGATTCTGGGATTTTCTTCATCAGCCGACCCATGAAGAACTCGCTACCAAAATTTTCTGCATGAATGAAGGCGCCGTATTTTGGGAATCCTACTTCGTAAGGAGTGAATTCCACCCATTCTGAAAGAAAAAGCACAAGACAGACTGATTACAGCAGCAGAGCACAAATTAGTTGAATAAAACTTGTGATATTGTCCAGATTAAAGCAGACTTGTTTCTAACTAACACACTTTGCAAACAGACATTTTATTCAGTGTGCATTTCACAGTGTTAAACATGTTGAACGTTGTCCTCCTACATCTACATTTCTCTACAAATTTTGGATTTCTGAGGTAATTTAGCAGGTAATTTCGTGATAATGTCCTCCATCATACTGCTTTTGATCCTGAAAGCAGCTGAATATACTAACAAATTCAAAACTTTAACTATTAAAATTCTGCTCTGAGGTGGATTGGCCCTTTAGAGAATTTGTGCATTGCACTGACTTCTTTACCTAGTCCTAAATTAACCCCTGTTGAGATTAAATGTTAAATGCAATTCTGGAGTATTATTACCTCTAAAATCCTGGTCGCTGATTTTATCCTTCACATTGATAGAGAGGTAGATGGGCAGGGGATTCTGACCCTGATTTATTGCCTGCTGCTGATCTGTGAGCTTATGGAAGTCCTCCTGTTTTGAAGAAGGACAGTAGCTGAGGACAGTTGGATGACACAAAGAGTCTCCCAAATCGTCTAAGCCTGGGCTCTGACAACGCAGTGCATGCCGGACTCCAACTAGGATGTTTCCCACTAAATTCATATGCTGAAAAAATTCTGAGATTTCAATGGTAGGAAGAAAATGTTGTTATTCACGTTATTTATTTCAGAAAAATGTCTGGAAATATTTGAAAAGCACTCTTGGAATGACATATTTCATTCAGAAAGAGTAACCACTGCCCTGACTGCCCAGAAAATCATCTTTTCCTCAGACCTGTGACAGAGCCAAGCCTCAGACAGAGTTAATATTCAGTAAGCCTTGACCTTTACTGCTTCTGCTGCGGAGCATCTTGCACAGTCAGGCAGGGTGGAAAAGGCAGGAAGTTTTGGGACCTGTGCCAAGGCTTGAGAGGGTGCTGAATTCAGATCCTCCTCGAAGGTGCTCCCCCTCTCGGGGTCACCCCTTGGAAGGATGGCTGGGCCATCGGTGCTACGTGGCTTCCCTTGAGCTGTGCTGATCCAGGGGACGGGGCTGTGACACTGCAGGGACACTCACAGCTCCCTGCTGAGCCACCCCTAGGGAGTCTCTGCCACTATGCTGTGCTTAGGCAGTAGAAATTTGCATGTGTGGGGGGTTATTTGTATTATGGAGGGATATTTTCTCTTTCTTAAGTATAAATGGCCTATTGGGAAAGAAATATTCTCAAATACTGAAATAGAGTCTGAGCATTGCCTTTTGGTGGAAATGTTTACAGGGTGACATGATCTCCTCAGCAACACAGAGATACTGCCTTTGATTTTGTGTTTGTGATTTTTCTTTGACTTGTCACACTGTGCAGCTCTGTTTTAAAAGAACAATAGGATTTATATTTAAATATTTACACATTAATTAATTTTAAAGTTGCTATGCTAGAAGTTTTCCATTATTTCTCTTTATTCCCACCCTATTTGTACCAGGTGTGATGTTAAGAACTGCATAATACTGCCAACAAACACAAAGAGTGATATCACCAAGGTATGTGCTTTGGGCACTTATCTAGAAAACAAACAAGCAAACAAGCAAAAAACCCCTTTTCTATAAGGGTGGCGAAACACTGGCACAGGTTGCCCAGAGACATTGTGAAGTCTTCGCCTGTGGAGATATTCAAAAGTCTGTGGTCTTGGGCAGCCAGCTCTAGCTGGCTTTGCTCTAGCAGGGCTGTTGGACAAGACGAAGCTCCAGATGTCCCTTCCAATCTCAACCATTTCTTCATCTACTGTCTGCCCTCACTGCTGTAGCCACTACATACGCAAATCTGAAAAGAAAGGTGCTGCGATTGTACCTTTTCATGTAGCATAGTTTCAATGATGAGTCCCCACAGATCTGTGAAACATATCTGATGTCCTTCCTGTTTCCTCTGGTGCAACTCTTTCAGATAGTATTTCAGACGATCGGGAGCAAAACAGGTAAAGAACTTATTTTTGAGCACATGCTTTCGAGCATCATTGAGTGCTTCCTTAAGATCCTTTTGGGACCAGTCAGGATCTTCATACAAGTTTGACATGGTCCTGAAAAAGAAAGAAACACAAAGGTGTGAGTTCTGAATAACAGCTTTGGGAAGTTATAGAGGTTCATGTATCATGCCTTGATTTACATGAAAAAGTGTGTGTGTGTGTGTGTGGTGCCACCCACATATTTAATCAGGACTGAATTAATTCCAGATGCTGGCAAATATCCAATGAAGGAAACACGAAAAAGCCACAGCAGCAGAAGAAAGCCCTTTCTTGATAGTAAAGATGATACAACTCTTCAGATCACTTCTTGACATCACTTCCAGAAAATTCCTATGAAGACTTTGATCATCTTGGCCTTACCATGTTGCGCCAGATAAACCAGTGATGTATGAGACACAGTCCAAGACTTTCAGTTCCTGCACGCTGAGAAGGTGAGCATACATGGCCGTCAGAGCTCTGGTTCCACCGCCCGTTGTCATGATTGCCACCACAGGTACCTGTTCAATCCCAAAATACATGCGTTTAATGGAATGGTGTGGAAAGGGAGAGAGACATCACTGATTAGAAAAGAGAACTTTGCAGCAGTGAGACAGTAATACAGATGCTGCATGCTGCAAGAAGAAGAAAGACTTGAATTAATAATGGGGCATAGAAGGAGCAAGAAATACTTCATGTTTCTTCTGCCAAGTAGCTGTGCATTAGGACATGAAATCCATCCTCTCAAAAATCACATTTTCAGTGCTCTGTTGCAAAACCAGTAACACAGACCAGCAAAAAACTAGAGGGAATGGTACCTCTTACCATCTGAACCAGATTCTTATCAGATGCAATAGACAAGAAAATATAGGTGCTGTTTCCACGTGAGCAGTAGTGATCTCTCTGTTAAAGATCACTACAGCTGATTTCTACTATTGTATGATTATTTCACAGGCCATACTAGATGTATCATGACTGATGAGTTTAAGAGCACAGACCAATTCACATTGCCTGAGATGAGAGGCTGATGACACCATTCTCTTTTACAGTTGCTGGAGGGAAAGAGGAACTGTATTCACGCCACCTACCACGTATGTACATACAATACTAGGTATGCAGGAGAGCTACAATTACTTCTGTCTGTGCTGATACAGAAATCCAGGGTCTGGTAGTCTCAGAAAAAGTATTAATCTGTAAATATGGATTGGCTCAGTTAACAGTAAAGATAGCTACCATGCATTGTGGTGAGTTCATCTCTTGTGTAAATCATCAGGAGACTCTTGGGAGATTGTTCTGCAGGGAAGTATGGGTGCCTCTACATCAGAGGGGAAGGAAAAGGCGTGTGACTTAGTGCTGGCATTTAAAGGCAAGGTCTTGTGTGTCAAAGCTCCAGCTGTGAAAAAAACACCTGCTGACCTCAGTTTAGGGCAAAACGAAGAAAATTTGCCATTTCTACATCTGTATTCAAGCTTCACACTGCAGTCGCAAAGGTATCATTAAAAAAGAGAAACCTGATTTTTCCCAGCCTTGGACACAGAATCACAGAATCACAGAATGGTAGGGGTTGGAAGGGACCTCTGTGGGTCATCTAGTCCAACCCTCCTGCCGAAGCAGGGTCACCTACAGTAGGCTGCAGAGGACCTTGTCCAGGTGGGTCTTGAATATCTCCAGAGAAGGAGAATCCACAGCCTCCCTGGGCAGCCTGTTGCCGTGCTCCGTCACCCTCAGAGGGAAGAAGTTCTTCCTCATGTTCAGATGGAACTTCCTCTGCTTCAGTTTGTGCTCATTGCCCTTTGTCCTGTCGCTGGGCACCACTGAAAAGAGTTTGGCCCCATCCTCCTGACACCCGCCCTTGAGATATTTGTAAGCATATATTAGGTCCTCTCGCAGCCTTCTCTTCTTCAGGCTGAACAAGCCCAGCTCCCTCAGCCTCTCCTCGTAGGAGAGATGCTCCAGTCCCCTCACCATCCTTGTAGCCCTCGGCTGGACTCTCTCCAGTAGCTCCTCATCTTTCTTGAAGTGGGGAGCCCAGAACTGGACAGAGTACTCCAGATGAGGCCTCACTAGGGCAGTGTAGAGGGGAAGGAGAACCTCCCTCGACCTGCCACACTCCTCTTAATGCACCCCAGGATCCCATTAGCTTTCTTGGCAGCTAGGGCACACTGCTGGCTCATGGTTAACCTGTTGTCCACCAGGACACCCAATTCCCTCTCCACAGAGATGCTCTCCAGCAGGTCCACCCCAAGCCTGTACTGATGCATGGGGTTGTTCCTCCCCAGGTGCAGGACCCTACATTTGCCTTTGTTGAACCTCATCAGGTTCCTCTCTGCCCAACTTTCCAGCCTGTCCAGGTCACGCTGATTGGCAGCACAGCCTTCTGGTGTATCTACCACTCCTCCCAGTTTGGTGTCATAAGCAAACATGCTCTGTTATTGTTCCCGTTTGTCAAGTGAGTGCACACTCTAACTACAGCAGATGATGAAGTCAGACTGGCAGCAAGCTGTACACACACAATGGAAGTCTAAATGCCAGCACAAAAGGTACAAAAAAATAAAGTCCAGTTTGAACCATGAGGGAAAGAACTGCTGAATCAATGGTTTGGATCTGGTCGAGATGACTGTGGGGCCTAAAAGAAGCTTTGGCTTTGGTCCTGAGAGCACCTAGCCCTTCTCTGTAGACTGCAGTTACTGTGCAGACTGCTACTTAATGCAAAGCTAGATCCCATAACAACAAAGCTACAGGTTTTTATTAGTGTTGCCTATGAGTACTCATTTCTTCCCTAGAATAGAGAAAAGAAGGCTTGCACATAAAATTTCCCCATCACCTGGAAGCCTGTTTTCAGGATATGGTTTAGTAGGCATGCTAGTGCTGGGTTGACAGTTGGGCTTGATGATCGTAGAGGTGTTTTCCAACCTTTATGATTCTATGACTCTATGATTGTAAATTGAACACAAATGCTATATTTTGATACCCAGCTGTAGAGAAAGTGTTGAATATTTAGGTCTCAGATACCTCATCATCCTGCAAGTCCGCCTCCAGCTGGAGAACATCCTTCAGAGCGGCTGCAACCACCTTCTTCCTTTTGCAAATGAAATCCTGTTCCTGGGAACACAGGTCAAACCCCAGGCGTACATCTAGGTCTTTCTGGCTGCAACAGAGAATGAAGTATCTCACATCATATTTATAGTCGAATTCAGCATTTTAATAGCTGCTACTTCGTACATAGACATGCCTTCACCATCAGGTCTATATACAGCAAAGCAGGAAGAGAGGAAATGTTTGAGTTGGTTCCTGGAAAACAACAGTATGTCTTCCTTTGGACTGAGAGGGTTACTTTGCTTCCTCCTTTCCAAAGATGCCTGAAACTAAATATAGGTACAAGAAACAAAATTGTTCCCTTTCAGACACAAAGCTAGAAGCCTGCAGAGGGCAGTGTGTTAAAGGTGGATTTTAAACACAGCTTCAAAAGTTAGGCAAGCTTCCCCTGATATCTGCGATTTGTGGACTGAAGTTGTGAACTTTCATGTTCGGATGGGTTTTTTGTGTGTGCGTATATGGTCATTTATGGGTATTTATAAGCACGGCAGTTGCAGTTTGGAAGCTGCTATAAAAATCTTTCTTAGGTGTGGTAAGGAAGAAGTTTTCAAATGACATCTGTAAACTGCATGTTTACTGAAAGTAAACAGCATGACAGAAGATGCATTTTCTTTTGTAAGGGAAGAGAACTTCCTACATAATGTAACATATTCATCTTATCACTTTTACTAAGGCCTTAACCACAATGCAAAATACACAGTATGTTTCCTTGGTTTAAAAATAAGCAATCATTTGATTAAGTTCATTTGCGTTTATCTCTTTGAGTCAAAGTTAAAAACTGAATGCAGGTACATTTATTATTTCTTATTTTTTCATGTCCTAGAGTGACCAGACACTCTGACTTTGGTCTTTTAGCTCTTTTGTCTGAGCTCAGGAAACAGAAAGGCTTCTTTCAAGTAGTTTTGAAATGCTACTTTCACTGAAAGTCTGCATTTGACAATAATTTGTAGAGGTATCAAAGAGTGTCTACTCTTTTCTATAGTGGCCCTTAGCACAAAATTTTGATTGCAGCAAAATATTCACAGAAAATTGGCATGATCTTTATAAAATCTTTTCTTGACTCACTGTATAGTCCCATTACATAAACTCACGGTCCCTCTCTGTATTGTGTACAGAGTCCATTTCATTTTACAGTCTGAAATGAGGATGAGCCAGCATTCAGGACACAGGCAGTAACAAAGGGACTGGAACTTGATTGACAACTATCCAAATTCAAAGAACCGAGGAGAAAAACACAGAAGGAAGACAAATAAAATAACTTACCATTTTTTCACCTCGAGGTGTAAATCAAATTTTCTGTGCTGAAGATCAGAAAGGTTAAACAATGAATATTGATATTTTGTTTAAAACAGTAATTTTTCCCCACTCAGGAAGAGTCATAACTCTTTTCGGTCATCATTACATCTACAAAGCTCTGAACCTCAGTAAACTGAGACTAGGAGAGAGACTGTCCTCTCAGTGTTTCATTAGTACCCAGAGGTGTGCACCAATTTAACAAGTAAAGACTTTGGTATTGTCATCCATAGTCTGCATCTTTTCTTGCTCTTTCTACACTCAGGAGTAGCTTGCTCTGGTACTGCTTAGCTACACAAATAAATAGCAGAAGAGCTACAGTGCTACACCTCACCTCCCTGGAAGGGTTTGCTGTTAAACACTGGTCTTGAAACTAAAGTACACACCAATGTGAGATACAAGGGGAAGCCAAAGAGGCCAAGCACCCCATGAGTATGGCTGAGTGTGCTGCCGGGTTTGCCTCCTGTGGCAGTGTGCCAGGCTGCAGCTTCACGCTTCTGTCCTATTGTCACCTGGTGACCTCCAGCCTGGTTAAGTACATGGACAATAGAAGAAGAATGAGCAATAGCTTAGACATTTTTCTTCTTCCTCCTTCTCCCCTGGATTTCCCATTTTGTTTTGCTCGAAACAATTTACTTCACTATGTATCATCCTAAATTCAAAGGAGTTTAGAAGAAAACCATCTCTATAGAGAGAGAGGTGGTCTTTGGTTTCTGCTACTTTGGAACCAGCAACAGTTTCTAAAAGCTTGCAAAGGAATGCCCATGGCCAGTGGACACTTACCTCGCCGACTACTTCCTGCTCGGTGGGGAGTGACTTCAGAGGGAGGGTCAGGGAGACGCCTATGCTCCTTCTTGCTCCACATGGCATGCAACCACACTGAAAAGGAGCACGGAGTGCTTTTTGGTTAAGACAGAAACGTTCTCCTCTTGCCGCCTACTCACACATAAAGGTGAGATCATAGTACTGTCTGTGTGGTCTACCATGTTCTGGGGTAACGTACAAAGGTGGGAAGCCTCCTCTTCTTGGTGAGTGCAACATCCAGGGAGGGTTGCTTGTATTTGGCATAGTGGAAGAAAGTGGGATGTGGGAGAGGGGAGCGGGAGTCACAGCCCAGTGAAACTCTCTGTGTTTCTTCAAAGGATCCTCTCACTGTAAGGGTTAGCTCATTCTCTAAAACAATGAGAAAAAATGCACACAAAAGTTACTTCTAATTGCAAAAAAGAGAGAAAGGGAAAAACAGAAGCAAAAGGTAACTTTGGATAAATCCCTTCTCCTCTTCCTTTGTATTTGGAAAGCTGTCTTCTGAAAGTGATCCAAGGCCCAAATATTACTTTGGTTGTATCTTTATAATGGGCTGAATAAGAAGCCAGATATAAGTGTGATGTGAATGGCACTGATTTTTAGACTGCTGCATTTCTATTGCAGTTGCATCATCACACAGTAAATCCAACCAAGTACCTTGCATTGCAAATCATCCTCATCCCAGCCCAAGAAATGAGCAACAGAAGTTCTCAATCCCCTCAAATAAGATGTGACTCTGCAGCAGATGACCCTGTTGATGTGAAGAGATAAACTAATCCTACCGGTGTGTGTTATGCATGCTCTGAAATTGCCTACCAGATCCATCCCCTCAAGGGATGTGGGCAGAGGAACTTCTAGGTTCTGGATCTCGATCAGGGTCAGGCAGGAGCCAGCTGCTGAGTGGCTAAGCCCTGCAAAAAATAAGGTGTTTCTGTGCATATGCAGAAGTCAAACTGTCAGAGATCCTGAGGGAAGTTAAGGCCATGGACTATCATGCCTAGGGAAGTGAGCGTATTCAGGCTTTAGCAGCACTACAGCAGATGATGATTTCAGTATCTCAGCTTGGGGTTTGGATACCTTCTGTACAAGCAACTCATATTGTTTCTAGTCTGGCACAAGGCTCCCCATGAAGTCAGAACCTTGAACTTACACCTGCTGCAGAATGGGTGTCATTCCCTGCTGCAAAGTTTTTACAAATCACCTCAGATATGGTCAATTACAGCCTTAGTATCTGGATGATGTTAGAGAGGGCAAAATCACTAATATTCAGTTAAATAATTAATAAGCTTACTTGAAAATTGCTTCTTTTTCATCCTGCTGTCCAAGTGAACTTCCAAGCAGGCTACTTCACGGCACTAGAATAGACATGATGTGGACAGAGAATTAGATGACTTATCCCGCCATCTCAGCAGCAGCGCTGGCAGATGTTGGAAGGGTCATTGTAGGAAGGGTCACTGCTTAAAAGTATGGGCCAGATATTTTGGAGACTTCTGCCAGACCAGTGAAAGTGTGAATTAACTTCATTGTCATGTGGGAAGATGGTGCTGTGCTAAACACATTCTAATTTTCAATGGATGCAGACAAAACAAGGGAAAATAATAGCTGTCTGAAGGGTTCTCTAGGATCACACTGGGCTCCTCAAAGATAAAGCTCCTAAAAGAAAAAGTATCTCTAAAGAATGAGGACTTGCAATATTTCCCTCACTGCCATCGTAGTCAGCTAAGGTAAGGAATGATGTGGGAAAGAATACAAGGGAATAAAGCAAATAATATTTTACCACCATTGCCCCATTTGTGGTGATGGTTTCAGGAGGATCCCGGCTAGAAAACAAGAACAAATAATATGCATTTTATAAACAACAGAATCTGGATACTGTCCTGAACAGGACACATTTTTCTCTCAAATTTTTTTAAATTTGCTCCTTCCTGTTGTTTGTAGAGGTATGCTCCCTTTACACTAGATGCCACATAACTACCTAGCAGAAATAATTCAACTGCAATCAAGCACCTGGAAAGTACTTGTAACAGCCTTACCAGCACAAATATGTCATAGAATGGGTAGCAACATTCTCCTCAGCCATCAGCTGCCCGTCGAATCCTCTCCAGAAAATCTAGAGACTCACTGCAGTGGGATTTATCAGCCCCAGCAAATAGTACAACTCTGAACTATGAAAGTAATACATAAATTTTCAGAGAAAGTCACAGAATTAAAAAGTCTGAACTCATTCTCCACTTACTAGCATTTTCCTTTCTTACAATGATTTGCTGATGCACACATTAAGTTTGGAGAAAGGGTGAATCTGGCTGTTAAGATAATACTGAATGTACAGAAGGTTTCCCTGCACTGGTGCACCACTCCAAGCTGCTCCCATAATAATGGGTTTTTTTACTCACATGCTCTCCAGTACAAACTCAACTTCCAGCTCCTCCGTCCTCTGAAAATGAAATTAAAAAAAAAGTAAAGCAATCTCAATTGGCATGTGCAGACTTTTGCAAATTGACCTTCATTTTTGCAAGCGCAGTTTCTTTTACGCTTTAATGAGTAACAATATCTGTTTCATGATTGCTATTGTCAGCATAAGAGGACAGAAGCAGCTTTTTCTTCCTCAAGGAAAAGAAGATCTCAATTGTACTAGCAGAACAAAGGGTGTATGGTGCTCACAAGTCTCCCTAGTGAACCTTTATTTCTCTCACTTTTTTCCCTGCCAGCTTCCACGTACTGAACATGATATGCTAAGACTTAGTGTTTAGTAAAATATTGTGGAAACAGGCCGTTCCCCTGTCCTCATATTGTTTTTCTTTTTATAATCTTTGCGAGGAATAAATAAACTCTGTCATTTGCTATCAGATTATTTAAAGGGCAAAACTTGCCTAAAACTGCATCTGCTCTGGGGCTTGGGAATTTCTCCATAATCTGTGCCGGACGAAACTGACAGGATTTTGAGAAGGCTGTCTATTTTGTCACTGGTGTGCAGTTTCCAAGATTTTAATAAATTCCATTACATATTTACCACCAAGGTGGTCCTGGTGGTAAAAGACAGAAGAGACAGCACACCTCTTTTATCAGAGGGGAAAGAATGGACATCAAGATGTATTAAATGCCTGACTGAGCTCTTACCTGTGGATTTAGTTGGAATGTCATAAACACTCTTTCCCCAGGGGGGATTTTAGCTATATCAAAAAGCACAATTGCGTGGTCATCATCTTGAATGATGTCATCATCAGAAATAGTAATTTCAAGAACGTTCTGGGAAAAGAAATGAAAAAAGTCCAATTTGTTAGCATGTACTCAAGAAGTATGACATTCTGCAGCTCTTCCAGGTTCAGTGCCCGCTTTACAGAGAGCAAATAGAAAAGTATTGATGACAAAATGTCACAAGGAAACGTAAGAAAATTAGTATAATTTTTATAAGAAACAGCTTCTAGTCTCGTCAGTTAAGGCCGAACTGAGATTTCTCTTGGGTCACCTTTTATGCTTTTAAGTAGCTCTCACCAAAAATGCAATATTTTAGGAAGGAGTATGGATAGTCAGGAGTCCTATATTGACCCTTACCAGCAGGGACAACAGAGGTCACTTCATATCAATAACCACCTTTCTATGTCCTAGGGCTTTCCACTTTCAGCCACCTGTTCATAGGTATTTGAGCGTAATTGTCACCAGCAAATAGAGTAAAGATCTTAATCATACTAGAATTTAGCAGCTTCATGGCGTTGATATGCCATTATTTCATGTCCTCTCAGGGAAAGATGTGTTTTTCTATTATAGTGTTGCTTTATATTTTCATTTCATAGTTTCTTTGTGCGGCCACTCTGTCATTGGACCCATCAGCCTTTTCCAGGAAGGCCAGACTCACATTATTAGTATATAAATAATAAGTATCTGTTAGGAGGGAAGTGGATTCCAGCAAAAGACAAAATTTTTTTGCTCCAGCCTGCTAGGGGAATTTTAAGTAATCTCAGAAAGGCATTAGAAGACGTGACATCCTGTTTTGAGCTAAACCAAAAGAAGCTACATAGAGATGAGATGAAGAAGAGAATTTTTGGTTGTGCACCTTGACTTGTCTCTGTATCCGGAAGTAGAAAGTTTCGTTCCACACAGGATTTCTGCAGTTTTTGATGGTTTTGGTGTGGTATTTTTCATCCGAAGCAGTTGGCAACCAGAGGCTCACATAGCAATCAGATTGGCTTACTGTAGAAACATAGGCACAAAATATCTAGCAGTGGAGACAAAGTAGAGGCATTGAAATCCTCTGTAGCTTGAACATGGATGAGAGGTGGCCAGTTCTTTCTGATATACATCATCCAAACCAGGAAGATAGAAATCACACAGCCAGATAAAATGAATTTGTTGTTCATCACACCACCATTTTTAATAAGCAGTGTATTGAGTAACTACGCACAAACCTATACATCTAAAAAAATACAATCCTAGTCGGTCAATAGAACAATATGAATAGCCAGGAGTCTTATATTGCCCCTTATCAACATTATTTCATCTCTCTGCAAGTTTGACAGGAGGAGAAACTGTGACTGATGCAGCAGAGAGTGAGCCTTGGACCCTGAGAGAGATTGGGCATAAAGTGTGTCTGTAGAAATTTAGTGTTGTGACAAATCTTAAAAGAATCAAGTCTGAGTCTGATTCAGAGAATAAATGTCTGGCATACCTGGTTATTAACTCTTCACAATAGAAAATTAATTATTTCCGCTACCTAGAGCATTATCTCCGTAGGTGGGGTAGGAAGGGAGAGGCCTGCCAGCAGTACAATTGCTTCTTCAGGAGGTCAGTATGTTGCTGGAGCCTTTTCCTGGTGTTTACTGATGCCTGAAAGACCTGGAAGATATTTCCTACTCCACAACTCTTCCCAGGAAAAATGAAGTGGCAGAAAGGATTTGGATCTTGTGGATGAAGGGAGTGAGCCTGCTCTTACTATAGGGGATCATCTCCCATAGATCATGAGCCAAGCAAACACCAAAGAGATTCTCAGACCTTGGGTAGGAACTTCTCCAGAGGCAACTGGAAGGGCTGATCCATCCTGTTCTGTAAACACAGTCCTTGGTGAAAAAAGAGGAGAAGGGGAGAAGTCTGGTCCCATGGCAGACAATAGAGATTACCTCATGAGCAGAGAGATGAACACTTACTATCAGTAAGCATGTCACAGGTCTTGGGTCAGTTCCTCAGGGTTAAAAGATAGTTCATCCTGGTGTCTTTGCTCAGGATATCAGATATATTGCTTTGGTATATTTTGCCTAAATATAAGGTGTTGCCTGAAATCAAGAGGCCCTGTGACTGGGACACCCGTGAAGGACGAAGCCTGTCAGACAGGGAGATTCCCAGGTAACTCTTCATGCTGAATCTGAAGGAATTTTTTGACACCTCCACGAGTTTTCCCTCATAAAGGATGTCTCTCAGATGTCTACATAATTGAAGTGACAGGATATTACATTGACTTTGGCAATTACCAGTATAAGATTCCATTTACAACATGTGGGACGGCTGTGATTACAGATCTGGCTGATAACTGAAACATCTCCCCTCACTGTACTGTCTGATGACCTGCTGAACTGTGACATACTCATCCTGATAAGTCATATCGCTGCCTCTGATCTACCATTTCTCAAGAGCACATAGGAAGCCTATACAAAAACCAAGAACCAAACGTGACTTCAGGCTGTCTCCACCATCCTTCCTCTCATTAACGCACTTACCACTGCTGCTCTTGAGTGTTCTGAAAACACGAGTCAGTGTCCCCAAAACTGCCAAAGTGGCTGAGGTTGGATGTACTTGAGAAATGTTAATCTGATCCGAGACAGAATTTCTCTCCTTTGTGGTTTCTGGTGATCATAGGATGCAGGAAGGACACATTTCTATATTTTTGCTGTAGTTGCAAAGGCCAATTCTTTTATTTTCCTTTCTTCTTCCTAACGAAAACTGAGATGCTCTATCCTTCTTTCAGTTCCAGCTTTCAACCACACAGTGTATGAAACAAGACTCATGATAGAACTGAGAAATCTGTCAGTGCTAAAACTCTGAGCTAAGCATGAATCAACAGCCACAGCATTTACAAATTTCTTCTGTTACTGTTTTATCTGGACTTTACTGATTTGCTGGAGTGTTTTCTTTGACAAACATTTTCATGAGGCTACTTTCTAAAATTATTTTTCCATATGTGTGTTGATTTCATAAATATTTACTTAAAACAAGCTATCGACAATTCTTGTCATGCTGATGAAGTACAGGCTAAACAAATGGACAGTGAGGTGGATTAAAATCTGGCTGAACTACCAGGCTCAAAGGACTGTGATCAGCAACACAAAGTCCAGCTGGAGGCCAGTCACTGGTGGTGTACGCCAGGGGCTGATACTGGTGCCAATGCTGTTCAGCATCTTTATTAACAATGCAAATGGTGGGACAGAGTGCACCTTCAGCGTCTGCAGGTGGTACAAAATTGGGAGGAGTGGTTGGCACACCAGATGGCTGTGTTGCCATTCAGAGGGACCTGGACAGCCTGGAGAACTGAGCCAACATGAGCTTTGTGAAGTTCAGCAGGGGAAAAGTGAAGTCCTGCACATGAGGAAGAATAACCTCATGCCCCAGGACAGTCTGGGGGCTGGTCGGCTGGGGAGCAGCTCTGCAGAGAAGGACCTGTGCATTTTGGGAGACACCAGGTTGAACATGAGCTGGCAATGTGCCCTGGTGGCAAACAAAACCAACAGAGTCCTGGGCTGATTTAGGAGGAGTGTTGCCAGCAGGTGGAGGGTGATCGTTTCTCTCTACTCAGCACTGGAAAGGCCACATTTCTGGGTTCCCCAGTACAAGAGACGTAAGGACATAATAGAGTGAAGTCTAGCAAAACTCCACAAAGAAGATGGGAGGACTGAAGCATCTGCCATATAGGGAGAGGCTGAGAGAGCTGTGACTCTTCAGCCTGGAGCAGAGAAGGCTCACGGAGATCTTATCAATATATGTAAATACCTGATCTGGCAAGGGGAGAGGGAAATAAAGAAGTCAGAGCCAGACGTGTCTCAGTGGTACCCAGTGAAAGGTAAGAGGCAACGGACACAAACCAAAATAGAGAAAGTCCCATTTAAATATAAGGAAAAAAAATTTCTGACGTGAGGGTGGTCAAACACTGCCATAGGTTGCCGAGAGAAGTTGTGAAGTATGTGTCCTTGGAGATGTTCAAAACCCGACTGCACATGCTTCTGAGCAACCTGCTATAGCTGACCCTGCTTCAAGCGTCAGCTGTTCCCCATGCTGTGACTCTGACTGAGTTTATGTATTTCTGTAGAAGTGGCAGTTCACTGGAAGCCAGGCTAAGCTCTGAGACAAACAGTGAGACAACTCAAAAATAGCAGGATAGGTGGATGTCTGCTGAATACTGTGAAGACTATGATACCCTCAAGTGGGAGCACTTGAAATGACTAACCAGCTTTTTTTGCCCCCTCTTATCCCTGAAAAAAATGTACAAAAGAGCTACTGAAAATCTTCCAGTTTATTCATTGCTACCTGGGAGCTAATACAAAGAAATACATTTGCATTTTCTTTATGGTCTAATTTTAATGTAATTGCTGGGGATCATTAGCAATTTCATGCCATGCTAGGCCCTTACTTCAGTGCGTGTGTTGCAACTTCATTCCCTGATAACATGTCACCCCATGTGGATGCTAAGACATCGGAACTCACAGTCTCTTTGAAAGTCAATGTTAAATGACTCTCATATCCTTTCCCAGTTTTGAACTTCTTCTGATTCAATTGCATTGGTGTGTTGGTGGGACTATTCCTTATCTCTGTCTTCAAGCTAAAGATGGACTAAAAATTCAGGACTGAACTGAGAAGTTCAGAACTGCAACCAGCTGTTTGCTGCTCTGTGAAAGTGCAGGTCTGTGACGTGTTCCTGAAATGAACCATCACATGCTAAAATCATTCATCTCCATCACAAGTAAGAAGAAAATTACAGCACTGAAAAGCAAAGCAAGAAGAAAAACTAGTCTCATAAAAACTATGAATGTAAACTATAAAATCTCATCTGTCCTGTTACTGCATTTCATAATGCCGAAAAGAAAAAATAGTTTTCTCCTCGTGAATTCATCTCCACCTGCACAGACAGGTTCCCCTTGAATCTGAGTTTACTACAGTTCACCTAAAAGGGAGAGGAGAGCCAATCCCATTTCTCAATCATCAGATAGAGAGAGCCCGCAAAAGTGTTGGAGTAACTGTAGGTATATGAAATGGGCGAACTGATCCATTGAGGAGAAGTGGGGTTCTTTCTTTCTGTTTTAATATTTTCCTTTGTGTGAAAACAGATACAATCATTGCCAAGCTCCGCCAGCATGTGTTGTTTACAGGCAAAGGTGTAACATCAGATGTCAGGATAAGCTGGGACTCCATCCCAGGCTTGCGAAACACACATCCCACGGATCTTGAGATGCATGCTTAAAAACACCCAGGATCAAGCTGGGTGCACACGGTAGTGAGGAATGTCAAAGGAAGTATATACAAAGCGACATGCTCTGAAACCAGGATTTGGCAAGTAAGTCAAGGAAAAAAATAAAAACTTGAATGGCCAAAGGACCTGGCGTGACTGCACTCGCAACAAACTGAGATAAAATCAGGGAAATGGAGCATGTTTTAGCCAAGTGGAGATGATCAGAAACATGAGCAAGCAGATAACTGTGCGTGCTTAGAAAGATGGAAGCCAGCATGTGGGCAGAAAAAGCAAGTCATAGATGATGCTGCACTTGGTTGGAGAGGTGGCTTCTTCCTGGATTTGATACTTGGAAGATGAAAGTCTAGAGAAAGCTGAAATACGTTATCACAAAAATTGTCAGCCTTCCACTGATATCTCACAATCAGATAGCACCTGTATCAGCTGCTTATAATCTGTTTTCCAGGGAAAAAGATTACATTGCTGAGACAAGGCTAGGTAAACATAATTTTCTGATTCTCATCAGCACCTGTTAGCATGTATAGCTATTTTAGTTTTCTGATACTTCAAATACTTGCAAATGTTAAAATCAAAACATTAAGCTAAAAGGACATCAGTATCAGTGCAAAACCAAGCACTGAAAAATTACAAGATATCTTTTTCCATTGTACTGAAGTATTTAAATCACTTCATATCACACTATTTTTTGGTGAGAGACTCCAGCTTCATTGAGAGCACAGGCAGATTGCTGCTCAGTCAACAAAGAGCTATCTGATGCTTGTTAATCATTCTTGTTCAATGACATCCTGGTTTACAGTGTTCCATTATGGTATGACATCCTTAAGAAACAGGTTCAAAATCACAGATTACCTAGGGAATTATCGACAGAAGGGAGAGAAAGACATCCTTTTCTTCCCTGCTGGTCTCCAAATCTAGTTTACTGACAATTAACAAAAGAATCTGAAGATACTTCTCACTGTTTCTAGGATTTACCTCACATCTTAAATTAGGATGACACTACAAGTAATAAGAGATAACCCCTTTCAAAATGAGCATATCATCTACATAGATGAGAGAGAGAAAATGTGTGGAGAAGATATTCTGTTATCCATGTTTTATAGATAGGGCAACAGAGGCACAGAGTCTTTGAATGACTTGCCTAAACTTATACAAGTCTGTTGACAGAACTAAAAACTGAGCCCACACATCTTGATTCCTACTCCAGAGAAGAACAATTTGGTGCTAATGTGAATTTTCTAAATGTCTGTATCTCATTATGCAAGACTTCTTCTGAAATCCCAGTGTCCTCAGGATAATAACAGTAACACTGTTTTCTGAGAATGCAGCATCATTTTACTTTGTGCAACGCGTTTGCTTAAGCCGGTGAATCATGGTTCTTATCTTGTCATTCAATTTCCATTCTAGATCAAAGGTGATACTAAAAGAAATTAAATCAGCACTTCAAAGGAATCAAGGTGAGGTATTGCACGTATGTGCAGTGTTTCATAGCTGTGAAAAACAATAAAAATTAATTTGACCTTCTTTGTTATGCTATGATATTGCTTCTGTTGTCTGCAACCCAGTATTACAGAACATGTGAACTGAATACTTCTCTCCATTTGGTTGGAAAGTCGACAATGGTGACATCCATGTTCTTGAAACACCAAAATGGGTAGAATACAAAGAGGCAGTGAGAAATTTTCTTGGTAGAATACTGTTCCATCAGAAGGTGAAGATAAAAACAAATGGCAGTGTTTGGGGTGAAAATGTTGCCATATCTGAATTATCCAATGGAAGTCAAGTAGTACTCACTTGGAGAAAAGAAGAAGGTATCCTGCCATGTCCTTAGCCTTCCTCAAAGTCTGTCTGATGACTTGCTGCCTCACAGAAAGATGGACCTTTATAGCTGCCTGTCCACTAGTGAGGAGTCTAGTCCAAAGTAGTCTTCTGAAGCAAAATGTGTTAGGATTTCCAGGCCAAAGTAATCTGGAGGAGAGCTGCTGGTTTACTGGCAGTGTGGGGCGCAGCATCTTACTTCTTTGGATAAGTTGTGCCTGTCACAGACATTGTCTGTTGTGCCTGTCACAGATATTGTCTAAGTTTCTAATTTCAGGAGGTGTATCAAGACAGTCTGAGAGTCCTTGACATATGATGTACAGCCATTTCTACTGAAGACTTTGGTAACTGCACCAAAATTATCACATTTTGGAGCATCATAGCAAAAGAATTGACTCTTGGTCTGTACAAATAGCAATTGTGAATGACTTTTCACTTTGATGGATCCTCTAGCTGTAGTAAAAATATCAAAAAATGAGAAGACAGAGGAGTGAGGTAACGTTCTGTGAAATGTTGGGCAGTGGAGAGGCTGTGGTGTTAGCGAACTTCCGCACAACCTCCCAAAAAGGAAAGAAAATGCACAGCAAAAGGAGGAAGAACAGTATGGTAAAGGCATATGCAAAACTGTAGTTATTACTGACCTGCTTAGTTCATGAGGCACAGGTAGGAACGGTAGGAGAAAACTGTCCAGAGAAAAGCCTCTGTGGAAGTGGAGGACCAGGTAAGGGCTGGCCAAATACTGCACACTTTCAGAACAATTTGCATGTAAGCTGTAACATATCATGCACTACACTCCCCAAAAGATTTCAGTTGTACGTGTTTCAGCAGGGGGAAAGAGTCAGAAACATCCATAACAATGTGGCTGCTCAGGACATGTATGCTGTATACCTCACTGAACTTCTGAGATGTGACGGGGCTCTTTAGAGCAAAGAATTAAGAGCGACTGGTGTGTGAAGATTTCAGCCCTGTGTTCTATGTATTTGTTATAGACAAGGTATATAAATATCTGGGTATTAAAACTGGTTTTAGGATATTTTCACACCTCTGAAATAGCCAATTTGTCTGTACTTGTCTGACTGATTAAAGTCTTAAAAGATTTGGTCAACACCCTACCTGGCATTGACCTGTTGCTGGATTCTTAAAAAAAAAACCCCAAGCAACATAAAACCTCTGAAATTGTAAATAGATATTTTGTGGCAGAAATCGGCTTTGACTGTGATTTCATAGCTGGTATGATTTCTGTGTTTTGCATTTGTGCAGCGGCCAGCACAAGCAGGGGCTGATCCAGTAATAATGTCAGTAAGAAAATCTGGTACTTACAAAAATCTGCCTGATGAGCATTTCTCAACTTTATGATTCTTACAGTGAGCAGGGAGTAAGGTGACATTTCTTCCTGCTGAAAAAAATAACAAAGGAGAAGTGCTTTAAAGTTTAGAATACGTGTATTTATTGTGATGACAACCAAACACTGAAAGGAACCCAGGTTCTGCTAAAACCATCTCTTCCAGTTGGCATCACAGCAAAAATACAACAGGCAACAAAATGCACTTTCTCCACAAACTTCATCAGCCCCTAAAGTCTGCAGCCACCTAAGCATACAAACAAAAAGCGTTGCAGGAAAGGATGAATAGGAAAGCGGAGACAGGAGGTAAATAAACTGAGAAAGTTCAGTTAGCCAGCTACATTAAATCATACATGTGGTCATCAGCATCCACTACAACAACGCAAAATTCAGTGAATCACAAATCAGAAATGCCTCAATTTTGGTTGAAAAAAGAAGAGGGATCTTTTTAGGTTTCCCCACTTGTTTTTAGAAAAATCATTTTCGTGATAGAGAGGTGTCTAAGGATTAGCATTAGCAGCTTAGGGAATGTCTCAGGCCACCAGGGCAATACACAGCTTTGGACAAACACTCCTAGCTTGCTTTGTGGGAACAGAAGTTTTCATTACCAAATGTAGTTCTCTGATTGATAGGCGTGGAGTAGTATAACAAAGTACATGTTTTTGACTACAATCCATCTCAAAGGTGGCTATCTCCAATTCTTTGTTGAAGATGCCAGGTCTGACCAACTGGGTCTGTAAAAGTTGTGCCAATCACATGTGCTTTAGGGATTTTACATCTTCAGAGAGCATGTCCATCATGACCAGCAGCAGCAGCTAGAGCAACTAGGGTATCAGCAGAAAGATGCAGAAAATGAGCAAAGCTTACTATGGCTGCAGCACAGACGGCTGTCTGGATTCCCTGACTGTGGAAACAGTTGTGGAAAATTTGTCAAAATAGCTGAAGTTTATGGAAAGGAAAGAGAATTGCGCCATGGTAGTATGCAAGAGACACAATGAAAAGGGTGAATCAGCACTGGGGATGGCTATCTGCATCATAGTTTAGGAACAAAAACAGAACAAAAGGAGCAATTTCAGAAATTTAAGACTGTATCAAGTAATAAATTCCCAAGCTGAATTATGATTATAATAGGAACAGGTTAGATAGTTGGGTTACCACAGTAAGACTGCAGTGAATGCCAGAGGACGAGGATCTGCACAGGAAAGACAATACTCCTTCAAAGTCTGTCACATCCTGAAGGCGGACTACATACAAGGGTGTTATCAGCAGATTCTGAATTGGCTATCTCTAATAGGAGGGGAAGGTATAAACATCATAACATATATATTAAAAAGTGACCTTGAGTGAGTCAGGTTATGGAATAATAAACATCTTTTTAAGGACTTCTGAGTAAAGCATCAATAAACCCAAAATGTTATAACATTCAAATGAGGTAGATATGGGAATAGGGAAGTGTTAGTTTGCAGTTCCAATAGCAGGGATCTGTGGAAGTTATAAAATGACCAAACTCATTACGATGACGCTTGAAGATTTGCAGGAAGATGTTCAGCCAAAGAATACTGAAGGCACAGTATGTACTGGAGCCAAGCAATAGGTGGCCAGTTCAGTGATGTGGGGCCCTAATAGCAGTCACTGATATTCAGGAAGAGCTCAAGGAGGAGTTGAGATAATGGCAGAAGGCAAATAGATCAGTAATTCTTAGTAAAGTCACTTTATGAAACAACAAAAACAACAAAAGGTGGCCAAAGTAAGAAGCTGTTGTGAAAGCTAAAGACCAAAAGTTTGAAAAGAATATCTGAAGTGAAAAGGATGAGTGCTGATGGTTGTTGATGAGAGAATTAGGAGATGTTATCTATTTTCTGAGAAACTTCAATAAAAATAACAGGGAGAAACTCGAGTGAAATAAGACGAAGCACATTCACAGCTGCTGCTACTGTGACAAAAGTCAAAGAATGCTAAAAAGGTCAAAGTATAAGAAATTAGTGAGAAAAGACATTACATCAGCTGAAGTGTGTAAAGCATTGGACCGTGGGGAATTCATCATGACAAAATTTAGCTTAACCTCCCAAATAATTTCAATCTTTATGAGGATGAAGGACATGAAGGTCATAAAAGGAACTTGTGAAAAATTGCAGGAGTTCTCAAGCTACAAAGTTATCCAATGAAATGGCAAGAATGTATTTTTGAGAAAATGCTGGGTAATTTAAAGGTGTATTAAATAAAAGTTAGCCAGAGACTAAAATAAACATAAAGCTTTGCTTATGAGCTTAAGCTTATAACCAGGAATCATAATGTCAGAATATTCTCAAGAAGTTGACTAGTTACAAAGCTCATATTTTTTGCTGTGATGTACAGAAGCATCATACCCAAAACAACAAGAGGGCTGTTAAGTGCTGAACAAATGCATTCTCTTTATCAGGCTACAAGGAGTAGAAGATCTTAGTTTCTGGATGAGTGTGTTTCAAAACTAAATGGGAAATAAATCACTGTTGCTTAAAGTCGTATGTAGGGCACAGGATATTTTATAGGGCTGTTTGTTCTAAACAGGGGAGGTAAGATCTCAACATTATTAGAATCCAGGCTGAGCCAGCTCCACACCGTTGTTTCAACCATTACCGTTAGACCACTCCTTTTTCATCAGCAAGGAATAACTCAGTGTCTTCTTACCTCAACCTGCTTTATTCTTAAAGAACAAAGACTCATTGGGTTTGTCCATTTGTTTCTACAACTTTCTCAAAAATAGTACTCTAATTAGAGAAATACATAAAAAAATTCAACAGACATATTTCAGGAGAAATAAAGGAAAGAGTTAAAGGAATTGTATTGAGTGTTGGTACGCTCTTAGCCTTCGTTAATGGCACAATTCCTTCAGCCAACATTTTGGAACACAAGTTTTTAAAGATCGTCAGAGACATGTATGAACTACCATGACTTTTTAAGAAGTAGAATGACAGAATCAGAAACAAGTGTGGGTTCTGCAAAGACACATTTACACCAAGCACTGGTTCTGCGCTCATTCCCGAGCGCCATTGCAGCAGACAAGAGCAGAGGTTACCTGAAGAATGCATCACAAGAACCTCATACTTTGCATGCAAATGAAGACAAACTGATAAGAGACTTAGAGTATGGGAGGGCTATTTCAGGAAGGAAAAAAAAACCCAAAAAACAAAACAATAGAACATACCCAATGTTTCTGTGAAGAACAGCAAGACACTACACAGATTAGATAGTGTCAAAGATTATGCAAGCATGCAAACATCTAATTTCATGTGGAATCATGGTAAGAAAGTGGATGGGGATATTTGCTGTCACAGGAAGATGGTTTGATGCAAAGAGCAGGACTTTGCTTAAATTTTAAGAGCTCGCCAAGGGAACAATAGGGCAGAGTACCTCATCAGCCATAATGTACAGATTAGAAATTTGACTGAATGAGAAGCCAGAATTATTTCTCACCTCCAGGAGGAGAGCTCTGAGCAGGGACTCTGTAAGAGAAAAGCCAGTGAGCTGTGCATTGAAACTCCACGTACCAGGAGAAAATCTCACCGTGTTGCGTGAGAAATCTGAGTCCTGTGAGGCAGCAAGATAGAGGCTCTGTCAGCCAAAGCACACCGAGCATTCAGTCTTGGAATAAAGTCCACAAGAGAGAGAATGGAAAAAGAGACTCAAGGAGTTAACAACAGAGGAAAGTGCTAGTGATGTGACCCTGAGAGATGCATTCAGTAAGCGTGTTTGGTGGCAGAGAACATGCAGCCAGGCGAGTCATGGCTGAGCTTCCCTCAGCCTGAGCCTTAGTCCCTGGGTCTGTTCTTTGGGTCAGCATGGTTTATTAGCAAAATCCTTTCTGGTATTAGCCTGCCCCCAAGAACAACGATTACTTTAAATTTGAAGGAATAATGAAAATGCTAGTTTTATCTCTGTATTCTCAACATTTTTGCCAGTTTTACCAGTTTGTACTCTGAACCCATCTCGCTTTCTCTCAGTATAACACTCAGATGGCCATGTCACCCAAATCAAAGTCCTTCAGAAAAAAAAAATCTGTTCTAGAAAACATTTTCATCCCCTCCTTAGGGTGTCAAAAGAAGAACAATATTCAGTGATCATCATCATCACAATTTGAGACACCACTGCCTTTGAAAAGAACTGCTAACTATGAAATGAACTATTAAATATGAAGTAAATCTCCGACACAAATGAAAAGGAGACTTATCCTCCCTAGAGAAGGCAGTTGATGAAAAATTACTTCATATAATACTTTTTTGATGGCCAAACACCAGACATGAAAATTACTCCAGAAAATTCAAAGAGCAAAATAACATCTTCTTATAACTGAAGCTGAAGTCCCTGGTGCCATCGATGGAAGTCATGCAACTGATCATCTTTTCCCTCTAGTTATCATTTCATTGCAACAAGACATTGAACAATGCTAATAAACTAAAAAGCAAGTGTGTTGTTGCTGATGATTATCATTTGTGTTACATTAAAAAAATGTTTAGTTCAGGGAGTTGGTAATGTAATCAACTATTTGTGAGTGACTAATTATCATAAACGGTCATTTTGAGTACAAAGTTTGCATTCTGTATTAAGCCATGAGCAAATTCTGACACCTAGAATAAAGAAAGTATTACCAAAATTTGAGAATCCACAGCACACAGATGGGAAAATCTGCTTGCAGCCCCCTCTAACAAAGATATATCTGTGTACCCTGAACTCAGCTTTTACGCCTGCAGTGACAGCATGGTGGTCAGACTGAGCAGCCTTCCTGAAAGGCTCATTGTTACCCCTGCAAAAAGTAACCTTGCATGACACACTTCAATCCCAAACATGTTTTTTAAGAGGGAAGGGTGACAGGGCGCTTGGTAATGTCATGACTTTTTCTAGTTTTGCGGGAAACCATTAAGGAATGTGCCTCACTTTATCACTTACATAAATCGAAAACTCTTCAAAATTCTCCTAGTTCTTCTCTGGTTTCTGATTTTGTGTCCAGCAGAAAACTTCGGTGAGCCTCCCCACCCTACGTTAATACTACTAATCTTGGGTTGAGATTATGCTTCCCGATTTCTTGCTCTTTGCATGACTGTAGAAAAGTTTTCAGTGCATTCACAGATGGTGAGCCAACAACTGTTTTTTTAAGCTGATGATTTGCCAGGGAAAATACCATTGTTTTCTTCATGTTTGGAATTAACAATTATTCTGTGTAAGACAATGCACTAACAAATAATATCCAGTGATAAATTTTCTAGGTTTACTGTAATTATGGGCTACCTTACTCACAGCTGTGTATCTTCCTTTAGCATGTTTCGTCTTTCCTGTATTCATGTGTAAAGTGCTAGAAGGCACACTGTCAACTCAAGACTCTCTGAAACAGCTAAAAAGACACTCTCTTGATGCTCCTATCAGTTTCAAAATACAAAAAAGGTTTCACAAGGTTGTTACATTTTCCTGAAAATCTAACAGTGGGGCATATTTGGCCTTGCACTGTAGGTAGGCAACACAGCTAAATTCCATGCTCAGCCCCTGGGCATGTTTTTCTAAACTCAATCTGGTAGCTATTCAGTTTATCACACAGCTACATAAAGGCCCCTCAAACTGAGGCAAGTACTTGGGCAAATATTTGAGCATTAGCATGAAAGCAAGCTTTGCACTTCTTTACTTGTTCTGGGACTCAAGATCTGCTGTAAGCTTGTTCTCCTTTATAACACCTCTCTACTAATGATTATCCTCCTGTTGCAGATGGCAAGTTAAGGCTTGTAAAAATTAAGGGAATAACCGACAGCTGCCCAAGAAACCCAATGCCAGTAAAAGACAGAAATTGGCCAGCTTGCACAAGTCTGTGCCTTTAATGCCAGCTTTCTGCCAAGCTTTATTACAGAGGAGAGAAGATGTATCCAAAAGCCAGGAGGCAAAAAAAGAGTGTCTGAGAATATCTTGGTTGGTAAACACCTGTGGATACCAAACAGAACTTTTGGAAGTTCATTTGATAAAGAGAAATTACGACAAGATCAACAAATTAAAGCTGTGCAAATGTTCCCATAGCCCCTATATGCAGGGGTTTATGGTCACAGGATTTTTGTAATATTACTTTATGCACCTTCAAAAACATATGTTGCATTCTAACAATCTTTGTATACGTGTAACTACCTTAGTGGTAAAGAAGGGTTGGATGCTTTTAGCCACAGATATTCTAAACCAAAAATACAACTTCAGCATAAGTACAGTAAATTATTACAAAAATGCTATGGAAATCATGTCATTGCACTCCGCAATAGTTGCTTTTCCTGCTTTAGTACATTCCCTTGCTGAGCTTTAGCAAACACAGACACAGAGCAAATTATGAACTCCTAAGTGCCATGTCAGTTTCTGTTGTGCCACTTTGCCATTTACATTGAGTTTCACACGCCACTGATAGTTTGTCACCCTTTTTGTACACTAATTTCCATCTGTAGGAGCTGCCAGAATGCTACTAACGAGATATCAGTTGGATCAGTCAGTTTGATGAGGTTGTGACATACATGAGCAAAATGATGTTTGTAGTTTTCTGTTGGTTTGAAGTCTGATTGTACAAACGAGAAATTAAGCATACAGGTTTCTTATGAGCTATAGACACTTGAACCACATGTCTTTTAAGGCATCATCAAAAGTTAGCTAGCTTTTTTTTTGGAGCCACACAGTTTTACTTTGAAGCAATTTAACACAAAGTGTAGTCAGCTGCAAGCTAACTGAGAGGGGAGACAAAAATCACCACTGATACGGCTGGTACATGTTTGATGCAAATGTGTCTCTGTCATAGGCCCTGCAAAAGTTGCTGGAGCTGTTGTTCTTCTGTTGTGATGAGTTGCACAGTGATCAAAGTGGGCATTTGTTCTGGAAACTGGCATTAATGACCAAAACCCAAAGGATCACAAACAGCCATGCTCTGACTTTCCACCACTGGCAATGTCTGCTGTTCATGCTGTGCTAAAACTCGTTTAAAGTCCATAGACATAGATAGCATTAGAAGGCAGCCAAAGTCAGTCCCATTTTAACAGTAAATTGAGAACATTTTCCCCAACGAATTTCTCTAAGGAATGAAAATAACACACTTTGTGTAAATAAAGGAATGGAATAAAAAAAATAATGGAATGCAGATGTTTCACCTAAAGAAAATTTTCTTTCATGAAATGTTTCTATTTCTAAATAAGCACGTGAATCTTTAGTAATCAAATTTGGAAAAAAAAATATCCTATCCTTCTCAAAAAAATATTGGTTTAGTCCCATCTATTTTTAGTTTGCTGAAGTTGGTACCTTATCATCAATGTTGCCCGGGGCTATGTAGTGCATCGTCCATTTTCTTTCTTCCTTTTCCAAGGGGCTTGATTTGCTGTTTGGATGCTGTTGAGGGAGAGAAAACAAGGGATGAAAAAGAGAGTAAAGACAAATTTTGCTTCTTATTTCAACTCCCCAAAGTGGAATTGCAACGTGGAATGGGCAATTCGCACCTCCTCGTTTTTTATGGTGGATAAAATGAATGTGCCAGGAAAGTGACAGCTATTTCTGTCCTATATGGAAAGTTATTGGCTCCAGGTCCTCATAGCTGCAAATAGCCAAGGAAGGGCAATCCTGTTTTCTTGGAGATTTATGTCCTACAAGTAAGAGCAGACTTGACCTGTTTATAGTCTGGGGACAAATCTAAACCAAATACTCGGAGACTCCTGCCAGGCTTGTTGCGTTTTCCACTTACCTGAGGGAAGGCAGAGGTTGATGCCATTGAGATCGCTGCTGCATTAAAAGCAGGTGCTGCGAATGGCACCTAAGTGTTAGGCTCCACAGTTGCCAGTGCCTCCTGAAACATATTTACAGCCTTGAAGACTGTCGGAAGTTGCTGAACGGGTGTTTTATTCCATTGAGTCAGAGCTCCACCCCTCCATGATTTCTGAAATTTCCCACCCACATTACTTGTCCAAAGAGTACATCTGTTGTAAGGTGTGAACACTCGTATCTACAGGTCTTGTGAATGAGCAGAGCGTGCTGAGATACCAAACTGTTCCCACCTGGGGGCTTATAGAAGCGTAAAAATAGCAATAACCTGATGGATGATCTGACTGAGATCGTCTATGAGAGTTACCCTTGCAGCAATAATCTAAAAATGATGATCATAATAGCCTAATCTAAAAATGATGATCATAATAGCCTAACAGACCTATTGTCTCCATGCAAAGACCCTGAATTGCATGTACTATTGCGTCCATAATAAAAAACACTAAAAAACAGATGGGGAATGATCATTAGAAGGAAGACATTTATGTATGAAGATATTAAGAATTCTGCTGAAGGAATATTTTTTCCCTGAAAAATGCTGTTGCATTGTGATTTCTGCATACGTGTTTGTTTTCATTGCAGTGTTCTACTTCAAACAAAATGAAAGAAGGAAGAAATTTGATGAGCAACATTTCTGTGGTCCTTAAAACACAGTGTATCACTTTTACATTTGAAATACTTTACTTATTTCAGGGCTTTACGTTTAATACAGTATGCCTCTTAACAAATTTAAATGAGATTCGAACATTTGACCTTGAAAAATTGTGAAACATTCCAACAAACTAAAATAGTTTCATGTTTTAGGAGATTTTAATTCTCCATTTTTGTTTTCCCCAGTTCAGAACTGTCATTTCCTGATGCAAAAAACCATTCAGATTTCTGAGCAACTTTATTCAAACCACCAGCTAGCTGGGCATTACTAGCAGATTACTGGAATTTAATGGAATGCTTCTGCACATTTTCTGGGTTTTTTTTTTGGTTCGGTTTATTTTTTTCTTCTTTTTTTTTTTTTTGTCTAATGGGCATCTACAAGTGTTCAGAATGCCTCTAGGAAGCTCAGTCATCAAGTTTTCTAATACATTATGCAAGCATTATTAGTCAAACATACATTTGTATTGAAAGTCCTCCCAAATGATTAAAAGCAGTGCTTATGAAAGGATGTGAGGTTAATACGATGACAAAGCATGATGCTTCCTGTTAGAGACCTGCATAAGTATGAAATCACAGCCAGTCTGACTGTGGCAATGAGTGTTGTACAAGGACCTTGACTGACAGAAACTAGACACAAACCCAATCACTTCCAGCAGTCTCATTACATACTTTTCTTGTACGCACAGAGGAATCAATATGAAAAGCTAGTGTTACAAGGAAAACAAGTTAAGACAGTCTGATCATCTTACCTGCAGTGTTCCATCCTTGCGAAAATTTGATTTCTTAGGTTTCATTTTATGCCTACTTTTTCTGATTCCTTTTATAATTAAATAAACACATTTAATTTGTCACATCATGCAAGGGAAAGGTTTGCTGTGAATTTCATTTCTCACCTTCATTGTATTGAAACTTTTTGATGGAACAAGAATGACTTCTCTGAAACCAAAATTAGATCAACTACAGCAATGGGGAAAGGATAGTCACAAGCCTCTCCCATGCTTTGGCCGATGCTTTGCTTAGCACAAGCACTTGCACTTCTGTAAAAAACTTTTTAGAATCTGCCTTTCTTTTCTGTAAAAATGGTCATTATAAATAGTTTAGAGAAAAATAAGTGTACACACAAAAGTGCACACATTTTCTATTTCTTCTGCTACAGCCTATCTGTGTCCTTGATTGAAGGGCCTAGAAGAGGTGTAGCACCACAACAGAGGAATGAGAACATTAGCTACAATTTCTTTGTAATTGTGCCCCACAAAGGTTATCAGCTCCAGGTCTTGTTTCTGCAATGTATGGAAGCAAATGGATGTGAGGTTTTTGCATGAGAACCAGTTTTCATTTACGTGTGTCACATTGCATCTTTGGTTTTAAGACAAAAGTAAATGGCGGGGGGGGAGTGGAGAAACCTCCATCATCCTTGAGGAAGGTGACCAAGAGTTGCTTGTTGCCTAACAGCTAACTCTACTCTCCTGACGCAGGCCTTCCCCATATGAAATAGCTGTTCTTGAAGCTCAACTCAGAGGCAGCCAAAGGTACCTTTTACTCAAAGCTGGCACTGGAATTGAATTTCCTAAATTAGTTCAAAGTTAAAATTGCTTTTTGCTATGAAGCACTGTTCCTTTTGAGGCAAACATGTGAAAAACAAGGCACACACTTAGGATAGGCTTGACCTCACCTAAATTAAGTCATCTAAAAGTTAGACTTCTAGTCAAAGCCGGTTGCCTGTGTACTGAAGGGAGGAAAAAGCAAGCATGGCAACTGCAGGTAGTGACTAAGCACCTTTGTACTGGGCTCTTCTGGTGAAGCCTGAATGTCCAGGTCATATTTGACACCTGACTTCTGAACGGCTGGAGGTAGGTGAGGTGAATCCCACCTTAAATAGTCAGTATAGCCTCTTTAATCACTTGTTTCCAAAGTTACTGATACTGAGGGAACCTGGCGTTGAGGAACTCAGGTTGTTGACATGTGATTCACCCTGTTGCAATGGGAAGCTGCAAAACAGCCTTGGGCAAAAGCTCTACTAGCATATAAATGAAAAATCCTCTCATGGATTAATTCAAATAATAAAGAGGAGGTTTCGTGATAACCAGGGTGGCAGAGAATGCGAAATGCAATGCTGTAAGTAACAGTACAAACTTCCTGCCATATTCCAGTTGACCTGTGATCACGAATGGGACAGCTTGACTTGTGACTGCTGTTCATAAAGCACAGGCTGTGCAGTGGTAGGTCATGCCCAGGTGTATTAAGGGAGAAATATGAAGTTGGGTTTTCTGTGAAACACCAAGCTGCAATCTGTGGAAGTTCAGCAGCTGCTTCATAAGCATCTGAGACATATATGGGACAAATGGGGAATGTCAGAGGGAAGGACAGAGAGGAGAGGACTGCTACAACTATCTGAAGGTAATGCATTCCTGACCTGTGGGGTAGGGCCCCAGAGGTCAAATGATAAAATTAGTGCAGCTCAAGGAGCAGAAAAACTATGCCAGGCCACCCTTAGATACCCACACTTAGAGCAATTTTGGGGTCTGTTTGTCAGCTGGTGAGCTACTGGTGAGATGCAGATCACCCAAAGTTGCTCTACCTTGAACTGGTTGTCATTTGAGCCTTTTTTTCTGTAATATTTTTTTCTTTTTCCTGGCTAGTCTGATGTTGTCTAAGACTTCAACCAACATGATGTAAATTACAACCAACGACTGAGCTAGGCCAATTTTAACTTCAGTGCTCAAAGACGTGGGTTGGATCAGGGTTGATTAACATGACAGTTAAAGGCAAATAAAAGATCAGCTAGATCGTGTGTTTTCGTCTGATCTTTGTCAATCATTCTTGATGATAACTCTCTTCAGCCTCTTTCCCATCCTTTCCAGCTCCTCTGCAGCCTACAGACCCTCCTTTATGTCTGATCCCTGTGATCGTGAGCTTTTTCATATCATACACTAGCAATGTCATCAGCCCCTCTTCTTTCAGCACATCTTCCTCTCAGATTTCCCAGACTAACTTTCTGAACATAGGAGAAAGGGAGGGTCCAGCTTCCCTGAAAGCCCTTCTGGTTTACTCCGGATTAGTCTCTTTACTAGAAATAGCTATCTTCTACTCCCCAGAGACACAGGAAGATGCAGCTGATGTGACTCATAGCAGTATGATGCTTCAGGCATATGAAAAGTAATAATACATGGTGGGCCATCTAAATAAAAGCAAAATTTTCAAGCTCTTGTCAGAAATAGAGAGATCACAATCTCCATGACAGCAACGCCAAATATCACTCACAAGAATAAGGCTTTAATATGACAACACCTGTGCAACTCTGCCTGATCCACATTGTTGCTGCTGGTGACCCACATGCGCTTTATTTCAACAAGATTAATATATTGGTCATCATAAGAAAGGTATGTATATATTTATCCATAATTCAAATATGAACACATTAGGACAGAAAAGGTGAAATGGCTTGAGAGAATTTGCACAATAAGGGTAGTTCAACAGAAAAAGGGGTGATTCTGTCCACCACCAGGAGTATTATATTGTTTTTAGGAGGGCTCTATATGCTCCTCCACATAACAAATATGGGATATAGATATTTGTTGTTACATATGTACTAACTTTATCCAAACTCAGAGAAAAATAAAATTCAGAAAATAGTTCAGAAACCATCTGAAAAGTACTTAATATCATGGAAAAATACTGACAGTAGCTCAGATTTGCAAGGTTGTTTAGCCTTTTTATTCTTGCATAGAACATAACCTCTGTTTTGACAAATCTGACTTGTAGGAGACCTGTGCGTGTACATAAGTGCAATACTTTTTTATTACTGAGCTTATATATAAAGTTCTTAAATTAGTCTTTCTTTTTAGGATCCTAATTTTTACCAGCATCACCACAGTCTCCCATCAAACACTAAAAGACATTGGGACTGCTAAACAAACTTATCCTGAAATAACTGGCTTCTAAACCTTTTCAGCTGTAGTAAGTTAATGGTATCTTGGTATCTTAATAAAATCAGCAAGTGCTGGTGGGGTATGCCTTTGAGTTTCCTTTTCTTGTCTAACATATGGGACATCATATGCTATCATCAATTTTAAATTTCTAATATTCATTGCAGTTAACTCCAAGAGTTAAAGTACATTACAAGAATCTAGTCCATGCATAAAACTGTTGGTCACCAGAGTGCATTTGCAGACTATAGAGAGGGAAATGTGATTTCCCATGAGGACTGTTATTTGAGAGTCGCAGGCAGGATCAGGGACCTCAATGCAGGTGACAGGTTTGCTACTGATTCTGGCAGTTCCTCAAAGCATTCCCCATTGCTTAGCAGGATCCCTTTTACTGCCTCAGTGTAAAGGCAAGCATGGCACCTTTCAAAGTGCATTGCCTTTTCAGCCAAGAGTGGCATAGCCAGTGTTTTCAGCAGACATCAGGACACTGCTTTTCGCAACATAGAAATGGCTCAGGTTTTGTTATGATGAAATCCCTAAATTTTCTGTCATTTTCTATGTTACAGAAGAGGATAGGACAGCGCATTGTGAGACCAGAGCCCACATCTGATGCAATATTGCAAAAGAACGAAGTTCCTTCCTCCTAATTAACCTGAACAGCCAAGAGATTCTGCACTAAAAGACACAGCTCCCTTCTCCTCCCTCTGTGAGCCCCTGGGAGCACCACAACCCAGGGCAGGTGGCTGCCTCCAGTATGAGAGCACTGGCAAGGAATCACAGAATCACAGAATGTTCAAGGTTGGAAGGGATCTCTGTGGGTCATCTAGTCCAGCCCTCCTGCCGAAGCAGGGTCACCTACAGTAGGCTGCACAGGACCTTGTCCAGGCGGGTCTTGAATATCTCCAGAGAAGGAGACTCCACAGCCTCCCTGGGCAGCCTGTTCCAGTGCTCCGTCACCCTCAGAGGGAAGAAGTTCTTCCTCATGTTCAGACGGAACTTCCTATACTTCAGTTTGTGCCCCTTGCCCCTTGTCCTGTCAATGGGCACTACTGAAAAGAGTTTGGCCCCGTCCTCCTGACACCTGCCCTTGAGATATTTGTAAGTATATATTAGGTCCTCTCGCAGCCTTCCCTTCTTCAGGTTGAACAAGCCCAGCTCCCTCAGCCTTTCTTTGTAAGAGAGATGCTCCGGTCCCCTCACCTTTCTCGTAGCCCTCCACTGGACTCTCTCCAGTAGCTCTTCGTCTTTCTTGAACTGGGGAGCCCAGAACTGGACACAGGACTCCAGATGAGGCCTCACTAGGGCAGTGTAGAGGGGAAGGAGAACCTCCCTCGACCTACTGGCCACACTCCTCCTAATGCATTCCAGGATCCCATTGGCCTTCTTGGCAGCCAGGGCACACTGCTGGCTCATGGTCAACCTGTTGTCCACCAGGACACCCAATTCCCTCTCCACAGAGCTGCTCTCCAGCAGGTCCACCCCCAGCCTGTACTGATGCATGGGGTTGTTCCTCCCCAGGTGCAGGACCCTGCATTTGCCCTTGTTGAACCTCATCAGGTTCCTCTCTGCCCAACTTTCCAGCCTATCCAGGTCACGTTGAATGGCAGCACAGCCTTCTGGTGTATCTACCACTCCTCCCAGTTTGGTGTCATCAGCAGACTTGCTGAGGGTGCATTCTAACTCTTCATCCAGGTCATTGATGAAGAAGTTAAACAAGAGTGCGCCCAGTACTGACCCCTGGGGGACACCACTAGTTACAGGCCTCCAACTAGACTCTGCACCGCTGATGACAACCCTCTGAGTTCTGCCATTCAGCCAGTTCTCAATCCACCTCACTGACCACTCATCCAGCCCATACTTCCTGATCTTCCCTAGGAGGATGTTATGGGAGACTGTGTCGAAAGCTTTGCTGAAGTTGAGGTAGAAAACATCCGCAGCTCTCCCCTCATAGCACAAGCTATGGGAAAAGGAGATCCTTAGGGAAGCTGTACCCAACCGAGGAAAGGCTGCCAGACACTGTGAGCATTTGCTGTCCCACTTGCAGGCTGAAGAGGAAGAGGAAGCACAGAGTTAGGTGACGCACTTGCACCAGATGATGTTGCAGGGCTGAAATTCCTGGTGTCTCTTTCTCACATGAGAAAAGCCTGGCTGTTGCAGAAGCTCTTGCATCCAGTATCTCTCCATGTGTGCAAAAGCCATGTTCCCATTGCCGTGTTGACCTCAAGCCTTGTGACCCATCGTGCAATCTGAAGAGGTGTGCATAGCAGCATATCTTGCCCTATATACAGTGTGTTGTCACTGGGAGGATGGAGTGGCAGCCTTTCCAGGGCACCTGATAGGTCATGTAAGCAGTGCTTAATAAACCCAGGCTCTGTTGGGAGTCACACAGACACCCCACAAACCTGTGGTTTGTGCTATCTGAGATTGAGCTGTCATCCATGCCTCATGCCAGCTAACCATGAGAGGTAGTCCCAGTGACGCTGCATGTGTGACTCCACATGGCTGCTAACAAAACAAAGCCATTTCTCAGGGAATCCCAGAAGGAAGCCGAGTGTTGGGGAATTTGGGGCTGATAGGCAAAAGAGCCCAGCTATCATTCCACCTGCTCCTGATGAACAAAATACAAACCCGTGCAGGAATCTAGTGTGGTCACTTCTTCACAAAAGTGCTGACCACAAAGATTAAACTATGTTAACAGCTTGACATGGAAAGACTTTATAGGAACAATTGCGAAACATCTTACCGAAGTGTTTCAGAAATGCGTAAGGAAAGAAGCATTCTCTAGGAGATCAAGATAGGCAACTATGCAAGTACATCCTATTACATGCTAAATTAAATCACCATTGCAACATGATACTGTGCTAAAACTCACAAACATCAAAGACAAGCATGACTGTTAGGTCAAGAAAACACAGATTAAAGACAGACAAACTTGTGGTGGCAAATATTGCTGAATATCCATTATAATAAATTTAAGGGATCCACATGTTACTAAAGCATGTGAAAACCTGTCCAAACAGCTATGGCATGCAACTCTGACATGGTTTTGATATTTTGACCCTGTGTGATGTAATGACCAAAACCTACTCAATTAGATCACATTGCATAGATATGAGGTGAAAGGAAAATGAATTATAGAATTATTACCAACATTGCAGCTTCATGCTAAAAACCAGTGGGAAAGGTCAGGGTGGGCTAAAAGATGTCTCTGGAAGCAGACATATCTGTTCCTGCTGCAGATGAGGAAATCTCGGTGGTACAATATGAGCTATCCCAATTTCACAATTCTGGCTGAAAGCCCGACCTCTTTCAGAGGTGTTAAGAAGGCAGCAGCTGGATGTGAAAAAGCAATGCACAGTACATTGAAAAACAGGAAATATGAAACTTTCAAAGTAAATCATAACTTAGAGAATATAGGAAAAACATGATTTCCAAGGGCGACAATATGAAGCATATATAGACATACATATATGTGCAAATACAAAGGATATGTATATGAGGAGAAAGCAAAATCCTATCAAAGGTCTATACTCGTTACTGCATAGAGATAAGGTAATTACTAATGATGCAGCTAAAGCAGGAATGCTAATAAAACACTTGTGTTCTATGTTGGGGAAAAAGAAACTTGACTTGTTTCTTGAACAAATATTGTGAACTGCTTTGCAACACCTAGCCATACAACATATATTAAGACAGAATAGATAGTATTCTTACCAGTTGGTTCCAAAAGTATAGTCTAGGAAGATTCTTGGCTGTCTATGGTTCAGCTATTGTAATTCTTGGCAAACTGAAGAACTGCAGAAGATTAAAAGAAAGTGAATATTGTGCCAATTTTCAAAAGTAGCAAAAGGGATGTGGTAAGCTGCTGGTAGATTGGTTACCCTGGTTGCCATTACAATAGTGGGCACAATCTCTGATGAACTGAAAATCAATTATCATATATTACCACTCTTGGTTCTCTTGCTATTCCTCAAAATGAAGGCTGGCAGTCATACACACCAAATGCTCCATCATCCCTGAAGTAGTTAACAGCAATGCCTATTTTGAGCCCAGAGTATTTCAAGCCACATACATTCTTCTCATCTATGTTGCACATGTTTTGTACAGCATATGTTAAAGTATGCACGTTTATATGAAATACAAGTTTCGTCATACAAAGCAATTATATAATGAAAACTACACTCCACCACACAAGGGAGTATTGTCCCCCAGAATGATTGATGACATGTAATTAATTAGCCTTAGGACAGTCATTAAGTAGTACAATTTACGGTCTGGACAGCAGATGGTTCCACCCATTCAAATTCTGTATGTATGCATGTGCGTGTGTGTGTGTGTATAGATATATATACAGATAGATATATATATAAAAACACCTGGGAAGATTTGGAGTAAAAATGAATCTGAAAGCCTTTCCATGAAGGCAGAAATAAGGGGCCTACCTGGATTGTAAAAGAACTGAATGCCTAGCCGTATAGTTTGGCAAAAAACTTAAGAACTGTATAGCTAGGAAACAAAAGGACAGGAAAGCTCTTGGCAGCTGATCTTAATAAAGGTAGATATAATTGTGCATTACTTTTATTCTTTTTTTTAATATATCTATTTATATTGAGCTCTGTGGAAGTCTTACTTATATTTGGATTATATGCAAAAATTCTTCTTTAATTTCCTTATCTTAGGTATGTACTGGAGGTGATGCCAATATACTGCCAAAACTGAAGTGTGCTGTTCCTATGGATGCGTTGATCTCCCAAATCAGAGTACTGGAGCTATCTTTCAGTGACCAGAGTGCAATAAGGCTGTAAAGGATGTTAAAGCAATTACAAGGTGTTCCACCAGTAAGGTCCATGGGATAGTAAAATGGTGATGCAACATGACTGCATGGAAAAGAAATCTTTCTGGGGTTAGAATTACCCAGAGTTTCTCCATAAGGTGATGAGCAATTTCGGTATGAGCTACCTTGTGGAAGCCAGTCAGTATAAAATAGAGGGTTTTTTAGTAAGAAGTGACTGATTTTGTTCTAGCTTGCCATTGTAGTTTCTTTACTTACAGTCCATTGTGCAGAGAGAGTAAGATTTTGTTATGCAAAGACTGAAAATAACAATATATTACTAAGGTTAAGAATCTGTTAGCTAGCTGATTTCAGAATTAGTCCTCAGTGAGAAACATCACCAAAAAAAGTTTTCTTCTGAGGATTTTTTAAGAGTTTAATGGTCTCAAACTCTATTCAACATATTGATGAGTAATATGGAAATAAGCATGACATCCTGACGGGCCAAATTTGCGGTAGAACAAAGACTGATGAACTGCTGAGTAATAAAGAGGACAGGGCAATCATACAGAACAATCTGACCTGCTTAAGAAACTGACCTAATTAACCACAGTTAATTCTAACACACTGAAGTGTGAAGTTATGATTTAAGGAAGAACAAATGTATGTTCTAAATTACTCCCCTTTACGAAAGGGAAGACTGTAGTGTGGAAAGCAGCAACTCACCAGTTTATAGAAGACAAGCAATTCAGCAGAAGTCTCTAATAGCAAATGAGAACAACTGGGCTCTGCACATAGATACTGGGAAGTCATTTATATGTAAGAATATAGGCAAAGTTCCTCTCCTTATACAGCAATATTGGGAAACATACTGGAGTCTGCATTTTATAAAGGGATGACGAAGAGCTGGAAGGAGTGCAACAACAGAGCTACAGCTGGATCTGGCAAATAAAGATTTTTTTATAATGAGAACGTGAATGGCTTAATCTACTGGTTTCATTAAAAGGCGGCTGTGATGTAACCTTGGTATATTTTATGATATTGAACCTAGTGAAGAAAAGATGGTGATGCAATGGCTTTTATGTTAACAGGAAAAGATTTAACAAGAACTAAAGTCTGGGCTCTGGCCAAACTAAATGAGACTGGAAACAAGGTGCGTACTTATTGCTGGAAGATGATCACCCACTTCTGGTGGTGCAGCCCCCCATACCCCCGACCCCGACCGCCCACCTGGCAGTCTTGGAACCAGTCAACATTGTATCAGTCAACAATGAACCTCACATTGGTGAGAAAGCTGTTGAAACATGATGACCTGCATCAATTGCTGAAACGAGTTTGAGACAATGGACAAAGGATTCTGATCACTGTCCATCATGACACAGAACAGAGACATCATGTCTTCGAAAGAGTGAAGAAAGATGGGGAACATCGCTGGTGGGATACCTTATTCAGATGGTCTCCAACAGTGACCGGAATACTGAACCAGATTTTACACCCCACTGTGATTCTGTTGACTTGCATTATATTATGCTTACTGTTAAACATTTTCATATACACTACAGTGCGGAAGTTAGGTGAACAATTAACATTGCTACAAAACCCTACTTACGTTTGTAATCTTGTTTAATGACATTTAATGATTTTTGATAATCAAGACATTCAATAAAAAATGTCCCTCAAATCATAATTGGAATATAGTATTACTCGGTTTATGGGCTCAGAGGCAAGAGGCGACCACACCACCGCTCTGTGGAGAGATAGATTGGCTTTAGACATGATGTGGAATGTGGTGGTGCACCCCCCCACCTAGCAATCTCGGAACCAGTCAACATTGTATTCTCGCTTGCACTGCAAGAGTACTTAGCTGTTGTGCATTGCATCGGGGTGACTTGGCACTTTCCTGGTCTTTGTACAAGAGCAGTGAGTTGGACCGATCATGCTCCCTGATGGCACCAGAATCTCCTGATGCCTGGAGTCGCACCTGCCTGGTAAAGGTCAGAACTGTACTTTCTGGGTGGTACTGGGCTTGTACAGTTGCTGTCTGCATCATGTGGATTGTGACCAGGATGGAAAATTACTGATGCCTAAGGTCAAGCATCTTCAGACCCTGTAAACAGAAGTACCAAGGAAGGCCCTTTGAGCTCTTCTGGTCCATAGCAGGCTGCGCCCAGTAACTCCCTCTGAGTGGGATGCCTCTCAGAGTAACTCACAAACTACCTGGACTGATCTCCTTGAGACTCAACCTTCACCCGCTGAGGAATCATTTGATTTGAAGTGAGTATTTCACCTAACTCGAGGGGAATGTCTGTGATTGTGTGTGTGTTTGTGAATCGATTCAAAACATAATATTCTGTTACTGTGATTGTAATAGCAAATTCTTTCTAATCACTCTGTAAATGCTAAGTTAACCAATGATTAATAGCTGCTAAATGCCTGTGATTCTCTCTCTCTTTAAACTGTGAACACACCCTGAATCGCTGCTAAACAGATTCCTTAGACATAAACCGTTGTGGTCTAAGGCCAGTTCTGGATCCAGCCGCACCTAGGCTCCTCTCTGAGCAGGAGTTTAGAAAGCAAGGGGGTCCAGTCTGAATGTGTTGACTCAACGGGAGGGTCTCCCTACCCCCTTACACTTTTCTTCCACTCTGTAGAAATCATTTTACACTCAAAACCTCCTTCAATTATGTATTCCATTCATTTGGTAAGTAGCAGAGTGAACCTTGCCAATGAAATTTGTAAGATCACATTTTCTAAATTTTCAGTAAAATCTTTTCTTGAAAAACCTTTGAGTGATCATGTAAGCGACCTAACCACTCATTCGCGACAAATTGGTGTAGTCAGCAGGATGGCAAGTAGTATTGCTGATTACTTACAAAACAAGTGGAAGAAATCCATTTTCCAAGTGCTTGGATGAGTGGGGTCATAACAACTGGCATGACTGGGAAGCTGCAGAAAAACAACTACCGGTGGCTAGGACTCATATAAAAGATGGAAAAGAAAACATTCCAAACACCCAAACACTGTTACCACCCCTGAGAGAGAATGGTAATCCTTTCCTTTCTCTGTCAAAAAATGAATAGTACCTGGCCGACTATTGGGTCTGTCTGTCCGGCAAGCAGAACCCTATCAATGCATACATGATAATGGCCCATACATTTTAATCCCAGTTGGACTTCAACAATAATTGACAAAATTTCTGATCGATACAGAAGCACAAATTTCAATACTAACACAACAAGATGCTGAGAAGCTGAGTATACAATCCAGATGGCAGTGTGTTAAAATTACTGGAGTGAATGGAGCAAGTGCTGTTTGCCAAACTGCAAAGGCTAATTTATGGCTCCCTGGTGAGAAGCATATGTTGTCTACTCACTTTGCAGTTAAAAGTCACAATGAAAACATTTTAGGATTCAATGGTTGAAGCGGACAAACCTGGTGCTTGCCGCATGGCAGCATGTAGTCTTTTGGTTCAAATATCAGTCCTAACCCTAATGAAAATTGGGAAGCTACTGATAATAGTGGCACAAAACACGCAATAACTACTAGGTGAATTTATCCTTTATCGTAAAGGGGTAATCCATTTGGCCTTCCCCACCAAAACTTTTCTTCCTTTTCTTTTGAAAAAAAAAAAAGATAAAGAGAGAAGAGAAGAATACATCAATGGCAATGGTGATGACAGTCAGGTATCCCCAGTTCACCATCATTCTTCCTCTTAGCTGTGATGAGTATAGCCCTTCCCGTGCAGACACGATATCCTTGGACAACCCACACACAAAACCCTTGAGACCATACTAGAAAATGATAAATCATATGTAAAATACTGGAAAATGTAAATCATACTGGAAGTGCTGGATGCCGCCAAAAAACAAAACACACTTAAACCTTGCTACTTTAGTTATACACGGAGACAATGCATAGCTAAAGGAGGAATGGAAATGGGAAACACTACACAACAAATGAACTGGAATATCCCACAATAATAATAGCATCAACCAAATTCTATCACTCCAAGCCACACCAGGGGAAGAAATAAAAATAGGGTGTAGCATAATCAATGGATCTACCCACAGCAAACCCACTGAAATTAAAATGCATTACACCAATTTTTCCAAACCCAGAGACAATGAAAAATCTTGATACAATATGCCAGAACCAGATTGTCGGTACAATTTCACTTGTACACAGCCTGTACTAGTACTCTGCTTCTGAGGTAAATGTGGTGTAGAAGTATTGTTTAATTTCATGATTACTGAGTGACAATTGTGGAACTTGTGCTCCATGGGGTGGCCATGGAATGATGCGTGCATACATACTTCGTGATGCACCTATACCTAATTTAAATTTATCCGCAAAAGTGCTACATAATAACATCACTTTCCATAGACAAGATTCGAACATTAAAAATGACAATGAAAATTCACCAATTCCATCTCTAAATGGGACTGAAGGAGATACCATCTCGGTAGGATGTCGAATTGAAAATCACACCCAATGCATGACAGCAGGTTTATACATTGTCATACACTATGTTGGGGGAGAATAACACACACATACCTTTCCCTTCAAACATGAATGCTGGTATATATTTACTATACCACACCCAACACTCATAATGTGCCTTTGGACAGATCCCAACTCCTGTTCCAGCTTAGGTTTCCAATTCAAAAATAACGTTGAATGATTACATCCACTGACTGAGCCTCCTATTGAACTGTCTACTCAGATTTACAACATTGGTCCCTACCTAATTAAAAACATAGGGCAACAACAGATGCTATTTAACCCCTCACGATCTCTCAAACAAGTGGAATTGTTCATGCAGGTTAACATCTCTGCAATTAAACCTACCCACTCACCATTATTGAAAACATCTTCTACAGGATGGTTAGCATGGCTGCATGGACAAGTCCTCACCTTTCCAAAATAACCGTGGAGAGATGTGACTGGTGTCTTAGGAACTGGATTGGGAGTGCTAAACAGCCTAGATGCTGAAGTTTTGGCAAACAAGATAAATTCAGTAACAAGTAATTTGTACAAATTAAACCAACCATTACAATCTTCTCTATCAGCATTAGGAACTAATCAGTGGCTCTTATCTGATGTTTTACCCCAATGGGAGACAATAACTGAAAAAGATCACCAATTAATTATGGATGCACTAGCTGCAACCGAAATTAATGTCTCTCTCACTCTTGTTTGTATTCAGGCACAACTGTGGGTATAATCGACCACGGCAACAATTATAAGAGAAGGTGAAGAGAGCATCCTAGCCACTGAAATTCGAAAGATAATTTGGGATAATGCAACTAAATTTGAAAGAGAATTTACATCCTGATGAAATCCTGAAACTATACTTACATGTATTGGAAATGGATGCATTTGCATGAGAATCCTTTGTGATTCTGTATCTATAGACAATACTACTGTAGATACATACTTAAACACCTGTGCTCCTAATTTTACCAGAATTACAGGATGTGACTTCAACTATTGAGCTCCTATCACAACTTGTCAATTGCTGCAGTCCAGCAATGCATCACATCAAGACCTGTCACCTACCCCTATTGGAATGAACCTCACATTGGTGAGAAAGCTGTTGAAACATGATGACCTGCATCAATTGCTGAAACGAGTTTGAGACAATGGACAAAGGATTCTGATCACTGTCCATCATGACACAGAACAGAGACATCATGTCTTCGAAAGAGTGAAGAAAGATGGGGAACATCGCTGGTGGGATACCTTATTCAGATGGTCTCCAACAGTGACCGGAATACTGAACCAGATTTTACACCCCACTGTGATTCTGTTGACTTGCATTATATTATGCTTACTGTTAAACATTTTCATATACACTACAGTGCGGAAGTTAGGTGAACAATTAACATTGCTACAAAACCCTACTTACGTTTGTAATCTTGTTTAATGACATTTAATGATTTTTGATAATCAAGACATTCAATAAAAAATGTCCCTCAAATCATAATTGGAATATAGTATTACTCGGTTTATGGGCTCAGAGGCAAGAGGCGACCACACCACCGCTCTGTGGAGAGATAGATTGGCTTTAGACATGATGTGGAATGTGGTGGTGCACCCCCCCACCTAGCAATCTCGGAACCAGTCAACATTGTATTCTCGCTTGCACTGCAAGAGTACTTAGCTGTTGTGCATTGCATCGGGGTGACTTGGCACTTTCCTGGTCTTTGTACAAGAGCAGTGAGTTGGACCGATCATGCTCCCTGATGGCACCAGAATCTCCTGATGCCTGGAGTCGCACCTGCCTGGTAAAGGTCAGAACTGTACTTTCTGGGTGGTACTGGGCTTGTACAGTTGCTGTCTGCATCATGTGGATTGTGACCAGGATGGAAAATTACTGATGCCTAAGGTCAAGCATCTTCAGACCCTGTAAACAGAAGTACCAAGGAAGGCCCTTTGAGCTCTTCTGGTCCATAGCAGGCTGCGCCCAGTAACTCCCTCTGAGTGGGACGCCTCTCAGAGTAACTCACAAACTACCTGGACTGATCTCCTTGAGACTCAACCTTCACCCGCTGAGGAATCATTTGATTTGAAGTGAGTATTTCACCTAACTCGAGGGGAATGTCTGTGATTGTGTGTGTGTTTGTGAATCGATTCAAAACATAATATTCTGTTACTGTGATTGTAATAGCAAATTCTTTCTAATCACTCTGTAAATGCTAAGTTAACCAATGATTAATAGCTGCTAAATGCCTGTGATTCTCTCTCTCTTTAAACTGTGAACACACCCTGAATCGCTGCTAAACAGATTCCTTAGACATAAACCGTTGTGGTCTAAGGCCAGTTCTGGATCCAGCTGCACCTAGGCTCCTCTCTGAGCAGGAGTTTAGAAAGCAAGGGGGTCCAGTCTGAATGTGTTGACTCAACGGGAGGGTCTCCCTACCCCCTTACACTTTTCTTCCACTCTGTAGAAATCATTTTACACTCAAAACCTCCTTCAATTATGTATTCCATTCATTTGGTAAGTAGCAGAGTGAACCTTGCCAATGAAATTTGTAAGATCACATTTTCTAAATTTTCAGTAAAATCTTTTCTTGAAAAACCTTTGAGTGATCATGTAAGCGACCTAACCACTCATTCGTGACTCTACTAGAATGTACTTCAATGAAATGTGACTTCACTATTCCTGGTATCTTTAAAAGAAGGGTTATTTTTCCTCAAGCTAGACTTTTGTCAGCCACAAATAATCAGGATTAACGTTTAAGTAACTGCTTGGCAGGTAACAGGTCTGACATCTAATAGGTCAAACAAGGTGATTCAGTGGTAATTCTGGCTTTTATAAGTCTAGAGAAAGAAAGAAGATGAATAGCGTAGTACAAATACGAAACAATATTCACTGTTTTACTTTGTTCTTCCGCAACCTAATTGGAGGTAATCAGAGCTCAACAATTCAAGAGCACTCAACAGCATTATGAAATGGACTGATTAAAGAAGTACAATCTGGTAGGCCCATTAAGCAAGCAATAGTGGGAAAACCATGCCCCAGAAAACAGTCCCATCAGCATTTGGCTAAAGGCTTATCATTATGTACTTGCAAACAAGGATAGCAAAGGGAAACCTAACTATCCCTCCAGGTTTAGCTTTAGCCTCTCGAGCTTCGCAGCCCTTCCTCACCTTTCCTGAGGCCTCCCAGTCCTACCTGCTGCAGCCTAGTGCTGCTTGTTGCTGAACCTAGTCTTTTTGTTTCACATGTGAAAGGTATAGAAAACCTCCTTCAAGCCTGTTGAGTCTTGAATTAGGCCCGACTGAGCAAAACTATGCCCCAGAAAATGTCTAAAATGAGACATTTAATAAATTACCATAGTCATTTAAAAGAGCCTGTCAATTTGGGCAGGCATCCCAGAAGAAAGGTCAAGCATAAAACCACATGGAGGATACCCCAGCTCCTCGCTGACGTGTAAACAGCTGAAGCTGGGGACACTGGTGGCAGTCTGAAAGGAAATTATTTCTGACCTTTTTGTAGCTGTAAGAACCATCCCTTCATAAGTTTGCACTTACTATGCAAAGAAACTGAACTAGTCATAAGAAAATTAGTCCAGGCCAACTACAAGATGACCATTTCTCAGAGCTTCATTCTGGAAGGTTAAACGCAAAGTGAAGAAGATCTGAGAGCTAGAACCGGTCCATAATCCACACATAATATCTTCCGAGAATCCACCCTGGACAAACCACACTGTTAAAGCTACAACTTTTCAGCAGTATGGAAATAAAAGCAAACTATATCCCTTACAGGAACAAGGCAGTCATTTCATAGACACCCCTTCCAGCCACTGACACTCCTTCACCCCTGTGTTTTAAAATAGAGAGCTGCACAGAGCACTTTTGTCCTTGGCTGCGTGTCGTTGTGGAAACACTGTGTCCTGCTCCCTCTGCCAGGCTCTGAAGATGCTATTTAAAGCTTCAGAGAGATATGACTCAGCCAAGCACACTGCAGATTACTTTCCGAATGAGTCGATAAAGGTAAGACAAAATCCTGCTCATAAGCCTTGAAATGTGGCTGGCAGCCACAGAGGCCACCCAGCAGCACCCCACCCTGCTACCAAAACCTTGCCTTCTACAAGCCAAAGAATTTTAACCACAGGTAGTTTTAGTAGGCTACAAATTGTAGATGCTGACTGTTAAATAGACTGAGAAACTCAATACACACATCATTAAGCACATTTAAAATTAGCCAGAGAAGGGGAAAAGTAGAAAATATGGATTACGAACAGTTAGTTATGAGTGGAAAGCAATTAAACACTTAATTGACTTTTTTCACTAATATGTTCATGTATTCAAAATTAATATGCTTGAAAAGTCACCGATAACTCATAATAGGTGGTCTGGGAGAATCAAAATCTTGCATTAAGAGTTTGTATTGTCATCTTCCAACCTAATCTTCTCCAAATACTACAGAGTAAGAAAAAAGAAAGCATGCATATGTTGAGTAGGCATTACTTAGTTTGAGAGGTTTGTCACATGCTGTAAACATCACCTGTTGGTCCTATTTTTATTAATGTTTTCAGTACTACTTTGGTTAATATAACAGATATCTATGAAGAATTAGGGATTTTCTGTCATCTGTTAGTAACTAAGAAGTGAATGCTCCAGGAGAAGCATAAAATAACTCATTTGGTCTGTAAATTTTTAGTGTGTTCTGTGTTATTAATTCAACCTAGAGCATGGGTAACCTACAAGGAACTTAATCAAAATAAGCTTATTTGTGTGTTTGGAAAGAAGTACTCTTACATATTCCTATTGCTTTGACTGTGTGATGCAAGTTTGCATGATTTTTAATCTCATGAGGCTATGCCTCTACTGGGTTTTTTCAAACGAACAAGTAAAACATCTTAACCCTAGGGAACTACTCAGGCAGTGAGGCACGCCAGAGGAGCTGGAGGATATTTGCTACGGGTGCAAGCAAAGTGGTCCTTCATCTCCTCCTTCCTGTGAACAGTTACAGAAGCTTAGGTTAGGCAACCTCTCATCAGGGCGTATTTGGCCCAAATGGCCAAATTATGCCATGTATGTGCATGTCAGTGCTGGGTTTGGTGCAGAGCCAGTCTAAGAGAAATTACGGCTCAGGAGGTACAGGTCCTCTTGCAGCAGCTTGCCATGCAGAAGGACATACTTGCTGTAGCAAACCTTCCCAGAGGTTCCAGGGATCTCTGTTGGTCCTGTACCTTGCCTCTCTTCTTCATAGACGGCACAAGGCTCACAGCAACAGTATAGGCAACTTAAAAGTTTGCTATCTCAAGAGGAAAAAAAATAGCATTCCTGGAGCATGATACCCTTTTTAGGTGCCCTACTGCAATGCACAGAATCTTCCCTCTTCCACCACACCCATGTAAAGCCCTTTTTCCCCATGTGGGTGCCTCCTAGCTCTGCAGGTGCTGAGCTTGTGCGAGACCCAACCAAAAGCGAGGTCAGGCAGAACAGATTAATTCAAGGACCTGCACATTCACTCTCTTGTTTTGAAGGGGGTTAATGGTGACAGAGTGTTCAGCTTGTATTTCTAGTCAAAATGCTACTACCACTCACACCAGGAGTGGGAAGAGGAGTGGGTAGCTAAGAAGCAGTGAGGAAGCGCACAGAGGAGTGTGGTGGCTAAGCAGTGCAGAACTTCGTCAACACTCTTTTGCTGTCTTGATTGATCTGGTACCCATGGCCTGTGCCTCCTCTGCCTTTGCCCAAAGCCTCTCTTGGAGGTGATGTGTGCCCACAGGATGACAAATGATAAGTCTTTCTTTCGTTAAACACTTGCCTACAGTGTGGCACAGTCCTAGTCACAAACCTGGCCCGTAGGCTGCTGCTTGCCTCTCCAACACCTTGCAAACATAAAGCACAAGTTGTTTTAATAAAATATGTTTTTAATGTGGTCTGCCGTGAATATGTTAGACTTAAACATTTCAAACTCTTTCTCAAGGCAACTAGCACCATGCTCATGATCATCTTACACTGTCTTCCTCATGGAGCCCATCTTCTGTACCATACAATGAACTGCACTCCACTGTCGTAGCTGAATTGCAATGAATTGCTGCAGTGAAATTCTTTGGATAAAAAAGTTTCTTTTCAGTGTTGTCTTTGTTCATCAGAGATTGCCATTAAGTGGGGTTGAGCAGGAACTCTTTGAAGCCTGCTGGCCGATCATAAGGGAAATTCAGTCACTTGCTGGTTTAGGGGACACAAAAGCATCCTCCCTTGTCTGACATTATTTCCTTTTCTGCCTTTTCCGTGCCACTGCTGTGTGCAGGGCCTGCATAATGAGGTCCTCATTATTCAGAATGTTGTATTCACCCAGCTGAACCAGACGGTCATATGCCTTCTCAGTGTATTGGACTGAATATGTTGAATAAGGGGAACAACGGCTGTAGAGATCAACTTCACCATCTGCCATGTCTGACTCTGAGCGCTTCTGACCTGGGAGGATGGGGAGACAAATCACTGCTGAGTGATGGGAGTTATTCTGGTCATAAGTAAGCAAACTCTCAACAGAGCAGGGAAAGGAGATGTCTCTCCACAGACGAAGTTCATGGGTTTTTAAAATGGGTTCATGGGTTTTTAAAAATCTCTTGTGGGTTTTTAAATTTTTTTTTAAACTAATAATTCTTTTTCAAGTTGACAGCTCAGTCCCTGGCTCAGGTGGAGATCAGCTGCTTCACATGAGGGAAGAAAAATAGTGATTCTTCCTCTTACATGGGACTACACTGCAGTTCTGAGCTATGCCTGTGGCTCACATAAGTACATCAAAGTTACCTGCAAACTAAGTAGCTTGGGAATTGAAAGAGGACCGCCATAACAGCAAATCTGATTTGGTAAAACAAGTAACTTTAAGCAACAGAGAGAATTAGTGTATTGAAATGAGTCAACAGTGAAGTTTAAGTGTTGGAGTATTAAATATACTCCCTTTAATAGGCTGGCCATTATGTCAGCCTTTTTCTAACATGATTGATTACTCACCTGGTGCTTTGTATTTTTGGAAAGTATCATTAATTAGTGGGAAAAATAGCAGTACTGGTGCTCCTGGAGTCTCAGCACCATCAAAAAGGTAACATTCCTTCAGGTTTTTCCTGTCTTCTTCACTCAAGTCCACTCTGGGAAAAAGGATTCCCTGCTCTGAGCAGTACTTGCAGGTCTGGTCCAGAGCCTGGATCAATGAATAGAACAGTGCTAAGACTTAAAGAGGATTTCAGGGCTCAGGATTTCTTAGAGTCCAGTAACAAAGGGGGCATTTTCCATGCTAGCTGTGTGAAAGCTCTGAAACCACTATAGGAAAGCACTGCGTCAGAGGAGAGAGGTTTTTTGTTTTCCGAGTTCCTAGCACAAACCGGTTGTATCATACAAGAAAAACAGGTAAGAATATGCACAGCCTATAAATGAAGTATCACACTGCAACATTAAGCTAAAAATGCTAGTGGTTAAGTATTTTAGGAGCAATATAGAAAGCACCTGAGTGTTAAAAACTTCCAAGTATGCAGCTGTTGAAGAAGAAACAGAGATCACTTCAAATCCTCTCACCTGTATCTGGGATCCTGCACTGTAATTTAAATGCAGAATGACATCCACCTTTCTCTCTGGTTTTAGAAGTGGCATGACGCTTGTATTGATGAAAAATCCTGTATCCACCAGAGACAGGAATTCCTCTGATTGTGTCAGCTGGTTGGGAAGTGTGTCTAACACAGTATCTAAAAGGAAAGATACTTCTTGCTGCAAGTGCAATAGTGCAAAACTAGTTAGCCTGTTCCCCACTCTTACACCATGACCACAGAGCCCTAACTGGTTACCATCTTTGGGGCAGAGGGCTTCACTATATCCTTTCTCTTCCGCCCTCCCAACTCCAGTCATATGCAGTTTTGGCTCTGCCGTGACAACATTCATGAAGGGGGTTTCTTGTGCCTCCGCATGGAGTGTGTCTTCAGAGAAAGGAAGGACCACCGTCAGGACATGATGCCGCTGCCTCAGGAGGTGTGTGCCACCAGCAAACCATTGACGTGGAGCTCAACACTACGCCATGCTACATCCCAGTCTACCATGACTGATTGCTCTAATAGTGATTCTGCCCAAAGATGGCCTCTTACCTTGGAGAATGTGTTTATTATCAAATCTGGGCTTTTGATTTTTTCTGCTTGTTTATTATCTCCCCAGGCACATAGGTCTTCTGTTACCTTTCCATCTGCAGAAGTGCTTGTTCTCCAGGTAGTCATTATCCATCTGGAAACCCTTTAGGAAGTTGTGATCCTGGGCAATGCAGGGGCGGTCGGTGAGAGCACTGCGAAGAGCACTGCCGAACGGGCCAGGAGGGGTGAACAGGCGAGTCTGCAGCTCATGTAACTTCAGTGGTAGGAGGGGTTCCTCCTCTGCACAGGGAAAGGCTGTTAAATTCTACCTGCCCAGAGCAAGGTCATACCCAAGTTGTCAAGGTAAGTAATAAAAACCAGTGTTTTATTTATTTAAAAGGTCTAGGATGAAAAGACTCATTGAGCAGAAGTGATCAAATGAAAAATAAAATAAAATGCTACTCTTACCAGCCAAATACCATTTCCTTACACAGGACAGATGTGTAGAAAAAACAAGACCCAGTCTCAGGCAGCAATAAAAATCTGTACCAGACATGCACACACTTGTGGAACAGACTGAATGCAAGCTTTGGAAAAAGATAACTGTTGCACTGATTTGTATTACAGTAGCTCCTACTTAATGGATTCAAAATATTACTGCTTTATTAATCATTTACAGATCAATGTTATTATTCCCGAACATTTTACTCATCTGACAACATCTATATTGCGGCCTCAGTGACCACATAGATCACAGGACTGGAGATTTTTGAGTTATCCAGTTATGCTTCACAGTATGAGACTTTGATTTCAATTCCTCCCAGAAAGGCAATGTGGCCTTTGAAGAAACACTCCAAAAACCGCCAAATACACAGTGCACATTTCATGTAGCAGCTGGGTGTGAAGGTTTACCCAAGACTAAATCTAACAATAAGTACATAGTAAGGAAGAAGTATAATAATTTACCTATAGTGTCGATTTTGTCCTGGGTCCACCTGTGCCAGAAATCTTCTGATGAATGGGACAGATTCCAGATATATAACACATTCAATGAAAATAAACTACTCCACATGCCTGTAAAAGGAAAGAGCTTTCTAACGCAAAAGTTCACACGTCATGAATTGCAAAACTGTTATCATGAGATTAAATCTGCAAGGTTTATACTTTTCTTTAGTTTGTTTTAAATGGATGATGTGTCATTTTTATTTTGCTGCTGGTTTTCAAACCTTATTTTGGTATCCAGTTTTTGTCTTATGGTACTTATAGCTGGATATATATTTTAACAAATGATAATTTTTTTGTGGATTAATACAATTTAAGGAGCTTGGGTTTTCAGAAAAAAAATCCAAGTTTCACAAGGCTTGTGTAAAAAGAAAGGATGAAAGTTTGCAGTCTGAGAGGTCTGATGGGGAATTATATTGATAAGAGTCTAAATACAATGTGATCTTATAGTCTCTGCATTTGTAGGATTCCCTTTTTGAGAATAAGCCTGTTAACACACTGAGGGATCAGTTTTGAGCATGCATTTTTGAGCTTGAGAGACGATTTCTCTGGTTATCCCTTAGCGCCAAGTTCTCACTGTTTTTGGTTCAGGAAGTGCAAATGTATGCACATCCAGCATAGGCTTAGGCTAAAACAGTACAACGTCTCCCTCGCTTTAAGCGAAGTGGCCAGACAAACAGAAGTTTGCATCTCAAAACAGTCACAAGCTGCCAGCTTCTCTCTTTGTTTGGAAAACACTTTTCCATGCTCCACTTCAGTCAGTAGCAAAAATGTTTCTGGATATGGCTATGCTGTTTTCCCCTCAGGCTTGCCCAGGCAATGTGGAAATTGGAGCCAGTGATGTGTGGCCAAAGCAGACTCTCTGGAGCACGGAAGACCTGGCATGCTCAAACACACCTCGATGCAGTGGAGAATCAGCATGAAGGCTCATGTAAACCGTCTACAGGAAGCACACAAGTCACTGACTACCTGTGAGATAGGCAAGAGGCTCTGGAGTTCACCCTTCTGGAGTAGCACAAGCAGAACTGTGGATTCCCATGGACCTGAATTTTATTGTTGGACTGGAAGTCCAACAATAAAATAAATATATAAAACAATAAATTAAAACAATAAAATAAATTGGGAACAAGAGGCCTGTCAGCCTGACCTCAGTGCCGGGCAAGATTATGGAGCGATTCATCCTGAGTGCACTCACCAGTCATGTGAAGGACAACCAGGGGATCAGGCCCAGCCAGCATGGGTTCATGAAAGGCAGGTCCTGCTTGACCAACCTGATCTCCTTCTATGACCAGGTGACCCGCCTAGTGGAGGAAGGTAAAACTGTGGACGTCATCTACCTGGACTTTAGTAAGGCCTTTGACACTGTTCCCCACAGCATCCTCCTGGTGAAACTGGCTGTTAAATCCAGCTGGTGGCCAGTCACAAGTGGTGGTCCCCAGGGCTCAGTTTTGGGGCCAGTCTTGTTTAACATCTTTATCAATGATCTGGATGAGGGTATTGAGTACTCCCTCAGTAAGTTTGCAGATGACACCAAGCTGGGTGGAAGTGTTGATCTGCTGGAGGGTAGGAAGGCCTTGCAGACGGATCTGGACAGACTGGATCGATGGGCCGAGGACAACTGTATGAGGTTCAACAAGGCCAAATGCTGGGTCCTGCACTTCAGTCACAACAACCTCACGCAATGCTACAGGCTTGGGGATGAGTGGCTGGAAAGCTGCCCAGCGGAAAAGGACCTAGGGGTGCTGGTCAACAGCCGGCTGAACATGAGCCAGCAGTGTGCCAAGGTGGCCAAGAAGGCCAATGGCATCCTGGCTTGTATCAGGAATAGTGTGGCCAGCAGGAGTAGGGAGGGGATTGTCCCCCTGTACTCGGCACTGGTGAGGCCATACCTCCAGTACTGTGTTCAGTTTTGGGCCCTTCACTACAACAAAGACATTGAATTGCTGGAGCTTGTCCAGAGAAGGGCAGCGAAGATGGTGAGGGGTCTAGAGAACAAGTCTTACGAGGAGCAACCGAAGGAACTGGGGCTGTTTAGTCTGGAGAAGAGGAGGCTGAGGGGGGACCTTACTGCTCTCTACAGCTTCCTGAAAGGAGGTTGTAGTGAGGCAGGTGTTGGTTTCTTCTCCCAAGCAACAAGCGATAGGACAAGAGTCAATGGACTCAAGTTGCGTCAGGGGAGGTTTAGATTAGATATTACAGAATCACAGAATCACAGAATAGTAGGGGTTAGAAGGGACCTCTGTGGGTCATCTAGTCCAACCCTCCTGCTGAAGCAGGGTCACCTACAGTAGGCTGCACAGGACCTTGTCCAGGTGGGTCTTGAATATCTCCAGAGAAGGAGACTCCACAACCTCCCTGGGCAGCCTGTTCCAGTGCTCCGTCACCCTCAGAGGGAAGAAGTTCTTCCTCATGTTCAGACAGAATGTCCTATGCTTCAGTTTGTGCCCATTGCCCCTTGTCCTGTCGCTGGGCACCACTGAAAAGAGCTTGGCCCCATCCTCCTGACACCCACCCTTCAGATATTTATAAGCATTTATTAGGTCCCCTCGCAGCCTTCTCTTCTTCAGGCTGAACAAGCCCAGCTCCCTCAGCCTCTCCTTGCAGGGGAGATGTTCCAGTCCCCTCACCATCCTTGTAGCCCTCGGCTGGACTCTCTCCAGTAGCTCCTCATCTTTCTTGAAGTGGGGAGCCCAGAACTGGACAGAGTACTCCAGATGAGGCCTCACTAGGGCAGTGTAGAGGGGAAGGAGAACCTCCCTCATCCTGCTGGCCACACTCTTCTTGATGCACCCCAGGATCCCATTGGCCTTCTTGGCAGCCAGGGCACACTGCTGGCTCATGGTCAACCTGTCGTCCACCAGGACACCCAATTCCCTCTCCACAGAGCTGCTCTCCAGCAGGTCCACCCCCAGCCTGTACTGATGCATGGGGTTGTTCCTCCCCAGGTGCAGGACCCTGCATTTGCCCTTGTTGAACCTCATCAGGTTCCTCTCTGCCCAACTTTCCAGCCTATCCAGGTCACGCTGAATGGCAGCACAGCCTTCTGGTGTATCTACCACTCCTCCCAGTTTTGTGTCATCAACAAACTTGCTGAGGGTACATTCCAACTCTTCATCCAGGTCGTTGATGAAGAAGTTAAACAAGGCTGGGCCCAGTACTGACCCCTGGGGGACACCACTAGTTACCAGCCTCCAACTAGACTCAGCGCCGCTGATGACAACCCTCTGAGTTCTGCCATTCAGCCAGTTCTCAATCCACTTCACTGACCACTCATCCAGCCCACACTTCCTGATCTTCCCTAGGAGGATATCATGGGAGACTGTGTCGAAAGCCTTTCTGAAGTCTAGGTAGACAACATCCACGGCTCTCCCTTCATCTACCCAGCCAGTCATGTCATCATAGAAAGCTATCAGATTGGTCAGGCATGATTTCCCCTTGGTGAATCCATGCTGACTACTCCTGATAACCTTCTTCCACTTGCTTGATGATGACCTCCAGGATAAGCTGCTCCATCAGCTTTCCCAGGATGGAGGTGAGGCTGACCGGCCTGTAGTTCCCTGGGTCCTCCTTCTTGCCCTTTTTGAAGATTGGAGTGACATTGGCCTTTCTCCAGTCCTCGGGCACCTCTCCTCTGTTAGGAAAAATGTCTTTACTGAAAGAATGGTCAGACAGTGGAACAGGCTGTCCAGGGAGGTGGTTGAGTCACCATCTCTGGAGATGTTTAAAAAACATGTAGATATTGCACTTCGGGATATGGTTTAGTAGGCATGGTGGTGTTGGGTGGATGGTTGGAGTCAATGATCTTACAGGTCTTTTCCAGCCTTAATGATTCAATGATTCTGTAAGTGATACTATATTTTAATTCAAAATTAGCTTTAAAAATGAGAATATCTATTGGTCTCTCACTTTGAATTTTCTTTTTCACAGTAAAGTGAATCCACTGTAGTAAATATTAATACAACGATATTTATCCACTCCAGTGAAACTGCCCTGTCAGTCATGCACCAGTGCTTTATTAGTGCTTAGTTTATATAGCTCACAAATAGAAAAAAATTTAAAAATCATTCAGCTGTTTTTAAGGCAATAACCTACCTTCTAAGAAGCAGATCCGGGATTCAGGGACCTTCTTCATCAACCGACCCATGAAGAACTCACTGCCAAAATCCTCAGTGTGAACAAAAGCTCCATATTTTTGCAAACCCACCTCATAAGGGGTGAACTCCACCCATTCTGTGGAAAGGAACATAAAGAAGAGAACAATGTTTTACTACAGGCCCTTAGCTGTAGATGAAAATGGTGTTACTATCATGGGAATGAAAGGAGATAAAATTAAAATAATTCTGCAGTGAAGTCTAATATTTCAAACCAATAGCAATGAGTTATAAGCATGGTACAAATGAAGAATCATGAACATGAAAAGTCTTTGGAATATTTTTCAGTCTGTTGCATAGACAGTCAAACTTGTACCTGACTACAAGGACATTATATGAATACACATCAGCTGAGCTTCTGGTCCTTAAATGAGAGGGCTTTTATTAGGCTATCTAAACAGACTGTCCCAGAATTTACCAGCTTAAATGTAAAGACAAATGACTCTCAAAAGTTTCATAATTACCTTTGAAATCCACAGTGCTATAGTTGTTCTTAATATTGACTGCAGTATAGATAGGCAATGGGTTCTGACCACGATCAATGGCCCGTTGCTGATCAGAGAGTCTATGGTTGTCTTTCTGTGATTCCAGAAATACGGTTACACTGAGATGAAAACTAGCACAGGAACATTTTCTCTGCATCTAAGCTAGCAGGGCAGAAAAATTTCTGCCTCTAATGTATAATACGTGCTGCGCTTAAATTCTGAAATGTCCATATTTTTCAAAATTTCTGTAAGCATTCTGTTACTGAAATATCTGTAGGCATCCTATCTGATGCCAGATGATTTGATGACCCATTAGGATGGAAATGGAAGGAAATGATGAAGAGTAGAAAGTAATACTGCTGGTATAAACCAGCTTAACCCATTATGCTGCAAGTTTATGTAAGACCTCTCACATACTTCAAAAGTCTGCAGGTCTGTTTGTTTTTACCTCTCATGGGCATTAAGGGAGTATCTGTAATTTTGTTATTTCTAAAGAAAATACTTGCAGAATATGAAAAAAAAACCCTTAAAATCTATTTTTTTTCAAAATGTTAATCTTGGAGTTTTCTCAGAAAAACATATCCACAATCTCACAAGCAAGGATGTTGATTTCCACCATGATTGGATTTCAAAGACTGACACGAAATATTTTGGAAATGGCTGTGCATTTGCACACACAGAGTCTCATAACAAAATGCTTTTCTTAGAACAAACAGGAAAATATCTTCTCCAGAAATTAATTTTCAAAAAATTGTAAGCCACTGTAAACGCTGATTTATGACATACTGTACCCCATCATGCAATAAAGATTCCAGGACAAGCCCCCAGAGATCTATAAAAGTTGTTTTGCGGCCCTCTCTTTTCCGTTGACACAGCTGGTTTTTGTAATACTTCAAATATTCCAAGGAAAGGGAATTTATTTTGCATTTTGTCATATGTTTTCGAGCCTCGCTGATTTGCTTGTCAAGATCCTTTTGTGACCACTCAGCATCTCTGTACAAGTTTGACATTGTCCTAGGAAGAGGAAATATGTATTGAAGAGGGAAAAAAATACACCGAGGTTTGAAGTAGGCAACGGCTACATTTTATGTTTCTATTTTAAGTTCTTGATTTGAAATTAAGTAAAGGTTTCTTGTCTTCAGTTCCCTAAGAAACTATCGTGCTCCCTTTGAAGTCACAGCCATTATCCCTGTCAAAATGGCTTGAGCAATTTTACACAAGATATTGTTAGAAAAACACTTGTTTTCATGCCGTTGCAAATCATGTGACTTTCCTCCATGAAAAGAGTTTAATCTGTCAGTTTTGGAAGATCAGAAAAATAGGACTGCTGAGAAGGTATTACAGGTAGACTACTGCATGTCAGCCCCAGCCTACTTCAGTGCATCGGTGTCATCAGGAAGACTCCAGCCAAGAGCTGCCCAGTCATGCTTACCATGTAGTACCAGACAAACCAGTCAGGTATGTGGCACAATCCAAGAGGTGGAGTTTCTTGAGCCCCTGTAGACTGCCATACAGTGCGGTCAAAGATCTCATCCCTCCTCCTGTAGTCATGATGGCCACCACTGGGGTCTGCGCAACGCACAAACAGAAAGGGCTGGAGTCAGACAGTGGACTGCAGCTGACTATGGCTCTCAGCAGAGATCTCCTACTACGCAAAGCCTGACACCACCACATGCGCCCAGATACAGACTCCTTTCTGAATTATTTCTGCTGAAACATAGCATTGCCATTTATTTTATAAAGAAGAACAGGAATAGAAGTAATGATAATTCCTGCTTAGATACCTGACACTTGTCTCCAATGTGTTCAACACAGATGTTTGGTAAAAAACAAAGGAAAATGCATTAATTCAAACCAAAAGCGACAGTAAGAGATAAAAAATCAGTTTTAAAGGCAGGAATCAAAAAGAAGTCTCACAGACTGAAGAGAAGAAGAAGGATTGTCAATAAGGATGAGAATGGTGGGGTAAAGACTGTGGAAGAAGCCATTTCTCTATAGGGAACATCTAGCCTGGCTTGCAATGAAGGTACAGCAGAAGAAGAGTTAAGCTCAGATAGCAACTGCAACGAACAGGATGACTGGGTGAGATTAGAGGCACGGGGCAGTATCTTAAGTGTACCTGAGTTTAAAGATGAGGAAAGACCAGGAAAAAAACTAACTGGGAAGAAAAAGAGGTTATATTATGCTGTTATACCTCACTGCTAAGCACTCATTAGGTGTTTTGAATGTTTGCCCTACAGACCTCATGGTCCAGCAAATCCTGTTCCAGCTGCAGGACCTTCTTCAGAGCAGAAGCAACATGCTTCTGCCTTTTGCGTAGAAAGTCTTGCTCCTGCACACAGAGATCAAACCCCAAACGCACATCAAGGACATCTGGGCTGGAGCAGAAATCAGGAAAAAAGAATATTCTGGTTTATTATTTATAGACAAGCTCAGAGTTTCCAGTACAAGGAAATCAACCAGATCCACAAAGTAAAGCATTTACAGGAGGTGCCTTTCCAGCACTCCCAAGCAGGTATAAAATGCTGCGTGAAAGAATGATGGAAAGACGGACTGCTAGATTTCTAAGCAGTTATCAAAGGAAAACCTAAGGAAAGACATTCCTGCAGATGATTTCTGGGACATCTGTTGTCTGGATTCTCTCATACTTGAACCTGCACTGAGAACTGTAGGAAAATCTTGTCATGTTTGTCTTGAGGTAAGCAGAAAAGTTTACCTACTTCAGGATTATCAGTACCAGGAGATAAGCTGCACTCTTACACAGTGTTAAGAAAATGTTAAAGATTGTGCTGAGCATAACACCGACTAGCATAATTAGCTTGTGATATTATTTCTTCTATTTTATGCATCTTTTTCATTATTCATATCTCAGTATGGATTATCTACATGTATTATTAATTTTGCACATATAGTTTGCTTTCCAGTTCATGTGAATTCCACATCACTTGGTCACACAACCTACTGTCCTACTGTGAGTGCCTCCTCCCCAGTAAAGAGCAAAGGGTGAGATGAGTTCAGGTAAAGACATGTTAGCCTCCAAGAGTAGCCAAGTCTCTTACCAGTCTTCTGCCTTTGCGTATAAATAAAATCCTTTATCCTGGAAAGCAAGAATGCAAACAGTGTAAGCCTGACAACCTGCTTTAGCAGGATGAATTTTAGCTTGTGCCATCCTAGCAATGCAGGTACAGATTGAGAGCTCTGAATAATCCAGCAGCACATGTGAATTGACTGCAGTGGTTTATTGTCAGCGAAGTCGTTCAGTAATTCCCAATGTTTTCTAGTGAATGTAACATCTGATGACAACTGCTGTTTACAGAGGAAAGTAATGATAATGTATACCTTACCCATCCCTACCAACATTACCTCTCTTAGTCAGCCAGCCAGCATGCAGCCACACTATTATTCTACACAGCAGAATAAAAGCTCCTTGCTTTCTGTGGCTTATACCCCACAACAGCTGCGATCCTTTCATTCTGTATGGATTTTTTTTTTAACCATGAATCTATAAGTGCTTTGCAAAGCATGGTCGGTATAAGCAAGAGACTTGCACTACCTCAGCTAGCTCAGGTGCTCCACTGGTGGATGAGAAGGGGAAAAGGAGAGCCTCAAAATTTAGCATGAAGTAAGATCAGGATGGAGTAACAAGATCCCCCATATTCCCACAGCCATACAAACAGAACAAGGCACAACCTGACCTAATCACCTAAAGACCCACCACTGTTAAGACTGTGGCATTTTTTTCTGCAGGCTTTCATCATGAGAAAGTACCCTGATAATCATCAGAGGGACGCAGACTTCCACACTCTGTTTTCTCAACCTCTCCCATGAAAGAGCACGCACCCACCTCTGTTAAGGTCATGTTTTTTCCACTTGGAAGGGAATGAAGTTCCATGCTTGGAGAGCTTGAGTTTGTATCATACACACAGGAGCACTGAAAAAATACAAATATATCCGATTTTGTTACTCTCTTTCCACGTTGCAAATTAATGTTACTATTTATGGTGCATATTACTTTATGTGCCACTGTTATGTTTTACAAAGTCCAATAACAACATACAAAGGGCGGAGGTGGTTTCTTCCCTGGTAGCATAACATCCAGCGTTGGCTGCTTGTATCTGGCATAATGGAATTTGGCAGGAGAGGAGGAGCTGAAGACCAGATCAGATCCCAGCACAATGTCTTGGGTGCCTTCATAAGAGCCTTGCACTTTAAAGGAGAATTCTTTCTCTAAGGAAGTGACACAAAAGCAGACACAAAGCAGTTTTCTCATCAATATTGGAAACAAATGTTCTTACAGACTCTACCAGAAGGCTGTTCTCATGTTTTGGGGTGGTTTCTTTTTCATTCTTACATTAAGCCAATAAGCCAGTGTCTTTCATAATATTAGCATGTCATGACTTGAAAATAGCTGATGGAAAAATAACCTTACTTGATAAAGATTTCTTCTTCTTTGTCTTCTTCTCAACCACCTGGACTTCCAAGCAGCAGATTTTGCGAGACTGTAAGAGACATGAACAAGGAAATACCTCATGGCAGGAAATTTTCCACTCTAAGATTCTGTTCCTAGTCTAAGCTCCTACCATTGATGATACAAACATTATACAGGCAGTGCACTTCATCCCGAGAAAAACCTTTTATTTCAGCCATGACCTCAATTTCAGATGCTGGCTGGAACAGAAGGACTCTCTGAGAAACCAGAAGCAGCCAGGGCAAGGCTGGCAGTGGCGGTGTGGAGGAACAAGGGCTTGCAGAAGGGTGAAGGTAAAGACAGAGTGAAAAACAGCACCCCCAGGACCCTGACACAGATGCAAAAGACTGATTTAAACAAAAAATATTGAGGAAACAAAGCTAATAGATGAGTAAATCGCATGGTCAGAAAATCCCTGCATAAAAAGCACACTTATCAATGCAGGAAATTATGTGTGCCTGCGATGGGACAATCCCTGTTGCATTGGCAATTTGGGAGGAGTGGTGTCTGGGAAAGAGTTCGCTGCCCCACTGATGTCTCAGACCTAAACCTCTTCCATGCGTTGCCTTTGCAACTCCAGAGAGATGCTAGAATGGGGCTTCTCCCTGCTGTTCCAGCCACAGCCTCTCCACAGGTGTCAGCCATGTGGATCTGTCATGAGGCAGATGATGAAGTGGGAAATCACATCTTTTCAGTGCTGGCTTTTCTCAAAGGATATGTTGGGCTGGTGACTGTGAGTCAAAGGAAACAAGTGTGGCAACAGGACAAGAAAGATGGCAAAACATAACACTCACCACTAGTACTCCATTAGTAATGATGGTTTCAGGAGGGCCTGAACTAGGAAACAGAAAGAAAAACAAATTCTTAATAACTCAGTATAATTACAGTATAATTCATGAGTCACGCCCTTCTCCTGATTTTCATCATGCTTAGTTTTAGCTATGTCTTGGATTTGAAAGAAAAGTCCCAGGAGACTCATGGTACAAGTTTCCTCATACTCTATCAAGGCACAATCGTTATCCTATCAGCTTATCCAGTCCTGGAGCTCAGCAGAAAAAAAAGTACTGCAGGGCCAAACCATGCAGTGATTTTATGCTGAGCCCCAAGGTAAGGCTGCAGATGGTTTCATGGAATCCATTTTTTATTTTAAATTGCAGTTTATTGAAGGACAGGACAGAAAGGGCTCTAGATCAGAAATCCAGTGTGTTATTCCATGTTGTGCTTTGAAAGGAGGTGAGCTACCTCCGCTGATCTGAAAGAAAAATCTGTGACAAAACAGCAGTCCCAGTATTCTGGTCTTAAATAGTATTCATTACACTAGGCAAAGAAAAGGTTTTAGGGTGTTCTCCTTGTCTGCCTGAAGTTCATGGAAGGTCATCCCGGCACGCACCAATTTGTCACACAGCTCTTAGCAGATTCCTCAGGAAACCATGTTCATCATCAGCATCATCAAGGAATGATGCACTCTGGACAATTAGACTAGAATATATTATGCTTCTGAATTGCTGTTTCTTTTTGCTGCAGATCATGTGGCATTTCATGTTTACTCACATATTATCCAATGCAAATCCCACCTCTAGCTCCTCTTGTCTCTGGAAAATAAAGAAAGGAAAATGTTTTTGGCACTAGTCTACTGGCAGTTCTCATACTGCACGTTCTCACTCTCACAATACAGGTACGCATGTATTATTTGTGACTGGCAGAGCATTTAAAATGAGGCACCCACCACCTGACATCTGTATGTCTCGAGCCTCAAGATTCTTTATTGATAGGAAGTTTCTGGGTGGCTGTGACATAGTTTTTAACGAAGAAGGTAGTTGTCTTCCCTGCTTCTGCTGGGACATAAGGGACAGACCCAGGCAGAGATGCTGTCTCATACCGAGTCTGCCAGCAAAGAGAAAGAGGGTCTGCTGCAGGGAGCAGCCAACACCTACTGGTGTAAGGAGGGAAAATGATGACATGCAAAGCAGCAGTGGAAGAAGACAACCACTTTGGCAACGTGGTGAGGACGTTGGGGCAGAGTTAAATCTGACAGTAAGGCCTGGCCTGTGGGGTGGTGGAGAAGAGTATAATCCCTAGGTGGAAGAAAGCACAGGAGAGGGGAAAAAAAAGGTGTGGACAGAAGGGATGATGAACAGAGAAGTCAGACATGCTGTAGGTTACTTAGTTGCTCAAATTGTCTATTGCATTAAAGACAACAAAAAGTTACTAACATAGGACAAAAAAAATTTATGAAGGCCTGAAGAGTATGAGGTCTAACTACTGTGGCTGTGCAAATGCAGTAATGAAAGGATTGGATACGGCACCTGTAACCCCTCAGACAGTAATCAGCTGGGTTACAACTAGCCAAAAGTTTCTGTCTTACCAAGGGCTAGCAGAAGTCCACACACTGCTCCTCTGGTATTTTGCAGAGACAGAAATGGTAAATAAGGAATTTAAAGATAATGAGCAGCAAAGCTGAGTTTGAATGTGTGTAGATATGATAATTAATCAACTTAATGGTGCATGACAGATGCATAAGAGACTGGGAGGGAACTGGAAAAGGACAGGGATGGACAGAATATACCAGGAGGTCAGATGTGTGACTTTCAGAGCCTCCTTGGACATTCAAAATAGGAATATTCTTGTTGCCAAGCAGAGTGTCATGACACCTTATTTAAACATCCTTGCCACAGTCCGTAATTAGCAGCTAGTCTGGTTCAACACTTGGCTCTGACCACAGAGTTATTACTTCCTAATTACTAGGTTGAGTAACAAGTTATGACAAAAAAGCAACATGTACTGACGTGGACACACTCCTTGATCCTCGATGGGGGCAGGCTCAGCAAAGTGACAATTTTGCAAAGACACCTGAAGTTTGTGAGTCTCTGTGGCCAACGCCAAACCCTTCAGTGTGCCTACATACTCAGGTGTGAAAAGGCTTTCCCATGTCAGAGTGAAAAGCAGCTCCCTTTTGTGTGGGTGAGCAGTCCATACAGAAGGAGGGAAAAAAGAAAGATTTTGCAGGTAACATTTAGACAGAAAAGCAGACAAACGTGTTCTTGCCAGTCTATTCCATTTCTTATTTCTGACCTCACCTGTGAATCACACTTGAAGTGCATGAAGACTTGCTCTCCCAGGGAAAGTTTGGCTATATCGAAGTACACCGTGAAGAGGTGGTCATCTGGAGTAACCACATCCTTATCACAGAGTGCCAGCTCCAGCACATTCTGGGAAGGGAAAGGAAGGGCTGTAGAAATGTGCAAGATTTCATTCAAAGTAGGAGGTCCTGCTCCTGTTGTGAGGAGTGGGAGGACATATAGAAGAAGAGCAGGAAGGGAAGGAGGTGGAGGGGAAATCAACTCCATGTAGACATCTGCCTACAAGGAGGAATGAGAGGAAACCACAGACATCTGAAAGGTCATATTCTACCCATGGCTGAGAGACATACTTGTCTTTCATGGCATAGAAAATCATCATAGGGATATGCGTTATTCTCAAATTTTCTGCATCTTTCCTTGCCTCTTGAGAAAATTACATGTCCCCTGTGCAAAAGGATAAAACCTGGCAGTTGCTCTCTAGGTCGTGTTAACAGGGAAGGCCCAGCTCAGTACCTTGACCTGACTCTGGATCCTGAAGTAGAAGGTTTCATTCCAGACTGGATCTTTACAATTCTTGATGGTTTTAGTCTGAAATTTGTTGGCTGAAGCAGCTGGGAGCCACAGGCTTACGTAGCAATCAGTCTGGCTTACTGTATGTTAAAAAACACAAACACATCTAGAATGAGAATTTGCTCTAGAAGAAAGCCACACGTTTGCCCAACATAAACATTACAATTTAAGTAACGGGAATGGAGAATAAAGTAGAGGGACATGATTCTTCTCTGAATAAATATGATTAGAGATATAATAAATGTATTAAAACCAAAGCATTTTCTCCTCCTGCTATGTCATCAAGCAATCAGTTTAACCCAGGATATAATAATTCAGGACAACCACAGCACCCTATACCTGCAAGGGTTAAGGAAACAAAGCGATAGTTTCTGTTTTAGCCAGACAGAACATTTAAAAAAAGCCCAAAACAGAGAAAAAAAATGCTTCTTGATTTCTGCGTAAGTAAAGCTGTAATGTTCTGTTATATTTCAGTTGCAGACCATCAGAAGTGAACCTACAAAATGTAAGAACACCTAATGGGGTTTTATCTGTGAAAGCTGATACACAGGGAGTAAGGTTATGGTAATTTGGACTACTTAGCCTTGAGAAATCTTTGAGTACAAGCTGAATTTGAGATAAGGCTACTCCATTTTCAATATTTGCTCCATTATCCCTACCAGTTTGCGTCCTTTGTGATACAAATATACTCCAGAGGAAAAGACAGGAGATCTTTCAACATTTCTTGCTTTTAATGGACTGCAGAGCTTTCCCTGCTCCCTGTGGGGATGCAGAGAAATTCACGCAATAGGTACAACTGTGACCTTATAGAGTTACCTCTGCACAGTACAGGGCTGATGCAAAGAGCAACATACTATGTTTATTGCTGGAATCAGCATGCCAGTGAGAGGACTTGCTCCATCCATGCAAGAAATCTAGAAAGCACTTTTTCTTGGAGCAGGACTAGCTGCTACCCCATGAAGGTTAAGAGAACCGTACAGAGCGCTATGGATACTTACAGACATCTGCCTGGTGGATATTTCTTGCTCTTATGACTCTTATAGTCAGTAAGTAACACAGAGCTGATTCTATCTGCAGTGGAGAAAAAAACATACAAAAGACAGGAATGAATGCTAAAGGTAGATAGCATATTTAGAAGATAGAAATGATCAAGGAGAGAAATACACAAATCATGAGCAACTTAGTTTAATTTGCCTATGTGACTATGAAATGGCCAATACATTTATTCTCCTAATAATATCTAAATCAAGTACTAGACAGAAAAACTTCTCTACTTTTGTATCGTGATATGTGAATTTGTATTATTATAGAGAATTTATTTGTCTTCTAACTAAAATCTAGTTGCATAAAGTGGTAAGATTCAGACTCAGTGTGGGAGGGGAGAGGATTTACTTGCTAAATTTCCAAGGTAGGAAGGTAAAAGCTACCTTAGGCTTTTTGCAAGTGATAAAACTATCATCATGGGAATCACCTCCCATGCAGTCATTACACATGTTCAGTCTCCTGGGGTACAGGATATGATTTTCTCATATTCCTGCTCTTTTAAATGTACAGCACTCTGCAGAGTTAAATGTTGGCCTCTGGTCCCTATGCTGCTTTGAATGTCAGAGGAAGAGATTGCTGCTTTGCACTTCCACCGTGCTGTTCACGTTGCATGTGTTTTTCACTTACAGACATGTAACTGCCCCTCTTGAGCTGAGCTTACCTCTGACTTTTTCCTGTGAGAAATTTTTCTCTAGTTTTGAACAATGTAAACTCTTTATGTTTGCAGTTTCTTTGCACAGTTTTGCATAAGAAGTGCAAACACAGTGGTTTACGCCTGAGAAGAAACTCTTGTTTGTTCACATTGTCTTCCCTCTTTCATATTAGCCCATGTCTTCAACATTAAGGCCTCGTGCTTGACTTCTTAGCCTTTCATATTGCTGTTCTGCTCAAACATGAGTCCATATCCTTTCTCCTTTTACCATAAAATACACAAATACATGTAATTATTGTATAACATATATATTGTATAACATATATAAAAATAATTTTTGTATAACATCTAACCTTTTATTTCTACAGTCACAGAAAGGGGGAAAAGACACAATATGCTGGAATATAAATCAGCAGGAAAATTGTGCTCCAAAAGTTCTAAAATGCAAAAGGCATTTAGTTCAACTACAGGGCCATGGACAGGTACTGACACCACCTGCTCACTCCACCAACACTGCAAAACGACTATAAAAAGACTATTGCCAGTCCTGAAGTGGCATTAGCATGACACTGACCTCATTAGTCCCACTGAGAAAGATTTGTGAGCAGGACTTCTGCTCTGTTTGGCCTGCCTGAGCAAAACAATTTGGTATGTACTGTGTTAATAATGTACCATGCTTACTGTCCATAAAACGTGAAGTGCATCTGTATTCATAGGCTCAATGAAATATATGTCCATGTGATGTCTCTCATACTGTTTAACCTGAGTGTATGAATCAGTGTATCATCAGCCAGGGCTAATGAATATATGTTGTTGAGACTAGGGGCAATTAGCAAGTAGGCTAATGAAGAAACAGATAAAATTAGCCTCCAGGTAACCGAAGCACCCAGTCCTAGGAAAAGGCACCAATGACATTTCTGCTGTTCAGCTGCACAGCAGGTGACCAGGTGTGCAAATCAAGGATGTCAAACCACTGCTAAGAGTCCAAAGAGTGTCTGCGGATAAGACCATCAAAGGCACTCGTACTCATGGCTAAAAGCTAACTCCTAAGGCACAGGAATGAGGCAGGTACACGTGGAAAATGTTCAGTAGCTACAGAGCCAGTAACTGGTGCTTCCAGTGGCTGGCTTTGGAAAAGGCACGTTCCTGAAAAGGTTAAACTCAGTTTTGGGGATCGGGTCCCCTGGAGCCACCTTCGTGGCTTATGATCCCAGAGTGCCAGGGAGGGAGTGCCGATTGAACAAAGTACTCATGCATGTGGATGTGCCCTGCATGACCAGGGAGCCTTGGTTTAGAGGTCACGAAGGTATAAATAACAAATGGCCAAAATCCTATCAGTGGTGTGAGTTTTGCCCAAAGAATGTAAGAGGTTTGGTTTGTTCTTCTGAACCTGCCGCAATCTCTGCAGTGTTGAGAGTGGCATTTTAGGGTGTGTTTCCTCATCTTTGAGTTTTCCATTCAACTAATCGACAGAAAGGGTTGACTATTCCTTAAACTGTAAGCACAACCCTTGTTGCTCAGCAGCTTAACTCAGCTCGATACAGAACAAGTGCGAGTTCCAAATTATTACTAAATGGCCTCAAACTAGAGAGGATAAGGTCAAAAAATCTTTTTCAGTATATCTGGTCCTCTCATTTCCTAGAGGAAAGATTTCATGTAATGTGTCTGAAGCCTTCTGGAAAACTATTAGGTCTTTTGTAGAAGCCAGAGGAGGGATTAATCCAGGAAATGAGGTGTTGAAAATCCACTTCAAGATTGTGCCATACTTTTTGTGGGACTAAGTGGCACAATTTCACAGCTATTACTACCTGCACTGGCACTAAATTTGTCCTTGTGTTTTAGCAAGATATATGTAGCAGGAAGCCTATTCAAACCCAGCTTTTTCATGTCTAAATAAAACAAAGTTCATTTCCCATGTGCAAAGGATAGAAAACAGCACTAGGACTTTAACATGAAGCAAGACTGCGTAACTGAAGTCATCAAAACGATAAGTGGGGCAGTGTTTCTCAGAGGGAGCTGGATGGGTTACAGTAGCTAATTAGGCTGTTTGGCAGATGCTGAACCCTATCTATTCTCACCCAGGCTCCACCCAGCAGGAAAGTCTCTTTTGCAGTTTTCTTTTGAAATTCTCCTTTGCGATACCTTTGTAACAGGAGTCTGCTGTTCCCCATCAGGATTCAGCTGCATAATTCCTTCTCCTAGATGAGTGGTTTGAGTGATCAGCTCCTGCAATAAGAAGGGCCAACATTACACCTGGAAAAGCCATCCTGTCTCTTAAAAGCAACCTTCCTGGAGAGCTGCAGAAGAGCAGTGAAGGAGTAGCCCATGGTCAGTGCTGGCCACAGAGCCTCGGTGGGTACAGGTGTTCCCTGCTGTGCCCGGTGGCACTGCCTGCGCTGTCCTTGTCCCAGTAAGCCTGAGCAGAGGCGTAGCAGCCACACAAGGTCCACCCTTCGCATGACACATGGAGAGGGAAGGCAGATCCTGGCCCCGACTGTTAAAAGAACAGAAAACCTGTCTCCTGTAAACACATTCTGTCATTAATGTTTCACCTTGCAGTCCATCCCTATGCTATTTAATACCCATTCTAAGGTTGTATTTATCACATTTCTAAATGAAGAAAACCCCCAAATATACAAAATGCTCCCTTTGTAAATAAACTCTTACTTCTCAAGTACTTTTCTGTTCTTTCCTATGCCTTGCTTTAATTTTTTAAATTTTGATAATGAGTTCTTGAAGCACTGACTTTCTTCCTCCTGTGCGTTTATAGTCAGTGACAGGTCAAGAAAATGATACCATCTTCGGAACAAGTGCAGCATAACTGGCTGAGATCACAGATGCCTTGCTTTGCTCTGCACCCTTCTTACCTGAGATAAAATGCCATCTTGCTCCATTATGGTTGCTGTCAGGTACACGTCCCGTGTTATCTGTGGCAATGCAATTTCACATCTCCCAGCTTCCACAGACGCCAATAGTTTAAATGCCTCATATGCAGGCGAGCAACTATTTTATAAACTGACTCAGAGCCCCACCTCTGCCTGATTTCTTAAACCCATGTATTCCCCTCCCATTTTCTTACACTAGGAAACTGAATCCTATGGTTGAGTAAGTAGGAAAAAAAAGCTTTGCCTGTACAGTAGCTGGAAGTATTCTGTTTGAGTGACTTTGCCCAATACCAACAAGCGGCAGGTTTATAAATAATAGCAAAAGAATGATGCCCTTTTATCCGAGCACTGAACTTTCCACTTCACAAGACATACTCTGCAATAAGATGCAGCAACAGTACATTAATTGTATTTAGGATGTCAGTGATAGTAGGCAGATAGGATAAAACAGCTAATGAAGAAAAAGAGAGACAACACTATTGCTCTCAGACTGAACTGGTTCTTGCAAAAGCCAATTTAAGGGTTTCTGTAACTCATATCCCAGAAATCCTGCGTCTAGGTGTGCAGACTAGACACAATTATATGGTGATTTATATCCACTCAGACTTGGTCCATCAGGGCTAAGTTTCCCCTCAAATCATTGTATTCTTCTCCTCTTCTTTCCTACGGCTTGCTATTATTTTTGTTGGGATGAAGAGTCCTGAAGCAATGACTTTCCTTAGCCCTGTGAATATTTATGGGCCACTTTCCAGCTCAGACTGACTCTGGCTGTAATCTAGCTGCATTTAAGCACCTGTGTCTGACCCAATAAACCCTGCCAGCCAGAGGCAAAGCTCAGCACTGACTGCATGCCGCCCTCTGCACCGTCCTCGGGCCACGCGCAAAGCCACCGCAGCAGGACACCTGTGCCTGCCCCACGAGCACCCAGCTGACCCCCATGCCATCGAAGCTGGCACCACCCCCAGCTCGCTGCAACAGGATTTAAAAGGGCCGTCAAAGAATGTTGTATCTTCGGCAGGTCAAAACACATCAAAATCACTGGGGGAAGGGAAACCTTTGGCTTCCCTGCTCTCCCAAAGTATTTTCTATGAGCAAGAAGTTACCCATTCCCTGAGTATTCTTGAGCTTACTGGTTAAATATTGTTACCAGCCAGCACAGTTCCCCTTTGTGCAGGCAAAATAATATCAGCAGTCATCACAGTCAACTTGGTAGAATGAATTTTTGCTATAGGCTATGTTATTTCACAACCTGTGAAGGGCTGTCTCTACATTCATGGCATGTTTCCTCTGTGTGCCAGCTGCAATTATGTAGCTTGATGAAATGCATTTCTCATTAGGTCACAGAAAACCCTTGGCAATGCCGGCATCTTCCAGCCATAGTTAAAGGCAGTGCTTTATTATGACATCTCCTTGGAGGGCTCAGCTGTAAACCAGACTGTCCACCAGGACCTCTGAGACTGTCACTCCCACAGTGCCGGTGGCCAAAAAGGTCTCGTTTGCACGAATAGCATTTGCAATCCACATCAGAGACAGCCCTTGTGGGAGGGAGGGACTGTGGCTGGCTTTGTACTGTACGATCCATCTTTGAGACTTTCATTTATCCACGATGCTCGCAGCAAATATCTGCTATGCTCTTATGCTCTTTGCAGAGATAACAACAGTTTTGTCTTCCTGGAACAAGGAACACACTGTGAACCTGCAGCATATTACTGAAATGCCTGAGTATGAGGAGCAAGGCAGATAATTTTCGTTTTGCAAACAAGCCTTTATTGTCCGGTATTGTATACATGAAATATTTGCATGTAAATAACATTTCTTGAGAGGTGGAGGTGGCATGAATTTATGGCCAAAACCTGACTTTATTTTTTCACACCAGGGATTCCGGGTTAAAATGGAGGCAGTTCCCAGGGTTATATGCAGAGCACATAGCACTGTGTTTCTGATTATGCCTAGTGAAACTATCATAGAACAAAAAAAACCCATCAGAAGTGCATATGCTTTCAAAACCTAAAGAGTTTTAAATGGTAATATTTATCCTCTGATCTTTAGGCTTGCAATATTAGGCTACATACAGTTGCACAAAAAAGTAAGGTTTGGTTTGACATCATGAATGACCAACATCTTGGCAAAAGTCATTGTGAACTAATTTGTAAAGATAATTTGTCATTGTTTCTTGCCAAAATGAAAATCCTCAGAGTGTCCTTTTGCACTAAGCAAAACACGTTATTTCAGTGTAAATGAAATCTGTTATTTTCAGGTTGGGTTCCCTGGGCTGATGAGGTAGGCAGTCTCTTAAAAAGAAGCTATGCTTCAAAACAAAGATGTTTTGTAAAATATTATCATGAAATGTTTCAGCTTACCCAAGCATTTTCCCTGGTTTATTTTAGCCCCAATTATGACATACAGTTGATAGATTTTTTTTCCACTGAATAGACTCTTTGTTAAAAATTTTCACAGTTGTCTTTAGGACACATTTTTTATTAATAAAAAAAAGTGTATTTTTAATTTTACTTGTTCCTGGAATGCAAAGGTTGTTATGGATTTATAGTTTTTACAGCTCACCCTCAGCACTTTCAAATGTTCAAAAAAAATACTTTCCGCAAAAGGGAAAATGAAGGAAGTTTAAAAATGCAAACTCACAACAAATGTTATTGGTAGTTTTGTGCTAGAGCCCATGGAGGGTCTGTTCAGATTGTTTTGAGATGGCCTTAGTTGTTGCAGACTAGTAGCTCACTCCTGCTTATCTACACAATTTGAATAGGCAGAACTAAACAAACAAGCGTCTTTCTTTGTTGATGAGCACATGTCCTAAACTCTTTGAAAAAATTGCATAGAGTAAAACAACAAAGTTTTGATTGTCTAGTGGAAGTAAAATATTTTCATTTCAAGCAATTTTTCTTTTTAATTTAAGAAAGGAATTTCAATATGAGAAGTAACTCAAATAGGAAAAAAAATCCCAGGGTGTTTTATTATGACAGCTTCAAAATAAAACGTTGCCCTTTTTATACACTGTCTCAACACAAAACAATTCAAACTGACATACTCACAGGAAATTTTAATGTGCCCAAACTATACCTTTCACTGGAAAAAAATTTTTACATGAAAAATCTTACACCACTTCCTCCTAAGTTGCTCAGTCCTGTCTACGTATGATTGACTCACAGCCCAAGAGAGCCCAGGAGATGGACGCGATTCATGGGCCTGGCTGTGTGGACACACCTGCCCTTATTACAGTTCCAACCTCTTCAGCTGCTCTTCAGGACACTTGCAAAACAGAGTTGACCCAAGGATCCAATGCCAGCTTCCTGTCATGTCTCAGATTTTCTTCATTTTCCAGGGCTGGATGCACTTTGTGTTCCATGAAGATTTGTGGGGAGCAGAAGTTTATACCTGCTTCTTACGGCCTGTGGGTGTGTTGGCTGGGTAGTATAACTGTAGCCCTGTGGTGGTAAAAATTTTTTTTTCTGTATGTTGTACGTTATAATAAGTTACGCTTAAAATAACACTATTTTTAGAATATAACAAGGATTTTAGGTAAAGAGTGTTCTACAGATAACCTTAATTTAGGGAATAAAGCATATGTAATAATTTCCCAGGCAAGGTCTTTGCCTAGAAAAGCCACTTCTTGGGAAAGGAAAAATCCCCAATAAGCCACTGAGCCACCTGGGGTATTTTCTTTCTGTGGTACAGAGCGACCAGTGTTCAAAATGCTATGTTCCTTCTGTGTCCTAGAGCATGAAAAACTCCTCTGAGGAGTAGCTGGACGGATGGTTAGCAGATGTTTTGCCTTCTCCTTTGCATCGCTATCTGCAAGGCCTGCATAATCATCTGTGAGTTGTTCAGGATGTTGTATTCACTGAGGTTCAGCAGCCGGTGGTAATTCTCATCGGTATACCTGACCGAGAACATGCAATAAGGAGAAAAGCGACTCGTCAAATCAAGTTGTCCTCCCTCCATTTCTGAGCAACAGCGCTTGACACCTGGAGAGAAAGAGACATTGCTGCTGTGACATGGTGTCTATCTCAGTCAGTGACAAGCTGTCCACAGCAGCCCAAAGAGGGGGACATTTCTGCTAAAGAAAATTCATAGGGTCCATATGCGCAAACAATACAGGTCATGTGTCCCCACTCCTAGTCAAGAGAATGTCGTGTGCCTGAAGTGGTGAGGGCAGAAGGGAGAAGTGTGGGATGGCGTTGTACTGGTCATCTACAGCTTCCTCATAATCATCTGTCTCATTAAAGCCATAGATCAGTCAAGGATATCAGCCTAAAAGCACACTAAAATAGCCACTGCCAGCGCACTGCAGGTCTTATTCTGAGCAGCTTGGACCTCTACGAACCCTGGCTGAGGGAGGGGAGTTTCCAGTGACAGAATAGACTTCAGGTGAGAAAGGAATAATAGAAGCATATGGAAACTTAAAGTTCCTGACATCCCCAGTGGAGTCTCAGGGGACCTGCCACCAGGATCCATCTCTGCCTTTCCATTTCTTGTGTCTCCCAAATTTCACAAAAGCAGAATTTTAGGCTTTACCTCCCTGCTACAGAGGAGCAAAGCAAATGCTTTCTAGTAACTTTGCATTTGCTTTCCAACAGGAAAGGAGAGGAATACAAAGTAGGGGGCCTGGCAGAAAAAGAATGACAGGCCTCGAGGACAGCACAGTGACCAAAATGACCCCTGGGCTGATGCTGTACCAAAAGGAGACACACTGATCTTGACAGTGCAGGAGTTCAGCCTGAAAGCCAGGTTCTTGCTCCTCCACCATTCATACATGACACTATACCTCCTCAAATGTAGAATGAAATCCCTGGACAACAGGTAATATCGGTAGAGAAAAATAATCTGTGTGAGCAATACTTATCTCAGGAAAAAAAACTTTTACGATTAGCTAGCAACACTTTATGTTACAAATGAGAGAGAGGTGAAGGTAAACACCATCTGCAGGACAAAGGCTGTGTGACCCACTTAGGGCCACAAAGATGACAGGAATGAACACACTAGCTTTGGCAGGGATGGGGAAAGCAGGTTTAATAAGCTAAACTGCTCCCCCATGAACCCAGGCAGAAAAGATAGCCAGCAGCAGAGAAAAAGGCTCCACCTGAGTCAGGGAAGCAGGTAGTGGTGCCTTTTGATTAATGCTTTGCCACTACTTGTAACTTACCAGGTGCTTTGTACTCTCGGAAGGTATCGTTCACAAGGGGAAGAAAAATCACGATTGGACATCCTGGCAAATCTGAATCTTGGAAGACGTAGCACTCCTTCAGATTTTTCTTATCTTCATCAGTCAGAGAAATTTTGGGGAATGGGATTTTCTGCTCTGAGCAGTATTTGCACGCCTTCTCTAGAACCTGGAGTATCACAGAAATGGTCAGCATTCAAATTCAACTTCGTTGTCTTAAAGCCCCCAAATTGTTATCTGGTATTAAGTGACTCAGAACCACAGCGTGAATTACTTCTTAGCAAGGGTTACTCTACACATGATTACCACACATAATAACCAGAATATTAATCACAAGTTGTAAACACAATTTCAGGGTTAGAGAATTCAGGCAGGACACTCCTTTCTAAAAAATTGAAGTAATTTGCAGAAGTTTAGGGTAAAGATGTAGTTTCAGTAAATGAAAGTCTGTGTTTAATATATTGTATAGAATTAATCAGAAAATTACAGCAATAAAAAGTTCAAGGTATCTTATTACGTGCTTGGAAGCCAGGAGATTAGAAAGTTAAGTTTGAAAGAGCAACTACGTGTCTGCCTGTGCAGGCATTTTGGAACCGTGTTAATTGAGATTGATATTTTACCAAGAAAGTCTGAAGTACTAGGCTATACTGTACCTTTTCCCTGAAATGATTAATATACTATCATGTCCTACTATGTACTGTTATTTACTCTACACCGTCTAATAGCAGACACTGTCAAATATGAAATAGTTTCTACTAAAGTGCTTAAAACTGCAGCAACCTTTCTTCGTAATATTAATCTGCACAATGTATGAGGCTGAAATGAAATTTCATTACATGTATTTCTCATGCATCATATGGCTAATTAAGAGTAGCACAGCTGTTCTTGTTCACTAGAAATAATTTTAGTTAAATGGGCCAAGATGCTTCATAGTGAGTTTCTAAGTAACCTCAGTCTCTGAGATATAAAGACCCAAACGTCTTTTCTGCAAGGCCTTATAGACAGCTAATTAACTATATCTCCAGGAAACCAGAGTTTCTGCAGGAAGACACTTGTCATTGAATTTTCCCAGTAGCATCTTATTTGTCAGCCCAGAAATTATCTGTCCCTGCTCTGTCCCACTTAGCCTCTTTTATATTCCAACTTAAGTCAGGAGAAATCACTTCCTCATCTTTATGCATATTCCTACGCAGGGTCTGGAAACCTGCTTGATTCAGCATAAAGCAGAAGAGGCTCTTCCTATCATTCTGGAAGAGACTGTGCTGACGTCCTCTTGAATAATTCAACATGTTCATAAACCAGCAAGAGAGATTGCAGGAGTGGCAGGAATGAAATAGGAACAATATTAATCACTACAGTGAAAACGATAGGGCAATGCAGTACTTGAAAACTGAACAGCTGAAATAACTAGCTGTTCTAGGCATTACAGGCTATACATTTACAAGCAAAAGGAGAGATAACACATGGTAACAAGATCCTCCTCACCGATGTATGGGATCCAGTAGTATAACTTAAGTATATGATGACATCCACTTCCCTCTGTGGCCTTAAAAGTGGTGCACTGCTGGTATTGATGAAAAATCCAGCGTCTATCATGCCCAGGTGATCGGGATTTTGCATCAGCTGATTGGGACGCGAGTCTAACACAGTGTCTAAAAGGAAAATATTTCTCAGAATAAGAAATGATCTGTAGGTATTTTGACCGAAAAAAGAAATGCAAGGTGGAACTGACCATCCCAGAGACCGGGTATAATTTAATTACCAGACTACCGGCATGTCAAATGGGCATGAGAGGGACTGCAAAATGCAACTTAAGTTACTGTTCTGAAAAATCTTCTATGTTGAGATTTCAAGCAGTCCATTCCAGTAATTTGTCATACTCAATAGTGTCAGCAAGCTATTTCTAATACTTCACCTATATCTCCTTTGCTTCATTTCAATCATCTTTTATCCATCATAGATTCGGAGAATGAAATATTCCCATGCCTTTTTACATTCGGATTTATGCCTCCCCTCAGTCTGGTCTTCTTTGGACTACGAAGCCCCATTCCTTTCCAGCTTTCTCTCATAGGTCATATTTTCTGGGATATTCCAGTTGCATTTGAAGTTAGAGGCACAGTCCTGCCAAATGTAGCTTTCTCCCATGTTCACTCCGCTCTTTGCTACTTTAGATCAGTTTTGTCAGATGCAAGCCTACCCTTTCAGTCTGGACCACAGAGATCTCAACTAAAGCACCTAAACTCATGCTTATATTTGAAAATAGTCTTAAACAGCTGGCAACACTGAATTCTTATTCTCTTCTCTCCATTCAGAAATGTTCTTTCAGGAGATTTTTTTTCCCCCCTGCCAAGCCGGACAGGATTCATTCCAAAATTCCCCACCACAAACCACCTGAAAATGATGCCTGTTAAATATCAGTCCCCATTACCTTTCCATCGACAGAAGTGCTCATTCTCCAGGTAGTTGTTGTGGAGTTGGTAGCCCTTCAGGAAATTGTGGTGCTGGGCGACAGAGAAGCGATCAGTCAACACTCCCCGAAGGGCACTGGACAGGGGGCCAGGAGGAGTGTACATGCGAGTCCTCAGCTCATGGGGTCTTGTAGGCAACACTGGGTCTTCATCTAGAGGAGGAGAGGAGAAAAAATGGTGAACTGTTCATTAATTGATGTTCATTTCTGGTTGTCCTGCTGTGTAGGAAATCTCAGGGGTTATTCTGGGATGATTCACTATGACACACATTAACTATCCTGAAGAAATGGCTGCTGGACTGATGGTCTTAAGCTTTCGCATAAAGAAAGTTCATCATAAGCAACCTTTAGTCCTGGAAAAGGGACACCTTAAGGGAACTAAGCAATTGAGAGAATGTCCTGTCAGTAAGTTACATATCCTCTTAGAAGGTATCATGAAACACAGGCAAGCATGGATAAAATGAGGCTGAAGCATAGGCCCCCACTCAGTCAGATGGGCAACAACAGGGCGCCATGGGGTCTATCGCAACAGTGACAGCTTCTACCTGATAATCACCCATGTCTATGTGAGCATATGCTTAATCAGTAGAATGAGAGCATGCCAGGAAAACCTAGGGCGTACATTCATATCTAGAAACTACGGTAGTTTTCAGGGTAACTGCGTGGCAGCTTGTGTGGGTGATAAGTAGAAATGCCACAAGGTGTGGTTTCTTGAAATCACAACCTGCTTTGCCGGACCAAGTGGCTGATGGTGCAGCAGAAGAGACTTGGTGGTTTCTGTGATTACGCAGATGCATTTCGTTATTTTCGGGATGTCTGTAATTATAGTTACTATCGTATTAAATGATTCAGCAATAAAATCATTAATTCTGTATTGCTTCAGAAAATACCCTCTGGGCCTAATTTATCTTTGTGCCAGGATGAATCCAATGCAGTAATTACTGTACTGAGTAATAAAATGAAAACCCAGGCAATATTGAGTAGCCAGTTGATATTCAGGTTTATTCTCTGCACAGGCAGTAAAAATAACTTTATTCTCTGCCACTGGTTCTTGGTTCTGTATGGCTGAGTAAGAATAGGCAATGCCAGAACACTTTCTGAGAAATGTGTGACCCCTCTAAAGCTCGCTCTTAAGGACAGAGCCTTTTAATCAGTAGGGTTTTAGTAAGTCTAGTAATTACATCAGCATTTCCCTGATTACCCTCTTCCTCTTAGTCTCTATGGTTGGAGGGGAAGTTGCTGTCTCTTAGGATGATCCTATGATGCTGGCTTCAACACGACTGACAGGAAGATGCCAAAAGGCATCTAGAAGTCTAAGTGACCATAAATGCAAGGCTTAGTAGTTCCTCACCAACTTCTTCTATTCTGTCTTGTGTCCATCTCTTCCAGAAGTCCTCTGAACTGTGGGACAGTCCCCATATTTGTAATAGATTCACAGAAAATATACTGCTCCACATGCCTGTAAAAGAAATTAGTGAACACAAGGACACATTTTAACAAGAAACTGCCTTTTTCCTTCTCTTTTGATCTCTTGGATTAATTTTTGGATGGACTTAATTGAAATATTTCTAAACTTCTGGACTGTTAAATTCCTCTTTACTTTCTACGGCATTGACTCAGGTGATGCTGCCATCAGTTCTGTGCCTAACCTACTGCATGTCTCTGCCACACCGTAAAGAGAGAGAAGAATGGGAGAATTAAAGAAGAAAAAATACTCACTCGAGAAGCAAAATAAGAGCTCAGGTAATGCAAAGGGATGAACTTGTTGTTCAGCCACTCGATTTGTAAGAGAAGATCTCACACCACAGCGTGTAAAGGTTCACAGACCCAGTGGGCTCTTGCTCCACTGTGCACTGTTTTCTCCATCCTGGATTGCCCTCTCTGCAGCCCTACAGGGGCACTCATGGCTTTGTTGACAAAACACAATGCCACCATTTCATCTGCTGTTGTAAATTTGAATATGTATTCTCATTAGTCTACCACAAATGGACTTCCTAATCTTCAGTGGGACACAAAAACCAATGCAACACGCACAGTATGTAGAAAATTAATTTCCCAGTAGTGGGTCAGGGTAAAAGGACCAGCCTGAGAGGTAGTATTTTAAAGATTTTCCTTGGGATTACAGACGATTTAATATCATAGCATGTTTACTGAAACCAAGGAGCTTCCAAGCTGCACAAGTGGAAGAAGAGATGTCTGAAACTGAACTCACATAGCTCTGTGTTCTTCCATCAGTGATTCTGACTCCTCGGTAAAGGGATATTATTACTTTTACATACAACTCATCAGTACAAGTCAGGCACTGACCAGAGAGGTTCAGAGATCACTTCCTTCTGGTCTCATTTTCCATTCTGGGCAGCCTGCATCTTTAGTAGACGGGATTCTCTACATGGGATTGAAGTTAAACCTCACAGTACAAGCACAGCTGCAGGCTTCCTGCAGTGTCAAAATTTTCATACATTGGAGTGCACTCAGAGAAGAATCGAAAGAATAACCAAAGAAGTGGGAAACATACTGTAGGATGAAAGAATTAAGGAGTTTTATCTATGCCATCTACAAGACACAATGTTAAAATGTTTGTGCGTACCGAAACAGTGACAAGAAACTGAAAAAAGACGTGGGATTTTTCACGACTACTACAAACTGCCACCCACCCTCATTTCCTGACAGGCAATATCATTCAGTATGTTAAACCAGAAAGATCAACCCTCTGGTTAACAGTGTTGCACCTCTCCGAAGTGCCTCTGTGCCAAAACAATGCAATACATCACCTTGAAGGTAGCAGATCCGGGATTCAGGGAGCTTTTTTAACAAGCGTCCCATGAAGAACTCACTTCCGAAATGCTCTGTCCGAACAAACGCACCATACTTCAGCAGTCCCACCTCGTAGGGGGTGAACTCGACCCACTCTGCAATAGAGACACAAGGGGACACTCAGGGGGCTCCCAGACTCTCAGCCAAGTGTGGAGAGGGCATAAACTGGCCTGACCTCTGTTTGCTACGCTGCCTTTTCAAAGCCTTTCTTATAAACGACTGCCTGCCGGGCCGGGCCGCCGAGCTCAGGCACTGGCAATGGGGAGGCAGGAGCAGGCACTCTGCCCATGGTGGTGCTGCCTTTGGCACGAGGTGCACAGCGGGAGCACAGCAAGGCTCCAGCTCTTACACACCCCGTGTGCATGCACCAGTCCAGGGTTCTGCAGCCCACATGAGGTTTTGCTCTGCACTGGCATATGCCACATCTAGTTGAAAGTACATCCACTGCTATCAATACAGTCAATTTAGCTTCCTTTGAAAAATTTGGTTATGTGCAAAGACAGGTACTCAGCACTTCAGAAATAAGTTTTTTGTAAGAGGCAAATTATACTCCTAATAATAGTAATACTAAGGAAGACAGAACTAGTCTTTGACTTTCTCGGATGTCCTCTCCAAGTGAAGTGCAGCTGTCTGATGTAGCTGCAGTGTGAGCAAAGACTGTGACAGAAATGTCATGGATGATAATTTCCTTTTCATTCAGAAGTGGTTCATTTTTTCACCATAAAAATTTGATCTGAATTTCTCCCCTGCCTCTTCTCCTCCTCCAGCTTCTTCTCCCCATGGGAAAAAATAACCGAAACAATGATCAAAGCAAAAAATTCAGTTGGGAGTAGATTGGATGCTTTCCCAAACTACCATAACTATGTGGTCTTTCTTCATATTGAAACTATAACTAGGCATGAACAAAAACTTCTACTTAATTCTCAGACAATTCCAATGCTGCTTACTCTAGGTGGATCAGATAATATTTCAAAAATGGCCTTTCTGGCAAAATTTTGATTCCATATGTCTAGACAGTGAAACGCTGATCTCAAAAACCTCTTGCAGTAAAAATGTAAGACGTGGAGGTGATGGTTATTTCTCCAAAAAGTAACACAGGAATTCAGTTGCCAGTTTTAGCCCCACAGGATCTGAAACATCGTCCTTACCTTTGAAATCATTGGTGCTGTAGTTGTCCCGGACGCAGACTGACACATAGATGGGCAGTGGGTTCTGGCCGTCGCACAGTGCTTCTCGCTGGTCCGAAAGTTTGTGAGGGTCTTTCTGGTTTTGAAGACAAACAGTTACATTAGAAGAGATGGAAACAAGGCAGTGTGAACTCTACAGCCCCAGTGATGGAGGAGCCAGGCGGCTCTGCCCCCAACATGCAGGACACACCACGGCGGCTCCACTGTGTGGAGCACAGCAGACACCCACCAGCCAGTGACAGACCAGTCTCCCAGGGTCTGGTCTGACTGTGCATGGGTTCAGGAAGAGACAAGGAGAGGGAAAGCTACTTCTATGTAGATGCCTGTACATACTAGAAAGTACTGCCCTGGCAAATAGGAGAAGGGGCAAGCTGCTCCTTAGGATGAGGAGCGTAGTGAGCAGCCCTTGCTCTCCTGGGGCTGAAGGAAGCCCTTATGCAAGCTGGCGTCGAGTTTCCTTTCTTAGCGCACAACAGTCGTCACAGTCCAGCCTTGCACAGGGACTGGAATTTGGCAGCAATTTATTTGCATCCCACCTAGCTACTTATCTGGAAAAGCATATTCTCATTTAAAAGGTTTGTAAGAAACACGTAAAATCTTACGACCTGCTGACAAATTTAAGAGCAGTGAATTCTGGCAGATTTGGGAGAAGTTAATGGTTACATAGCAATAGTCAGCATTACTCAAAGTGAAAGACGCTTGGCTAGATTGTGAGGGGGACTTCATCTAGCTGAGATTAAAAGAGAGGCAGCTATTCAGTGTATATCTTTGTTTATCGTGCAGTATTCCTCTCTGTATGTATTTATTTTCTGTTTACATAAATATAATACTATATATACTTAAATAAATCAATCAATAAATAAATAAATAAAAATGAATGGCTGAATGGCTGAAGCATTTCTGCCCCCACTGGAAGACACTTCTGTTCAATCCTCAACCACTCGTTCCTTCCCGCTTCCCATGTGCCAAGGCACCTGTCCTTGAACTCTGGTCCAGCTGGAGAAAAGATGGAGTGGATTGCTGTACTATAGGGGTTGAAACCACTTCAAATAATAGAAAATCAAATTTGTTATTGCTTGTAAAAATTAATATCACTTAAACCAGCTACTGTCTGAGCAGTCCTTGCCAGCAAAAGTAAAATATGCATTCGCCTCCTGTGTACCTGCAGATCAAGTTACCTGCCAGTGGGTGCAAATCACCAAGCACTCTAGCTGTTTCCTGTTTGCTTTGGATAGTTTTCACACCGTTGAGATTACTCTGCTTTGCATCTTGAACTGTTTTTGCATGCATAATCCACATCTCAGGCAGACAATCTGAGACTGCCTCCAATTCAGAGTTCAAGTGACTGCATCCACAGCTTAAGTAATTAACACATAAGATGCATTTCTCCCTAGGCAGACTATTGAAACCAAAAAAGAGCCTGAGAATTTTCTGACATGGGGAACTCCACTCTATTTTGAGGTATGTTCTCTAAATTAACAGACTAGTTTCCTCTTCATTCACTAAAAGAATAATATGTGGTTCTATAAGAAATGGAATCTATGTCATACCCCATCATTTAGTAAGTACTCAATCATGAGCCCCCAAAGATCTATAAATGATGTCCTGTATCCCTCTTCTTTCCGCTGACAAAGCTGCTTGTTGTAGTACTTCATGCGATCCATAGAGAAACAGCCCATCTTGCATTTGGTTGCTTGTTTCCGGGCTTCACCAATATGCGAGTCTAGGTCCTTCTGCGACCAGTAGGCATCTCTGTATAAGTTGGCCATAGTCCTGGAGGAAGGCAGTATAGAGAGAAAAAATGAAAAGCAGCAAAAAAAGGCTTGAAATATTCTGCCTTTGGGGACAGAGGTTTACATTTAGGGATTCACTTCTGCTCTAGTTTTGCTTCTCCATCCAGTTGAATGAACTCTTATGATCTTCTATGACTGTTTTAAAGATGGTCTTGAAGTATAGGGTTGGGGTTCTTTTATGTTCCTGACTTTTTTTTTTTTAAAAACAGAACTGGCAGCAGCTTAAGGGATAAAATTGCCAGGTGCGAACATACATATGTTTCTGAAGCACAAATTAGGCAGAAAATTATAATAAATTTTCTTTGCTTGTTTTCAAGAAACATAATTCAGTTCACACCAGCTGCTGTTCCTTGGCTTTGTATCACTTAGTGCTAATCTTATGGTATCACTATGCTTATTTTAATACCATCCTCTATTTTACCAACCTTGTCTATGTGGAACCAGTTGTAGGTCCTGTGAGCAGAGAGTAACGCTGCCCAGGGGAACTCATTCCTTTCCCAGACTGACAGGTTGCAGGGGCAAGTGTGTACCGTTCTGCAGTTTTCTCTGAGTGACCAGTTTGAATGCAGAGCCAGTCTCAGAATTTACTGGGAATGACAACGACTGGGACATTAGTGAAGAGAGGAAGCGGTGTGATGCTATGGGCAGTCTTACATCCATTTTGACAAGTGTAATGGTCATACACATATTTAACTGCTATAAACATGGAGTTGAAATGCACAGTGAAGAACTGCTAATAAAAAAAAAGTGGATCATATCAAGCTAGTACTTAATACTGTGTAACTGAGAAGCAGCTTGTTATTATGATGTTTGAAGAAAATCTCCTCCTCTTGTTTGCTTTCAGAAGCTGCTCCCTGTGGCAGCATCACCCTCAAAAGGCCTGGCCAAGCCTCCTGCACAAGCTGGCTTACCACGTGGTGCCAGACAGCCCACTGACGTATGTTATACAGTCCAGGAGATTTAATTTCTTGAGTCCCATGAGACTGCCGTATAGTCCTGTCATTGACTTCAGTCCTCCGCCTGTCGTGATGATAGCCACAACGGGGACCTGTTGGGCAAAGGAGGATGGGACATTCACGATGAAAACATTCAACGTGGCACCCAGGATTGCCATGGGGTCTGGCCACCACACCCAGCCAGGGTTCTGATCTCAGAGCCTGGGTCCCCTTTTCGGAAGGAAAGGCTCTGAAACCAAGCAATGACTGCGACTGTTGCTTCCCTTTGGATAAATATGGGCTCAGAGATTAACCCAAACCTGGGTTCTTACCCATCTCTAGGGCAAATGGGGGCACAGATGAACAAGAAGCAGTCCTTCTGTGGAGGCAACAATGTATTGTCTCTACATTTCCCTCTCATTTGTCAGCTTTTTATTGTTTCACGCATCTGCTACTACTGTTTGAAAACCCACATGCCAACCCTGTGAAGAAATATGCTCGGTTCACAGGCAGTGTTGTTAAGCTAACCTCACCAGCGTTGTCATTCTTCAGCATCATGAACTTACTTTAAAATAAATTATATTTATTTTAAGGAAATTCAAAACTGCAAGAAAGGGAAGATTTAATAAGCAGTCAGAGATTTTTATCCTAAATTCTCACAAACTTATGACACGGAACAAGAGAAGAGATCTTTGCTATGTAATGCATTTAATGTACAAACAGTATTTCTGAACCAAGCAAGTTATAGCGTAGGATGGCAGGAATGAATACACCTCAAATCTGACAAATTCCAAAGTGGAAGTCGCAAAGGATGCTACTACTGCAGCTAGTGTTTCTTGCAATAACAGAACTTGGCAGCAGAAGCAAATGTACTGAAGACACATGCACTAGCTGGTACCCTCAAAACAGATACATGCAGTCCATTTTGCTGACCACTCATCTAGAAGAATACATGAAAGCACTAGAAATTCAAGATCACAGACACACATACTTCATGATCCTGCAGATCCTGTTGTAGGTGAAAAACATTTTTCAGGGCACTCGCTACATATCTCTTTCTTTTCCCCAGGAAAGCCATCTCCTCTGAACATAATTCAAACCCAAAGCGCATGTCCAGGTCTTGGTGGCACGAACAACTACTACGATAAAAACAGGTACATATATTACGTATTTACACACCCATATCAATCTTATGACTTTGATCAAAGATAATCTACAGCACCCTACCCTTCAAGCAGGGTGATGCAATGTGACAGGAGCAAGAGAGAATATTCTATTTTTTGAAGTAAGAAAACTTATTTCAATTAATAAACTTAATCAGTGACATTATATCCCACTATTACTAATTGATGAAGAAACAATGTACAGTATTTACTAATGAAACAAAATATTTAATTCGTAGAATCATAGAATGATTTGGGTTGGACGGGATCTTATAGATCATCTGGTTCCAACCCCCCCTCCATAAGCAGGGACACCTTCCACTAGACCAGGTTGCTCAGAGCTCCATCCAGCCTGGCCTTGAACACTGCCAGGGAGGGGACAGCCAGAGCTTCTCTGGGCAACCTGTGCCAGTGTTTCACCATGGTCATGGTGAAGAATTTCTTCCTAATATCTAATCTAAATCTGCCCTCTTTTAGTTTAGAGCCACTCGAATTACAAGTTTAGAAAATCTCTGCAGATCTTCAAAAGTGAGTGTATTGATTCCCATTTCACTGGAAATTTTCTCATTCTAAAACTAAAATAAAACCCGATTTTCAAATGCTGGGATTTCCAACGTGGGGGGAATTTCCCATTTAAGCAACTCGAGTGGGAATGCATCCCCCTCTAGCGGTGAGCGTCGCTGGGGAGGAAATCTATCCACCTGCCTGTCAGGCACGGGTGGTCCTGCAACCCTGCCCACTGGAGGGATGTCCTCAGTGACATCCAGCCCCTGGAAGGATGCAGACCGGTCATTGAATTTAGTGGGGCAGGATTTCACCCCAGTGGCTGTGATCTGTGTCCAGTTGCACAAGCTGTCTCATGGGTCAACGCTGGCAGTTGCATTTCACGTCAACCTTGACTCAAAAATTGTAAAGCACAGTAGTCCCTAGAGGAAGATTTCATTTGCGTTGATTTTGACATTTAATAAGTCATTCCTTAAAACTCCATCCTTGCAGCTGATTTCCCTGGGCATTTGTACTCTTCCGCTCACTAACCTCCCTCTTATCTCTTCCTTCCCTGGTGCCTACAAGGCATCAGTGTGCAAGACACCTGGCGTGGGGTCTTCAGACCAGAGCTACCTGTGAATGCTCTAGTCAGGTATTGTAAAATGCCAGGGTTTTGCTTTTTCTTTCTGCGGCAGAACTTCTCTCTTCTACTGAGCCCGTAATTTCACTGAAACTAGTAATGAAATTTATTTATGAAATTTCTCCAGCATCAGATTTGGATAACATCAGCCAAGTTATTACAAGTGTACTTGTGAATGAAGACACACAAGGGGATCTAAATTGGGTGGAGCTGCAAAAGTCAGCTTCCATTGTAAATCAAGATATAAATAAACTGCTTTTAAAGTTCTCTGAAAGTAAAATAAATAAATAGGAAGCATTTTTCCTGTTCTGGAATAACACTGGTTTTCGTGTTGTCTTTGATGACTTGCCTTTCTGAAATGAATGATAGAAAATTCTGTTTGAATTAAAAATTAAGTGATTTTTCCCTATTATTTCCTAGTCAGACATGCACACTTGAAAAGATCAGTGTGCCTAGTTCTGTGTATTTACATATGGTTATGGATAAGATGAAACATCTTCATGTTTACTGGTGCGTATTAATGAGCATGCCTATGGATGTCAAATCACTGGCCACATTGTCTATGTGAGTTTCTACTCAATATACAGTACAACTGGACGTAACAGAATAAAAAGTTTATCGCTACTGAATACTGACAGTTAAGAAAAAAAAGTTCATGATTTCTCATGATGTTTAATGTTTACTTCTGTCCATTCTGTTTTTTAGTCATCTTTGTTCTTTTTGTGAATTCCAGAAACTGACATAGATCAAAAATAATGTTCTGTGATCAGAATGGAAGGGATAATGCTAAAACAAACATATGTTTTTCAACTTTTATTTCTTAAAGCAAAATCTTTCAAAGGCTAATCATGTATAGTATACTGTGCATTTATTTTTTGTTTTACTAAAAGCACATTCTAGTTTTCAGACTGAGAATGCCTGCTTGTGTCACTTCCATGTGGCTAAAACAATATTAAGATCAATAACCCAAGTGTTTAGGAATAGAAGATCTCTTACCAGCTTTGTGCTCTCACATTCAAGTCAAATCTTTTCTCCTGGAAAGCAAGAATGTGTACTGTAATTTTTTTGTTTTCATTTTAAAATTTCTTTTTTCCCTTTGTGGCTTGGGGTCAGAGCTTGATTTAGACCCCAACGAAGTCTGGCAATTGCAAAGATAAATGTCTGAGATCTTGGCATATATTTCCAAAAGCATTCACTTATCCTTAGTGGAACATCCCTGCCCACAGACCCCAAATGCTTCCAGGCTGCAGAAACCATTAACAATCTTGGTACAGGAGGTTCCTGAGACCCATGCGGTATGTACCAATTCCTGTTATTCACAAGCTTTCTGCAACATCCTGAAATACCAGTTTTTGTATGTTTCCCATTCTTTATGCTCTAATACACAGAAGATCTTTGACATCCTGGCCACAGTCTCACAGTGAAGAGACTGCAAGTCTGCATTTACTTCTGCCAAGACTTCATCCTGTCTTAAAATCATTCTTGCAACCTTCATATTAACTGACAAAAAGTGCTCTGTTCTGAGAGGACATTTTGATGGCCTTGAAATCTGATATTCTACTTTTTCACAATGTAACAATTAGTGTTTTGACAAGATTGTCCCTAATAATCTGGACTTCTGTTGAAGTTTCTTAGCACAAACATTTTTTTTTTGTCATAAGGATCCTTTTCTTCTATTAATGTCATCTAAAATTATACAGCACATACATCTATTTCAAACAATATTCTCATTACATTCTTTGAAAACCATATGCTATGTCTACTTTTTTCAATATATTTTAATATATTGTCCTTTGAAGTACACGGTTTACTAAAGGCAGGTTTATTGACTTTTTCCTAGCTTGTGTCCAAGGAGCAACTTTCAGTTTGGACCCTAAGCAAAGGAGGTGTCAGTGAGTCTTTGGGTAAACAGGGAGAGATGTACTGAAGGAATCATCACATTTTCTGATATCCTTGTTGGTATTTGTATCCACTATGGGCACACAGTGTAGACTAACGGAGGGACAACCTGCTTCTGTGGAGAAAGCAGGTGGTGAAACAAAACTCCTGTTTGTTCAAGGTCTGAGAAAATATCAGAACATTTCTGACCCTCTTAGCTGCCATCTGGGACAACATTATGGGGAATGGTTTCTACTCGCACGACCTTTTGTTCCTAACAGCTGGATGTGATGCTCACCTCTGCAATGGTCGTTTTCCTTCCCATGGGCAGTGAATTCAGCATCACCACTGGGGAGCCCGTCTCTGTACTGAACTTACAGGTCCACTGGGAAAATAACATACTTTAGGATAAAAACAGTAATGGGTTTACCCTCTCCCCCTCCTCCCACTGTCTAGAGAGACACTCATGGTCAGTTCATCATTAAGGCTACTTCCAACATACAGGGTGGTAACGCCTCTTCTTTGGCAACATGACGTCCAGCGTTGGTTCCACGTACTTGATGTAGTGGAACTTGGTGGGACCTGATGGGCTGGCCACTCCATCCGGGCCCAGTGTGATATCCTGTGTCCCCTCAAAGGAGCCTTTCACAGTGAGGGAAAGATCTTTCTCTAAGAAAGCAAAACAAAGGTTCTGAGAAGTGTCACTATGATTCAACCAGACAATAGTGCTGGCTTGATTAAAAGTGGGGTGTAGGTAGCAGAGCTGTAGAGTTTGGACCACAGCTTTGTCTAGTGGAAAGCACTCTGAAAGGGGCATGGTAGCCAAGGGAAAGGAGCAAAGCGGATGCTATTTTCGTAGAAAGGGGACTCTGTATGTTCTCACTGTTATATAGAACTGGGATTTCCACTTTAATGCAGGTCTAATAGACCTTATTTACATGTACCTAAGGGAGTACGAGACGCAGTCACTAAAGTCTATAACAACCAAGTGTGTTTACCTGGTGTTAACTGCACTGAATACTGTAAACACTATGTGTATCACTAACACATTATATTAAAGGGGCATCCTCTCACCAGTAAGCATGCAATTATTGGTAAACACATAGCAAAACAATAACCTTACTTGATTTTTGCTGTGTCTTCTCTGCCACTTCAACTTCCAAGCAGCAAAGTTCACGACACTGTAAAAGACAGAGAACAGGAATCTGTGAGAAAGATTGCCACATCCCAACCTCGTTACGGGGAACAGTGAATCACTCAGCTTTTGGACACGTCTAGTTAGCTGAAGTGCCTAATCCCCCAGCATTTCTGGGCTTTTGCCCAGTAGTCACTGACTGAGAAAAAGGAAAAGCTTTGGAGGGAGTTGTAAAGCATCCTCCAGTGATAAAGGCATACAACTGGGCACAGTAAGAGGAAGATACAAAGGAAGAAAATCAGGAGCATTTTCAGGATAGTAGCATAGATACAAAGGGTTAAACTGAAGAAATACAGAAGTGGAAGATATATTACTGAGAGATCAAGGGTCAGCAGTAGAAAGGGTTTTCTGCAGAAGCATTGCTGTTAACATTTTGGGTTGGTTATTTTTATGGCACTCACTCTTCTTTCACATAATGTAATTACGATAGGTCAATACTTAGTGCTGAGCTTACCCACCAGGCATGGCTCGTCTCCCAGGGGAGGAAAGGGCTGGGTAAGTTGTTAGCAAGTGGGTTCACAGTCTTTTTAACACTGTGCTTTGATAGAAAGCAGTACATTTTTTGAAGGAGTACTGGTACCAGAGGAAAGATCCGTGTGTGCATGTCTGTGTGATGTGGTGAAGTATAGCACAAATGGGAAATAATGGGGTATCAGCAATGAACAGGGTAATAAAATATCCCATTCTCAAAGTATCTAAATGGGAAAGAGGTAAGAAAGAGAAGGAACTGGCCCACTGGCTTCTCTCACTCCCACCATCTCTTCTCCTTTATATTAAGAAAACAATTACAGAAAATTTTTTGGGAAAAAGAAACATACCACCAGGACTCCATTGGTAGCAATGGCTTCATGAGGACCAGAACTGGGAAACAAAATGAAAAACATGGATTTTTTAGATCAAACAAATGCCCACTCATCCTTGCCCAGGGTGTTGCCCTTTCTCCCCATTTAGAAAAATGATGGCCAGAGGGATCCCAGCAGGTATGTAACAAGCTCCTTTCCATGCTTGCTTGGACTGAGTCCTGCTCTAAGGGGACTTGCCTCTGTACCAAAGCTGAGCAATGTGTATCATGGCTACATTTTTGCAGTGCAATCTCCTGATCATCTAAAATGGAATCTGCGGTTAGGTAGTCAAATTCTTCTCCTCACTGTAACATGTAAAGTACACGTATTTCAGCAGTAACATGCTAATACGTCAGCACATCCCCGCTGGGAAGCCCAGTTCTGTGTATTTGCTGGTATGCAAATACAATCAAAGGAGCATAGTGTAGCGGGTACCAATTACATGGGAAAAAAAAAGCTTTCCAGATCATTCATGTGAAGTCAGGAGCTAGTGTGGCATGACTTGAATTCTGGTCTTGGCTCCCCACTAGTTCAAGAGCTGACCTTAGGCTGGTCACTTGATTTCTGCTGTGCCTTAGCTACCTTGCGGCAACACAGAGACAAAAATACTGATTCACATGGGGTGCAGGCTGACCATGCTGGAGGAAAAGCCCTGCACTAGAGCTTCCAACACATTGTCATTGTGCTGGGCAGAAAAAAAACAGAATTACTAGGACCGAAACAGTGCTGTAAGGGAAAATCAAAGGAGTCAGAGATACACTGGAAACCTAATCAGGATGGTTCAACATTAGGAGTCTGTCCAAAACACAAGCTGAAACAGGCATGGGAGGATTGATAGATGTGCATGCACACAAAAGTGCATGCACACTTGCTCAGAAAGCCTTCTGAAATATCCCCAGGCTGACAAATCTGACACTATGGATAGAAGAGACAATGCTGGGAGGTGCGTCTTTGAAAGCAATTAAGCTACAGAACAAGCTGACTGAAGGGATCAGCCGGGTGTCTGAGACTGCAGCAATGATGTAGGAGAAGTCTGACACTTTTTACATAAATCCCAAAAAGCACAACTTCTAATGTTATTTCTTTGTATTAGCATTCAAAGATTTTTTCATTTTAAAAATTATCTGTTTATCACTTACGCGGCCTCCAATTTGAATTCAACCTCTAGCTCCTCCTTGGCCTGAAAGCAAGAACAAGAAATCAAATGAAATAGCTACATAATGCTTTCTCCCTTGTCTAAATTGAGGTCCCTGGTATGCAATATTGAAGTAATTGGTTGCAATGCACAGCCTGTGATAAATGTTTCAGACTAGAAGGCCTGAAAGAACATTTCAAACCAGATAGCTTAATGATTCCTTCCTCATCTCCTTGCTTCTTGAAGGTAGCATTAAAACCAGCTGTACTTTTATCTCTTAGTGTGAAGCTGCTCCATAAAGACAGTTTGTAACTTGCTTTGTCTTCTGAATTCTACCTTTTTCTCCTAACTATTCCTGGCACTGTCCTACCATGACTTACTGTCCTTGCTATTAGCTTGGAAGTTAAAGATACTTTCCACCCATCACTTTAACATAATAAACAGAAACAGGTATTATTGAGTGATTCAGAGTTACAGTTATGCAGCCCTCTGTAAGGCAGTGTTGATTTGTATGAGCTACTTGTGAGTGGCCTAGTTTGGGTACTAGAAGCAATCTGCCCATGATAGCAAGACATTGCATGTGAGATATTTCACTGATCTCATCCATAGATCTCAGAGGGAATCAGGACTCTTTTTCCCATTTTATAGATGGGAAACTGAGAAATAGAGTAAATCAGTCATTCAGAGCTCCAAAACTGCACTAATTGTGACAGACGAGTCAGCAGCTCAGCCCTAGCTGAGGTGTCACTGCAGAGGACAGTGTTAAGACACACACAGGGGCAACTTCAGCTTCACCTTTGGGGTAAAAGCAGATATAATCAAAGGGTCAGAGGGTACTGGCTATGAATTACACGGAAAAAATTTTACAGATCATTCACCCTGCAACCGTTGTGTAGCCTTGGTGTTGCTCAGATATAGCTCACAGTCAGATCCCTCCCCTATCTACCACAGGGTTATAAACATACTGGAAGGAGAGTCTCAGGCTCTCAAATCTGTATTTTTTTAACCATGATTTTATGTCTGTATTTTGAATGGCAATTCATGTACCCATTATTGGGATAAGCCATTCATAGCAGATTCAGAAAGCTGACCCCAAGGTTTTGAAAATGTTGATAAATCTCCACTGATTTCTTAGTTGCTGTATTTTTTTGCTCTCACCGTTGGGCTGGGCTTAAAATACAGGACCACTGTTCTTTCAATTGGAAGTTTCGCGGTATCAAAAAGCGCACAGAGGAGATTGTCATCTGGAGTAGCAAAATCCTCATCATACACTGTTAGCTCCAGCACATTCTGGAAAAAGAGAAGGGCTTTTTATAGTTTTGTACAGTCTGGACATGATTAGCTCTAGGGAAGAAGGAATGTTCGGGATGTGCTTGAGAAGAAAAGTGGAAAAATTAAGTATCATCCCCCTTTGGAAAAACATACTGTAAATCAAATATTCATTCTTTGCTAGTTCAGTTTAATTGCTGTAACACGAGTAATACATTGGCTATACCTACACAACAGTTTAGTTAACTCCCAAATTCTGTATCCATTTTGCACCGATTCATGTGATTCTCTAGTTTCCCTAAAACTTCAATACCAAGCTCCATTTCTGGCTCTCCTAAACAGCATCATCCAACAGGCACAGGAACTCAGTCATCTCTGCTGCTAAACAATTTGAACAGTCCCTTTTCATGTGCCACCTCTTAAACAGTTCCTGGGCACAGTTCAGAAGGTAGATAGGACCCGCCATACACCAAAGCTTCGGGCTACTTCAAGCAGACAACTTTGGCTCCTTACCTTGACCTGACTCTGGATCCTGAAGTAGAAGGTTTCGTTCCACACTGGGTTGTTGGAGTTTCTCACTGTTTTAGTGCGGGATTTTTCACATGTTGCAGTCGGCAGCCACAATGACACATAGCAATCAGCCTGGCTTACTGGGTAGGGAAAGAGAATAATTGTGAATGTGGCAAGATCAGCGGTGCTGCACGACACTGGAAAGGTTACTGCCTGGTACCAATAGCAAGTATGAGTTATTTAAAGGCAGAAATACCAGATGTAATGTAACATTTTTGAATATATTATTCTGAGAGAAAAAAAGCACAGACCATAAGATGGCCTAGAACAGGAGACGGTTTCTGTTCTTCCTTCTGTGAGTTACAGACAACAGTGATGCTGTGTATAAAGAAAGAGGGTGAGAATTTCCTCTTCCACTCAGCAACTTTCTTCAGTTTCTCAACCAATGAGTTTTCCCATGATCATGTGTGCATGCACACATGAACCCTCAGCTGCGCTGTGATGAGAGCGGCCTGGGACCCAGCTTCACCTTTTGAGAACAACTGCAAAAGGTCTCCATCTCTGCCTTGCCTTCAGTGATTTTCTTGGTGAGGGTTTGTAAAAGCAGCTGCAGAACTACCTCTTCTAGGAGACGGCAGAGGCTCCCTCCAAAAGGAGTTCATTGAATTAGACTTTGGATCTTAAATAATTGCCACCTCCAGGAAGAGAGAGACCAAGTCTCTGCCCATAAATGCATCAGGAGAAGCCTAGTGAAGGATATTCCACCCCATTTCATGAAGGCACCTAAACTAAAACGTATCTCAAATGGTTACAGCCAAACATATGATGTGTGCCGAGGGAATGTAATGTTTCTTCATGCAGTTATGCAAAACCTTTAAGCACCTTGAAACTTTCTCTCTCACACTGTCCTAACAATAAAATGATCAGATATCATGTAATGCAAAAGGCAATTAACTTTGAGAATGGATGTCCTTTGATGAGACTTTTGAGAGAGACAAGTGATGACAACAGTAAATGGAGAGGAACCTTCAGCAGCAGGTAAGGGCTCTGCAGGTAGATCAGGGGAAGAGAGCTTGCACACCTACTTCTGGGGAAAGGCCAAAACTTGCCTGGCTGCAACAGGAGCTTTTTCTTGTCTTCTCCTTCTCTTTCCTTCCCCATCAGGTTTTTCCAGGTGCCACCCTATAGCCATTGGCTCTGTCTCAAACTGGGTGGAGGCTGCATTTTGTGTTGTTGAAAGTGTATTTGTTCAAAAAAGCTTGCTGCTTTTCTGCCCAAGTCAGAATGAAGAACCGACATTCAGAACTGCTTGAGAAATTACATAATGCATTGTGAGACGTCAACTGACACCTTAATTACTGCTTTTCTACTTTTTAATGTTAATTACTGCTTTTCTACTTTTTGATGTTGTAACACAGAAATGGAAAAACATTTTTAATTCTGCCAAATTTTTCCTAAAAAACTTGTGGAGAAATCAACACATTCCTGCCAAATCAAAAAAACAATATTCCTTTGATGGAAAAAATTGTTTGGAAAATATTCTGTAGGCCCTAACCCTCTGCCTCCTCTGCCCTTTTCCACCTTCAATATCTCACCTTGGATTAACAAAAAAAAACCAACATTCTGACAGCAGTTTAACTGTCCTTGTCTGGAGTCCTGTCTCTGCTTTAACTTACTTCTACCTTCCTGTCACTCTCCCCTCTTAGCCTCCTTCCCTGTACTTTCTTCCTGTGTTATTTGAGTGGACATTACACCTCCAGCATTCAAGTTTCCTCCTTTCCTTTCCTTAAGGAACAAAATCCCAAAGGGGAAAAAAAAAGACTGTTATGGGCTGCCTTCCTGCTCTGTGTTCAAGTCCGCAGGTGGAAACAGCAGAAGTTACACAAGTAGCATCTGTTTCCCCCACACAGATGGCACAAGGGGCTTTGCAGACTGATGACTCTGAGAACTGTGATTCCCAGGGAAGTCCTTTTCACTTCAGACATTTTGGTTGCGTACTATATCCCTTTGCCTCCTGCTCTGCTTGTACTCATGCTCACTTTGCATTAAGGTCTGGGAGACATACCTGGATCTTTGCCTTTCCGTTGGGTACAGATAAACAACAAGAACCATCAAAAACCTTGTTAATAAACAATGCAGAGACTCTGCAGTGCACAGATGATGCCTGTTGGATCAGTCTGCCAGGAGACTTGCTGCTAAAATTGAGAAAATTGGCTGCTCATACTAAATGGCTCCCCAGTAAAGGTAGGTCTAGTCAGCCTGGACAGTCTGTCTGCCTTACACATTTTGCCTTGCTTAGGCACATCAGTATCTCTCTGAAGGAGGAACTGTCTCATCTGTGCCTTTTCCTTGCAAAGAAAGTTGCTTGTCTTTATTCCATTTATAGACAGAGTTGATTTAAGAACTATATTTAAGGCTGCCCTACTCCTGTCTTAAGACACTGCTTTTAATTTCTTACTACCTCTCAAATTCCAGCATTCAGTCTATTTGTTTCCAGTAAGCATGTCCATCTTGAACTGGGCATTTCAATGAAGTCTCATCTGGAAGAGTTTTTTTATTCCAAGGATGAGACAGAAGAAAAAACACAAGGTTTTTTCACATTAAATAAGAAATTCTTAATCATTTCACTTCCAGATAATAGCACTTTTACACCTTGCTACAGAGAAGAAGAAACAAGCTAATTCTAGAGCAGTACTGCACCTGAGCCACCCTCCATCATTCAGGCAACGCTAGGGTAGGGATCTCCCAAACCAGAGCTGGCATTGGGAATAGCATGTTTAATAACCCTTGCTAGACTTTTGGTCCATGACTAATTTCTTTTTGAACAGATATATTTTAGCAGCCATACATTCCTGTGACAATGAGTTCCACAGTTACATGGACATTGCTTTCATTCATTTTAAACTTCCTGTATGGTAATTTTATTGAGTGCTCCTTTATTCTCACCTTGTGAAAATTAGTGAAAAATGACTCCTTATTCACCTTCTTCCTCCTATTCGTATTGTGCAGCCAGATTCCATGTCCTTCTCAATAATTTCCCTTCCGCTCTTAAGGCCTGTAACCTGTATAGTCTCTGGATGTAAAAGCTGTTTCAGATCTGTCATCATAGTGGGTGCCTTTCTATAGCTTCTTTTGCTACTCCATTTCCACAAATGCCAGAGGCTCTCGCAGTGGACCTACTGAATACATCCCCCTCCGAGACTGTTATGAGCATTGATTTGATTCTGTAGAAGTGTTTGCTATTTGCTTTTTCTTTTTTTTTTTTTTTTTATCCGGGAAATTCTATGCAGATGATAATGCTTTGAAGAATTTTGAAACTGCAAAAATAGGTATTTAAATAAATTTGGAGATCCCAGAAGTAATAATACTGATTTTAAAAGGTTTTTAAACTCAATCTGTATGACTACTGCCTGACCTTACGTTTATCATTGTAGATCAATGACTGTTGGCTGGTTGGCTGGCAAAGTACTCTGATCTACTGATGTGATTCACCATTGTTGTATCTTAACTGTACTTTGAGATACAAAACATATCAAACTATCTTTAATTATATGAGTAGATGCAGGAGAACTAGTCCGCTGTGTATTTAACGCAAAATATTGCTTCAGTTCTGCTTGCACAATCTCTTTCTACAACCTAGTTATTTGTGATTTTGTCTTGCCACCTAACACGCAAAAGATCTGAAATGAGTCCTTGACGAAACCTTTCTGTGTCGTTGCATCATCACACATGTGCCACAGCCATGGACCGGGAGGGAAGTGCAGGTGCAGAGAGCGCAACCCAATGATGTGACCTAAGATACGGCTCGTGGGTGCCTCACTCAGGGCTGTGACACAAGGGAGACCTCCTTCCTTGTGTGAAATGCCTCTCCTCACTGCGCATGTGGATAGTCTGTGTCCTTTAACTAAACGGTGATATTTTTCTTTCCTGCTCACTCTCTCCCCACCTCTTTCCTGCCATGTGACTCACACGCTTGCACAACTGCAAGACTGCTGCACGAGCGTTAGTAGGGAGAAGGCGTCCAGCTCTCAGTCAGCACCCTTTTTGGCAGTCATTTCAGGGTAATTGATAGTGGCATTAGCCTGGTGGTAATGATTTTAGAAAGATTTTTCTTGTTGATTTCATCTGTGTCAGAACCAAGGTTGGAAGCAATGAGAAAGTTTTCTCCCACCAGCCACAGTTCCCAAGGTGCTACAACCCAAAGGCAAAACTACCCCTTGCTTTTGAAAACATGGGATGTTGTCTTTTTCATCTACTCATGTCCGAAACTCTCCTTTCTTTGGGAAAAAGTTCTTATCCTCAAAATCAGCTTCAAGTCTTAAAACCAACCATAAAGCACAGGAACAACATTCAATGAAACAGCAGCAAGCAGCAAGGACTGACTTGCTTTATGACAATTAGTTTACACAAACACTGGGTTCAGAAACACTTGGAAAAGGTTCCTGTACAATTATAAAATAAAATTTGTCATTTGTACCCTGAGATACTAAGAATGGAGGTACTTACAGGTGTCCACTCGCTGGAGATTTCTCATCCGGATGATCCTTACGGTCAGCAGGTAGCAGGGAGAGGATTCTATCTGGAGAAGAATGGTACAAAAGAGAGTATTAATAAGCCTTCAGTGGGAAAAAGTATCAAACACGCAAACTAACAGGGTGCTACAAAACAATAACAGAGCTGGGAAAAATTATGCCAACTATCTCACTATTGTGTTGATGAAAATCTGCAACATAAGTTTCTGCTGTTAAAGAAGTCTTATTTTAACATTTCATACATTTCATAGAATCATAGAATGGTTTGAGTTGGAAAGGACCTTATAGATCACTTAGTTCCAACCCCCCTGCCGTGGGCAAGGACACCTTCCACCAGACCAGGTTGCTCAAAGTCCCATCCAACCTGGCCTTGAACACTGCCAGGGAAGGGGCAGCCACAGCTTCTCTGGGCAACCTGTGCCAGTGCCTCACCACCCTCACAGTGAAGAATTTCTTCCTTCTATCTAATCTAAATCTACCCTCTTTCAGCTTGAAGCCATTACCCCTTATCCTATCACTACATGCCCTCATAAAAAGTCCCTCTCCAGCTTTCTTGTAGGCCCCTTTCAGGTACTGGCAGGCTGTAACAAGGTCTCCCAGGAGCCTTCTCTTCTCCAGGCTGAACAGCCCCAGCTCTCTCGGCCTTTCTTCACAGGAGAGGTGTTCCAACCCTCCTCTGGACCCACTCCAACAGGTCCATGCCTTTCCTGTGCTGAGGGCTCCAGAGCTGGACACAGGACTCCAGGTGGGGTCTCACCAGAGCAGAGCAGAGGGCTAGAATCTCCTCCCTCACCTGCTGGCCATGCTGCTTTGGATGCAGCCCAGGATACAGCCTCCATCCATCAAATATGGGATCCTTTCTCCGCCCAGTCTGTATTTGTGCTTGGGATTGCTCCGACCTTTCACTGTCTTTTTGCTGTGCTACTCTTAGAGTCTTCATGACTCATCATAGCAGAAAAGAAGGGGGTAAATTCCTGTCAAATGATACTGTCTGTGATATGCTTGCAAACCCCCTTGCTCTAAAATTGCAGAGTTTGGCTCTACAACATAACAACAATAAGTCTCTGGAACAGAGTAAATGCACTGGTGAGCACCATGGTGGGGTTGTCAAAATACTGGCAGTCTTAAAGTTACAGTCAATCCCCTTAGTAACCACCCATGAGGTCCCATTACATTGAAAAGAGTGCTGTGGAGAACAGCTGTTGTCACTGACTCTCACGGGATAAACCCAAAGTACAACCCAAAGAGAGGTGTTTTTGCATAGACTTCTCTTTTTCCCCTCTACAGTTGTATGGGAAAAATAGTAACAATAATGTGAGCTTTTGCATATCACAACTATGAGATAAACCAATAGCTAAGAATTGTTTCCAGAGGATTTAGGCAGTAAGGAATTGGGTATGGGTTGCCTTTGGGGAAACATAAAGAACAATACCTCTCTCAAAAAACTCTTAAGATTGAAAGTGCTTAACTTCCTTTGGTCCCTTTGAATGTCTCAGCCATAACCTTCTCTAAAACAAGTCTCTCCAGATTTTGTGACTGCAGGGACCTCTTCCTAGTTATTATTAGAGGATAATGTGATTTCCTTCTTCTAAGGACAGTGATTTCCTGCTGGCTCATTCCATAAAGCTGTCTCTGGCTCAGTCCTATCTGCAAAAGTCTACTCTGACAAAGCCAATAAATAAATCAGCATTTCCTGTGGCTGTGACACACGGTCATTTCCTCAAAATCCCAGAAACACTTCTACCTGCATAAGTGCTTACAGCAGAGCCCTCCAAATCATTCTTTTTGACAACAGCTATTTTTATCAACTGATTTCCTCTCATTTAGGAGCATCCTTCTATTTCAATAGCACTTCAGAGGCTTCCTAGAACAGCTATAAACAAGCAGACAAAATAGATGTTAAGGTAGTTAAAGAGAAGCTGGAAGAAACTCACTTAAAACAATACATGTACAGTTGCCAATTTTTTTTTAAGGGATCAGAGCAAAAAGGACCTTATTATCAGATGGGAAGACAATTAAGCCTCCTTTGTCACAACACATTGCTTTTTCAATGTGTGTTTAAAATCCTTTCTTCTTTCTCCTAACACATTGTGTTACATTGAAATGTTTTTGCTGCGATCTTTAAAAGGGTTCCTGCTTTCACCCCTCCTGTATGTGCCTCAAGAATTCTTTATTTTCTTCCCTATTTAGTACTTCTTCATGAAATTCACCCTCAGCAATCCATTCACCTTCTATTTCAAGTATTCTCAAAAGAGAAAAACCTAACAGAAGCTGCAAAATTTGCAAACAACTGATGGAGGAGTATGTCTTCAGAACTACCCCATGCAAGTACACTGGTTCACATTTCAGAAACAGTATAAGCATATTAATATAGATCTCCACCCAGTTAATTAACCCTTCTTCTCATGTGGGTAATTACCAAAGGTGGATCACCACACTCACGTGTTAAGAATGAGCTTGGGCACCTCAGCATATGCCCTAGAAGGCAGAAACTCATTGATCGGTAGGATCTGCATAAGCACAGGGCAATTCTTGCAGCCATTTATCTTCAGAGATTGCTCAAGGTGCTGCCAGCTCCTGGATCAGCTCCAGCTACACTTTCTCAGGCAGATGGCATTGCTTGAGTGAGAACCAGTTGATTCAATATTTGCAAAGCAGTTTGAGATTCTTAGATAGGAGACATTAGGGAAGTGCGGTGGCTTGGGTTTTTTAATGATTATTACACAGTGTTTGCCATCTGATCACCTGTCTCCCAGTTCTCATGTAATGACTTTCTAATGCTTTCGATGATAACTTTCTGATGCAAGTGGTGGAGGAACCAACAAGGAAAGGTGCTCTGCTGGACCTTGTATTAACAAATAAGGAGGGACTGGTGGAGGATGTGAAGGCTGGAGGTAGACTCGGCTGCAGTGACCATGAACTGGTCAAGTTCAGGGTCCTGCGTAGAGGAAGCAGGGCAATAAGCAGGATCAAAACCTTGGACCTCAGGAGGGCTAACTTTGGCATCTTCAAGGAGCTACTGGGAGGAATCCCATGGGCCAGGGCTCTCGAAGGCAGGGGGTTCCAAGAGTGCTGGTCTCTCTTTAAACGTCACTTCCTCCATGCTCAGGAGCAGTGCATCCCCCTGAGAAAGAAATCGAGCAAAGGAGGCAGGAGACCTGCATGGTTAAACAAGGAGCTTCTAGCGGAGATAAGGTGGAAGAGGAAGGTCCATGGAATGTGGAAAGAGGGGCAGGCCACTTGGCAAGAGTACAGGAATGTGGTCAGAGCGTCCAGGGACGCGACGAGGAAGGCCAAGGCCCACCTGGAATTGAAGCTGGCAAGGGATGTCAAAAACAACAAGAAGGGCTTCTTCAACTACATCAGCAGCAAAAGGAAGGCTAGGGACAATGTGGGGCAGCTGCTGAATGAGGCGGGTGTCCTGGTGACGGAGGACACAGAGAAGGCAGAGCTACTGAATGCCTTCTTTGCTTCAGTCTTCGGTGCCAAGGCAGGCCCTCAGGAATCCCAGGCCCCAGAGGTAAGAGAAGAAGCCCACAGAGAAGATGACTTTCCCTTGGTCAAGGAGGACTGTGTGAGGGATCGCTTAAGCGATCTGGACATCCACAAATCCGATGGAATGCACCCACGAGTGCTGAGGGAGCTGGCGGATGTCATTGCTGAGCCCCTCTCCATCATCTTTGAGAGGTCCTGGAGGACAGGAGAGGTGCCCAAGGACTGGAGAAAGGCCAATGTCATTCCAATTTCAAAAAGGGCAAGAAGGAGGACCCAGGGAACTACAGGCCGGTCAGCCTCACCTCCATCCCGGGAAAGGTGATGGAGCAGCTTATCCTGGAGCTCATCAACAAGCAAGTGGAGGAAAAGAAGGTTATCAGGAGTAGTCAGCATGGATTCACCAAGGGGAAATCATGCCTGACCAATCTGATAGCTTTCTACGATGACACGACTGGCTGGGTAGATGAAGGGAGAGCCGTGGATGTTGTCTACCTAGACTTCAGAAAGGCTTTCGACACAGTCTCCCATAATATCCTCCTAGGGAAGATCAGGAAGTATGGGATGGATGAGTGGTCGGTGCGGTGGATTGAGAACTGGCTGAAAGGCAGAACTCAGAGGGTTGTCATCAGCGGCGCTGAGTCTAGTTGGAGGCTGGTAACTAGTGGTGTCCCTCAGGGGTTAGTTCTGGGCCCAGCGTTGTTTAACTTCTTCATCAATGACCTGGATGAAGAGTTAGAATGTACCCTCAGCAAGTCTGCTGATGACACAAAACTGGGAGGAGTGGTAGATACACTGAAAGGCTGTGCTGCCATTCAGTGTGACCTGGATAGGCTGGAAAGTTGGGCAGAGAGGAACCTGATGAGGTTCAACAAGGGCAAATGCAGGGTCCTGCACCTGGGGAGGAACAACCCCATGCATCAGTACAGGCTGGGGGTGGACCTGCTGGAGAGCAGCTGTGTGGAGAGGGACCTGGGTGTCCTGGTGGACGACAGGTTAACCATGAGCCAGCAGTGTGCCCTGGCTGCCAAGAAGGCCAATGGCATTCTGGGGTGCATTAGGAGGAGTGTGGCCAGCAGGTCGAGGGAGGCTCTCCTTCCCCTCTACACTGCCCCAGTGAGGCCTCATCTGGAGTACTCTGTCCAGTTCTGGGCTCCCCAGTTCAAGAAAGATGAGGAGCTACTGGAGAGAGTCCAGCGGAGGGCTACGAGGATGATGAGGGGACTGGAACATCTCTCCTACGAGGAGAGGCTGAGCGAGCTGGGCTTGTTCAGCCTGAAGAAGAGAAGGCTGCGAGGGGACCTAATATATACTTACAAATATCTGAAGGGTGGGTGTCAGGAGGATGGGGCCAGACTCTTTTCAGTAGTGCCCAGTGACAGGACAAGGGGCAATGGGCACAAACTGAAGCACAGGAAGTTCTGTCTGAACATGAGGAAGAATTTCTTCCCTCTGAGGGTGACGGAGCACTGGAACACGCTGCCCAGGGAGATTGTGGAATCTCCTTCTCTGGAGATATTCAAGACCTGCCTGGACAAGGTCCTCTGCAACCTACTGTAGGTGACCCTGCTTCGACAGGAGGGTTGGACTAGATGACCCACAGAGGTCCCTTCCAACCCCTACCATTCTGTAATGCGTTAGCCAAATGTCCCCATCTGGCAAGGGGAAATTGATTCTCAGAGATGCAGGTTTCACAAGAATACTTACTAAGTTTCACAAAAAAAATCACTGGCTTCATAGAAGCTACGGAGATCAGGACCTGTGCTTGCACGGGGGGAGAGGCAGTTGCCACCAGCCAGTTACTGAAGGAAGAGGCAGCAGCCAGGCGTTCGCCATCGTGGCAGCCCTGGCACCTGCCAGTGAAGGTAACAAAGACAACAGGGAGAGCAGAAATTTCCCGGTGATCAGGTCTCGCTAGTTCTGCTGCTCCCAGGAGGATTTGCTATTCTAATTAACTCCTGTAACATATTAAACAAAAGAAATGTATTTAAAAATAGCAACAGTGACCACCTTAAAATGATGTACTAGGGTCTAGTTATACAAAAAATGAAAATAGCAGCTATGCATGCATAAAGCAAAGAATAGAAGTTCTGTTACTCTGTTTACCTATAACCTATTGTGAGCGCTTTAACAAAAAAAAAGGCTGCTGCTATGTCGTGATGTTCCGCATACTGAGAGGTTTCTACCACAGCCTTGAGTGGTTGAAGACTCCAAGCAGCATCCTACCCTGGGGCTAACAAGGACATACTACAACAACCATTCAGTGCCGTCACATTGTAGCTTTGCTTTTGATAAAATCAAGACTGATGTAGTCACTCTATGACTGTTTCACTGATCGTCAATCTGTCGGCTTGTCTTCAGCTCATGCTTGCTTCATGTGCACATGTGTATAGCACAGCTGCATGCAATATAGCACGCTGCAATGCCAGTGCATGAGCAGGGTGTACACTGCTAGCTTCTTTGTACTCCTAGGGAATCGAAGTTTTACTGGGATTTTCCAAACAACAGCTCCATCCAGCATAGAGCAGACCTCACAGTCTCTTCCAATTTTCCACCGCTACCCACAAAAAAAGAGTAGCATGGTATGTTACTTGGCACCAAGTTACTGTGTTGGTGGAAGTAAAGGATTCATCTGTTGTGTGAATGATTCCAAATTTCTCCCACACAGGTGAGCAAGAATTTGAAAACAGAAATTTCTCTGTCATGAGCGCTCTGGGGATACAGGCTGTCTGCATTCCTGGCAGATTTGTGCCTCTGTAGGTCTATCCCAGCCCTCTTTAAAGTCATGCTTCTATTCAGATGTTGCTATGTGTGGCATGCATCCATCTTGAGAAGCGCTGCTGTAAATTACTTCACTAGTTTAACTGTATAATATGTCCTGTCACGTCACAAGTGACCATGGAGCTCCAAAATGACAGTGCTGCTTAATGAGACAGGAGTCCATGAGACCAGAAGATGGCTATTCTTCTTTACCTTTTATACTTACTTTTCTCTCAGTACCTTTCTTCAGCCTCTAGGCTTCTTCATCTAACAGACTCTTCCAGCATGGCCTATTGCTAGCAACCTCTTTCATCTTACAATATCAATGGTGCAGACATTCACCACACCACTGTGCATACTGCTGTCCTCCCCAGTATCACAATTCTACAAAAGTACAGTCAAATGTGTGCTGGGTCAATACATAATTTGGTTTTCAGTGATAGCTTCTTGTTTTACTGTAGGTGTTCTATCAGTTAGCAGAATATTATAGCTGTCTTCCCAAAACAAAGAGCAGTCACCTGACAGCACCGATCCAGAGAGGAGAATTTACTCTTGAACCCCCAGGGGTAGCCAACACATTCTCAGTCTTGATTGTTGCCCTTTTTAAGTTGGTATTTATTCCAAAGCAATCATAAACTAACCGAAAAATAATGCAGAGATCCTGAAATATATATTCAGTGTCTGTGAAAAAAACTATGTCATCATCAAAAAGCAGCTGTCCTCCAAATAGGTGCTCAGCTGTTGCTTTTCTACGTGAAATGTGGAATGCCTTCCAGCTGGTCTCATGAGGAGGTGGCCTTTGTCATGCTGGATGAAAAATTGTGATGAGGAAGCAGAGAAAATTATGTGCCACAGTGTGCTGGTACCATTACCTATTTCAGTGCAACTGCACTGCATGCTATTCCACAAGTCATCCTGCAAAGATCAGACGAGATTTAAAAAAAACTTGAGGGCAATCAATTTACTTTTTGAATGGCTGGAAAAGGCCATTTCTACAGACCAACCTGAAAAAAATTGTGTTATCTATGAGAACTATGAAAAGAGCTTCCTCTCCACCCACACATTTTTCCTGCAGTCATCCAATTATAATGCCTCTGTCCGTTTCTGTGTCATCTACTGGCACAGCAGCCTTTCCTGGCAAAGATAGCTTCCCTGCCTTGACTAAGGTCCCTCTGCATTCCTGGCCCAGGAGAAGCATTCTGCTGAGATTATATCACTCACAGGATGTCACCAGGGCACTCCTTTCTTCATCTCTAGGTGCCAATTTAACTACATGGTAGCCAGGCACCAAATCAAAAGAATGAAAATGCTCTGCTGCTGACGGTGTATCTAGAGCTGGTGGTGTGTGAAGAAGGGCCCAGCTTGAGAGTCAGGTCTCAGAGAATGTGCATCCTCAAGTTTTTTACAGTTATAATCAGGGTGCTTCAGGCTGTGAACATCATTTGGCCAAGCCCTGCCCCAGCCTGCTGAAGCCTATCTCCCACTGCTGTGGGACGTGGCCTGCTGCCTGGGCTGAGCGCGGTCAGCTCCTGTGTTTGGCCATGTCTCTGAAGCATTTCCTTGTTCTCAGAAAACTTGGGCTCCATGCCAGAAAAGCAGCCGCTCTAATTGCTTCCTTCCTTTGCCTCCTCTAGGCACTGGGGCTGCAGCACCTCCACCGACGTCTGCGCGGCTGTGTGGGGGCTGGGGGTGCCACTGCTACTGTTGGATAATTTTCACAAGCTGTATGTTTTGTAGTTTTTATTAGTAACGTAACTTCTTCTACTCAGACTGACTTTTCACCAGAATTAGCAGAAGTCTTGGTTGGGTATCAATTAATTAAAAACTCCCACAGCTGTATGGAAAAACCCCTTTCATGTATATGGCCACAGTAACCCTGGTTTCAGCAGGGAAATTTTATCTCTGCTCACAGGAGCAAGACAGGTATATGCAAGGCCACAAGAATAGTGTCCTTCAGATCATTGCTTCCTCATACACACATCCATCATGGGACTCTGAACACTTTCAAGGAATAGGACTGTGCACATGATACTGTGCCTGAAACACGTTTCCAAAAAGCAGAACTTCAAATATTGATCAACACAACATGGATACTCTCAGTGTAATGTGATGCCAGTGTCTGCAGAGGTTTATTATTTGACTGATAACTCAGGCTAGCTGCATAGCCCTTTCAGTACTGTTAATATTGTCCTCCACCTTTTAGTGTTTCCAGATGTTTAACAACTGGATTTCTGCTAATTTTGAAAAATAAGTCCATTTGAAAACACAGAGCATTCAACTGCATGTTCAAAATTATTTCCACATGTAGAAGTTTAGCCAGGGGAATAAGATACTCCATCCATGAAAAAACAGAGTCCTCTCATCCTGCTTTGCCCTTCCCAACCAGAACAAATATGAGAAAGAAACTAGACTGAGCATTAGCTGTCTGAGGGTTGAGACTCATTATACCTAATTCCAGATGGCTTTAAAATAGGTGTTTACATCTGACAGCTGTTCGGCATTTCTGGAGTCATCCTAAGGTAGACATTACCACAGGACATGCATCACACTCTGAAAAATCTCTTTTTATGACTACTGATTCTCAGGGGAATCTAGAGGTCTATCATCTCAGACATGGACTTTTTACATTTTTCACACAAAATGTGGATAAGATAAACTGTATTTCAAAGTTATGAGCTGATGGGAAGTGGCTTCCTTTGACTTTGTGAGTTCATTTTTGAATGCTATGAATGACATCTGCACATAATTTCAGCAGCCTGTATTTTAGGCAAGCCCATACCACCACCTGGGGTGGCAGGGGAGGCACCTGGGCTCAGAACAGCTTCTGCAGCTGAGCAGAGCTGCTGCTGGTGCTGCGCTCCTGCAAGAACCATGAAGCTGGGTGGGGGTTGCTCAGGAGTTGTTGCCTCCTGCCTTTCCAGTTGCTGCTGAGCCCAAGGCTGGAGCTGCTCCCAACAGCAGGCTTTTGTCTTTGTCGGAGACAATACCCCATGGCTGGCACCAGTGGAGACCCAGCCCTCCTGCATACCTCTGGTCCTGGTTCACAGAAGAGTCCCACCTGTATGAGAGGCAGCAGTTGCAACCTTCTCCTAACCTTGCCATCCAGTGTGGCAGCTCTGCACTCTTCCCATGATGTCAGGAGCTGCTCTTGGCTTCTAAAACCCAGCAGAAACTAGAACTCTTGCTTTGCACAAGGGTGAGAGTTTAACCTGCTCCTCTTCTGTTAAAGGGCTGCTGTTCTCCCAGCTGCACAAACCCTGCGAGAACAAGGAGACCTTGCCTGGCAGGGAAATGAGGTATCACTTAACCTAAGGTATGAAGCATCTTAACCTTGTTAAGATATGGCTCACGCTGAGCTCAGAACTATGCATCCAATTTTTCTCCCTCCCTTCCCCAACATTAATTGTTGTATGAGGCCTGCTGCAGTCCTTAAATGTTTTCACATTAGCACTGATGTCTGAAATACCAGAGCTGGCTCTGCCTGCTGCTTTAGCGCGGGCAAAGTACCAGTCAAGGCCTGAATCATACAGATTTCTTAATGTAGCTAAAAGTCAGCATGTTGGCGTAAAGGCACATGCAGTTGCCGGGATATACTGTAGTATGTTTCTAACTGATGGTTCCTCTTAGCTGGCAGAGACCCTCATATTTAAGTTTTCTGGTGTCTCAATAATGAAACATTTACATTTGAGAAAAACTGAGCAGAAGAGCAGAGGATGTATGCATCCTTCACACAAACACATGATGTACTGCAATAATCAAGTCACAATCATGCAAGTGCAGAGGATAGAGTGCTATGTCCTCATCACAGAATAAAAAACAGTGACTATGTAATCAGACACAAGAACAGCAACTCCGTCTGTCACCAATCAATTGTCATGAATTTTGGAATTTCAAAATGTGAAAAATAATCCTTCAGTGACAGACAGGGACAATATAGTGGTCTAGAGAAGATTATGAAATCATATACACAAGATGCTTCTTTTGGTCCACTGCTGTCACACCGGCCCCCTTGAGATTTCATGACCCTTAAACGTCTTTGATCTAAGGCTATATCCTGAGCAGATAATGGAAAAACAAACACATCACTGTGTGGGATTCAGAAATGGAGACAAGAGATCTGTCATATGTAATTATAACCCAAGAATTCAAATCTTTTTCCTTTCTCTCTTTATGATTTTAGGCTTCTTATCCCTTGTAAGAAGCAGGCATTGTACTAAAGACTAATCAATTCATTGTTTCTCAACCTGGTTTTACTGTCTGCAGCATTCTTCCTGTTATATGTAGTCCAGAAGTTCGGTATCTCCACAAGCCGGAGATGCCAAAGATTTTAAGCTAAATATTTGCAAGCCAAAATGCCAGAAAGACTCAAGACTGATAGAATGTATCCTGAGAAAATACAGTATAAACTTTTAAGGCCACTGATTTACATTTTTTTAAAATACAAATTCTAATACTAGGCAAACACGAAAGATAAACTTTGAAAAGCATGTGTGAAAAAGTAAAAATACTGCAAATGTGAACACGAATTTGTTTTAATTTCTTGGTGCCTAAATTGTACTAGGACTACCTGGTGTCTAGCTTATCACAAAGCTCACCTGTCTGACTGTTTACAGTATTACTTCAACTTCCAGAGAAAGCTCTTTTTCAGCTTCATTTTGTCTCAGTATAACTTGTCTGCATGGAATAGAAAGCAAATATTCATAGAATTATCTGGCTCAGAAACAGAAACTTCTTGGGACAACATTTTTATATAAGTCACATCTTCATTTAAACTTCTCTAATCCTGACGGATAGAAGACAATGTCTGTACTTACTGCACAGATAGCAAAGTAGCAGAATGAGAAACTGTATCAAAATCAGCTATTTCTAACAAAAAGAAACCTATGATTGATCTTCAAACACAACAAATAGCTCTAGAACATTCAAGCATCACTGCTTTCACAGAATCCCGTTACAGTTTTTTTTCCTGATGGAGCGCAGAAGTGGTGAAGAATCAGAGTGCAGTAATCCAGGACTCTCCCATAAATTGCTAGGATGGAGGTTGCACTGCTGAAGCCATTACAGCAGAACGTGCGTCACACTTACTTTTGGCCCTTCAGTTACAAAAAGCATTGCAGAACAGAAAGCTCACAAATGAATTTCCTTCACAAGTAAGTGAGGGACTAAAACTGCACGTATCCTGCATGCTCACAATAAAAAGTAACAGAGAAATGCAAGCAATTCTGAAAATTGTAAACATAGGAGGAACAAAATGATCCAAACAATAAACCTAAGGGTGTTTCCCTTATAACATTCAAACTGCTGCCATTGTTATTTGTCTACCTAAGCCTTCTCCTCTTTTGAGCAAAACAAACCTCTCAGTCCTCTTTGGTTTGAAATTCTATTGTTCATAATACCTTGAAATCACCTTTGTCTGGTACAGTACTTTCATCGTTTTCTTCTTGCGGTTCACCACCTTCCAAAAAACCGACATCTGAGTCTTCATCCTGAAGAAAGAAGGAAACAATTGGTAAATGATAACATTAACACAACAACAGCAGCATTATTAGGGTAGATAATTATTTCCTACTTGCAATAACTTATGCTGAAACCCCAATGAGAACAACTGTTGGTTACACCCAGCTGTGTTACAGTCCCCAGCACAATGAACAAACCACCACGTGGTTCGGCACGCACTGGCACAAAATCCATGTCAGCGATACCCTTTCAGTAAGTCAGTGAACGAAGAGCCATTTCAGCTGTGAGATACCCAAAAGGTGCCTCTGCGTTTGTTCTGTGAATAAAGATTTGCTTTTTGTTTTGAATGTGATCTTTTGGCAATCCTACTCTCAGGAATATTAAATCTCAGTATAAAAAAATCCTAGAATCTTTTCTCTGGGTTTGAACCCAGAGCATGAAACACATTGCAATTGCAAAATTTTAAATCTAACATTTCAATTTTTTCAGGAAACAGAAGTTCCAAAATACCTCTACAACGCAGAGTGCCCCCTTTTGAAACACTTTGTAAGAAAACACCATTAAAGGACAGTTCCTATAAAAATGTCAAAAGTATTCTGGTTCTGTTTCCAGAGTAATTCCTGAAGCAACATGCCTTCATCCACTCAAAGAGCACACAGAACAACGTCAAAACATACCACAGTTAAAATTAAATGCAAATCTTGAAATGACCCAGAAAATGCAAAGCAATCTGCAAAATTCAGAACAAAATGGGAATGTGGAAATAAAATACAGTTCCCTATCCCTATTCTCTATCCTGTCTTTATCCCTTTTCCAATAACAACAAATGTTGTTGTCACATTAATATACATGTCAAAAATTTGCTATTGATACAGAAATACTAAGTTTTTAATAAAAGTAGCATTTAATTATGGAAGAAGAAAGATTTTTTAAGCCTGGGTCTGGATTCAGGCTGATAATTCACTCCCTAAAAGGTGTTTCCTTCCCTGTTCATTTTCTCCACTTTCTGTTCCTTTTCTGTCCCCTTGCTATGCTCACTTCTCTCATTTTGCCTATGAAGTTGAGATCTTTGGCTCCAGCAGAGTAAGGAGGACTTTTGCCACTGATAGCCACGAAGAGAACATTTCACCTTAGACTCCTTCAGGCAGAGACATAGCCGTTTGGTCCCATCAGACAGTAAGTTTGTACACTAGCTTGTATGTAAACACCACACAAAGCAGGATTTTGTTTTGTGTCAAATGAATGTCAAATGCAGTGGACCTTAAGCAAACTTCTAAAGCTGTTTTCTTACCTGGAGTGCTTTCGCATTTGATGGCATCATGACCTTCCCTGGATTTGTGTAATATAGCGTTTCTGGCATCTCCACGGGCAGCACTTCCTGAGACATGTTTGCAGGATTTACCTCTGTAGGAGTCAATGACAAGTTATTTTATAAAATTACCTGAGGCCCCACCCATATAAGTAAAGGACTCCCCTCCCACTGCCGAAGACGTTGGAGCACCAAGGATGGCTGCTCCAGGGAAGGCTCTTACCCGGCGAGCACAACAAAAGGGATGCGGTACCCTCCTCTGGTTGGGAATCTCTCTCAGCCTGCACTTGTTCCCTGGGCCATGCGCTGCTGCCACCCTGCTTCTGTGGTAAGCAGAGTCCCAGGCCACCCAGCCAAATGGAGGAGAAGCACAGAGGGCACCACCGATGGAGCCTGCTCCTTCAAACCCAGCCCTTCCCCACCCGCGGCACGGGGACTGTCCTGCGCAGAGAGTGATGGCAGCTCCTGCATGGGGGAAACTGAGCCCTGGAAAAAGCCTCTGTGTGTAAATAATTACCAGTGATCCATCCTGCATGCAGGCACAGACCTGCCCACTTTGGTCAAAGACTCCATATAGGCAGGGGGACCCGAACCTGCCCTGTGCCATAAGTAACCCCCATGGAAAGGGTCAACCCCACCACCAGACTGGTCGCTGCATGGACCAGCAGCTCCCAGCTCCTCCTGGGCTGCTCCCATTTGTTCTTTCTGGGGGAACAGAAAGGGAACGGGGCTGGGTCTTTGCTTCACAGAGGTGAGCTGTAGGTAGGGGAGGTGAACGAAGGGCATGGAGTAGCAGTACCAGAGTTTGTGCGTTAGGATGGCAGGGTAGAAGGAGGTGGACATTTGCAGGGTTTTGCAGACATCTTGAGGTTAATACCTATGGCTACAAGGATTACCCAGGACTACTACTGCACAGGGCAGTACCTTAAGTTCAACCAAAAAAGCGCAAGGAAATACATAATAGCTGTGCAAAACAGATAAGAGCTATGCTTTCATTCATTTTCCAGAGAAAGGCAATTGAACTTTACATGGCAACTGCAGGGAACTCATGTCAAGATGAGTGGAATATAGTACCTAGTGGTTTAGTCTTATTAGTTTTATTTTACAGAGATTTTGTTCAAAGAGCATGAACAAAAGAGCACATGAACATCTCCAGGCATACCCAGTGGAAATTATCGTCTTCAAACACAGAAAAACAAATGAATAACAAACTAACAGCTCTAGTACAGCAGGCTGTGTCATGCTATCTGCATTTCCAGCATGAAAAGTAGCTCTTCCCACACTTTAAGTACAAGAACATCTTTTAGCCTCAGGTCATGGACACCCTGAGCTGCGTGCTGGAGAACTCCTCTTGCAGCTTAGTTCAGTGAACAATTGTTCGCCTATTTGTTTTAGCCTCACCAGAAGAGAAGACCTGCCTGACCTTGGAAAACCTGCTATGGGACACTAACAATACCGATATACTTGTTCTCAGAGCAGGCCAGATTTTTCAAGGCTTATTAGTTCAGAGGACCATTAGCATAAGTCATGATATTCAGCTAGAAACCCCTCTAAAGGTGACAAATCTTAAGAAAGTTGAGATTCTCTGTCCTCCAGGAAACCCATCCAGAAGAACAGGTGGATTCTACATACAGACTTCCACATCTGTGGAGTTAATTCCACAGTATATGCGCACTCAGCCATCTGGAATGATCTGTATGGCCTTCAGCTAAATTGAGGTATTCTGCTCCCACCTGAGTGACTCCACAGTGAACATTATACAGAAAGAAAACACCAAGGCTCTCATTAACAACTGAACTAGTGTTATCTAATTTAAAGTCTGAATGTACAAAGCTGGATGGTCTCAATTTGTAGAATGAAAAGCAGAGGCTCCAGGTGGAATAATTTTATTTCTTTACATTTTGTATTTCAGGATAGATGAAGCAAAATAATCGATTTGCTTCAAAGATCTAACCATAGTTGCCCTGGCAGCAAACAGCACACTACTTTCATTGATTAGTGCTTGCTAGGTCTCGTATTCCCTCTAATACTTAGGTTTCTTACTCACACTACAACCCAGTTTGTAGAAGCATCGATCACTTGACAAAGGTACTTGTATTATGTCTGACTGCAGAGACAACCTGTGGAGAAATGGAGCTCCATGACAAACTTCACATTTTTCAACGTGTTCACATATACTATTGTGATTTTTTTTATCACAGTCTTGGACTGGACTGAAACTGTTGATAGCCAGTGTCCCCTCTAAATGCCTTGAACATTATATAGTTGCCTAGCCTTCAAACAGGCCAGGCAAAATGGGCCTGGCGTTATTCTGGCAAGCTGGAAACACAACCAGGACTTTCTGCTCTCAAACGTCTGCATAATTCTATACAAAATCAGCATTGGAGAGCAGAGTCAGATGGTCATTCTGGCTCAGCTATGTCCTCTTCCTGCAGGAGGAGATGTGTCTTAGACCATTGCTTGTGCAATTAGTGAAGGAAGGAGATGTGGAGCAGGAGAGGAAACTCACAGAAGGCACTCCTGCTGTCTGTCATCTCACCCCTGTCACGGGTAAGAAAGCATCTTCTGGGGAAACTAATTTTAAAGCAAGTCTTTAACCAAAGAGTTTAAAAGTACTAGAATATACTCCTGTTAGGACACGATGATCATACTGAGAAAAGTATGGCACTTTATATCCAGTACAGACATGCATCAGCATTTGTATGCACCTAGCATGTAACTAGCACACAGCTCTGATACTGAAAGCTATCACTTTCCCAGTAGAGAGACTGGCATCATTAATGACTTTTTATATCACTGTGCTCACAGTTAAATGCTTGTTTATGTTTCTTTCATGTTACAGTTACTCATGCACTGGATAAAGCCCAGCACTTACCACACCAGTCTTAGAGGAGTCTAATTGAAGAGCTGTGTTCGATTTTATGTCTCTCAGATTTTATGCATGTTGCAAATGTACAGCCCTCAGTGTTTACCTGTACAGTAAGAAAGTCCTTTGTGCCTGGAGTTGTCTCACTGTGGGATGTTTTCTGTACTTTGAGGAGGTTTCCCAGCAGTACAGTAAACTAGAAGAATGGGTCCCAAAGTTTTCTGAATCATTGTTCACTCTCCACATTTCTGCAGATTACATGCAAGTTTATCATCAACTCACAAGCTGGAAACCAGCGTGAGGGAAGTATGACCAGCATGGTCCTTCCTCCCGTGCCCTAAACCAGCTGTGGGTTACAGGCAATCAGCTCCTGCACCAGCAGTGATCATGGACCAGAGCTTAAGAGTGACCAGAAAAAGTATTTGCTAAGGGTCTAGCAAAGCATTTTTTGAATATTCTTCTGCACATGGGACCAAAGCATTTAATCTGTTACAAATTCTAGGATATCATATAATTTGTTAAATCTCAAAAATAGAGTATGTCATATGTCTACAAAGTAGATACCAAACCAAAATAACTGCAGCTCAAGGAGTAATTTGAAGCATGGCTTGCTTTCAAGACTGGTTGGAACAATTTTGGATGTCAGCCAGCTGAGTAGCAGTAATTGCAAAATTAAAGAAACAGGTATCAATTTCTCAAGATTTAAAAGTGCATATTAATATATGTAGAAACTTGCAGCTCCTTACCTGATAGTTATCAGCCTCTAAGGATGGTCCAATTACCTCAGCAGAAGAAAGGAAATAGGAGGAAAGCAAACATTTCATATATTTGCAACTAATTTACAGATTATTAGCTGAGAGAGAGAAGGGTGCAATAAACAGCAGCTGGCAGGAAAAGTTGTACTGTTAGGGGCGGAGGGACCATTTTTTCCCCATGTTTAAGGACAGAGAAAAGAAGAGAGAGCTGGGAGATACAAAGCACTCACAGTGCACATATCAGATTTCTGTGAGCCCAGAGTGGTCAGAATATCAGCAGTAGGATTTAATGCCATTACATTTTCTGGATTAGGGTTTTTTAGTTGTTATTCTTTTTAAGGAACAGCCCATCAAGACTGTTCTGAAGAAACCAGAGGTGGGATATATCTTATCTCCACTTTAAATGTTTGTCTCCACCACCTTTTTATTCCTGATTTCCTCTTTCTTTTCTTCTTTCAATTCGCTGACATCTTTTCTTTCCCATTGACTTCTTGGCTTTCCAAAATATTCATTCCTTCCTTTGTCCAGCTCAATACCACATAGCTATAATTCCCTTTTTCACTTTTATTCAGATATTATAGAAATTTTTTTCCTTCTCCCCTTCCTCCCTCCCTTGCTTTTTATACCACCTGTTTTCTTCATCTTTCCCCTTTTTCTTATATGTCTCTGCCAGACTGCAATGATACCTCTAGAAGCTTCAAGTCTGAATGATGGAGGTTTGGTCATATTTGGAACAAGCACGAATACTACAAGCATTAGGGCAGCTGGGATCATGCCATGACATCTGGGTGAGACACCAAACTGCACGGAGAAAAGGGGATAAGCAATAGTCAGTTGTAGGGAGTGCAAAGGAGACCTCAGGACCCAAGGAGAAAGAAACTGAAGACATGACAAGACATCCCAGAGTTTTGGTACGTAGAGCTGGAGGGGTGGGAGGAGTGCTGGGGAAGTGTTTTACAAACACTGCAGGTGTTCAGTGAGAACCCTGAAAGGGACAGACTTTCAGGAGGAGCTCAAAGGTACAAACGTTCAATGGCGTGAAAGACACACAGCTCTCACCCATTGCTACCTGTTGACCAGCCATGATCAGGGCATGAGGAAACCAGCCCTGCTGGAAATGAGGCCCTGATGGCCTCCTCTGCAGTATTACCACTCTAGCAAGACAGTGAGATATTGCACAAACACAGCAGAGTTTTGCATGCAAACAGGTTTTGGCACAGGGTTTCTCAGAAGGGAGTCCTCCTCTAACACCCACATTTCTTCTCTATCCACTGTGGCAGATACATTTCCTGCCGTTCACATGATGCAACCTGACTCAGACTGATTGCAGTCATCTTTTCTTTGATCACTCTTTGGGCTACAGAACAGTGTAAGATGGTGATGCCAACCATCCCATTAGCTTCTGCTTCCTCACCGGCACTCACCTGACAGGACTGTCCGAGTACTCACACGCCTCGCGAGGGGTTCAAAATCCCACTGCTGCTTTCTTTAGGTTCCTATGGGCTGACTCACCTCACTGAGTTGCCCAGTTCTCAATACACCTTTGTGATAATCAGAAGGGCTGGGGCAAAGGTGCAATTGCATGCTGACCCCTTCACTTACCCACAGATAATGAATAGGTAAGAAGGAAAAGCCAGGCACAGAAAAGATGCAGAACATATTCATTACAATTAAGAATGTCACCGTGTTAGTGTTTTAGTTCCTATTACTACAGCGACCAAGAGTTCTGTCTTTTAAAACATTTAGGAAAAATCATGCTAACTCCTGTCAGTGCTAACAGTGTGATACAGCGTGGGCCTGGATTTTTGCAGTGCTTCTCCCTGCTTAGTTAGTTTCCTCCCTTGAATGGATAATTCCATGAAATTAGTCCTATATCCTGTCAAAAGGGACACTCCCAACCTGCAAAACCAAAAGAGCTTTTAAATGCCTACATCTGCAACTGTTACCTACATTCTTTTCATGCCTCAGTACCAGCCCAGAGGCTGAGCATGGGAAACATACCCTATTAGCAGCTGAACTGGAACAAAAAATGCCAGAGGACAAAGCCACACAAAGCCTCCATGCTGGCCTTCAGGAACTGATGACCAGGATCTTCTGCAAGTGTTCTGTGCAATTAATTAATAATTTCATGATAAAAAGCAAGCTGAGCCCCACAAATTAACCAACCCCCTAAGTCACAAACAATATACCTCTGCTAAATATGGACCAGGAGTGCTGACTAGATGAGAGGCAGGAGAACAGGTCACTGCTGAGAACGAGTCACCTGGAGACACCTTTACAATATATCAGAGAGGAAGAAACCAGCTGCGGATGGCATGATGGGGCTGGTGTCCTTCTTCTCAACTCAAGGACATTACCTATGGGGTTGCTATGTATCTCTGGGTGAAGGCCCCCAGTGCCCCAGGAGAAGGAGAGCTGGATGGAGGATGAAGCCAGATGCCTTAGTGGCACACCTGGAACAAATGGGGCTTCTCTCTGTTAAAAACAAACAAAAAGACAACCAGGGAAGCAAAGGGATATAGTTAAGGGCAGGGATGAGAAGAGAGTGGCAGGGTTCTTGGAGCCTGGTGTCATTGACAGCCTTGGATGGCAGCTCTTGAAGATGCCCAAAACCCCTGCTGCAAGATGGGCAGGTGGGAGAAGTAACAAACGTATGTGTCACACGAAATTGGTTTGCCACAATCATAAATAGGGAAGGCCAAGAGGGAGTTACAGCTGGGGCAGAGGAGAGGCAATGCCGAAAGGGACTGCGTGACTCAGCAGCAGAGATCACAAAGAGGAGCCCTTGATGAGCACTGGCAAGTAAACAGCCATTTCAGCACACTGGAGGTTTGAACCAGGGCAGCAAATTGGATGGGGGTGTGAGGGCCTGGAAAAGCAGCTGGGGCAAGGAGACACCATCCCTAAGGGGGCTGAGGTCATCGGAGGTGAGCGTGGGAGACTAAAGATGATAAAGGCTGAAAGCCTGAATGCTTGAAGGAAGAGAGAAAGACAAGTGGTCATAGCAAGAGGGAAGAGAGATTTTCAGCCTTTTAGAGGTTCACATTTCATTCTGAATTAAAGATTCATTTTCTATTTTGCCTATGATTGTATTATGCATAGCTCTGTATGTGCCAATAATTGTTACTTCAGCACAGACAAGTTACTGCATTTCAGTTAAGTTTGAAGTAATTAAGGGCAGATGATACTGACCAAAACTTTATACCTTTTTTTAGATTAGCACCTCTGGTGTAACGAAACAGGTTTACAGAGTATTTGCATTATTCAGGCCCTTCATAAAGCAAATCATTACTTTGGTCTTCAGCTCAAAAATAAGCAGTTTCAGCAAATTGCCTTGTGTTATTTATAGCAGTTGCTTAGACGGTGTGTTGAATGTATACAGTTAGGGACTGACAAAGTTATGCAATTACCCATGAATTACCCATGGATATCAGTGTAAAGCACTTAGCTTCCCTTCTTACCACAAAATCTGAACGTCTCTCATTTTTTGATGTTTTTATTCCTGCAACATTCCATCTTATAATAACAAGAAATACTATTAAACCTGCTGAAATTAATGGGACACAGATACTGAGCTGGATCCCCCAAATACCATAAGCGTTCAGTGGAAAGTACAACCCCGGGTTAGGTACTTACACATGCACTAGAAGAACCAATCCTGACTCACGACAGGGTTTGGAATAGTCACTTCCAAGGGACTTTTGAAACCTAAATATTGCTGGTGTAATAAAATTTGTAAATTCAGAAGTATAGAAAATCTGTATTTTCAATATGAAATCTCAGATTTTCTATATCTCTTATGTTTAGTTTTGCATGTTATTTCCACCAAAATTTCTTGCTGACACTATAGGAAACTGTAGTTTTCTCTTTTTCTTTGACATTGTCCACATTTATTATGTATTTTTCTGTTGCACTAGATTTGCAAATGAAATATCTGTAGCTCATTTGTCTTCACTTAACATGTAACTTCTACTTTGTCTTCACTTAACATGGAACTTTTACAAGTATAGTGAATTTTGAAAGAATTGGTATTACTGTCCCACATTCATAATTTAAAAAACTTGTCAGTAAGCCCCATAATTCCTAAGCTTTGACTTAGTGCATACACATGTATGTATATGAAGAAAATGTTCACCAGCAGTGAAAACCAACATAAATAAAGCACAAGACTATTCATTATGTTGTTTCATCGGTTTATCTAGGATCATCATGTGGTGGAGAGGAGCCACAGGCTGAGACAAGTCTTTGTACTTTCCCAAGTCTGTCACATTCATTCACAAACAGGTCTTGATTCTTCTGCACGAAAAACATATTATTTGGATATTTTTCTGAAACTCAGGATTGCATTTATTTTTTGTGCTGTCGTTTCTGCTCTATAGCTGAATTCAAAGCCTGAAGGATCAGATGTTTGTTGTTCTGAATGTTGTAGCTGGTCAGTTCTACCAGCTTGTCAAACTCCTCCTCAGTGTAGGTAAAGCTGTTTATGCAATACGGGGAGAAAACGCTGGAAACGTCCACGTTGCCCTGCGCCATCTCAGCTGGACTGCGCTGCACACCTGGCAAATAAGGAAAGGTCGTTGATGGGGTGTAGATGTGGTCCCACATCCCACTTTCCAGATGGGGCACAACGTTTCTCCTCACTACCCAGATACCCGCATTTCTCTCCCATGGCAGCTGCAGCAGGGGAGGGAGAGGACTGCACTAGACCATCCCTCTCATCCTGACACAGCCAAAGGGCAGCCAGGTGGCAGGAGGACTACCTCTTCACCACTGCTTACCAGGCTCTCTGTATTTTCTAAAGGTGTCATTCACCAGCGGGAAGAACACCACTGTCGGCGCCTCTGGGGTCTCTGCATCTTCGAAGACATAGCACTCCTTTAGATTTTTCTTTTCTTCTTCACTCAAGTGGATTTTGGGAAATGGGATTCCCTGCTTTAGGAAGTACTTGGAGGCTTCTTCCAAAGGCTGCATTCAGACAGAAAAAAAGGTTGTGAATTCTGCCACCCCACCCTCCCCAACTTTTCCAAATGCACAATGCATCCACCAAAGGCTCTTTACAAAGATCAGGGAGCAGCATTCACTGCCAGTGTTTCTTCTGGCCTTTGTCTCTTGTGTGAGATACTAAGTACTAGTTATTAACAGAACAACATTTCAAGACCCAGCCTCGAACTTTCACTCCTGATTGCTGTCCTACCTCCTCCTCCTCATCAGCCTTTATCTGCAAGATAAATAAGATGTTCATGGCTGCAGGCAGGGTATCCTAGCTGCTCAGGACACAGAAACATGCCTTTTATGGGAGAAAATCGTGAAATGAGCAGAATGGACAGGAATCTCAAATGGTACAGTTTCTAAATATGAATTCACAAAGGTACAAACATTCCATTGACTTGTGAAATATTTAAAAGCCTCTTAACTGTCTTAGATGCCTTAAGGTGATTTTGAAAAGCGATGTCAGCATCTGGAAGCAAACATTGTCTTGACTGAAATGTTAATTTAATCTTGCAAGTCTGTAAGTCATTTTTGGAAGCAGGATTTTTGTTCCTGTATCTGGTTTATGTATATGAAAACTTTGGTCTTCAAGAACTTCTGTCTTATCGATATCTAGTAACAGGAATTATAGGCCAGGTTGTGAGCTGGTATTTGAATACAGCAGACATGGCATCAAAAGGACAATTCTTCTCCACAATTTAGAACAAAAAATAAAAATCCAGTTACCATTCTGAAGACAACTAGACAAATTACTTCTAGTTCAACTGCATATGGATATCCTTTAGATAGATATCACAAGACAAAAGAAACGAGTTCATCAGTGGTGGTACTAGTTCCAGAGCAACACTCCATGCTTAGTGTAGGCTTGATAGCCATATCAAGATCCCAGGAGCACAGAGGCCTAGGAGAAAGCATTTACCTAATGGAGACTTCATTAAAATAAAAGATTTAGAAAACTGATACTACTTCTGCTCTCCTTAGGGGATTTGCCATGGTATACCAGCATCACCGAGAGAGCCACACATCTACAAAATGGCAGCTGTATGCCAAGAATCCTTTTCTCCCAGAATCAATTTCTTCTACAGAAATAACTCTAACTCCATAGAAGTTAAAGTGCTAAACAGGCTAAAAGACAGTGGTCATTATTGAAGAAAAGAGAGTGGTTGTCGCACCGATGTCTGTGATCCACAAGAATAGTTTAAGTGTAGGACAACATCCACTTTCCTCTCTGGCCTCATGAGCGGTGGGTAGCTGATATCGATGTATCCCGCCGTGTCTGCCAGGCACATGAACTCTGCTGTTTCTGTCAGTTGGTTGGGGAAATTCTCTAGTACGGTATCTGAAAGGAAATATTTCTTACTATAACTGATTCACTTAAGTCATTTATTTGTTGTTTGGCTAATAAGGGAGGAAAAAATGCCTTTTATCTCCTGATTACTTTTGCTTTCCAAGACCCTGCCACGCTATGGAATCTGACCCTTGACACAGAACAGAAAGACCTGTCCAAGGTAAAAAGACAGAGCTCCTTCACTCTGCATGCTGCTCTTCTCCAGTCCCTGATGAGCAGTAGCTGTCTTTCCCTGGAATCAAGTGATTTCTTGGAGTATTTATTAACACTTCAATTTCAGTAAAAACGAAGCTGTGCCGCTATTTGATCTGTTTTGCAATTTCACTTTAAGCTCAGTGAAAGTGCTTGTTTCTAGCAAGCCACTTCTGCTAAAGATGCTTAGTTCTGCCTGGCTGATTTGACTGAATGCAATTTACTAGTTATCTTTAAATTTTTCTTTCCAAAATGAAGACTAAAGCCTGTTCACCCTCTGCCTTCTCTTCACTAATGAAAACATCAACCATCTAAGCAGACAAAAATTAATATTCAGGGATGTTTACCTTTCCATATACAGAAGCTTTTGCTCTGGAGGTATTCGTTGTGCACCTGGAACCCCTTCAGAAAGTTGTGGAACTTTGAAACCATCACCCGCTCAGTCAGGACCTGCCGAATGATGCCCATGATGCCACATTCAGGGGTGACTAAGTAAGTCTCCAACTCATGGCTCCTGGCTGGTAGGGAAGGTTCATCTCCTTCTGTAGGGTACAGGAGATTAACAAGTTGTTGCTCTGATACAGTGCTTTGCAATACCTGAATTACCAAAAGGTAATTATTATTTAATTAATAATTATAATTAATAAAATATTATTAGCTAGTGGAAAGAAGAGCCCAATAAGACATGGCAACATACAATCAAATCCATATCAAGACAAAAATCAATGTTCAGTAAAGCTGAAAAAAGCAATCTACCACTTGGTAGAAGTCATAGGTGGATTGCCTAGGTGAAGGTCAGTGGAGGCTGAGCAGTGGGATTCGGCTTCTTTCAAAGATAGTCCCAACCAGCTTTGAAAAAATAAAAAATGCTGTCAGGAGGATTAGACATCCAAAAAATAGCAGAGAAAGAGGATTGCGCTAAATGACACCTCATGAGATTGGGAAAAAGGATCGATGACTTTCTAGCAGAGGCATTTATTGAGCTCAGCGTTCTGCAACACTTCCCTAGAGAAAGTGATGAGAAGCCCACAAATCAAACTCGCTAACCACATTTGAACACAGGGAGAACAGCCAACACCTCTAAGGACCACACAGGTTTACAAGGAGATCAAAGAACACTGAAATGGCATTCCACGTAGTTGATATATCCAAGTCTTCAACAACAACATACGAAGATCTGCCAAGGCAGACAGAGAAAACAACACTGAGATGTTTGTTACAACACTTATGTTCACTGAAAGGCCCTTGGCAAAGATGATGTGCTAAAAAACTTCAGTAGTTTTATATTTGGTGGCAAATCACTTGCATGAATTCAGTCCAAGGGAGACTAATGGAAATAATGTTGCTATGAATGAATTCAGAGAGGAAACCTGATTATGTATCGCTGGCAACAGGACACCTCAGGGGAAAAAAAAAAAACCAAAACGACAGTGCAGAATTGGCCTCAGTTTTAAGATTTAAAAAGGCTTCATAAAGATTTCACACTATATACATCTGAATGCAACATTCATTTAAAGATTAACAGGACAACAGGTAAGGTAGAAACAGAAACATAACCAACCAACATCAACAGTCCTGTGTTGGGTACACCTCATTGAGCACCTTTCTGTAGGATGTGATGAATACCAGGCATCCAACAGGTTGTAGGAAAATACGTTGCTCCACAGGCCTGTGCAATGGTAGAGAACAGGGAAACTGCTTTGCAAGCATTTTAATGGAAAATATCCCTTTAAAAAAATAACCTTTCATCTTTGCAATGAGTATCGGAACACCTCAAGGTTTCCAAGAACTGCATTAAGTTCTTTTGTAGCAATCACATTCTGTCCTCAAAGAGGAACCTAAACAGTTTTAAACATTGTGCTAGGCCTTCAGCCACTGTAATTCATTGTCTCATACAACTATTGCCAATATACTGCAAACAAACATTTTCCAGCCTGCACATTCCTGTCCTATAAACAACTGTCAGGAGAGAGTAAAACCATGCCATTTCACATGAAGTAAGGGTTTAGTCTACAAAGTATGTTGTATACAACTCTGTACTTAGTTAAAGGTTTGGCAGCTGCTCCTGAATAGCCAAGATGCAAGCGGTTAGAGCACAATTTGGGATAGTCTGCAGAGTAGTCCTCTAAAATGAGACATCTTCTATGTTCCTTGTAAGATTTCCCTTGTCACATTTGGATCATCCCCATAGTCCTCCTCTCACTTTTGCCCATCCACTTAAAAGAATATCTAAAAACACCTCCCCAGTGCAGAAATCTCCAAAAGCCTCTTGGATCTTGAAAAGTATTTCTTCCTCCAGAGCTCTGCTCCAGGCCCTTGAGAAGAACTCTGCCAGAAAAGGCAGTGCTGAGCTTTGCCTTGAAAAATCTCTACCAGTGAAAGCTTTGCAAAAGCCATACATCACAAAGTATGAAATACAATAATTATTCATTCCTAAAATTAGTAACAGAAATACAATTCCCTTTTAAACCTGGCTTATTTTGTGGAGTGGGACGAGAAGCCAAGGATCTTCTGCTTCACAGTAATGAGAATGCGACTCGCTTGAGAAATGTTAGAAATAAATCAAATAGGGGCCCTTTGGATCTACACTGAGCTGGCAGCCAGAGTTCATTTGCAGATAATTACTGGCCAGTTTTCCATCAACACAGCTTCATCTTGAGAAGCTTCTGTGCAGGCCTGCTGTGAGGAGGCGGCTCCTCTGATTTCTCCTGTCTTCACTTGGTGCCTCCTCACTCCAGAACTATTGCGGCTCCCTGAGCTCCAGCAGTTACACACTGCTTGTGCATTTTAATATCTTCCAAACACTGGTGTCCCCCAGGACTTGTTCATAATTACATAACAAAGTTTCCCTAACCTTTTGCACTGAATTTTCATGATACTTATATTTGCTGAATGAAGAACTACCAGGAGAGACAGTATCTTTTACTAGGCTGACAGAGCTGAAAAGAGCAGGCAAGCTTTCACACACCCTAGCCTTTCTTCTGGAAACCTGATGGTCTTGTATCCCCACAAGCTCATCCAATCTTTCCAGCCCTAGCCACCGCTCTTATAAAAGGCCTCGTCTCTGCCTGCAAATGACACCCTGCTTCTATCCTTGCAACCCAAGAGGGCATTACGTGTTGCATCACTAGATGGCAACATTGCTTTAACTCTTGACTCCATCCTTTCTAAAGCTACACTTAGGGCTGTGGGTTCACCAGCCTAATTCAGGTGCTGGGGCTGAGAACACAGAGCTCAGCCCAGACTGGGTGTGTTGAGAGTGCTTACTAGCTGGCCACCTTGGGTATGACCACACCACACCACTGTTGTTGCAAAACTGCAACAGAAGGCAGCTCCACAGTCTCACCTAGCTCTGTGACCAACCTTCTACCTCTGGCAGTCAGCACAGAGTGATTAATGTAAGAATACAAGAAAATGGGAAGTATGAAGGAGTTTCTTCTGCATTGTGCTTGATTTGGTACGTCCAGTGCTGGTGGCTGTATCTGAACTATTGTGTTTCAGAGCCACCAGTGGGACTACCTTGCTTGAACTTTTCCTCCCCTTTTTAGACTTCTTTATACTCTTAGATCCTGTGGTATCTTCCGAGTCGTCTCCCTCAGCCACCTCTGTTCTTAATTCATGACATCACTAAAAGCTCTAAACACAGCCATGAAAGCTCTCAGATTTCGTGTCTGTGTGTCTAAGCACAAGCTCCTGTTCCTCACACACAGCTTTTTCGCATGGTTGTACCAATATAACTCTGGACTCTTGCATAACACATTGAGGTGTACAACTTCTCTGCACACTAGATAAAGAATACCACATGGAGTTACTGCTTATATGGATTTTTCAGTTCATAAGTAAACACTTTCTTACTGGTATCCTTGGTGTCCTGTTGTGTGTTGTGCTTATTTACATGCAATACATCTCTTGCTCAGGTTTAAGAGCAGATGGACTCTTCTGCAGACAACTTCACCCCAGAGAACCCGCATACAAAGGGGTGGGGTAGAGAGTTCCAGCATTATGCAAAACTAAAAGAATTGCATAAAAACTGCAACGTTGTCATTCCTGCATTATTGGGAGCTACCCACTTTACTGAAACAAGGACAACAAAACTCACTGATTTTATCATGCTAGCAAAATTACAAAGGATTTAGAGTACTACTAAACTTGCAAAAATACCAGTAACAGTTCAGAAAACTGCTCAAAATTTCTGTATTTTATAACAAACTCAGCAACAACATTGCCTTTTGTTATAAAATCATGCCATTCATAGACAAATTTGGTTTTAAGATTCCAGTTTCAACATACAAATGTTTTCCTTGTGGAACTCTGCTGCTGATCAGTTGAAAACAAACCTAACCTTTTTAAGCAGCCCTGAAACTTCAGGCATGAGAGTCACCATTCAAGACAAAAGCAACAGTTAATAGCATTATTTGAAATTTCCTCTAAGTATTTTTAGCCCATCTCCAGTATCTAAGGAATTCAGCCAGAGGTGAGAACAACATGTTGAACACTTTGCTTCAGTCCTACATGTTGCAGGGCACTGGCTGCAATATGCAGGGTCTGTATTATATTAAAAATAAAGTACATATTTCTGCAATTCAAATTTTTGCAATGGAGCACATCACCTTTCATGAAACAGATGCGGGATTCAGGGAGCTTCTTCATTAGGCGACCCATGAAGAACTCACTGCCAAAATCCTCTGCACGAATGAAGGCGCCGTATTTTAAGAACCCAACCTCATAAGGGGTGAATTCCACCCATTCTGCAGAGGAACAAAATAAACTTTTAAATCTCGATCCTATCCCTACTTCCCCGCAGGAATGGCTCTGAAATGACAAGGAAGCAGCTGCAGGACAAACTCTGTCAGCAGGGTGATCACAGACTGTCATTCCTCACGGTACGGAATTATCATTCAGCTGGTTTCAGCCACTCACTCATTTACATTTCCCAAACTTGCTCATCCAGAACTTTCCAGCGAGCCAGCCTAAGTTACCCCACAGGTGGAGCTAAGGCTTTGACTTGTGAGTACCTTGGTTGTCCTTAAGAACCTCCCCCAGATTTCACCTGCCCCATAGAAGATGGGTTCCTCCCAGAGCCTAGGCACAAAGTCTAGAAATGGAAGAGGAGGTTAAGGAGGAAAAGGAACTGTGTATGAATGCTATGCTTCAGTAGTGGAAGGCGTTGCAGAACATGCAGAAACTGATAATGCAGATCATTTAAGCACCAACTGAGTCCAGATACAGCTCAATTTCGCCATCACCTTTGAACTCTGCAAGGCTGTAGTCTTCTTTCATGTTGAGGATCATGTAGATAGGTAGGGGATTCTGACCCTGATTCAATGCCTGTCGCTCATCTGAGAGTTTGTGGTTGTTTTTCTGTAAATTGACCAGAGAAAAAGCAAAACCAAGGGACCTTTTTGGCATGGTGTGTGGGCTTGCAAGATTACAGCAAAATAAATACCTGCTTCATCTTAATTTTCTTAGTCTCTCTACTCATTTTGTGTCCGCACTTTTTGGTAACCAAGGAGTGATCAAAACATTGACACATCCACATAAGCTTATTTAGTTACATGTGAGCTGTAGGACACTGTGATACAGCGGTCTTGTTCTTTCCAGTAAACGCATCCATTTTACATGGATTATGTAAGTTCTCACAGGGAGGAAGAGAGAAACAGAAACCAGGAGCAGTACTCTGCTGTTAGGTAGTCAGATACTCACACTAGTAGAAGGAAACAGGTTTTCTGCCCTACCAAATACTGCTTGGTCTGCTAATTATGTGTTGAGAGATATGTGGGGACAAATCCCCTTTGTTAGTAAGCAGAATTAATCTGCTGAGTGATGCTGGCATGCTCTCAGGCTAGCATCTGTCCCTGGAGCTTCATTTTTCATACAACAGAATTCAGTAGCTGTTAAGGAAACATAGACACGCTACCCCATCACTTAATGCTTTTTCCAGCAGAAGCCCCCAAAAATCAGTACTAGAGATCTGGTATCCCTCTTGCTTTCGCAGTTTAAGCTCCTTGTCATAGTACTTCAAGCTCTCCAGGGAAAAGCAGTTTAGCTTGCACTTGGTCATATGTCTGCGGACTTCACCAATCGGTCTGGACAGATCCTTGCGTGACCAGTCAGCGCTCTGATACAAATGTGACAAGGTCCTAGGGTAAAGAAAGGAAGTATGTTGTCATATGCTCTACACACTTTCACTTTTTAGACTTAGATTTAAGGACCACATCAAATGAACTAGCTGAGGTTCATTCAAAACATCTTTTGGGCTCAGTTGATTATTGAAGGGAAAAGATCTCGAGGACCCCTCCAGATCACTAGTGAAAGCTGAGGACTCGCAAAAAGTCCGTCTGTGCTGTGTAGGTTTATGCAGAAGGCTGTGATTTGCACCAGGGTCACTCACTAGGAAAGACCCTAGAGATGAAAGAAAGGGTCAAGGAAAATGTTGTTCCCCATAAGCAGTACCTAGGCCATAAGTTGGCTTAGGCAATGTGTTCCTAATGCAGCAATAAAAAAGCTCAAGACTAAAGAGGTACACCTTCCTTTACCAAAATGAAGACAATAAATCTCTCACACAGCAGACTACAGAGGTGAGAAATGATGTCTTTGTTCAGGAACTCCTTACCATGTTGAACCAGATGACCCAGTAATGTATGAAATAGCATCTAAGAGATCCAGCTTCTGCAGACCCAACAGGTTGCCTAACAGAGATGTCAGTGCCCGGGTGCCACCTCCTGTTGTCATGACTGCTATAACTGGTACCTGTTTAAACATCAACACAGCAGTGGTAAGCAAGAACTTTACCAGTACATGAGATCAGAACTGAATGAACTGCAGCATTTCTGTCCCACAAGAAATTCCAACATTTCCCCATTTCCCCAAGCAGGGTGAAAAAGATGAAAACCTGTTATTTTGCACAGAAAAATTATAACTAAAAAAAAGACTGGTAATTAGCTAATTTTGACCTTTTCAATCAAAATCAACCAATTTTCATTCTAAACCATTAAATGCTGGCTTACCAAAGCAGCTCAAATCTTTGTTTCAAGGCATTTCAATGTTAGACTGCATTTTCCTTAGTGGTATATCATCTCATGAGAGCTCTATTTTGAGAACAAGCAGAACTCATCCTCTCTTGTAAGTCAAGTATAAGAACTATATTACATTTCCTCTAAAGTACCTAGAGAATATAATTGCAGTGATGAACCCCAAAGCCTAATGGCATGGAAATCAGAATTGTGTTACAGGAAGGCAAATTCCTCCAAAAAGCCCACTAAGAGAAGAGCAGCCAAATGAGATTTCCCATGCACATTTCCAGGCAATTGCATCAAGGAAATACTCAGCGGTGGCCTGATCCAGTGAAGCATTTCAGGTGAAAACAAAGTATTCTGATTTGAGTTTACCTGACTACGAGAAAACATTCTCTTGTTGCAAAATGTGAAATTAGTAGTTAAAAGTGCTTCTCCCAAAAGATTCTTATCCTTAAGAAACTGCTTTTTTCCACTGAAAATAGTGTGCTAATGAGAAACAATATACTTGTTTGTGATCAGTTTATGAGCAGGGACATAATTTATAGCATCCAAAGCAATTCTGTCACATAATGTTTAATATGTCTTTGGTCCAAGTGTCCTGGACAAAGGGTGAAGTACAGGTGAAAGAAAAGCTCCCAAAATGAAAATTTCACTTCTGAAGTGCCTAATCACAGACAATGCTCCTTTCCTAAAGCACCAGCCACCCCCAGGCCAGCATGGACATGAGCAAATACAAACCCTAACTCACCCAGACAGATGAGAGAAAAATGCTGAATGTCTTTGTGCAGTTAGAACGACAATACAGCTGTGACGATAAGCAACAGAGGAGTGAGTCTGTGATAAGAAACATCCTCATCAATCTGTGTTATGTACTATCACTTTAACTGTTGGGTTTTCCCCCTCCAAAACACCTTATGGGGCCTTGGTGACTGAATGCTGAGCTAATAGAGTAGGACTATCCAGGTCCACAATTTACAGATGAAAAAGAAATCAGTCAGGGAAAAGAATTCTGATTTATGGCATTCTGTTTTCTGAGCAAACGTGTAGCAAGTGGGTTCCATACTACCCATGCTCTCACATTGTTTCATCTAAACATTTCTTGATGCTTTACATGGGGCACTGAATACATCAGAGCTCGTTAAGGAACAATATGTGAATGGCTACAAGCATAACACATTCTTGTTACACAGCATAATCCAGTCGCTATTGTGGTCCCCATACCTCATGGTCTTGTAGGTCTTGCTCTAAATGGAGCGCTTTTTTCAGAGCAGAAGCCACAAACTTCCTCCGTTTCTGTAGGAAATTTTTCTCCTCCATACACAGATCAAAATCCAAGCGAACACCTAAGTTTCTTGACCTCAAACAAAGTCCAGGGTTAAATACGATGTGCATAGTCACATACAATTAATGTCTAGACCCAAGCTTTGCAAGTTTCAAACTCTACTATTGGGCTTAGAAAAGCTGCAACTGCAGCCCCACAAAAGCACATCACCACAAAGCAGAGAAAAGGCTGAGAAAGTTTAAAAGTTGTAAAATCTTCCTGTAAAAAAAACCCAGAAATATTGTTTATTGCTATGCTGATTTTCAAGAAATGTCTAACATAAATACTGCAATACATATACAGATACTATAAACAGTGGAATATTTAGGATTTGTTGCCTGAAGACGTCCAAGTTTTATAAATACAAATACTCCAGGTTCTTTACAAGTAAGGAAAGTGAGGTACAAACACATATTTTTCTAAACTCATAGCTCCATAGATTTTGCAGCCAGAAGAGATTATTCTCCCCTTCCAAACTGAACTCCTGCATCATAGCATAACAGGAAGCTTTACCCAGCACAGTTAACAACATTCACCTTCTGGACGTGGGTAACTAACATGGTAAATAGGAGTAAATATAATCATTGACTAAATACTTTATCCCTTAGTTACAGAAAAGGTAAGAAGGCAAAAAATCTGGGCACCTTCTTTTTTACACAGCCACAAAACCCAAAGACAGAATTTCTTACCAGTCATTTGACTTCACATGTAAATTTATTGTTTCATCCTAGAAAAAAAAAACCCACAGTATAAGCACTGGAGATTATTTTATGTCCTTTCCTTTCAGTCAGCTTTGAAGCCCTTCACTTTTTCTGAGAGCCATGTTGGAGCCACAAAGCCATAACAATCAGAAAATCCATCCCATTATTAAAACTTCTCCAACTCCACTTTATTTTCTTTAAACTGTTTTAAACGAAAGATAAACAGAGCAGTATACAGTAAAACGAGCACCAGCTCTGCCAGTATGCCCTGTCTTGCCTCATTGTTTGCATTTGCTCTGACCTGCGTTAGTCCCCCAGCTGGTCACAGGAACACCTCTCTCAAGTGTTTGGCTATGTGGTTTGGTCCATAACCCTCTCTGCTAGGAATGTAAGGGCGCTAGCAGTTAGATACCTAAACCCCTACTTCACACTCATCTAGTTAACTGATGCCTATTGATCTTTGGTCCACAGCTTCACATTTATTCTAAAAAGTTAGCATCAATCACCTTTGCTACTGCTACTTTCTCCTTGAAGGGAAGTGAGTCCAGAGGAATAGTGAGGGATGCATGGCAATCTTTTTTCTCTTCACCTGAGGTAGACTGAAAAATAAATTATAAACGTAGAAAAATATTCAATGTATACACCACAAAAAACCACTGTCATCAACTTATTTTTTCAAATGTAGTCACCGTCCAGCAGTTTCCAAGCTGGCAGCTAATATTTAGGCATCTTAGGGGTTACAATGCTCTTCCAGAGCAGTACATGAAAGATGGCTTTTAATTAAAAATACAAATTCTTTCTCTTTGCCTCAATCAAGTATGGAAAACCAAGAGTCTACTGTGCTTAAGCTAAGGATCACATACTGGGCAGAAGTTAGGCTGCTTCTCTGCTAGAGCCATGTGCAGCTCTGACAGGCTGTACTTCGTGTAATGGAAAGCCAGGGGCTCCACAAGTCGCTGGGAAGACCCCAGCGACAGGGTCTGGCTCTTTTCATAGGATCCTTTCACTGAAAATAAGAAGTCTTTTTCTAAAAAGAAAAGATTAAAAGCATGTAAGTTAATGATAATGATCTCAGCAATAGAACATTAAATGGTCATTCAGAAGTTCTCATTTTAATATACAAAACATTCAACAATGCTTAAAAGCTTCCAGACTCTATTTATCCAACCAGGGAACATTACAGGAAGAAGAATTAAAAAAAGAGCTTATAAAACAGAAGTAGCTGTTTTACAAACTCCGATATACAGGCAAATTGGGAAAAAAGTAAATTATTGAGATAGAAATATGTATTTACTTCCATTTTAGAGCATTAACAAGATTTGTCATCATTCTAATCATTCAATTCAATTATACAGTCCATTTTTTATAGTCAGTTAGCATAGATACACTCTAATTGTTGGATCTATGATCCTGTAGATATTTCTAACCATCCACCTCCTGTGCTCTAATTGTAAGAACAAAGTAGGAAAATTACCTGATAAGAAAATGACAAAAAAAATGAGAGATTTTCAGTTTACTGTAAAATAAGATTTTTTGTTTCTATTTTAAGGTCTAACCTGAAGGTTCTTTCTTCATCTGCCTATTGTCCACCAGGACTTCCAAGCAGGAAATTTCACGAGACTGTAGCAGGGACGAACAATGAGAGAATAAAGTATTTAAATCATGCCATATCTCAGTCACTTAACTGCTACCTATCTCTGGTCACCTGGCTCCCCGGGTTCTGGAAAACTGTCTGCCCTGTGTTTGTTAGGCTGATAGGAGAGAGACGTTGTCACTCTGAAGATGTGCCAAGTTTCAGCTGGAAGAAAAATGGCTGTGGTGCGGTGGTCCATCCATGGGGATGGGGCTGGGAATTGAGGGGGAAACAACAGAGGAGGGAATGGGAATGTGCTGAAGCCTCCCGAGGGTAGACTGATGAGTGGGGCAAATCACAGGGCTGTCCTCGCAGCCCTGCTTTGGTGGAATTGCACAGCCAAGTGCTACCTCCTCTAAATCGTGAGTTAAGGGCAGTCAAGAAAGCAACTTCCATATCGTCCTGTGGAGATGGGAAAAACAGGATGGCCATGAGGGGATGAAGGAAGGGGTTAAAAGGGATTTTAATAGAAGTGGCATTACCTAATAGTTGCTGTGCATTTAAAAAACTGATAGTGCCTATCTATTGTCTAAATTAACTGAAGCAGAGAGTCTTACATCTCCATACAAAGGGGTTAGTTCCTGATAGGGGCTGGGAGTCGCCTAGAACCGGTCAAGACCGACCCTGCTGTATGGATGGGAGCCAGGAGAGAACTGAGTTTGCGCAGAAACAAAGGTCAATCAGCGGACACCGTGATGAAGAGGATGGGCCTTCATCTTGGGACCCCCGACGACCACCACTAGGAGGCACTGCACAAGTGCAACTGGGAGGAGTCTATGGAAATTATTTCTCGGAACTGATTTTGATATGCAATGAGGATAGATGCATATGTATAGGTGTATTGGGAAATCTAATGTATATGTAATATTTGATTGTATAAATTGAAGAGACACGTTGCTGCTCGGCGCGCATGACTTTGGTGGGACTACCCCCCGTGCCGCCCGGCGCCGAATAAACATACCTACTTTACAGTCTTACAGATTGTGGAGTCTGCTTTCTGCACATCAGGGATACCAAGAGAAGTCCCCAGAGGGAAAGACACAGAGGCAGCACGTCAATGAAACACCACTTCAGGCTTTGTCAAGGGGCTTGCTATCAGCTGCTGGTGGTCGACAGGTCTCTCTGGGCATCCCCACTAGTTATGTTCTCTCTTTCCTAATACACTCTCCCACAGGGAGCAGCACAGCAGGATGGCTGCCAGTGCCTGAGCCCCCGTCTGCCTCCCCTGAAGCCCTGCCTGCAGTGAGGTGTTGGGGCACCTGCCAAATTCACCACTCCCACCACCAGCATGAAAACAAACATAGAATAGAAATAGTTTTAAATTACCACTAATACACCATTAGTTACAAGCTTTTCAGGAGCGACTGGACTGAAAAAGAGAAAAAAAAAAATGTGATCAGAACTAATATGACCTAAATACATCCTTAAATGAACACCAAGGAATAACACTTTCCTTAAAGGTTGTTTTATCCAGCATAGTCTCAAATATGTCACTGATTTTTAATTTTGTGAGACATCTGAAATGCAGCTTCCATTTTTTTTTTAATGATAATGGTAAACAATAGTAGTAATAAGCACAGTGGCTGCAGTTCTTATTATCCTTCTCCCTCTTCCAGCAAATGAGGTAAATTAGTATCCAGGATAATACTTGGTAGAGAAAAAACACAGTGTTTTAGCCAATGTGCAACTAACTTGGTAAACACCAGCTGTTGCTGTGATGCTGAGCATTTGAAACTGTGTTATACTAAACGCTAGCATGTGTTTGACTGCTTGCTTTTGTGAAGTACAGTTCTTTGGTCTCATATGGGTTTTACTCACATGCTCTCCGAAGCAAACTCAACCTCCAGCATCTCTTGTGTCTGTAAAAGATTAATTCATTAGAAGCATTTAAATTCATTTTCTTTCTCACTAGCTATGGTTGTGAATGATTATTCTGGCTCCTGAAACAGCTCTTCTAATCAAATTTCCCTCCTGCTCTAGGGTATGTTCAGATTAGTGAAAGCAATTGAGTTCGAGTGATTCTGAAGCGTATTCTCCCTCCTGCGCTAACCATCAGTGCCCAGGTTGTCTGCACCTGTCTCTTTGGTGGTGAGGTAGAGTAAAATGGTCACATAGGCAATACCCAGTCCTAAGCCTGCAGTAACTATTGGCTTAAAATTGTCTAAAGCCTTGTTTTTTCTGGGTAACATTATTGGAAGACTGACCCTGTTGGATAGCGGAGGGCATTCTCAATTCTTTTGATCGAAAGGACTCCTATAACATGAGCAATACACTGACCAGTCACCAGAAAAGTTAGTATAGACTGCCTGCTGATATCACCATAAAACTGAATACCAATACATACTCTATAAGAAAAGTCAGTGAAACAGCATATCTATAAAAGTATCTAAATTGGACATTGAGATCCCACAGTGAAGTCATCTTGTATGCATTCAGGCACACTGAAGTAACAAGTTAGCTACAGTAATTCACCATCAATGGGTTTTACTACCTCAGTATGGATCTTTGTGTAATATTCAGGTATACACAAAAGAATTACAGGGCACGGTATCAACTTTTAAGTGAATACTCCAACATCTGTGCCAGAGTATGTCCAAACTCACAAGTGCTGGTCGCAGGAAAAGCAACTCTAAAAGAGAAACTTTGTGCAATAGTGATGGTCTTTTATCTCCAACAAAACCTATTTGAGCAACAGAGTCAAGAAGGAGGGAAAAAAAGGGAACTGCTAAGAGGTTTGAGGAGATAGTAAAAACCTTGAGGATTATGTCCAAGGTAGGGAGGTAAACCTCGTCCACTTTGCTGAACAAAGTTTGGAAGGTATTTTACAGGATGCATGAAGCACAAATCAATAGAAAATAAACCCTCAAACCTACAACTGCTTTACTGGAAGTTATTTAGGAGGTAATACCAAAAATGCAGTTCCTTCCTGTGCCGAAGGCAGTTTTATTCCTCACCTTTGGATTTAGCTGAAAAGTCAAGCGAACAGTTTCTCCAAGCTGGATTTTAGCAACATCAAAGAGGACGGTGAAAAGGAGGTCATCTTTAGCGATTGCATTTTCATCATAGACTTTCAGCTCAAGAATATTCTGTGAACAGAGAATTAGGAACATCTCTATTTTGAGACCTTATGGAGGCACAAGATGATGTGTTCAGCATGTTAAGGAAGACAGAGAAAGGATGGAGAGAAGCGAGAGAGCATGCACAACCTTTTCATCCGCACAGAGCTGAAGAAAGGTATTCTGAATCTAACATTGCTGGGTTTGTTGCTGATTTTCCCCTGCAGAATAATTTAAATGGAAAAGGCTAGTAGAATCATTGAATATGTAGCTCCCATATTGAAAAACATGTTTGATCTCTAATTTGTTTTGAGGTCACTTTTCCCGGAACTGTAGGAAACCGTCTAGTGGTAAGGACTTTATTGCTATTAGTGAAAAAAAATAAATCCTTGTATATAAGCAGTGATTAAAATAAGTCAAGGGAGCACCACGCAACTGCTGTATGGTTGCGTAACTATACCCTGTAGATTATTAAATGGATCACATAGAGATAATTACCATGGAATCTGCAGAAACTGATATGTTTTACTTAAATTGGTGACAAAATGTGCAGAAAGCAGCAGAACAAAGGCCTGTTTCCATCAGATTATATCCTACATCTCTCAGTCTCCTCTTCCTTCCTCCCACTGCACAAAGCTCTGCTTCCTCCTGTGTCACCTGCCTGTTTGGATGGGCAGGAGGGGTAACAGCCCCTGCTGTGCCTGGTGGGGAGCTGCACAAGGGCTGGCTCGGGGGTGCCTCCCAGAGTGCTGAGCAAATTAACATTAACAGCTGTTTTCTCAGTGGGGAAATAATTCAGGCCTCTCTCCATATATTTAGCAGCTCATTTTTGTATAAATTACAGGGGACTCTTCTCTGAGAGATTCTTCCTTATCCATCCAATTTAACTGAAACTTGCTAAGAGGTTCAATGCTTATTAAAGACACACAGATAGGCACATGGTCTCACACACAAACACGTGTAAAAAAGAGTGAGCATGTGAGCTTGGTTGCCTTAAAAGTTCATAATGAATCACAGGAAGGTCCACAACTAAATCTGCTAAGTGACTGAATATACAAATATACTGAAATGAAGATGATCCAGAATCCAAGTATTGAATTTTGACATCTATAATTTCTGTAAGAAATCAGCAAGTAAGAGCTGGCAAGCTGCAGTGAACTGGAGTTTGCAGTTTGCTGTCTGAAGACAGAAAGGCTGCTGCCCTTTAAGGCCACACACAAAAATGCATCGCACTTCAGACAGAAACACAGTTCTGTCTGGGGCTGACAGGGTCGGGATGGGTTCCTGCCCACCACACCCGCTGAAAGAAACATACTGACAAGGGGCAGAGCGAAGCAGCCACCACAACTTGGTTTACAGGCCAGCCACAAAGAGCCTGTAAAGGATGATGGAAGATGATGGAGGGGACATGCTTGAAAGCAATAGTTTGCAGTTTGTAGAAGGCAGGCTTACACTGAAGAGCAGATCAGTTTTCCTGGCTGTGATACTGCAACAGGCTGTCCTTATTTGGTTAAGATGGCTGCCATTTTCTTAGAGACCAACTGATTTGAAGTCCCTCAGTTACTCCCAGCTAGCCAGGAGGGACACGCATCGGATGCTGGCTGGCGAAGGGACATGACTGGCTGCAACACTGGGATGCTGTGGGGGAAGCAGCCGGGGCTGTCTGGGCAGTTCACCGTTGCTATCTGCTCGTGGCAGAGGACATGAGGGCAGCGTTGCTGGGAGCCAGGAGCTCAGAGCTGGCCCTCAGTGGGGCTGTGTGCCACCAGCACCAGGTAGGCTTGCCCTCCAGGAGCCGGGGAACTGCTGCCCACAGCACCAGTCCGGGGAGCCCTTCCTCACCAACTGCTTTATCAGATGTTCAAAACAGATGCCTTTCAGTTAACACACCTGTTCCTGATGGGAACCAGCCCAACAGACCTAAACAAGATTTTCTCTGCCACAGTGACATGCTGAAAAGTTTGTCCCCTGCCTTTTGCCTCTCTGATAAACCTGCACGGCTCAGTGAAATTGTGCCTTACAGGTATTTTGAAAGAAGTTGGAATTTTTTTAGGTCTGCAGGGAAAGCACTGGATGTAGGCCACAGATGGGCAGACGTGTTAAAGCCAAACGCCGTACTAAACAGACCCAGTACCAGCCAACTCTGTGGAAGGAAGCCTGAGAACTTGCATCGTGGGCAACTTCTGCAGACAAAGGCAATGGATTTTTCACTGGAGACCCTGTGGCGTAGCAACACCTTTAGCTATTCTGAATGCTCTTTTGAAGGAGTTTATCAACACTCAAGAGAGCCGGGGACTGGCCTGCTGATTTGGTGGTTGGCAGAAGTGCTCTTGTCCTGCTCTGCCACCAGCACTAGGAAATGAAGGGTACAAGTTCTAAAGTAGAGTTTGATAGCTCCAGGTGTGAAACTTGGCTTGCTTGGTCTATCACTGATCTTTGTGAACTCCTAGACTGATGCTGTCTTTTGGAGGGAGCAGACAGTGGGACTTGCAAATATTCTTAAGCTCTAATATTTATCATCATGGTGAAAGCTCAGCTGGTCTTTGTTTGCAAACTTCAACTGTTGTTTTGTGATTCCTTTTATTGCAGGGCTTTCAAAAAGAATAGTAAAAAAGTACAGCACTGTGATGTTTCCACTACTTAGCTCATACATGTCTTTTATGTTGTTCAATTTACTGTGAAATTCTCACCTTTACTCTTGAAAAGCAGTGATTTTAAAAAAAAAGGAAGACAACAAAGTGAAAAGTGATAGAACATTATATGAATAATTGTGAAATATCTTGGCTATCTTTTGTATATCAGGAAATAAAATTTAATTTTGCAGCTGCATGCTACTCCACATCCCCTTACCCATATCATTGTAGTCCCTCACACATATTTATTTTAATGATACCCTACATATTGATCACACAATGAGATCTCTGCCCCAAAAGAAAAACAAATGCATGCTGCATCGTACCTTTACTTGGCTCTGGATCCTGAAGGAAAATGTTTCATTCCACACTGGATCTTTGCAGTTCTTGATGGTTTTGGTCCGGACAGTCTCAGGGGAAGCAGTGGGCAAGGACAGGCTTATGTAGCAATCAGTTTGACTAACTGTATTTGAAAAGATATATTGTAACTAACAAATTACTATAAATATCTTAGAGCATAGCCTAGTAGCACTGTATAGACAGCAAGCTGCAAAAAGCAAAGATAGTTCCTATTATTTTTCTTAGAAGTCGTTCTTCTATAGCACTCGCTACTACTTGTTCCCTCCTGCTGGTGGGAGCTCTTGTCATTAATGGAGATTCAAAGAAGCTACTGCAATAAAGACAACTGGTAAGAAAAAAAACTGTGCAGAGCTACTGTTACTTAACAAAACCTTTCATTGGTATGTCCTCTGTTTGTTGCAAATCAACATATTTCTGTGATGGAGAAGAAAAAGATTTACATTTGGAGACAACCCTTTTAAAGGGTAAAATACTCATTTAACTGAGCATTTAGACAAGGCTTTAAGTTTGTCCTTTGCTCTTGAGAGGGAAACAGAAAAGCTAAAGAAGGTCTGGATATGAAGGATCTTCCCTCTCTGGTCTGCTGCTCCCAAATAGCTGTAGCCCAGACCGAGTAATGAGCCGACTGTCTCACCCAACATGCGATCACATCCCTTCACCATCAACAAATCTGCAAAAATAGAAATGCACCTTTTATACCTTACTAATTTAAATTCTGAGCCTTGATAGTGAAGAAACTTGTAATTTCTGAGAAAGATGCTAATCTAACACAAGCTTGCACAGTTAGCTGCAAGTATGGTATTAAATCTTCATAATACATGGGAGCTGCTTTGGGGTGGGCTCCCAGGAACCACCCCCAGCCCCAAGCTGGCTCAGTCAGCCTCCCGGCCAGGTGAGCACAGCTATGCCATGCACCGCCACAGGGTGTTGATGAGTTCTCTGTTGGGGATCGACAGAGTTTTCAGGTGAGAGGCAGGTTGGGTACTTGTATGTCTGTGCAACTAACTTTCCTTTTGTGTGCTAGCCTGGTGTATGTAGAATATTTGGCGGTTAGGATTCTCCCTGATACTACTGAGATGATAATGGGGTTTTTTTTATTAGGGAGCAGGGCTGGGCTTCTGCTCCTCAGTGCCTAAAAGAGTTGATGTCTCATGAACCTGGGATAATAAACTGAGACCCTGAAAACACAGTGAAGAGTGGTGGGACTTGCTCTCTCTACACTGTGATTCACCCATTCCAGCCCTCCCATTCAGAGCAAATCTGCTGTCCTTCAGTTCTGTACTTTGTTTGCACTTATTTTTAGACAATGGGCATTTCTTTTGTCTGCTGGGCAGCTACAGCTTTCTCTAATGTCTCCAGCTCTAAGAACTTGTTTTGTAACCACAGTAACAGGTCAGATTTGGGTCTAATAACAGGCAGTTTGGTACTGTGGGATACATGCTGAGAGTCAGCATGACCAAGTGGGTAACCTGCCGGAAAAGATCTCATGACATGTTGGCTCTGGTCCCAGCTCTGCTCCAGGCTGCTAAGTCACTCTGGGCAATTGCTTCCATTTACATTTATTTTGCTTCTCCGTCTGCATTTCCCCATCAGTAAAAAGGTGAGAATGATCCTTTCCTCTTTTGTAATCTGCTTTGACACCCCATGATTAAATGCATTAGACAAAAAATAACTACGGTTTTTGATATTTCCACAACCCACAAGAAGAGAATGCCTTATCATTAATTATATTATTCTTTCTCTACTAGCTTCTTGGTTCTCATTCCACACTTTCTTTAGACTTGTGGTGTAACCCATGTGGCAATGAATAGGTGTTACTTAAAGCAATTTTTGAAATCAGATTATGTGTAATTTATCTTTCAAGTCTTCTGATACTGCGTGAACATGAAACTTCTTTCAGTTTTTCAGCATTCATTTGATAGTTTCCCCTTTACTGTCCATAGCAGGGAAGAAATTACTTTAGCATCACAAATGCAGATGTCTGTAATTCTTGTAAGTAATACTAGGATACTTTTAGACTTATTACTGCATTTTTAAATTGCAGAATATTTGCAACGTACCTGTAGATAAAAATTTATTGGTAAAGGAGGGGATAAAATAATTTCTTTAGCTCTGTCCCACACAATATTTTCTAAAATTCTTCCATTGATTTTTAATACTTGAAAAAGATAATATTAACTTTGCATAGTTACTTCTTCAGATGGTTCCAAAGAAGCAGGTTTGAGTGACAGTATCTGTTTCTTCAGCAACTGTATCTGTCAGTTGTAGACTACTGATATATGCGTATTTTAGAGAATGTATTCATTTATGGTCTGGGATATCTGTGTTGTACATACTAGCTAATTACCCTGATTTAGAAGGCAGGCATTTGATATCTTCAGAGTATCAAAGCAGCTCTAAACTTGTGACTTACAATCCTGTATCTAGATAGACCTGTGTTGGGATCTCTGTGCAGTCCTTCATCCTCTCTGAACACAATAGACCTACAGCCAGCTTGAGAAGTTAGTCCAGTCTTTAGCAAGGCTCTTCACCCTTAACAGGAGTAAAAGAAAAGTCCCACAACTTGTTGATCCACATGTAACACCAGCTCAGTCAGCAACCAGCGAAGCCTCGGTCTCAACATAGCCCAAGACAAGAATGCAGATAGAGGCAAAGATGTTTGATTCTGAAACCAAGCAACTACAGCCAAGCTACTGCATGAAGAACAACAAATTATGCCCAGAACTAAAATGTAGTAGGACTTATCAGATAACTTATATATACAACACAGATTTAGATAAATTTTGGACCAGATCCCAAATACACGATGTTAAATGTAAGTGCAGGTTATGAGATCTCTTTGCATACCCGTCCAGCCCTGGACAGGAACAAGTGAATGCTCAGTGTCTTCCCTGTTGTAGTTCTAGAGAGTGGTCTCTTCCTTCTCCCACCATAAAAGACTAACTGTTACCAGCTATTAAAATTAAACATGTCCAGATTGAAGAGGATTGACTTTGACAGCCTAGCATATGAGAAAGAGCTGAAATAATTGAGTTTGCTATTTCAACAACAACAACAAAGATTGTCAGATAACATGGTAATAGTCAGTTCTGTAATGTCCAAATGATTGATACAAAGAGGACAATGATCTGTGGCTCTGCGTGGCCAGAGGGAAATAAACAAAGATAAATGTTAGGAAAACTGCTCCAGCTCTAAGAGAGTTAGCTCTAGTGAGAGAGATTTTACAAATTTCCTAGGTAACTCATTTCAGAGGGCATTGGTACCCAGATATGATTCAAAGAGTGACAGACAAGGTAAATTTAGTACTGCTTCAGGAGAAGACGACCAGCCCAGGTGAGACCACAAGGTGTCATGTGGAATTGCTGCCACGTGATGCCCCTGTTTATGCAGGAAGGCAATAAACAGGATAATCATGTCATGGCAATTACATTGCACGGAAACCAACTAACCGGTCTCCCTTCCAGCCTTGACTGCCAGGGAAGGAAGTGATAGGACATCTTATACTTTACACCAGCCCAAGAGATCAGTTCCCAGATATCTGGGCGTCGTCTCCAAAACAATTGCAGACCTCCTTCTTCGATACGTATGAAATAAGAGTCTTAAGTTCATTTGAAAAGTTGCCACTTTTCCTTTCCAAACACACACAGGGTCCAACTAAAAAGGCCTAAATCCATACCTAGACCCTCCCTGTACCACACCGATATAATCATCAAAAGAAAACAATACAAAAAACAACACAATATAAAGTAGAGATGCCCACAGAGAGCTGTGCTTCAACTTCTCCCATCCACCCCAACTCCTCCATGAAGTAACAGAGAATAAATTGTATTGCCTAAGTGGCATTTTGGGTACATGTAGCTGTTCTTGGAAGATTTGTACATGCTAACAAGGGCACAGATGTCATTAGATCACCCTTGTATATGCACTCTTTTGGTGAAGTGGAACTAGAAATAATGCCTTTCCATACATACACCTGTTTTTTGGCTTTTCATAAGTATTGCCACTATTTCACTGTTCCCGCTCTCACAGTGTCAGCCAGTGGGAACCACGTATTACTAGCCAAGAGGTTTTATTAAGAGGTCAGACTTCCTTAGTTCCACCTCAGAGAATTTTTCAGTGATATGTGGTGTAATCTCACATCTATCACTGGAAAATATTTTTTAGAAAGTTCTGTCATTTCCATTTAAAATAAACTAGCTGAAAATTAGGTCTTGGCCAGACACTGATACCCTTGATGCAGACACTGTGGGTAGTTACAACTTCTGGGCATCTGAAGAAACCATTATCAGAGGGAAACATCATGGAAACAAACTGGGAAAAAGGCTGAAAGCAGTACACAGAAGTGCCTCAGATTTCAAAGAAAACGGGAGTGGAAACAAAATCAATACCAGAAGCAGCCAAGCCAAGAAATCAACACTTACAGATTTTCTTTCTTCATAAAGTGTTCCCAAGATTGTTATTCACTCAGTAAGGGAATCTAAACAATCTTTAACATTTAGCTAAAACTAATATATTTTTTGCCTTAAACATCATTACTTTGACTCAGAAATGCCTCTGACATTCTTTATAAAAGCATGTAGTTATAGTACTTTTTCTCATATTCTCTGCCAGGATTTTTCTGAAAAAGCAGGAGCAATACATCCTGGGAGATGTGATCTTGTGCAGGAACTGAGACTAAGCTGCAGCACCAACAGTGCATTGCAGCAGTAATTCCAATTTGAATTTTTCGATTGAGACTCAGAGTTTTGAAACCAAAGCTTTGCTATTCAGTAAATTAATTTTACAGCAGGAACAGTTCTCCTAGATATCTTTCTATTTCAAGTAAAATTTGGTACTGAATGGGAAGCTACCACAAAGCTGTAGCTCAGTATGGCAGCAAAGACAAGGCCAGCTGAATGACACGAGGTGTTATCCTTTCATTGTGTTTAACGTATACGAAAACCAGAAAATATTTGCAAATATGATGAGTGAGGTTAAAAATATCTCTAAGTCTCACTTAGAGGAAGCAGCTAGCACTGATAACCCACAGGAGTTTGCTGTAGATTCTGTACACATAAATAAAAAGAAATACCCGCAGATGTTCTTTGTTTTTTATGGTGAGGATGGAAGAGTTGTGCCTAAGGAAACAGCATGGAAATAATAAGGCACAACGTTATAACTAAGTAACAAAAGTAGGGTGCAGTAAGCCACCTCGTTCCCTCACAGGCTGGTTTGCAGCAGCCATTATGAAGGTAAAGACGTGAACACTGATGAATTAATTGGGTAAAAAAATTCCATAACGTACCGGGACAACTCACTGGAAGCAAGAGCATTTATACCACAATGAAAATAGGTCTTCTTGTGCCTGAGAATTCAGCCGAAAGTCTGTAAATGTTAGCCACCATTTTGTGAAGTAAATTTTGGTCCTACAGGGCATAACACTCAGGTGAAGATTACAGTTTGATTGTTTCGGTTGATTTGTTGAGAGAGTTCATTCAGCCTGGATTAAAAGCTTACATTGCAGCAATGGTTCATCCTGACATAAATACTGTGACTTGGATGCGCTGCCAACATGTGCTTTGCTATTGACAGCCAAGTCTTCACATTTTATACATCTTTTCTATGAAGATGTCACCATCAGTTTCTTTCGTATCAAAGTAAGCCACAGATAAACACATAGCCTCCAGACTGTGTTTTGTCACAAGACTACAACTAATCCTGTTTTCACAGTGGAACTAAGTAAGCTCATAATCCAGCTGGAGTCCTCCAGGACTTCCAACTGATCTAGCAGTCTACAGCAACTTTCCTGCAAGTAAGAATGAATGAGAGCATTAAGAGTAGACATATCTGACTTACAAGGAACATTTATACCCAAGACCCCTTTTGTCTAGTTTTCATTCATGAACTCTTTAAAAAAAGGTAGTGAAGATGGGTTCTGAAGAAATAGGTTAAGATTAATACCTTTGCCGGGCGGACATTCTAAAAGATTGCCAATTTAATAGCAGAATACAATGCAAGCACCAGCACCAAAATTTGTGAGTGAATCTTACTTTTAAACTTCACTGGCTACTACTGCAGCTCTACTTTCTTGGCTCTCACTGAGTATACGGTCATACAAAGTGCCTGGGATAGAAGCCATAGTCTCACATGGACACTCTACGTGTCTTCAGCAATGCAGACTATCACAGCCATGTTAAACCTAGCCTCTCTATTTCACATTGGCCTCCTCCATAATAGCAAATCACATCTAGGTTCTTGGACCTTATCTACGAGGTAATCAATATCCTTGGTTCAGCAAAACAGTTGCCTGAAGCTCCTCTCTGGAGACCATTGCTGATAAAGGTCCTCAAACTCTGTGAATCTTGCCTGTGGGCAAGGCTTTCCCTGGCACTGCTCTGACTCTTCAGAATAAACCTTCACAGTGACTAAGACATACCACAGGCCTTAGTACATTGTGCTTTTAGTGTACAGCTCACCTCAGCAGCACTCATCTGGATGCATGTGAAAGAGCACTTAGAGAGCACAGAGCACAGATACGTAAACCAAAACAGGTTTCTGCTCAGAAGTTCAGTTAGTGGTTACTGATCATTGCCAAGCAAGCAAAGTATACTTTGGTCTTAAACTCAATACATTGTTGGGCAATGGTAAGCAGGATATAGACTAAAACATGGTCCTTGTGAAGGATGATCAAAAACACCAAGGTACGATAACTTTTAAGAAGATGTGGGAGACTGTAAGCATGGGAAAAGGCAATGCTGGTCTTAGTTTCATAAGTGGTTACACAGCTCAGCCCAAAAAAATTTGTAAATATAGAAAGCCTATTCAGAAATCAAAGCACATACTTAAGCATCGTTAGCTGTTGACAACTGCTGACATTGCTTCCATACATGTGAAAGGAATTGCATGCCAGTCTTGTGCTATCTGGATTATTTATTAGCACAGCACTTCATGAAATGTGTCTCAGCTCTTGCAGAAATGTCCATCCAAGTTGGCTGGAATTTTCCAAGTGCAAACTAGAAAGTCATGTTCTGAGCGGAGTCTGCCATTGCCTTATAACTCTGCAAGCCAAATGGCAGAGAAGGAGTGAAGGGTCGTGAATCATTGCATGGACCTGTGCCCTCTCAAAGCACCATGTGGTTCCACAATGCTGCCATTGTCATCTACTTGTTCCAGCCTCTTCTCTCCATCCAAGCTTCTCCCTTGTTCATTTACATTGCCTCCACCCTTTTCAAACCTGTTTTAAAACAGGTTGACATTTTAAAAAATTATAAAACATTTTGAAACCTGTTTCAACCACTTGTTAACTAGAAGCCTCCTCTAAACAAGAGGATAATGAAGTCTACTAGGAACAGGTAGTACCATCACAAAAGGCTTTAAAGGTCATCCCTGTTCAATGAAGGACAACAGCTGCAAGACCACCTGTGCAGGTACGGTATTAGAGAATGATGGCTGCTCTCATGTTTGCATTTGAGACAGAGATGAGTCTATCATTTATCTAAGATTGTTTACTCGTTTTACCAGTCCTTCAGCCAGTAATCAGTTCATTTTCCTAATGCACCTGTGGGGCTCCTAATGCCCTTGTTGCACTCCTGGATTTATAGATGCGAAACTAAGGTTTTGAGGAAATTCATCTTCTTCAAGGTTACACCAAAAGTCTGGAGGAAGTCACGGGGGAACATCACACACCATACCTTTTAACCACCAGAACAGCTTTTTGTTCTTGCACACAGAAGAATATGAAAGCCAGCATGGCTGACAGAAGATGTGTGTACCTACATACAAAACATTGATACCTAGCAGAAGAGATGCAATTTTTTCCATATCTGTAAGGAGGTGCCCTGACCAAGATCCCTAAACAAATAACTTATTTAGGAGGTCCTTGATTACACATAGCATTGTCCTTTTTAGTGGTAGCTTATGATACTATGAAGGCACAGCACAGTCTTTTTGTCTCCGCACTTCTTACCATGTATAAAACAAAATTGCATACAATACAATATACACTATGCTCTATACAATACGCTCCATTGCGGCATTTCTGCCAGTGATGCATTAAAGACTTGAGAAAAGGAAAAACCTCAAAATAATCTCTTAGACTATAGAGCACAAAATGGGTGATCTGAGGGAAACTAGGGTTTAGCATGTGTTTGGACAGTAGCAATGAACCGAGGAAGAGTGGGAGCAGAGATGGGTAACATAAGTGGATAAAACCAAAGAGAAGATTGAATGGAAAGGAGCAGAGGTTGTTAACAACTGCAACTGTCAAGTTGAGTCACACCACGTTCATTGGAACTATCCATTAATTTGTTATTCATATTATTAACTGTGGTTATGACTTTGTTATAAACATCAGTCAGGTCCAGGTCTCCATTTTGACAGATACCTTAGTAGTTATGCAATTAGCTCTTGATTTTGATATAACCAGCTTACAATTACATTAAGAAAAGCCCTGATATGACATCACAGGGAAGAGCTTCTGGTGATTAGCAGTTGCTTTTATAGCTGTTTGTTTCAGTTTCTTAACCAGTGAGGAAATCCTTGTTTACAGGCCTTGTTGCAACTTGGCAGCTATCCATGTAACTACTTCTCCGTCCTTCTGCAGATTCCTATTGCAAAGTGTTTGTCCTGGGCTGCTTTTAGGACTTCTCTCCATTGATGCAAATGCAGCCTGTCCGAGCAGCCAGCGGCATCAGGAACTTAGACGAGATGCCTTGCAAAGACAGAAATTATACAGCGTGGGTCTAGTTCTTGTTATAATCGGCACACAGGTGGTGAAATGCAGTAGTACTCGACCAGCAGACAAGTCTTTCCAGAAAGAAACTCTCCCATGGTTAAATGGTGGACACGCATCCCTGCATAAAGGTGGCTTCAAGGGGCCTTTGACGGCTTCTATGAAGAAACGGATGGGGGGACTTGAAGGTGAAAGCTATGGCCTCTTCCAGTGATCTTTGCTGGTGGACCAGCCCTTGGAAAACAAGAGTTTTGCAACAACCAGTCCCTTCCCACATGTGTGAAGCCTTCTGAAAGTCCATCTCCACTATGTCAGCTGACAGGGAAAGTCAGGGAAGATCACAGGAAGTCACTGGATGGCAGAACAAATCCAAGGCCTTTCAGCAGTGATTTTTGCCACTACAAGGATGAGGCACTGAGGTTGCAGCGAAGGTTTTTGTGACACGGAAACCAGAGGCTGGACAAAGACTGTTGTTGATGCATAGAGATTATGTAGGTTCAAGAATAGACTGGAGGTGTTGCTGCATTCATAGAAAAGTTGTATTTGGCCTGGGAAGTTACCAACTTTGAAGTGATCAAAGGCTGGGAGGGCACATTGCGCAGAGCGTGCTTTCACTCTACTCTCATAGAATCACAGAATCACAGAATAGTAGGGGTTGGAAGGGACCTCTGTGGGTCATCTAGTCCAACCCCCCTGCCGAAGCAGGGTCACCTACAGCAGGCCGCACAGGACCCCGTCCAGGCGGGTCTTGAATATCTCCAGAGAAGGAGACTCCACAACCTCACTGGGCAGCCTGTTCCAGTGCTCCGTCACCCTCAGAGGGAAGAAGTTCTTCCTCATGTTCAGACGGAACTTCCTGTGCCTCAGTTTGTGCCCATTGCCCCTTGTCCTGTCACTGGGCACCACTGAAAAGAGCTTGGCCCCATCCTCCTGACACCCACCCTTCAGATATTTGTAGGCATTTATAAGGTCCCCTCGCAGCCTTCTCTTCTTCAGGCTGAACAAGCCCAGTTCCCTCAACCTCTCCTCGTAGGGGAGATGCTCCAGTCCCCTCACCATCCTTGTAGCCCTCCGCTGGACTCTCTCGAGTAGCTCTTCATCTTTCTTGAACTGGGGAGCCCAGAACTGGACAGAGTACTCCAGATGAGGCCTCACCAGGGCAGTGTAGAGGGGAAGGAGAACCTCCCTCCTCCTGCTAGCCACACTCTTCTTGATGCACCCCAGGATCCCATTGGCTTTCTTGGCAGCCAGGGCACACTGCTGGCTCATGGTTAACCTGTCGTCCACCAGGACACCCAGGTCCCTCTCCACACAGCTGCTCTCCAGCAGGTCCACCCCAAGCCTGTACTGGTGCATGAGGTTGTTCCTCCCCAGGTGCAGGACCCTGCACTTGCCCTTGTTGAACCTCATCAGGTTCCTCTCTGCCCAGCTTTCCAGCCTATCCAGGTCACGCTGAATGGCAGCACAGCCTTTCAGTGTATCTACCACTCCTCCCAGTTTGGTGTCGTCAGCAAACTTGCTGAGGGTACATTCTAACTCTTCATCCAGGTCGTTGATGAAGAAGTTAAACAAGACTGGGCCCAGTACTGACCCCTGGGGGACACCACTTGTCACCAGCCTCCAACTAGACTCAGCGCCGCTGATGACAACCCTCTGAGTTCTGCCTTTCAGCCAGTTCTCTATCCACTTCACCGACCACTCATCCAGCCCACACTTCCTCAGCTTCCCTAGGAGGATATCATGGGAGACTGTGTCGAAAGCCTTTCTGAAGTCTAGGTAGACAACATCCACGGCTCTCCCTTCATCTACCCAGCCAGTCATGTCATTGTAGAAAGCTATCAGATTGGTCAGGCATGATTTCCCTTTGGTGAATCCATGCTGACTACTCCTGATAACCTTCTTTTCTTCCACTTGCTTCATGATGGCCTCCAGGATAAGCTGCTCCATCACCTTTCCCGGGATGGAGGTGAGGCTGACCGGCCTGTAGTTCCCTGGGTCCTCCTTCTTGCCCTTTTTGAAGATTGGAGTGACATTGGCCTTTCTCCAGTCCTCGGGCACCTCTCCTGTCCTCCAGGACCTCTCAAAGATGATGGAGAGTGGCTCAGCAATGACATCCGCCAGCTCCCTCAGCACTCGTGGGTGCATTCCATCGGGGCCCATGGATTTGTGGGTGTCCAGATTGCTTAAGCGGTCCCTCACACAGTCCTCCTCAACCAAGGGAAAGTCGTCCTCTTTGTAGGCTTCTTCTTTTACCTCCGGGGCTTGGGATTCCTGAGGGCCAGTCTTAGCACTGAAGACTGAAGCAAAGAAGGCATTCAGTAGCTCTGCCTTCTCCGTATCCTCCGTCACCAGGACACCCGCCTCATTCAGCAGCGGCCCCACGTTGTCTCTAGCCTTCCTTTTGCTGCTGATGTAGTTGAAGAAGCCCTTCTTGTTGTTTTTGACATCCCTTGCCAGCTTCAATTCCAGGTGAGCCTTGGCCTTCCTCGTTGCATCCCTGCATGCTCTCACCACGTTTCTGTACTCTTCCCAAGTGGCCTGTCCCTCTTTCCACATTCCATGGACCTTTCTCTTCTGCCTGATCTCCGCTAGAAGCTCCTTATTTAACCATGCATCTCTCCTGCCTCCTTTGCTCGATTTCTTTCTCAGGGGGATGCATTGCTCCTGTGCATGGAAGAAGTGCTGTTTAAAGAGCGACCAGCACTCATGGACCCCCCTTCCTTCGAGAGCCCTGGCCCACGGGATTCCTCCCAGTAGCTCCTTGAAGAGGGCAAAGTCAGCCCTCCTGAGGTCCAGGGTTTTGATCCTGCTTATCGCCCTGCTTCCTCCACGCAGGATCCTGAACTCGACCATTTCATGGTCACTGCAGCCGAGTTCACCTCCAACCTTCACATCCTCCACCAGTCCCTCCTTGTTTGTTAACATGAGGTCCAGCAGCGCACCTTTCCTTGTTGGTTCCTCCACCACTTGCATCAGAAAGTTATCATCGATGCTCTGTAGGAACCTCCTGGATTGCGCCTGCCTAGCTGTATGGTCTTCCCAGCTGATGTCAGGGTGGTTGAAGTCCCCCATGAGAACCAGGGCCTGTGACTGTGAGGCTGCTTGCAGCTGCCTGTAGAAGGCCTCATCAACCTCCTCCTCCTGGCCTTTGGCCACCCTTCAACACAGGGCAGGAGAGACCTTTGGTCTGATCCAGCACAGCCATTCTTGTGTCCCTGTGCACTGCAATGGGGCTGCAGGAATGTGGAGAGCCCAGGCACCTCAGCTTGTGGCTCTTGCTCCTGATGCTGCCAATGGCTCCCTGTTTTGCGGGTGCCTCAAGCTAGCCCAGCTGGATGATCCGCATTCAGACTATGGGCAATTAAATGCTTCTCTCCAAAACCTCCACATAGCATCCCATACAGCTGCAGAGAAATAGCACCATCCAGGCAATGAATCCAGATTTTGCATAGATGGTGGACGAATTTATGAAGGCTTGTGACAGCCACAAAACTGTCGCAGTTATAAAGCAAGAGACAGCTGTAGTAATGCAGCTATTAATGATAAGTTTTCTGCCGTTTTTGGAACAAATACAATGGAGCAGTTGTCTTTGTGTGAGAGCTAACCCTAACTAACATACAGAAAAGGGCTTTTCAGGCCAGCCTGAAAAGGACCAACTTTTCTCAAGTAGGTATTTCTACTGCCCATGCAAGGCAAAGAAAAGAAAAAAGAAATGCCCATAACTATTTAATCATCAATATAAATATATAGACCTTCCCAAAGAATAACATCCTGAATCTGGGCCTGCTGTTTTCCTATGACACTGAGAAAGAGCATCTGGGTTCCTGTCCAGTGCGAAGTGGGCTAAAAGATATCAAAGTAAACTCCCTTAGTGGCCTCCAAGTGCCAAGAATTTTGGGTCTGGCAATTAAATGCCAACACTACTTTTGGCTCAGGAGCCAGATCTCAGAGCCACAGACCCCAAGAACGACAAATCTCTTGGGAGAGTGGGGCAGGGAAAAGCACGCTTCAGGTTTTGCCTGGCCCAAAATCATTTATTATAGGTCAGTTCTGGGGACATACTGTCAATCCAGAGGAGACTTTGGACTGGCCTGGTATCACTGTTCTTACACCTTTTGACAGGGAAAATTTAGCCAAACTCAAACATACCCAGAAATTGCAACAGCTGTGTCTTGGGAATGATACGTACTGCTCAGACTGTAGTTGCCAAATAACCTACATAATGTAGGAGCAAATCGTTCTGATTCATGAGTAAGCCTTATTCATACCAGATTTCAACACACAATAGTAGCCTACTTCTTGTTATTATGCTCACACCGTGTACAATTGCAAACTTGCATCTGACACAGAGCGAAAAAGTCAGGAGATCATGATTATAGGCAATTGCCACAGCTATCCTGTAATAAAAAGCCAAGTTCTGTATTACATGACAAGTGCAAGATCTAACGAGATATGGACACTGTGGGTTGTGGGTAGCAGACCCTCTGCACAAGGAGGACACTGTAGCTGTGCAGTGCCACACCTGAAGAAAAGCAAAGCGTACTCATCTTTGACAGGCAGTCCTCCAAAGACGCAGCTTGGTCCAATCAGACTCTGACTCTAACAAAGCACCAAGGGCTCACTGCAGATTGAATTACTTCTGTGCCATCTTTCAACTCTCTGTCCTCATCTCTGTCTCTCTTAACATCTTTAAATTGTACAGAAATAGTGACTAAAGCAAATAAATGTGTGGGAAATATAAGCTTTTCCTAAAATATATTTTTAGCCAAATATATTTCAAATATTTACAAATGTTTGAATAAATACATTAATTACATGATGAATACATTCCCACAAAAATCATTTTTGAGCAAAGACTAATCCTGGCAAAGTAAATATCTACGAAAATAGAGATGTGTAGGCCTACCTAGTTATCTTTACTTTCTTCTTAAATCATTGTTGCTACATTCAAGTGACTTAATTCATGTGAAATTAAATACATAGTTTAGGATTGTCCAATTTGCTTTCAAAGTCTCCAACTTGTCTCACTGCCTGTAAACTCACTTCAGCCTAAACCACTCTGAACTTTGCTGTATATGCCAATACCTCTCTCTTCCATGATACAGTTTTTTTAACAGGTGCCTTTAGATCTCTTCCTTTGAGGACTTTTCTCATTGTTTAGGTGTTAAAACCTTGTTGCACAATATTTTTGTCAGAAATGGAAGGGCCGCCATGTAAAGGTTCCTACTACACTCTCACACTGGTTTTCTAATTCAATTTAGTGCTTTTTAACACACTCTCATGTCTTGTGATGGGTCCCACATCACGTGGCATGGCTCCACTAACAAAGTGAAGTGTTCTGAGAAAGCATACAGGTATGGTGCAGATAAAATCTCACTGGTTCTCTGCCGTGCCACATTTAACTTGCTCCTGATTCTCAAAGAGAAAATAAAATGTGGTGCTCTGTTGCACAATAAAGAAAGGAAGCTGGGATGGGGAATGGACAAGGCTGCTCCTCTCAGACCCTGGCACCTATCACTGCTTCTTCTGGCTCTTACCAGCAAAGACCTTCCTCCACATCTGGCTTTGGAAGCAAATCTCCGGTAATAGTTTCATACCTGCAATCAGGCAGTCAAACATCTGCTCAAAATGAAGATATAGGATAAAGACAAGTAAAAAGCAAAGAGCTAAGATAAGTAGCTGTGGGTTTCTGGAAGTTCTTTGGTCCTTAAGGATGTAAAGGCTGTCATTTCCAATCATTATAGAATGCCGAGAAAAAAGTAAACATCTCTGATTTTAAGGCCAGAGGCAGATATTTGGTTATCAACTCTATGGATGGTTATCCTGATGCTATTGGCTGGCAGGGCAATTTAGGCATTCCTATGGACTGGTATAATTTATGCCAGAAAACAGCTCAGCTGAGATTAAAAAGACAGAGAGGGAACTGAACCATCCTTCTCTGAAGATGCGCTGTTTTCAAGAAAAGGCAATATTCCTGTGCTAGGTTCAACAGCAGAAAAGCAAGAATTGAATCCTAGACTCATGGATGCAAATACTCTTGCTGAATTGACTTGTTCTTACTTAATATGCAAAGGTTCACTTCCTTTCCACAGAGTTCCTGCCTTGTTCTTTCTCTCTGAGACAGATATTTGAGTTGACCTTCAGCTTGCTTTCTCCTGCTTGAGTAACTGCTGAGATTTTTCTCTCTCCAATTCCACTTCCACCCATTCCACCAAGTCCCCAGAAACATTTCAATGCTACTGGTTTTGCCTTGAAAGCCTGTCAGTAAACGTTTGACAGAAGAAAGTTGTTTGACAATGAGATATATATGCTGCTCTTTTTTTTTTTTTCAGCAAACAGAAATACAGAGGTGCCTGCATGTATTCCTGCTGTCTGCAAAAACAGACAGGTACAGAAGGTGATACCAAAGCTCCCATGTTACCCCACAGGCTCTGACAGCCACTTGACATCAGTGCTGGCATTTTTGTCAAGAAGCAGAGGTGCAGCCTGCATCTCAGTGCATGGAAAACTGCAGCTGAGAATTAACAGCTGAATTTATTCAGCAAAACTGGCTCTGAAGCCTGTTAGCAGTGAAGATACTTTACACTATACCACAGCAGATCTTTGATATTTCCACTAGTAGTAACATTCTATAAACTGAAAGATATTGTTTATACAAAACTATTCTAAGAATAGTGAAAATTCAAATATGCATCAATATTTGAAACCATGGTGACACTTCATGCACAGATACAAGTTACAGTACTTGCTTCCTTTCTCTTCTCTCAAAACTGAACTACTGGGAACTGCAAGGAAAAACTGTGATACTCACACAGATCTGCCTTTCTCAGATTTCTCATTCTTATGATTTTCACAGAGAGTGAACAGCACGGGCATTCTTCACTCTGCAGAAAAATGACAAAGTTATTACCACATGAATATTAAATTGTTTATGCTTCATAAAACATTCCCTCCCATAAGTGCATACTGCAATTTCAAAAGCCGTGCGGCCAAATTGGAAGATGAACTACTTGCACTGTTTTGGAAGTTAAAATCATGTCTGTGTAGATCTGAAAAAGAGGCAGAAAAAGAGGAAATATTCCTCTGTGAATATATGTCACTGATGGAAGAAATAACAATAAAATGGATTAAGTGGTAAAATGGTTTTAAATACAATGAATGCTTATATTACATGACAGGACATTTAATGTAAAACAAATCTTTCTCAACAATTAACATGGAAAAATAAACTAGCAAAGAGCAAGGGTGCATGAGAAGCACTTCCATTAAACATCTATAGACAAAGTTTAATCCTCTTGAACAGCTGAAATTTCACATGAGAGCAGACATTTTCTTCAGATAATTCTATTCTGTGAAAATTCCAACTTTCCATTTAAAATCATTATGAGGAACTTTTCCCAGAAATGGTGAAGAGCAAATACATGAAAGGTTGTGGGGTGTTGAGCTATTGCAGGCAGGAAAAGGAGAATGAAGGGATACAAAGAACTGATAGGAAATAGAAACAATCCATAGCAAAAAGTATAATCACGATGCTGTAGATTTCAATGTATTAGCTGTGTTCAAAAGCATCATGACCCCAGAGGAAAATGAAACTCTTCAGTGAGTGAGGCACCACCAGCAGAAATGCTTCAGAGCCTACATGAAAGAAAACAGCTTAGGAAGAGATGTTAACAAAAAATTCCCCACCCAAACCAGATGCTGAATATTTGCAAAAAGGATCATTAGCTGAAATGTCAAGCACAGAAGGAAAGGCAAATAAGTAGACACAACCCAAACAAATTATTAAGTCTTGCAGATTTTAGTACCTGAAACTTTAGCTATTGCTTCACTGGAAGTCATTATCTATTCCCTCTCCCACCCTCTGCTAGCAAAATAAATCTATTAAATCCCTTTAGGGCAATTATGTCACTCCTCCTCTTTCTCCAGTTAGGAGTTGACCCAGCTGAGAAATTGGATATAAACTCCCCTACCACTCTTGAATTATGGTAAGACAACCTTGGTCCGTGTTTTATGTCTCACTACAAAACAGAAGGGCATATTCTAAAGTCTTCCATCTGGATTCAGGTACTGGATGGAGTAATTCTCATGCCCTCGCTACCTCCCCACCCCCCCACATCACCAAGAAGCCTCTACTTCTGCTCATTCTCATGAGGCAGTTTCAGAGGTTAAGGGCAATGGAAAGAGCAGAGAGGACAGTCATGTTCCTTGCTTTGCACGTGTACTTTCCACTCAAAGACCTCTGTACATTACTCTCTCCTCCTTTCAAAAAGATGAACCTATAGATCCCTAGTGTTTCTTTAATCAGTTTGGTTAGACATTCATGTTTTTTATTTGTCAAGCCATGGGGATCCCACATTTGAGGTCTCCAAGCATCAGTGCTTATGCTGACACAGATCCGTGTTATGGAGAGAAGCTCTATAATCTCTATTTCACAACAGGGGAACCAGAGCACAGCATTATTAAATAACTTGTTGCTAGTCAAACAGCAGGTTAATTTCAGAGCTGAGAAGTATGTTGACTTTCTGGAGCCCAACAGGCAGTTTTAGGGCTTTCCCTCCTCATCATGGTGCACAGAAAAATTAATAATAAAAAAATAGTCTCAGAGATTAAGATTTTCCTCAACATTTTCCTGGGTGTCATTTGTGCACAAATATCAAACAAGGATCATCTTTGTGTCCGTGATTAATCACTAGTTTTAGTCATTGATCTTCCTGTGCACACCACTACCAGGAGGCCGCTAGCACAGCTACTTGGGCGCAGTACACATACTCATAGCTGGCAGATACTGCACTCTATAAGAGCCCAATTTACACAATGCTTGCATAAAACCATGGAGTCAGCCCAAATCCACAGCAAGCTCCTGTGAGGCACCTCAGACTGCTTCCCAGCCTCCACATGGATCACCCACTGTAGCTGAACTTCCCTCCACTACCAAAAGTGCCTTCACAGTGCAGCCACTATCAGCAAAGCTACCAATCATCCTGACATAAACAGGTAAATACATCCATGAATACGGACTAACAGCTCCCAAGTCCTCTTCTAGCCACCAGAATCCCAATTACAAACCCACCTCAGGTCATCCTCAGCCTCTAATAAATTATAGTCTGAATTTTTGCACTCTTACCTCACGCACACTCCAGTATGATCCCATCGTGCTCCCAGCTGCATACAAGTCAGATACGGATGTCACTTCACTGTTAGAAGCAACAGCTGGCAGTGATGCACAAAGTATCTCTGCAAAGTTTAAGGAGGTGCCTGCTGAGGAGCAAGTGGCTATCTATGCCCCACCTTCTTCATTACCTGAAAGGGAAAGTATGAAGAGAAAAGGGGAGGGAATTTGCTGAGTTTATCTGACAGCTACACACCAGAGGTGTGTGTTGGGGGAAGGCTGTACACACTAAGGTGCCAAGAGTTATTAGCAATTCAAGATAAAGGAGTGATAGCACACAGCACTTATGCATGGATACCTATGACCTGGAAGCCTAAGCACTGTGCAAATCAGAGAAGATAATAGCAGCTGTGTGTAGGCTGGAGAGAAACAGAGCTCTACAGCACCCCAGTCAACAAACAAAAGTATTGTGGATGAAATAACTTCAAAAGACCTTCTTTCTATTTCAACAAAATTTTATTTATTTTCCTTTTCTTGCAGGTAGAGGGGGTTGGGTTGCTTGCTGGCAGACATTTCCCCAATTTCATTCGTATCCTTGTCAGATGGATACATGTTATCCTGCTTTCAGAACCTTTCCACAAACATAAAACTTCTGAGTAAACCAAGACAAAAGAACAAATTTGCCTCCAAGTTAGGACATACATTGGTTCATCTTAAATGCTAACATCTAGATGTTCTAAACATGATGCAGTGTCATCAGATTATGATATAAAAATGACCCCCAACTTTTCTATTTTCTGGCAGAAAACTGTGCAGCAGCAGATACGCAGGTGAATAGCCCTTGCACAGGTCCACCTACTACCATGCCCAGATGCCTGATATGAAATGATCACTTGAGAACTGCAGGAGGTGATACTACACACTCACAGTACCCACAATCTGTCTTCCCCTTCTACACACACACATCAGGAAAATGCACAATAAAGAGAGTCAATTCCAGCCTTACAACTTTTCACTGAATGAAAATTGCTTTAGTCATCAACTATTTTAGGATTAGGAACCTACCCTCAACACCCTTCCAATTAAAGAGAACACTGTGTCCAGCAAAAAAGACCCTAAAGCAGACAAGCAGCCTTGGCTATTTATCCCAAAACTGAGAAAACCGACCTGAAAGTAGCTAAACCTGGACTGTTTTATTAGCCTCTGCAGCATCTGAACTGATGTTTCCTGAGCTGTTCCCCTGGGAAAGTCTGACTTAGGGATGAAGGGCTATCGTAGCACCGAGACTATGGAAGGTGATGTCTGCCCGCAGGTTAAAAAAAAAAACAAAAAACAACCAAACTTCAACAAAACACAACAACTCTTAGTAAACAATGCTGAGAAGTGTCCAGCTGAGGTGGAGAATGACTGGCTCACCCCAAAACTGCTGAGAAACAACTACTGCCTGAATAACTCAGGGAAAGAAAAAGGGAGGACCAATCTCTAGGCCTCTATCACCTTTGCTATACAAGGGCTACACCTTGTGGGAGTTTCCTCCACAGTGAGTGCTGCAGAGCATGGAGCTGAAGGTATTCTGTCCCAGACACTGGCTGTCAAAAGTGCCTCTGCTAGAAGAGGACCTAGTAGTATACCCAGCACAGGACCTAGCAGTAGACCCAGCACAGGCACCTGGGACCAGACATCTATTGTGTATATGTAGCAAATGGACAACCCAACAACCCAAAACACCTTGCCAGTGTCAGAAACTACTGTTTCTGGTTTGGTTTAGATTATCTGAGATTTTAGGGTGCATCACAGATTCTGACAAGGGACATACAGAAGGTGGAGCAAGCTGTAGGAGGGATCAGAGAACTGTTTGCTTCTCTCAGGAATACATGTTTTCTGACCAGTCCAAGGCTGGTAAAACCAGGAAGGAGCAGGTGCTCACCATTTACTATCAAGAAGTCTACAGGCAAAATCAAGCAGAGTATATAATCATGACAAAAATATCCTCAATGAGGGCCAACAGCTGAAAAGTGAAACTGAAACAGAGTACTTCAGGGAACCCACAGACTTTGTGAAGCTGATGCAATACCCAGATCTTCACAGTAACAGGAGGACTCTTGACAAATATCAAGACACCTTCCCTGGCAGGCATTAAGGATTCAGTCATGATGCCCATTTTGACAGTTCAAGTACCTTATTTTGAGCTCATCAGTTGCTTCTCAGATAAAACAATGGGCAAGATTTAGAAGATTGAAGATTTTAGAAGGTTGAAACTGTCTATGTACCTTGTTGGGAAATTTGTGGAGAGAAAAGATTCCTGGCCTACTTCTTTTAGGCCAGGCTACACAAGGAGGTGAGGGACTCCTGTAAGTCTCATCTTGGCTGGCCTTTGACAAACTCCCAGCTTCCAGTACCTGCCTTTCTTTCACAATGGTTTGTTGGGACTGTGAGCAATAAGACAGCAAAAACCAACTTCTTAACCAGCTCCAGTTCTGGAAAAGACCACCTGTCTTTCTCCAGCAACTCACCTCTGAGGAAGAACTCACATTGGAAACAGAAGCTACGTCTCTCTCTCTGCTGGACCATTCCTGGCCTTTAGCATGTTGGAGTATATTCCCTTCTCCTCAGAACACCTGGGCTTTTTTTTTTTTAATCTGAACAGTTAATATTTTTTTATAGCATCTGAAAACCTGTCCAAAGGGGCAGAGGATTTACTTATGAAATGTTTCCGTAGCTGAACAGGAAGAAATGCAAGGTATTTATTCTGCTGTATATCCACATTCAAGTATTCAATGATGGTTGATCAACATCCATGCTTTGGTTGAGAAGACTCTTGCGTCTTGGGAATGACACAGAGTTGTTTCCTGCGTTCCAAACCGTTCTCCTGTACAGCTGGAAGAGGCATGCTGCTTTTTGTTAACAGGTTCCTCATCAGGTCCTTTATCAGATGTGCGCATGCATCATTTAGTACATTACCAGGATGGGCATTTCTTCTTCTGTTCTTTGGCAACTGCACTGGTGTGCGAGAGCTGTTATGTTTTTGTGCTACGTGTGTATTAATCAGCTTTTTCCCCTCAGCCACTACTTTGACTTCAATGTACTTGTCAAATAACTAGTTAGTCTGTGGCAGTTTTATCGTCTTAATTTTTACTAGCATACCTACCAGCTGTGTTTTACAGTTTATGGTTAAGAACTGTGATGCAGTGAGCAGAATATTGGTATCTTACTCCATTTCTCCAGTGTGATTCTGTGTGTGCAATTACAATACATCCTGTAGTCCCACTCACATGCTATTTGTTTCTGTAATATTCCAATTCACTGCATTGCCCAAGCTCCAGATGATGCAAAATTGCATTTTCTGGGGGGACAACTGCAGCATATGCATATGATCTGAGACAATACACAGTTGATTGTTAGAGGAAATGGCAATGGTCCTTCAAAACAAATTCATAAGTATGATTTAACTGATAAGAACAGATATCATCAAAGACCTAAAAGGCCACCCATCCGTACATCCACTATCCAACACAAGTTTGAAAAATAAAGTATCCTTCATAAGATATGTATATTTTGTTACAGTTCATGACAAAAAAGAGCGCTTGGGAAACGAAACTCTTAAAAGATAGAACACCATTTAATTCAAGTTATTAAAACCAAGTAAAATGATTTAAAGTGATACTGCATAGTCACCACCTTCTGTGTCTGAAGAGGGCTTTATGGATTCGCTACCAATAGTCCCAACGAAATGCCAGAATATTTTGCAGATGAAAAAATACTAGTGACTAGCCACCAAGACAATAAGAGATTGCACAGACAGAGAGCTACAACTATTTGCCTATAACAAACGTCTGTGTTTGATATCACAGCTCCGGATCAAAAAGCAACTACTGCTTAGTAAACCAAACCATGTGGCTTTGAAACAAATACTTCAAGTTTTCTTTTTTGAGAAGGTTACTTAGTTAGAAAGAGATGGCACCTGCCAAGAACAGTGAAGTAGCTACCACATATGTGCTGTCATGGTAAAGATTTAGTAAGGGAAAGTGCTGGTCAAGCAGAGGACTGTGCTTGTGATACTGGCTGGCTCAGAGTTTGTTTCTTCCGTGCCACAGCCATGCGCAAGGCCTGAAGAATCACATTCTCGTTGTTCATGATGTTGTAACTAGTCAGCTTCAGGAGCTTGTTGAAATGTTCTGCTTTCAGCGAGACCTCCCTTGTTGAGTATGGAGAGAAGAAACTGGAGATATCAACCTTTCCCTGTTCCATTTCAGCAGCACTACGTGACATGCCTGTCAAGGGAAAAAACGAAGGTGTTTGTATAGTCCCAGGGAATTACAGTACTCTGATAGACTATGTCAAGAATAATTTAGAGAGATCACAGGTGCAGTTACTGTGAAGAGAAATGCAGTGCTACAATGTGTGAAAAATCTACTTCTGAACAAAGTCTATTGGAACTAAAAAAAATTAAAAAAATGTCACTGAACACCATTCTGTTGCAAGCAGCACCTTCTACTGGTCAGCTCATGGCACGTCATTTTATGTGTTCACAGGTGCGCAAGTCTTACCCTGCTAGTTCTTGAGTAGAGTACATACTAAAGGTATAAAGAGATATATAGGACAGGAGGAAGCAGAACATTAGTGGCCTTGGAAATCGTCATAAAAACAAAGCCTGCATCTCAAATACTAGCCTCAAAGGACACAGTCACTGTATTAGTTTATGATGTATTGTAGTTCATTGCTTTGATTTTCCAGCATATACAACCAACACATTAAACAGCCCAAATAGAAAGCACAGTGGCCCTCCGTAGAACCATTCTATACTGTACAGATAATTCTCCCCTAGAACTCGATGTCATAAAACTCTGTAAAATATGCTTTGTTCTGCACAGTAAAGTTTTGGAGATCACAAGAAATTAGTTCCCATTCCTCTACTTGAGGAACATGTTTCTTCTTTCACTGAATTGCACCAGGACTGAAACAGAAATTATGCACAAGTTTTCACCTGATTTTGCAAACAGTTTGTGTCATCCCATTTTGCAATGTTTTTGCTAGTAGGACCAAGTAAACAGACAAAGGATTTTTGTATTGGGATGAGGAAAATATATCCAGGGAGTAAGAAAAGTTCATTGGGTCGATAAAATGCTGGGTACTCTTAACTTACCAGGTGCTACATATCTTTGGAAGGTGTCATTCACTAATGGAAAATAAAGCAGCAGAGGAGCTCCTGGAGTGTCTGCACCATCAAACATGTAGCATTCCTTCAGGTTCTTCTCATCATCCTTCAGTCCGATGCTGGGAAACGGAATTCCCTGCTCCGAGAAGTATCTGCAAGTCTGCTCCAGGGGCTGGTCATGGCCCAACAGCAGTGGCATAAGGAATGGAAAAGATACCCAAGATCAGGCTGCTGCCAAAGCCCAGTAATTCATGGTGAGTTGCACAAAATAGACTGATAACGCTGGACAGACGGCCATAATGGGAGCATCCGCAGCCCCAGGGACTGTTTTTCTCTTGCCTGTGGAGCAATTTGGAGATAGTCTTGCAGGAAAACACCTAATATCAAAATGGTATGAGGGTTTAAATATGTGCCAAGGCATGTCTTTAAGATGGGAATATGATTTAGGAATAGAACAGATTAATTCAAAGCATGTTATAGAGCACCATGAATTAGAGTTAAGTCAGAAAAACATAGATCTAAACAAAACTAAATTTGCGGTCCAAGACAGTAAGATTCACAGTCATATTATCTGTTTATATAGCAGTATAACTTGTGAGTGGACCTCAATAGTCTTTAGCAAGGTTTTGAGACCAACTTACCCATTTCTATAACTTGGAATTTTAGAAATAATATGACATTTCAAGTTAATATATTTTAGACCTCAAAATATAGCACTGCAAGCATTCATCAGAAAGCTAATTTGTGATGAATGACTTTGTTAAGTTATCTAACAAAACACTGAAGTACCACTTCAGGTTTTTTGAATTAAATATTTCCAAAAGACTTCAGAGTACAAGAAAGAAATGTAGTGTGAGTTATTACATATACTCTTTTTCAGCTGCACTACAGAGACAAATATTTTTCACGTGGCATCACAGTGTAAGAACAGCATTAAAGTACCTTCCACTTCAAAAAAGAGCGAACCTTAACCAGTGAAATTTGTGTTTTCTGTGGTGCTCTTCAGGGACAGGTTTACAAATACAAGTCTGTATTTGAAAGTCTAAATCTGACTTTTTATGTGATGAATACCACTTTCAAATTCTATGTAACCATTTTAACCAAATCAAGTTTCTGCAAACACAGTAAATGTATTTAATATCTTGCTTCAAGCCCACTATTTAAGGGAAAAAAATGTGTTTATTAAAAGAGATAAAATTAAAGATGAAGAAATTCTTCACTCACTAGGTTGTTCCTGGACAGACAGAAAACCACATATTAAAATAAAAAGACAAATAAAATCTTATATGTTTAAGGAATATGTAGATTAAATTCAGCATCTGAACCACAAAGTTTTCCCAGCTATATTTGTGCTGTTAAATCTTACATATAATTGCAACAGAAGTTGCAGTTCAACCATCGTAACTTCACTGTGCTGCTCTGTATTTCATTGGCGAAGCACTTAGGGCTATTTCAAAAGTGGTTTGAGAAAAATAGAGTTATTTTCTGCTCTGGGAATCTCCATTCTTATTCTACGTGTTAGAAACACCATGTTACTAAATTCCAGCAAGATCCTCGTTTCACAGACACCTGTCTGAAAGCTGTGGAAAGCAAAGGAAAAGCTGTTACTAAACAAAGACAGTTTTGAGACTTCTCACCAAGGTCTGTGATCCACCAGTGTAATTTAAGTGTATGATGACGTCCACTTTCCGTTCTGGTCTCATGAGGGGCGGGCAGCTGGTTTCAAAGAAGAAAGCTGCATCCACCAACTCCAGGTGCTCCGAGTTGCCTCTCAGGTCATTAGGAGAGGTGTCTAGCAAAGTGTCTAAAGAGTAAAAGATTCAGAGCTATTAGCAATCTGCAGAAAGACATCTGTCAAGTTGGAAAGCAAGAGGAAGGCAAGCTTCCCTCTCATCCAGGAGTTTTCCTTTGCTTTAGGATAGCATGCAGCAATCCAAAAGCTCCCTTCACTCACAGCAGCCTCCCCACTTAGTTTTTTTGGTGTTTCTAGACCCATAAAAGGCACCAAAATCTAGGCAGGTCTCCCATATGTGCAGAGCCCCACCCCCATGATTTTCTTCCCAGTGAGGACTTTCAGTACCAAGTGACCCAAAAATTGAACAGTTGTCTTACTGGAATGCGAGGAGTTACTTTGTTCTCTCTCCTCTTCTCAGGAAGCACTGACAACTAACCACAAAACCCACTCAGTTCTCTTTAGGACATACAAATGCCCCTCGCTAAATCTCAGCCACTGCACCCACCCCGATGACCACTGAGGCACGCTGGCAGGAGTGCTGTCCACACCTTTCCATTTTGTGAAATGCTCCTGCTGGACGTACTCGTTGTGCATCTGGAAGCCCCTCAGGAAGTTATGGTACTTGGAAACAGCAGGGCGGTCCGTCAAGATATCCCGGAGAGCCGTGGAGAGGCCGCTCGTAGGAGTGAACATGCAGGTAGCCATCTCATAAGGCTTCTCAGGCAAGTCCGGTTGTTCCTCTAGAGATATATGGCGTAAAGGACATGCAATTGAATTATAGCCACAATTAAGAGAAGGCTAAGTGCAAAGAGGACAAAGAGTCAGTGACTCTTTTGTACCAATAGTAATCATGTGTTCACAGCTCTCAGCATTGCATGATTTTTCCCTATGGTCTGCTGAGAGTTCTGGTTAATTTCTTGACAAAAATAAAAAATTACTTACCAATTGGCTACGTCTGACTAAAAGAACATTTTGCTCATAAAAACTCTTACACATTAGAGTAATTCACTTTTCCAAGAAAATAAAAACACAAGCAAAATAATTTTATTTATACATTTGAAGGGATTATTGCTTTTAGATTCCATGCAGGTTAAATATGAAATTCAAAGTTTATTTTGAAAAAAGCAGAAAAATTTTGACATTTTATTTTTAAATTAAATATTTTTACTTTTAAAAAAGCAGTTTGGTTAATTTGGCTTGGGTGTGGCCAGCTGAATTGAGCAAAAACTTGCAAATTATTTACACAAGCCCAAACATAAGGGTTTTGGGGTTTTTTCCCAAAACATAGTCCACAGAAATGTGACCCAATTCTGTTCACTATTAAATCACTGGCTCTGTTTGAATTTTAACATGAAGCTGCTCACAAGTATTTTCAAGGAATGGCCTTTCAGTACAGAGCTGCCTCTCTCAGCTGGTGTAATAGCACTCCACTCCATTGACTTCCTTTGACCTTTCCTAAGTCTTCCAGTTTGGTCAGGTTTTGAAGGAGGGATGCACTGTGCAGGGAGAACAGATATTGGAAAGGAATACTCAGGATTCTTTCTGGCTAACAAACAGCTGACATGAGGCTTTGACAGTTCTTCTTTCCAAGCCTTATAAACACAACACTTCCTGAACCACCTTATGTATCCAACCCTTATCTCATCTCCATCAAGGTCTATCTGATGGTGCCTTTCCTTCAGATAATGATCTCACTATTTAAGCAAAGCACTGGCTATTCGATAAAATCAAATCACTTGATTTTCCTGGTGCCTCTCGTACCCCAAGGCTGAGAGCACCAGGATGACAGAAAAAACAAAAAATGAGAGATGTGAGTGCAGTTACCCTATCAGAGGTGCCTGGAGGAGGGAGGCCATAAGTCAAAGGGTACTTGAGATTTACCTATTTCAGTCACTTTGTCTTGGGTCCACCTGTGCCAGAAGTCCTCTGAATTGTCAGCTGCGTGCCAGGCATCCAAGAGGTTTTTGGAGAAGATACTGCTCCACATTCCTAAGGAAGTGGGAGAGGTATAATAAGTGGTGCTGAGGTAAACCCAAGGAAATTCTTTTAAATACTGCCTTCTGCTTCTTCCACAGCTCTTCGCTAACTTTTTCATATTTCTATTCAATTTTTTGCAGAAGTCCTGACATCTATTTCTGTGGTAGAGCTGACTCAGAAGGTAAACTGATTTCACAAGAAATTTCGAAGTATTTTCCCTTTCACCATGTTTTACCTGGAACTTTTTTTTTTTTTGAGAAATTTTACATTGTCTTTTTCCTATTTTCATTTCTTTTTTACTTTGATAAAGAAATATTTTCAGCCAACTCCTTCACCGATTCCCTTCTTTCTTGCCCTGTTTATTTCTTCTCAGTATTTCCTTCAGCTTCCACAAAGTCTCCTAGTTTTCCAACTTTCAAAATGTTTGGCAAGCTACAGGAAATGGTGATGCTTCAAAAGTACTCGTGAAGGTACACATGCCAACTTCTTTGTCATTTTAGTTTCATTTTATCTTAGTCCAAATGATAAAACCACCTCTTCTAGCAAGCGCAGTTGAGTGAGTCGCAGGAGACTTGCTGCATTTCAGTACCTGTGGACTGGACCCGGTACTTCTTCTACCACATGCAGAAAAACAGCTTTCTGGGGACTAATTTCCAGAATCATTAGTGTTTCTATTAAAATCTTGTCACTCCCCCAGGATGGTGAGTCACCTTGCATGAAGCAGATCCGGGACTCGGGGAGCTTCTTCATCAGGCGACCCATGAAGAACTCGCTGCCAAAATCCTCTGCGCGAATGAAAGCACCATACTTCAGGAAGCCCACCTCGTATGGCGTGAACTCCACCCACTCTGCCAACACATGCAGCAACAACATTAGCTCCACTACTAAAACTAGTCAAGTCACCAGATGTCAAATAAACCTTTCAGGTGTCAGCCCACGCAGGCAAGCCAGCTTAGTGCATGCCCTGAGCAAACCCTGCTGACAGCCACTGCTGGACCAGCTGTCACACTGTCTACAGGTTTGTGAAAGAGCAGTGTCAGGGCTAAGGGAAAGTTTAAATTGTTCTTTCTTTTTATCTAGCAAGTGGGCAGTTTTCTCATTGCAGGTGGACTAGAATATGGATTGACTGCTATTGCTTTTATTGCCTTTAGCCGAGCATGAAAAACATACATTAAGCAAACCTAAATCTCCAGTGAATCACTTCCTTTAAGAATTCATAGTGTGTCTGAGACAGGGTCACAGATCTATGTTCTGTTATTAGTCTGAAGTTAATGTCTGCATATGCACACTTACGTGCCAGGAGATCTTACAAAACACTGAACTGTTGCTGTCTATCCTGTGGCTGCCCGATTACCCTTTACTTCTCTGAACAGGACTTCTCCTGTCTTGGAGGGAGAATTCAAAACAATTCATCATTATTTACAGTATCCCCATGCTATGTCTCCCCAGGTAAAAACATAGCTCTTTTCCAGAATTGAAACATTACCTCTAAAATCTTTGGTGGCAACTTTGTCCTTGACATTGAGGGCAAGGTAGATGGGCAGCGGGTTCTGACCCTGATTCACTGCTCGACGTTGATCAGAAAGTCTGTGGTGGCACTTCTGGATTTGGGAAAAGAAAACGCAAACGGTTAGCTGATATTAAGTTCCTTAGAGATATCAGCTTATGAAGTCTTAATATGGGATATCATTTTCCTGCATTTCCTCCTAAACTTACTTCCATGTGAGTGAATAACAGAGTGCAAGAAAATTGTGAGAACAGGAATAACTGTTGTGAAGATAACCAGACCTGTTCTACATTCAATATACAACAACAGTAATGATTTGCTTCACATGCTTTTCTGACTTTGCATTGCTAAATGTAAGTGAAAAAATAGGGCAGATCTGGGAAGTTCGGCTATCATCATATGTTTTATCTGTAAAACATAAGAGTTCTTCAAGGCACCACAGTAATCACCCTTCTGGTAAAGAAATTTTTGAAAATGGTATTGAAAGTTAACAAACACAGAGGAAAAATCCTCGAGCTGTCCAATGCTAACAGCTTATTTTATACATGAAATGGAGATTTTGAGTGTACTCACCCAAATGAAATTCTAGAAAATTTTGCTAGGTACCATTGAGGCCAGAAATACAATGTGAAACATGATATGAAACGGGAGTATTTCATCTGTTTCACACAGACAAAATATTAACCATGTTTTTAAATTAAAATGGCTTTTTCTCCAGGTATCATCATTCTGCTAGTTTACATGGAAAGATTTGCTTGTGTCGTTCCAACAAAATTAGGAACAGGAGGGCCTGAGAGATCAAATCCAAAGTAGCAGAAACGTACCTGTAAAATCACAGTTTCTGTAGCTAAGATGTCATAGGAGCTCTGGATCTATGTACTCTCTCATCACTAAATGACAAAGTGCAGTAACTACATATGGGGTACCTCTGCAATACATGCGAGGTGTGACTGCAACTTGTGTAAATATTGCAGCAGTGGAGACATAAAAACATGGGGCCGTAAAAAACACATAGGAATCTCAAAAAACTTCTTGGACAGCTACACTGTTAATTAGTATGCTCGTAACTTCAGAGCTAGTCAGCGCATTTGATATTATGTCCAATCACACTTTAGGCGCCAGTGTAGACATATGAATCTATACACTGCATCTCCAGGTTGTTAATGTAAGTGGTGCTCTGTCTACATACCAAGTACAGTGTTCTTGGCCAAGTGCCTCTTCCTAGAGTTCTAATTTCTCATAACAGTCATAAAGATCAAACCACCAACTTTATGAGAAGAAAGATGTGTCGACATTACCCCGTCATTTAACATGGATTCAATCATGAGTCCCCACAGATCAATAAAAGATGTCTTATGGCCTGCTTGGGTCCTCTGGCTCAGCTCTCTGTAATAATTCCTCAGACTTCTCAAGCAAAATGCACCCATCTTGCACTTGGTTGCTTGCTTCCGAGCTTCGATAATTATTTCTCCAAGATCCTTACGTGACCAATTAGCATCTTCATACAGTTTTGTCATGGTCCTGCAGGCAGGAAACATGATGGGAAGCAGAAAGAAGTGAAGAAGGTGCTTTCAAAACTCGGAGAATATGCTTTGCAGGACTTTGGGCACTCCTTGTTGTTTTAGCTTTAAGTCACTCCACTCCGTCGAGCTTACTTTGAACAGAAATACAAGTCTAAAGGTAATCACTCAAAATCACTTGATCTGAGATCCAAAGCAAGCAACAAACCAGCTGTCTATGCTGTTTTAGCCCAACAGTAAATAACCATAAAGCACCATTTTGCATAGGATTAAGGATTTTTGCACTTCCAGTAAAGTCTTCTCTTTCAGTTAGGGATAGGTTACTTCAGTGACAGTAAATGTATGATGCACAATAGGCCTTTCATGGGTGGCCCTGATATTCATAGACCAAAGGCGGAAACAATAACTCCAAAGACCCCTTTTACCTTCACTGAGATCTAAAGCCCTAGACAAAGTATGGGTTTTGCATAACACAACAAGATCAAAAGAAAAGTCTCAAAATGACTCCTCACCATGTTGTGCCAGATGAGCCACTGATGTATGAAACACAGTCCAGAACACGCAACTTTTGAAGACCCAAAATGCTGCCATACATGGCAGTAAGTGCTCTTATCCCACACCCTGCTGTGGTCACAGCCACTATAGGCACCTGCTCAACACAAAAAAGGGAAGAAAGCATAGGTGGAACAGTGGCATCTAGGCACATCATATCAAAAGAAGACAGACATGGAAACACAACATCCAGACACAAGTAAAATAAAACATGTACCATAGAGATAAAAGCAGCATTGCTCTAGGAGTTTTAAATAATGCAGGTTGCTGGACATCCCTGTGAGGTATACTACAAGATTTTGGCACTTCAGGAAGGATTTTTAAGAAACAGGGACCAGACTCATTGGTTTGAAATTCCTTCAAATTATTCACTTGAAAGCCAAGTGGAAATAGAGACTTTGCTTATCCAGACAGACTGTTGAGCTCTCCAGCTGAGATCACCCTGGCTGCAAACAGTACCCTGGAGAAGGAGCTGCTCACAGAGGCTCCTGCTCCTCATCTGGACAGAGGGCAAAAATCACTCCTCATCTCCAGGATGGAGGGAAATGACACAGAAAAATCCCCCTGCAGTGCCTTTGCTGGTTACCTCATGCTCTTGCAGATCTTCCTCCAGGTGAAGGATGTTCTTCAGTCCAGCTGCAACCACCTTCCTCCGGTTTTGCAGGAAATCCTGTTCATCACTGCACAGGTCAAACCCCAGGCGGGCGTCTAGGTTTCTTGGCCTGAAACAGAGACCCTGAGTCCTGAGACCAGGGCACAAATATTATTATATTATTTTTTGCCATGGTCAAATCCAGCTATGCTGGTGTCTGTTAACAGATTGGTTTGTGGACAGTGTAATGTAATAAATGAGAAAGAGCAACACCACGGACAGGCCTCTGCTAATTGCTATAGTTGCCAAGAAGAATGCAAATGGGAAGGCAGAGCAGAACATGACATACTGTCCTGGTATGTTAATAAGGTTCCTACAACACACTGGGTTTTGTTTGCTCGTATAATTCATTTTTCAAGTTTCAGTAGTGCCTGCCATATGTGCCTGTAACTAGATAACTGCTTTCAACAGGCACTGCAGTTAATTAGGGAAGCAGCTACCATACTTTGGTTTTATTTTGTTTGTATGAAACAGAAATATGATTTCTTTGTGGAGCTGCTCTCTCCATCTGTGGGCATAATAATGCACACAAATTGAGATCTACTTACTGAGTTGCACTAACAGCTTGGAAACTTGGAGGAAAGGGGACCCACGATGTAATTCTCCATCACTGAAAAAGGAGAATCTGGCAAAAAAAAAAAGCCTGCAGCCAAAAGATGAGCACACCTCTGCTTATAACTGAGCCTGGATGGAGCCCTGCTGATTTCAAATGAGCTTTTCGTAGGGTCAAATGTCTCCCAGTCACAGGATCAGGTCTTGCTGCAGACTCACTTACCATTCATTTGCCTTTGTGTACAAGTCAATTGTCCTGTCCTGAAAATCGCAATACAAACAGTGTAAGCATGCTCATCAGTCCTGCACCTTCCTCCCCCACTCCCTCTATGGGCTGAGCTTCATTATCTTTGCAGGCAGCAAAGTAGCTGCTGAATCTAGCTGGCAATGGTCTGGGTTATGAGAGATATAACAAGCTCCAGTACTGTCTGGGTTGAACAGAAGTGGGCCATTCACCCAAGCCAGGTGTGCTTAGGGCCCCTCAGCTTTTCATAACTGAACACCTAGTTTAACCTTCATTTTCTGGGAAGGTCGTTGAAAGCTGGACATCCGAACCACAGGCAAATTGATGTTCTCCGTTTCATCTGCTGCTTCAGGCATATTTTGCAAATATGTCTTAATTGTCATATCTATTACCGTTAGCTTGCATACTGCGTTGATTAACGTATTAGATATGTCCTGAGGAAATTAATTTAAACTCAGAATGGGGTTGAATGGCATACCTGCAACCACGTGCAGAACAAAAGAAAAAAAAGAAATATAGCATAGTTGCAGAGGGACTATCATTCACACCTTATGCTGTAGCACACATTGTGTCTGACGGGAACTGAATCGCTGAACTGCCAGACTGTCATCACCCACCAAACTGAATGTGTATTGGGCTGGTTTTTAATAAGAAAGACTTGTTCTCACCTCTGCTATTGTTATTTTCTCTTGTATAGGAAACGAATTCAGACCTAGAGTCACAGATGCATTCATATCCCTTTCATTTTGACTTGATATAGACTGAAAAGAAGGATTAAAAAAAAGATAACAACAGTCAACTATTATAAAGAAGGGGGAAAAGAGGGGTAAAACCAATCTCCCATGTCTCACATACATACATCTATTAATTCCCTGTACACACAAAACTACATACACACTCAGGTCGTAGAGGTCCCCAAACCAATACACAGAAAACAGCCACCTATGCATTAGCAGCGATCACGCACCCTGCTGAGCCGCCTCCGCTGCGGTAGTGCCACGGTGAGCGCCGACTGATTATACTTGATGTAGTGGAACCTGGCCGGGGTGGTGGGGCAGAGGCAGGAGCTCAGCGTGTGGGTCTGGGTTCCTTCGTATGACCCGTCCACAGTTAAGGCAAACTTTCTCTCTGAAGCAAAGGAGTTTCATACTTAAGTTCTTCAAAAAAATGTGGATAATTTGTTTGCACAGTACTGTAATATATGTCTTTCTTAAGCAATTACTTCATTTTGATATCCAGATTATAGGACAAATAGATTTACTTATCTGAGCCTTCGCATTTCAACTTTAGAACTTGTCTACTGAACGTGCCGTATAGTAACTATTGCTATAGTACCACCACACTTCCATATAAACTGTGATTGCTGCAACTACTGCTCTGTTCATTAGATGATTCACAGCTGATAACAGTTTTTTAGGGTAAAAGCACTCTTTCCTGAAAGTCTGAAATGTTCGAAGTACCTCAGCAATAAGGCAGTAAGTGGTACTAAAATATTATTCTAGTATAATAATAAGGTACTTCAAACATTTCAGACTTTTTTTTCATAGCAGAGCACAGTTCTCTTTGGAACCTGTAAAATCTCCATCCTTCTGTCATGTTTCCCTTTACTTCAACCTGTAATATTTCTTTTTAAATAATTTCTGGCACTTACAAATATAATGTCTGGTGGTTTTTGGCCTTCATATAATAAGCCCCAGATATGTCTCTTCGAGTAATTGAAAAATAGTCTTTCTATAGAATAGTGTCCACCCAGGTTCAAGGTAAACTATACTCTGTAAATCCACACACTCAAAGGTGTATGATCAGCCTTCAAAAGACTTATCCTACTCAAGCATTTTCAGACATGTCTAGCAAACTTCTTCACTGTGACAACTGAGTTCAACTCGACCCAAGTGCTTAAGCACTTTGCTGGATTGGGGCCATCAGGAGATGTCAGTGAGATGTTTTAAAAAATGCGTAGGAGACACAGGCCCACAAGCATGGGCTTGACATGGTAGTGACGCACTGCTTAAAATGTGCAATAAATGTCTTTGGTAATATGCTGCGTGTCTTGTGTTTCAACTGGTGCTGTGTTTTATATTGTTACCCCTAAAGAAATTTTAAGAAGTTAAATTGGTATGAGAGGCCCAGTCCTCATCCTGCCCATTTTCTTTGTCTCTATACCCAGAAACTACAGGATTTAGCTCCAGTTTAGGACTCAAAAAATTCAATTCCCTACACAAACATTTTAGAAAATTAGAAGAATCTGACAAGATGTTATTATAGAGGAAAATATTTTGTGGGGGAACCAGACCACATGCTCATCACACCACATTCTGTAACCATCTGTACATTTTTTTACTAACTACAGCCCCCTCCAGAGGCCACTGGCATTAGTAAGATTCCGTCTTGCACCATAAATAACTTTAAACCGGGGTGTTCAAGTGTAATACACTGAGTGCTTTTGCCATAAAGTGGCATTCCAATTTGCTCCATCAGTCAGCGAAAGGCTCACCCATACTGTCCTTCCTCAGCCTCCCGCCATTGACCTGCACCTCCAGACAGGAAACTTCACGGGACTGCAAGAGACAACCGGGGAGAGAGAAAATGGCGTTTGCTGTCAGCATAGTTGTGCCTCGGTCAGTCCCTTGGGCATGTGCAGGGTGCAGGGGCTCGGGGGGAGACGGTGCCAGCCTGTAACCCCCCTTCCAGGGCTCAGGAGGTGGCACTGGGCTGCCACATTGGAAATAACAGATCGTGCAGAGATGGGGAAAGAGAAAGGATCTGCTCTGGAGGAGCAGCCCTGCAAGGGCCTGGGGGACGACCAGCCACTGGGAAAGGCTCCCCAGGCAGGGTACTGAACCCAGCTCTCCCCAGGCAGAAGGAGGGATGTCGCCCGCCTGAGCCTGACTCGGTTTGGACAGAGGCGAGTGCTGGTGGCTGCTCAGCTTTGGCAGCTGCAGCCTCTCCCAGCGTGAGTCACTAGCGGGGAACCGTGTGGGAAAGCCAACGCTGACACCAGCTTTAGGCTGCCTCTTGGCCAATGCCTTCATGCCACCGTATGGAGCAACCACCTGGTACCTTTGATACGAGTTTCAGAACAAGCGTTGCTATATGGCAGGGGAAGGATTATGAAAGAAACATTACCACTAAAACTCCATTAGTAACAATGTTTTCAGGAGGATCCGGACTAAAAGACAAAATGGAAAACAACCAATTCAAAACCAGCACTCTTTCTTTTCTGTTTGTTTGGTTGAGGTTTTTTTTAACTGTTCTTTAATCCTTATTTCATTATCCTTATAAGTCCGTCTTTGGACAAGCAGCATGGGCAAACAGCATCAGAAATTCTAGCTGACATTCAATCCAATTTGCCGCTCACAGGTTTGAGTCTTTAAACTATTTATGGAGATCTGCTGGATGGAGGAGCTCCTCACTGTATCAGACAGCAGCACTAGGACTGATTTACATGTCCATGCTCTCCGTTAACAGTACAGTCAGCACAGAAACACAGTAAAAAATTTTTTTAAAATCTATTCCTACACCTACAACAAATTCCAAGCATCATTTTCCCACATTCTTATGACAAACCAAACATCTGGGATGTTTGTAAGGAGCAAGAGGGGTTTGAAACTTATCACCTCCTCTCCCCTTGCAGCCTGGTGAGCAGCAGCCATCAGGGACATCTCTATGCTCCCATCAACATCTGTGCTCGCTTCTCTGTGTGGATAGCTGGTGTAGATGCACACACATCATGCACCATTTCTCCTTTAGATGCCCTACACAAGCATTTCCTGAACACCCAAAGTTCCCCTCTACTTTATTCAAAGTGTTAGGGGGCTGCAAGTGTAAACTGATGTTTTGTGTCAGTAACATTTTGTCTCTGGCTTACATTTCTGTTGATGGCCTCTTTGACCTTACACACCTGCTCTCCATCGTGAATTCAACCTCCAGCTCCTCTTTTCCCTGCAAAAGAAAATGCATGCAGTCACTGCAGGTTCGTCCTCTGGTGAAGAGAGAAAGCCTATGGGAATCTGTCCTCTTCAGGGGTCTCTATAAGCCAGTGTCCACCTTTTGTCACGGCACATGCAACAGATTTAATTTTCTTCATGTTGTATCTGTTATACTTCTAGTGTCATATACTTCTAACTTCATATCCATTATTTTAGCAGACTCCTAGTTTACACCTTGCAAGACAAATTTAGTACATACTGCAGGGCCTCTTGGTGGTTGCTCCACCTTTCTGCAGCCATAGGTTCACCACACACTGTTTCACAGGCCACCTTCAATTCCCCTTTCCCTTCCCCTCCCACAAGCTCTCACACTCCCCAGTGGTCCTCAGCATGAGCGAGGCTGGGTTTCTCTGGTGCATCCAAATCACCCTGCCCCTCTCCCAGCCCTCACACACAGCACGTGCAAATGGACATGGTGGCACACTTGGGCATATGAAGCCTCGGATGTTCTGGAGGGTGTACTTAGGTTTGGTGGAGTCTGCACACACAGACTCATTGCGTGCTCAGTGTTCGTCATTGGCTTTTGTAATTGCCTTCCCCTAAGATTTCCTTCTTCCTTGGCAGGTTTTGGGTGCAACTCCCATTATCTTGTTTCCCTCCTAGCGTGAGCACTAAGGAAAACACAGCATAGAGAGACAGCCTTTCTAAAACAGGTATCAATTCAAATCAGCACTCACTCAAGTAAGTATTTCTAGGCCAAAACATTGCCCTTAAAACTTCAGTATAAAGTTGTCTCAACCTTATGAAATCAAGACCTGCTGAAAAACTCACATTTTTAAATAGTTCAGCTATGCAAGTCTTATGTTAATTTTCTAAATAAGCTGAATGCCACACTGGGCTTGTCGTTTATGACTGCAGATCACTACTTTTATATAAGCAGACCATAATGCACAGCTCAGAACCAACAGCTCCAACAGCAAAGGGACACCCAAAACCATTGGGGCAAACTATTCTGACATCAAGGATCACAACCAGACAAGTCCAACGCCATTGGCCAACTCTGTCTGTAGAAGCAGCACCCAAAATTTGTAATAATTGCAGAAGCAACACTGGGCATCAACCCCTGAAACAGATGGACATACTCAGGTGGCTAAATGGGCACTAAGAAAGGCTTGTTGATTGGACACATGAGAGGAAAGCTCAGATAACCACATTCTCACTTGATACATCCCCTTAGGTTTGTCCTTGAATTTTATTCATACCTGTGGATTCAGCTGGAAAGATAGCTGAATGTTTTCCCCAAGCTGAATTTTGGAGACATCAAAGAAAACAGTGAGAAGATGGTCATCTTCAGTTATGTTGTCCTCATCACAAACTTTTAGCTCGAGAATGTTCTGGGATAAAAAAAAAAGTATATAAGGCTTAACAAACATAACATGCTACAGATATTTCATTTTAGCTGAAGGAATTTAGGAAAGTTCAAGAATGAACAAATAGACATCTTGTAATTGCTCTCCATAGACTCTGTTGACTGTGATGGCAGATACAGTCTTATACAACCATCAAAAGCTAAATAGCTACAGTAATAGAGTGTGAATGCTTCGTAAGAGAACTCAGAAAGACCCACAGGGTGGAAGGGCTATATGATAGGCTTGATATCTGGTAAGAATACCTGTTGGGGACAACCATGTTCCTACCTTAACCTGGCTCTGAATTGTGAAGTGGAATGTTTCGTTCCACGTGGGGTTCTTGCTGTTCTGGACTGTCTTGGTGCGGAAATGCTGCACAGAAGCTGTTGGCAGGCTCAGGCTTACGTAGCAATCTGACTGGGTTACTGTTGAAGAGAGGTAAAGCATGAAAGCAACAGACCAACGAAACACCCCTAGTACCCCATAAGGTGTTGCACTATATGAATTTTTAAGCTCTGTACAAAGCACAATATGCAGAATGCAGGCCAGGATATCAGCTAAGGTACCATCAAGCCAGTGGTAGACAATCAGCTTGCTTTGCTCTTGTGAAAGCCCAGCAGTTTGCTCTACTTGCGAGCTACTTCTTTTAGTTGCTGGAAAAACAATAAACATTCAAAATATGCAGTTACCTTGCATTGCTTTTCAAAGACACACATAGCCAAACTGTCTATTTATGTCAGACTTCAAAGGTTTTAATGCTGAAGAGCCACCCATGTGCACAGGGACACACACACACATGAGACTCTCGCAGGGCTAGGCACCATGGGTGGTTCAGCTGCCTGTCGGGACCATGAAGCAGATAACATTAGCAGCTGTGATGGGGGCTGCCAGACGAACAGAGCCCAGCTCCTACATACTGGACTTCCACAAGCAGGAATGGACATGCCTTAATGTTTTTGGGGTAGCTCTGGCTCTAAGTTTCATCTTCTTTACTTTCTGGAGCATCCTTTCTTTTCTCTAGCACGTCTGGCTGCCAACGTGGTGAAGGCAAGAGCTCATCACACTGAAGGTTCCCATGAAGTCCCGTTGCTGTCACAGAAGGCAGGTCTTCCACCAAGGCACCTGATCTCAGTCTGCTTTTTTCCCTTTTGGAAACTCAAAGAAGGGAAAACACATGCACACAATAGAGCTCAACAACAAAGCTTATCAAGAAAAAAAATTCAAGAAAAAAATTTTAAAGAAAATAAATAAATTGTCTCTGGAAGTGAATTGCATTTAATCCTCTGTGAAGGGGATTAAAATGAGCACATATAAGACAAACATTGAAATGTTGAACAGTTTAATGGTATAATATTTGCTTTGAGAAGCAGCTGTCCTGAGACAGTTTTCACCAGTAAAGATGTATAAAAATTATTGCTTAATGTCACTATTTTCACCTGCATCTCTGTGCCTCAGTCAGTGGTAAAGGTATTTGCAACATTTCATGTGCAAGTGAAAGCTTGTCTGTGTTTCCAAGCACAGAGGAAGCTGACATTGCTTCTTTGCATGAGATTGCATTGCGTTGCTGTTTCACTTAGAGGAGTCTTCAGGTCATAAAGTTCATCCATGTTAATTCATTCATATAAATCATGAGATTTATATTCATACTGAAGCTTTGGCCTTGAACATTCATGTTCATGGATGAACTTGAGCATTGCAGACTGCTGCTAACCAGTGTTTCATACTAATACATACGCCTATCTTAGACATCTCAGATACCTCAGGCCCAGATTCTTCCCAACCAGCTCCGTAACAACTGCCTCTCCACATATAAGAACACAGATCCCACTGCCAGCCATGTGGAAGCATATCATCATTACCCTGGTACATAAGCCTAACCACCACTTAACCACAGCAATTAGGCTCACACGTGATATACACAGCAGAGCTTCACAGCAATGACCTGTTGTGTCCCTCCTCTCAACCATGACATGTGAGCAGCCGTCAGACATGCTTGGGGTGGCAGCCGTAGTATCACTGTGGGGCAATATCCTGCCAAAAGCAGGTGTGGCAGCAGGTGTTTATGAAAGCCCAGTCTCTTCCTCCAGTTATTACACTAAGTTTCTAATTATCTTTCAGGACAGCAGCAGGACAGGATCTTAATTGTGCTTGACCATTAGAAAGCATTACAGTGACGTGACCCATGCTAAAAAACACCATAGCCCCCCGGCACCACGCTGCATCCCAAACAGCAGGGCAACAGCTGTGCTGGCTCGAGCTAAAATCTCACTATCTCATAGACAGCTCAAATTCAAACAGGGCTAAAACAAAAATTTTTAATTTTAATTCTACCTCTTTTTTGATGCTAACAGATGCAGCATCCAGCCCACCTGTAACCTGGGCAGAAACCTGGACATCCTCATTATTTTGGACTGTCTCTTCAGTGCTCACATTGAGGCTATTTCGAGGGGTTAGATTTTTTCATGACTATTAGGGTACAGTTTTTTGTATTGTGCTGAAAGGAACTGAACCAACAGTGTGGTCTCAAACTCTGTTTGCCCAGATCATCTCCTCAATCATGTCTCCCTACACCTGGGCCCATCCATTCCATGAAATATAAACTACCTTCACCACCAGCTGAGAAAAATATTTTTCTTCCTTCTCCCACAACGTGGAGCTGAGCAAAGATCTGGCTGAGGGTGGGTGGACAGGCAGGCATCATTTTGTGGAGTGTAGAATATTAGATAATTTAGATAATTGAACTTTTGTGGGTTTTTTTTAAATAAATATGGGGGTTATTTCTGTGGAAGTAAATATCTTCCTCTTAAGGCCCTTCACAGTCAGACTATCAGAATTCTTTCAGTCCTTGGAGATCAGTTTTGCCTCCAGGCAGCATTTGACATTAATCTCCTAATAGCTAAACTTCAGTAAAAAGCTTTCACACTCTGCCACCTTGCCCTTTACATTGGGTGGGGCACCCTACACGTATCCCTAAAACAATATCACTAGTCTCATTTACATCCATCCTTAAATATCCCTTTGCTGAGATGTTACCAAATAACCTTACTTTTTTGTGTTTTCTCCCTTGTCAGGCTTTATCAGCTTACATCCTCTTATTTTATAACGAGATTTCAAACAGCACCTATAACAATAGGCTGGTGGTACGTAATTGCAACTGCTTAAATGGTGAAGTAAGTAATAAACAACACTGAAACGATAACAACAGTGTAAGAACAAAACACCAGAGGTAGTCGGTGGGTTCCTGCAATAAGGAACATGGGACTACACTTCCTCAAACAATAATGTATTTCACCGGCTATAGTTCATTTCAGGATCTCAAGAGCCTTTCCATGAATTGATCTCATATATGGCAGAACTGGTACTGCAGTGCAGTAAAATAGGTTTTTTGATAAAAATGGAAAACTCACTTCATAATTTTATAAGATATTGTATCCAAAATTATATAAGCCACATATAAAAAAGTCCAAAACTTCAAAGCTTCCAAAATTAACAAGCCTAATGGAAGAAGTTGTTTTTTTCCCATAAAAACTTCAAGAAATACAATCTTCTCGCTGAGAAAATACTGAAGAATATTGACTCTCTACCAGTCAAGGTCCATTTAGCCCAGGGCCCACAGGCAGCGTACTCTGAGGACTCTTGGATGTTTTCAGGAAGCAGGGAAAGATGGCTTGAAAATGCTCAGCTCAGTGTTCCCATCCCATTCCCTATTTTTAACTTTTTCATTTGTTAATTCCACTTAATAATTTTGTTTCTCTCCAGTATCTTGTTCTTTAGCCCCTTCGTCCTTTTTTGGGAAGGACCTTTGGTCTAGTTAGGGATGGACACCTGTGCCAGAAAAGAGCAAGCCCCATTTTTAGTAGTGGGTGTCTAAGGAAGAGTATAAGAGGGCAAGATTCATATAACACTCCCTCAGCTCTCACAATGTAAGATTCAGAGCCTTCCTAAGACAACCTTCACTGGATTTTTCTTCTATGAACTTGCCCAGTCTCCATCTTGAGCCCACATAAACTTTTGGCATCCATGATTTCCTGCCGTGAGGAGTCCCCAGGCTGAACCACGTGCTGTGAAAAGACACATCCTTCTGTTCTGAAGATATGATTGTTGCCCAAGGACTGTTACAGGCCAAGGTTGAAATCTGAATTTCTCTGCAGAGAAAGTCCTGTTTTTAAGGGTGGGTTGGGTTGGTGCACATCCAAGTCTCACCCCATGAGGGAGTCAGGATGCAGATGGGGCACACACCCAAATCTGGGAACTGGCAAGTGTTCACAGGTCCAGGAATATCAAGAGCCCCAATGAGCCTGATGGGGATGTGGGTGTGCTCAGTGGGAAGGTGGAATGTGAATAACACAAACAAGGCACTGAATTCACAAGTGATATCAATGGTTTCAGCTATGCATCAATACAAAAATGGAAATCAGTGTTCTAATGTATACACTGATGGGAAGAAGAGACAAAATAGCGCAAGGGTGCATTAAAAAGGTTCAGGGTTTAAAAAGCTGAATGAAACTTCCATTAAAGGTCTTGTATTATCTGTTCCATGGGAGATGTTAGTGAGGTTTTGGGAGTTTATTGTTATGGATTAATTTACCCATCTCTGTTACCTGGAAAATGGAGCAAGTAGACCAATAACAAAGTTAACCTGCAGCACCGGGTTGGGAGACCTTCTAAACACTAGATGAGTATTAAATAAAGTGATCCAAAAACTCTGTAGAAACCTAGTGCAAGAAAGTATCTTGAGAGGAGAAAATAACAAAATGGGATTCACTTCAGAAAAGAAAGGATGCGCACAACTGGTGAGAGATAGGAGGAGCTTATTTAAAATGTTAAAAATCTATAAGATGACTGACAAGTAGGTGACACTTGCCAACTTGTTCTGTCTAGAAAAGTTTGTGGAAAAAGGAAGAATGAGAAAAAATTTCAAAGTTAGGAAAACGGTACTGTAAAGAAGTCTACACCGCTGGTGATGGAGGTCCACATGCTTCTGGGTTTCCTAAGGCTGTGTCAAGCTAATGTCTAGGGAACTGTAAAGACAACCAAAACAACTCAACAATATTCCCCCAGTTTTACGTACAAACTAGCAAAATTTTGTACCAGTCATACATTTCTTACTTTAAGCCTCCCATTTTCCTGCTTCTCAGTGAAAGTCACATACAGTTACCAACATGCAATTTGCACTAGCTTTTACACTGCCAGTGAGTTTAACCAAAGGTTAAATTAATTTATTATAAAAATTGAAATACAGGTTTATTTTACATGATAAAGGCCATGTCATTGAAATATGTGACTTCTACAAATCTGGCTGCATAGGAAACTACGTTCTGAATTGGTTTAAAAGTAGATCTTTCTGATAAATGCAACTGACAGATTTTATGCTCAGCAAAATCGAATGTTACTGGAATTAAGTTGATGTCAATCAAAACCAGATTCAACAATTTAGCGTAAGGCAGTGCCATGACTGGTATGATTTTCTGCATGATGGAAGTACCCAACAAGCAAAGCATTCACCTTTTGCAAGTATTGTTCTTGTTTTGTTTGTGCAAGGTTTTTCCATCAACATTTTGACTGATGCTACCATTTCAAACAGATGATAGCTTGGCAATGTTGGTAGTGAATGTCTGTCATTTGGTTTTGCAGTCAAAATCCAGTATATCCTTCACAGTGTAAGGCAGAAGTGCCTCAGCTGGGAAAGCCATGCTGTGGCTTTACTGCTGTTCCAGACTCTGTGCCATAGTCTGAAAGCACCTCTGTCATTCAAACTGCTCCTTTAAGCAGCTTTTCAGGCTGGTGGGATGTGTCTTGGACTGGGAAGCAGAAACCTCTAAGCATTTCAGTACCTGCCCCTTGCCCATAGAAACTTTCTAGTATTGGGAAGGACAGCATCAAAACAGAGGAAACTCCCTTCAGAATAAAAATGGTTTCAAGACAAAAACAGAAAGCATTGATCCAGATGAGAAAAAGGTGGAGAGGAAGTTTGGTAAGCTCATTATCATGCAGATGGTTTCATAGAATATGATCATGTGGGGAGATATCTAAGGGCTGTAATTTTCCACACCTCTTTCAGTTCATAGTGCACGTTTGTGCCTTCAAATAGGTTTTAGCTGGAGCAAGGAATTTCTCTCCAGCATGTAACTGAGCTTCAAATCTCCTTTCCACACTTTAGTAGTCGTCTTGTGGGAAGGTTCACACAGACTCATCTTCCCCACACATTCAGTGACCACAAAGGATCTTTCTTCCCTTCAGTAAAAATCAGAGTGAGAAACTCTTCGTATACCTTTGGTCTCTGGAGAAACTATAGCAGAACTCAAAGCAAATCACTTTGGACAGGGCCAAACACAAATGTCTTGTCTTGCATCATTTTAACTGAACAAATTTATCTTGATCTTGGTCCTATAAAAACTTTCTGGATTCAGACCTTCTTATTTACATAAATGAATAATTGTGAGACAAGCAGCCATCTTCTCAGATTGGAGGTGATTGTCATTCACACCTTTTTTCCTAACGTATTGCAGTTCAGATAGTCATGGAGCATTAACGAACGTAACTGTTGTTACTGGAGATTTTGTAAAAATAATTAAGGATAGAAAAAGCTAACAGTGTAAGCCCTCATCTAAGTTTTTAAACATTGTGGTTCCTATGGTTGAATCAAATTTGACAGTTCATGAGAGATGTCAAGTAAACAGTCCTGAGCTCATATAAAATATTCTGTAATAGGCCCAGGGATGCACAGGGAAGACAGAACCTTAGAAAGAAGTGCCTCATCTAAATGTCTTATTGCAGTCTTCTCTTTCTTTGCAGGTTCAGATGTGAAACATTTTATGCATTCTGTGCAAACCTCTTCTGAACTACAACTGGTAGCTAGACTTCAGTGTTACACTGGTAAGGATATAAGAATAAATAGTATTTTCTAACTATGCTACCTCATCATCAGCATACTGCCGTCATGCATTTTTCTCTCTCTCTCCTTTTACAAACACTCTGTAGTGTTTGTGACACTTGGTTATATTCCAAGTAGTTTTACAAGCATGTGGATGCTCCAGGGTATAGTAAAGATACTTACACAAGTCTGCTTTCCTGGCATTTTTCATCCGTATGATTTTTACGGTGAGCAAATTGCATGGAGAGGGTTCTGTCTGTTGAGCAGCATACAAAAGGCATGGGATGAGCATGCAGAGAGAAAGAACAGAAGCACAGTCAGAGATAGCATTGAATTGTTTCAATTCCAACCATCCAAAGTATTTCTCAACTGAGGTTCTTCCTTGTGCATTGTCTTCTCCTCCTTTCTGGAAGGTTTGCAGCCAGGTGTGGCCAGAGATCCAAAATGTACGTTCAATCACAAACCAAACCTCTAATGTCCTCCACTTTCCATTCTGAGGAAACTTGTGGTAACCCTTATCTAGAGGTGTCTGACTCTTACAACCCAATCACGGAGAAATGTACGATAGTGAGCCTTGCTCTGTCATTAATACAGCTGACACACATCTTGGTCTGTGCAAATTCAAAGGATGTCATATATATCCACTGTATTTCACAACAAACAGCAGACAATCTAGCAGGGCAGGAATTAGTAACAATATCATGGTGTAATGATGCTGCTCATCAGCTGGTTTATAGCCATATAACTCCTTTGTCATGTTTGACGTAGAGGAGTGTGGGCTCTCAGACAATGAGAACCTGAAAGGTACCTTCCAGAGACCTATCCCAAAATTCTCAGAAGGGGGGAGTGAAAGCAACAACTCTGAAATTGTTTCTCTCAGAATTATTCAGCTCATCCAATCTTCCTTTAAGCAAAGGTTGCAAGAAAGTATCAATGGAAATCTTGAGAAACCACCTAAAGCTAAGTTATTATCACAAGATGTTTAACAAACTTGCCAAGAAACTGGTTTGATTTTGTCAGCCTCTCTCATCCTCAGCAAGGATAAGACAAACATTACTATTTGATTACTTAATCAAAAGTATAGGGGCTGAAGGTATTTTGTTCCCTAGATAATTGTCTTTTTTTTAAAGGAATAAAAGGAGGAAAACCTGCACATTTAATGCTCTAAATGACAAAAACATAATCAAAACCAACCAAAACCCCTTAAAACCACAAGCAAAAAAAAGCAAAAAAGAAACAACAAAACTTTCTAGTTGTGCGACAAACACATGTAAGAGATAGTTCACGCACACTACTTATAGAGCAGGGAATATCACTGTTACAAACATGTAGATCAATATATAGCAGTGTGTCACCATTCATTCCCTTATGGCCCACAAATCCCACAATTTTTAAGAGATCTACATTTAACACCTCACATAATTTTAGTTTCCTGTCTTTCCCCATGAACTCATTGACATTACTGATACCTCCTTGTTTTTCCTCAAGGAGTTGTTTTGCCTAGCCCAAATGGATGGAAGCAAAGGACAACGGCAATGTACAAAAAGATCTTTTTTTTTTTTTTTTTTGTATTAAACTGGGGATTTTAAAAATAGTTAAATTACTGCAGCATTAAAGTCCTTGCATTTTTGAAGGCCAAAACAGAAATCAGGCACAAAACCCAAGCAGAAGCCCCGCTTTGCTCTCAAGCCTTGGTGCTGAAGAAGAAATCTCAGAGCTGAAGATACAGGAGGGAGAACACCACTTCCTACAGCAGGGCTGCCTGTACAGTTCATCACAGAGCCTCCTCTTTCCTTTTCTTACCTGGCTCTTGCTGTAGAACAGCCCCATCGTGGTCTTTTCTGTGTCTGAGCCAGGTGCAGATGGATACAGAGGAGTCTCGGCCAGGCAGCTTCTCGTGCTTTAAGCCGCTGGGACCAGGCAGGCAGGTGTGTTGGTACCTGACTCAGCGCCGCCTCACCCAGCCACCACCACTTGAGCAATCCTAAACTTCTCCGCCTCTTCCTTCTCCTCAGTGCCCAGGAGGTAAGCATGTGCTGCACACCTGCACCAAGGCACAAAGACCCAGGCTCCAGCACTGCAGAAGGATGGTCTTTGCAGCTCTAGGTAGAGGGACATCAACACCTGAAAGGGATCTTCCCTTCACAGTTTTGGGCACTGAGCAAACATTTTATACTTCTAAGCATCTCCATTGCTTCTTGAGGAGGCCACAGTGCTTTTACACATTGGAGGGCTGTCAAACAGCAGCTCCTTGTGTGTAAATGGCTGGTGCCAGCCAGGGTCCATCTGGGTGCCCAGAACAGGGCAACAAGAACTTCTTTGGCCAAGGACATCCAAACAAACCATTGTGCATAGAAAAGCCTTTTTGTACTTTTTTATTACCTATAGGGTCTTTGCTTAAAGACACTTGGGAAAGAATTTTTTTATCCCCATCTCACCTTCCATTTTGCTTGACTCAGGCAGTAAGCTGTCTTTCAGCCAAGCAGTTATTGCAGGACAAAAACTGCATGAACCAATTCCCCAATCACTTGTTGAAATTGTAAGAGTTTCCATTGTAAAGGCAAAGCTTTAAAAGCTCACTCACTTTCTTAAAATTTTTCTACTTTGTGCATCTGAATTAAGGTGCTTAAGTGAATAAACTCAAAGAGGATATATCTGGGAGGGCGAAATTAATGTTAGTTATTCTTTATGTTCTCGTCTATTCTCTATGTCCTCACATTTATGAGGCTTCATTGTGTAGAGTACTGCTAGCATCATAAGAGGTGGTCCTGGTCTCAATGAGGGAGTACACAAAGTGAGTACACAAGGGGTGACAAAATGGGAGCTTTTTTTTTAAAAAAAGTCATCCTTGATATTACGAAATTTATCAGAAAAGTCAACTCAAAATATCATTTCACTTCTCAATGAGTTGAGACCTGATTGATAAAGATGACTTCACAGACGTGATATAATTTGAATTCCATAAAACATTCGGCACTTGAAGAGACTCTAACTTAAGAACAAGATGTAACAAATGTCATCCAGAGCATTAAACAGATAAAGGATGGATAACTAACAGATCACAAAAAGCAGTAGTCAAAGGAAAGTACCTTCAGAGGGAAATATTCCTAAACAGACTGCAAACAGCTCAGTTTTAAGCCTACTGCATATTTTTATCAATGATCTGGAAATTTAAAAAAAAAAAATAAAAAAAAAAAAATCGCTACTAGGGCGTTGTTTCAAACAGAAAGTATTGAAATATCAGAGAAGCTGATGGAAAGAGCCGCAGAGTGATCCAAGAGTAGGAGGAACTCACTCAGAGGGGGAAAGGCAGGTTTCATATCAGCCAGAAGGACACAATGCAGAAATATCCCAATGCTGGTTTGGGATGCAGCACAGCTATGTTGGTACAGTAATTAGTCATAGTTAGAAGAAGGGCTAATTAGCCCTGATGAAAAGCAGGGTTAATCAGGCTCAGGGCTGTGTCATGCACCTATCCGGCTTTTTGCCCGTCTTGTTGTTGAGTAAGTTTCCCCTGTAAAACAGACTGAAACAGCTTCCATCCTGCTCTGTTTCATTTCCAGCAAAAGAGTCTAGAAACTACGGGAGTAAACCCAAATATATCTCTGCAAAAGACCCAGAGGGATCCCATGAGCTGATATACTACTATTCTGGAGCTAAACCATGATAACAGCTGCCTCACACATGGAGGGCTAATAGTCTAAATTTAAACGTGCAATACAGTACCTGGGAACAGGGTTACACAGTGCCCTTTCAGGTGTTTCAGGTGCATGAACAGAATGAACCCACTTCTCTTCCACCACTCAAATTGCTCTAGGCTGCACCACCAGTTGTTTTTTCCATAGGAGAGAAAGCTTCTTTTCACATCCATTTCCCAGAACTTTGTTCCATACAAATAAATTTGTCGCTCCTGAGCATAATCAAGGCTCTGATCCCAACACCAGTACTGCCCTGATGACTCAGTCTGAAGTTCATCGCAACAGTAGGAGTCTTTTATTATCAAAAGGAAGATAATCCCAAACATTTTCTGAGCTGCTGTGGCCAGCCTCTGCATCACAGCTCCACAGTCCAGGGCTGCTATTGTGAAAAACTGAGCTTGTAATCCGCCTGTTACAGAGCTGTGAGAAGAGAGTCTTTGGCAGCTACCTTCCCTCAGAAGACCTCTAGAATTTTTGATGAGAAGAAACTATTCTCTCAGGACAACCCCTGCAAAAAGACCATTTGCAGGGAAGTGTTCAACAGCTGCAAAAAATACGGTTGGATGGGAGATCAAAAGGCCATCTTGCATTGCCATACTTTATGCAAACAGCTAGCACCCACTTCCCATCTTGTGAAACACCGGGAGAAATTGCAAGGTAATCTTTCAGGAACAGTCAAGGCAGGTTAAGATGACTGAGACAGGACAGTCAGCAGCAACTCCAAGAGAAAATGAAAGGGAAGTTGGGCAACATGACTGCTGCTTAGGCTGACTATAGGTGGTTCTGTGAACAGCAGCTCAGAAGATTCGTCTGACCACGTGAAACAATGACGACCTAATTCAGGGGTATTTTTTATTGATTGTAAAAACTGTATAGATTTTTACAAAACTGACAGTATATTAAGAAACGTATTTTCATAGATTAGTGAAGAAAGCCAGTTAAATAAAAACCCCGTAGTGGACAGACAATCAAATCAGAGATGACAACTTTCAGTGTGTCAATAACTAAGCTAACCAAGACCTACATAATGGATTAGCTATTTACCAAAGAAATTTCAGTTCAAGAGATTGCTCTTCTGCTGAACAGAAAAGAAACCTATAAATACTGGTTTGATTCACATTTTAATGTGCTACATATTTCATTCTTCTCTCACACAACACTATATTAATTTATACAGAATATATATATATCAATTGGTAAAGTTACAAGGTAACAAACCTAAACACAGATTTGCTGCTTTGAAGTTTGCTTTGTATTAAACCACTGCTAAATTCCAATCTGTCCAGCACGTCCTCAGGATGATGCAACTTCTACTGCAGGTAACACTGCCAAGCATCAAACATCTTAATCTCACCAGATAATAGACAACCCAAGAAATACTACATGGAAGGTTAAAGCTAGCAGGCTAATAATTCCGCTGCTTCCTCCGTGCTACTGCCAAGTGCAAGGCCTGAATTATCAATTTCTCATTATTCAGGATGTTGTAATCAGTCAGTTTCACCAGTTTGTCAAAATTCTCTTCACTGAAACACACCTCCCTTGTCGTAAATGGGGAGAGGATACTGGAGACATCAACTTTGCCTTCAGCCATCTCTTCAGGAGTCCTTTCCACACCTGAGGGATAAAGCAAAAGGAGATGCACCAACAAGGTTTTCTTGCACTATGTGGCTCATATCAGTCATTTAAGTAATTACAGGTAGAAAATGGAGACTTGGAGGGAAAGATACGATTTGCCAGAGGGACGTAAAAGTAGTCTAGTAGCACCGTATTTCTCAGCCTCTGGATCAAGCCTCTGTCCAAAAATTATGTAAACCCAAACATCTGGGAATGAGAACAACATTGATTATCAGCAGCTATGCTTGTAGACCACTCCATGGACAACAAACTCTTTGTTACCCAAACTGGTAAAGTGCAAGCAAAAGAAAAGCAAGATACTCTTGTACTGGATGAAATAACAATCTTGTCACTGAAAGTTCAGGCGAAATTACGGCACTCAGACAGAGGACACCGTTCATATTAAATCAAAAAATCTCTGTCCACTCAGTCCTCAGTCTGGGAGACTATTTTTACATATGCGAACAAAACCCAGATAAATGGGCTACCACCAAAACCCTAAGAAAGTTTTGCCTCCATCTTGGTTTGCAAGAAGTGGTGCATAAAGAGTGCAGGTTTGTAGAGTATAACTGCTTGTGTTGAGGATGTGCCACCTTTGCTGTATGTATTTTGAAAGTTTTAGCTTCATACTATATCTAGTAAGTCCTGTGGAGTAAATGCCTATATTCATCTCAAATGTGTCAGGAAAGCCTCTGGCGTTCTCATGGTTCAGACATACTGACAAAGACCAGTTATTTTTGTCAGTGATGAGACTGATAATGCCAACATTGGAAAGGTCAGAGATGACAGTGAGATGTTCAATATGAAATGGAGAGAACACACTAGGCAAGTGACTTTTATTGAAATTGCTAGCCACAGACGACTCACCAGGAGCTTTATATTTCTTGAAGGTGTCATTTACTAGGGGGAAAAAGAGCACTGTTGGAGCTTGTGGACTTTCAGCATCTTCAAACACATAGCACTCCTTCAAGTTTTCCCTGTCTTCCTCACTTATCTCAATTTTGGGAAATGGGACTCCTTGCCCCGAGAGGTACTTTGCAATCTGATCCAGAGGCTGGATGAATGAAGAAAATAAGTAAAATTAATACAAAGAATCAAAACTCAAAAAAGATCCAGAGACCTGGACTTTTTAAACTCCAGCAGCTAACAAATAATCTAAGGCTTGAATCTTCCTCTGGGAAGATGTTAGTTTTCAGACGGAAGCAGCCATAACCACACCAGACATTGAGGTTTATCTTATTTTCTGCATTGCCTTAGGCAAAACAAGAAAACAGTCGCTTTCTTTGAGCTTGCAAATGGAGCCACAAGCCAGAAGACTGATTTTATACTTCCAATGAAACAGGTTCAGCAGGGGAAGGCAAAGAAACTGCAAGAACGGAGAAGGAACAGATCAGCCCAAATTGTTCTGTGTCATTGCCTTCACTTCATTATTTACCACTTTCCCAATCTTTCTGTCCGATGCATAGTTTGTGATTGTTTGATAATGACTCCCTATTGAGAAATACACGTATCAACACACCTTATGACCTTATGAAAAAGAACTTTAACAGCCATATTTACTGTAAGTCTCTGTTTATTTTTATATTATTCTCATTATGTATGCAACAGTGATTACATTATTTTTCATTATTAATCAAGTCCAGCATCAGCTAGTACATTTCCCTAAGGCTGATATGAGATAAACAGGTGCAGAGACACACAGGTTTTCGCATTTAATCTGTTACAATATCATCAGGACTTCCCATTGCCTCTAACTTCCTCAATTCAAGCATAACCAAAATCATTATCAGAGCTCCAGAATCCTCCTCAGTCAGCTCTTCAAAAATCCTCGGATCCTCCACTGCAGTAAAGACCTTCATGATTTTATAATTCCTATATCCCTCACTGTCTTCTAATATCCTTCTTAGTTATTGAGAAATAACTCACCTAATAATCTACACAATAAATCATACAAAAATCACCTAATGCCCATTCCAGTACTGGGAAGTTAGTTGGTTTAACTTACAAGTGCTAGAGACCAAAACAGCATGAAGGAAAAAGATCTCAGATATCATGGCTTTTCTTACCAGTGTCTGGGACCCTCCGCTGTAATTTAAATGGAGGATGACATCCACCTCCCTCTTCGATCTCAAAAGTGGCGGGTAGCTGGTATTGATGAAAAAACCAGTATCAACCAGGGAGAGCTGATCATCTGCTGTTTCCATCAGTTTATTTGGGAAGCAGTCTATGACTGTGTCTGAAACACAAACATTTCTCATTACAACAAATAAAAAAACAAGATTGACTGCTCCTCTGCAGAAAGTAAAAGAGGGAAGAATAGAGAACTTTGCCCTTCATTTTCCCTGCCTTCCTTTGACTCACAAGCAGCACTGATTTACAGGAGTAAGTGACACACTACAGCTTTTTCTTTCCTTCCTTCCTGGACACCTCAAGCAGCTTTGGCCCTAAAGGGAAGATCCCTCCTGCCTCCTCAGGCTGAGCTTACTTCATCCACTGGAACACAATCCCCAGAAAACAAAATTCAATTTCACCCCTCAATCCCCACCCCAGGAAATGAGATGCTGTTGAAATCTGGCTTCCATGTCTTCCATTTGCAGAAGGGAGAAGTGGAATTTCAGTAGTCAGTCTTGTCTCTTCCTCCTTGTTGGAAATCCTAAATGAATTCCCAAACATAATCCTCCTCAAAACGTTATTGGAAAACATGCTGTGTTACTGTGCCTTTCCAGGTAGAAAATCCTTCACTCTCCAGGTACTTGCTATGCATCTGGAAGCCTCTGATAAAATTGGGATACTGTGCAATTGTTGGGCGTCCTGTTAAGACATCTCGCAGAGCAGAGGAAAGGACACTCGAGGGACTGAATAGACATGTGTCTACCTCACAGGGATTCACGGACAGCAAGGGTTCTTCCTCTGCAAGAAGGAAAGAAGAAGTTCTGAGTTTAGGACAGTTTTCGGATATGATCAATATTTTAAAAAATGGAGTAACTAACACACACTGTTATCACCATCCACCACCCTGAAGATAAATCAAATATAGTTACAAGCCCTTAAGGCCTATGCTACCAAATAAAACTCCCCATTAGACAGTGAATTAAATGACAGCTACCTGCAATGCCCACCTCTATTACAATGTGTGGTGCAGGTGAGAGCCAAGTCCCAAAACATACAGGACAACATCAGCCTTTGAACAGGACACCTTCAGCAAGCATGTGAATATCACCCAGCTGCAAACATTAGCTACGTCAGGAGACCAGTCACTCCAGGCGCTCTGTGGAATTCACAGCAAGAGCGAGCTTTCTCCTTGGGCAGTTTAGTGGGCATAACATCCCTCTGCAAGAGATGTTGTCTCTACTGACAGTATTAGTGGCCAAGGAGGACCACATCCTAACTTAACGATCTTCAGATGTGTTCTTAATACACTATTTTTACATGTCTATGTCCTTTAGAAAAGGCACAGCTTTGCCAAAGAAGCACAGTTCAGTTCTAAGTTAGGCAGAAAAATTTCTTAGCTGACATCTCTTCTTTGCTTTCCTCATCTTTCTCCCTGACTCTGACAGCATCTCTTTAGGCTTTAAACCTCTGCACAGAATACAAGCAATATATACTGGTGGTAAAAATAAACCACAAAAACATCTCACCAATATCTTTTACCCTGTCTCTGGTCCATCTGCTCCAGAAGTCCTCAGAATCAGTAGCCAAATTCCAGATGTACATCACATCTATGGAAAATATACTACTCCACATGCCTGTAATGTGAAAGAGAGAACAGAAACTAATTGATGGAGTAGTCTTGTAAGAATTTTAATTGGTGCATACCTTTGGTCCTTCACCTTGGATACTTCCTTTCTGTCTGGATGGATACCTTCGTGGGCATACCTAGGTATGTCCTTGCTAATGCAAACTACACCTGTTCAACCTGTTTGTTGGTGTCTTCCTAGGGTTGTCCACCACAGCCCATGTGCTCACTCGCACCAGTTGCCTCTTGAGTAGACTACTTTTCCCTCTAGGCAATAGTCACCTTGCATGTAGCAGATCCGAGTCTCTGAGAGCCGCTTCACCAGCCTTCCCATAAAGAATTCACTTCCAAAGTGTTCTGCGCGAATAGACGCTCCATATTTCAGGAGACCAACTTCATAAGGAGTGAACTCCAGCCACTCTACGGTGACAGCAGCCAGATCATGAAAAAGCAATAATATGTTAACTATTGCTAAACAGAAGAGTACTGGAGAGCAGGAACGAGTCATGGGAAAGACACTGGCTAGTTCATAATACGTTGTTCACCAGCTGTAGCAGTATTATTGCCCTGAGAGAATACACATATTTTGATACAGTAATCTCCAGCAGACAAGCCCTGGTCTGAATGAAACCATAAGCATTCTGTGCAGATAATCTTGCCCAAAAGCATGTATTGCTCAGTTATAACTTGTTCCCTTAAGGGCACCAATGACAGAGAACTTCGCATTCAGCTGGTGTCATGTACTCAGCTGCTCATATTAAACAAACACTGTGACAATTAATACTAGAGAAAATAGTGATTTCCTGCCATGGGACCCCAAAATTAAAAATTTTCACTTTAATTGTTCAAAATAAGACCACATGGAACCATCACAAGAATTAGTTTCATTACAAGGTTTTTGTGGCCAGGACAAATTGTGAGTTTGGCATCTTCTGTGGTATGAATATATTTATGTTTCTGGCAGTGTATAGAACTAAAATGTTAAAGACTAAGCACATTTGGATTTTTTATTTTTAAGTGTTAGTCACTATTATGTGAAATTTTAAAAGGTATTTTTGCAATTAGAATGAAAGGACTGTTTTATTAGTAAAGTTGATTACATGCATTTAGTCTTAGTTCAGATCATTTGAATTATAAAGTTGTTACAAAATCTGGATCATAACCATTACCTCTGAATGCCTGGGCACTATAGTTGGACTTGAGGTTGATGGCCACATAGATGGGCAATGGGTTCTGACCATTATCCACTGCCTGCCGTTGGTCCGAGAGTCTGTGCTCATCTTTCTGGTTTTGATTAAAAGAGGTTAATGGAATGAAGTGACAAACAACTTGCACTTGAAATAATATGGTGTGAATTATGATCTTTATCCAGATTCTCCTTCCCATTTTCAGCTCAATGGATTGTGTAGAAGTATCTGCCATGGGATATTCCAAACTTGGCAAATATCCCATAAACAAAGAGATTGACTGTAGATTCAGCAAGGAAAAAAAAAAACAAAACATTCCCAGGAAAAAAATATATGGCTATGTGAAAGGTAAGGTACTTTCCTTGGCTGCTTTCAGGGGACAGAGTTTATTGTATTTTAATATATTTTGCAAGTATATTCATATGCAAGAATATATTCTATTGCACATGACAATTTAAAACTTCCTTGTATAAACATAAACCAGAAGGAAACTACTTAAGTTATGCTATTTTTAAAGTACGAAGATTTCTATCACTCTTTTTTAAAAGTTGTTAACGTACTTACAGAATGTTTTTTCCCCCGCTATTTGAATCATCTCCATATGCAGTCTGTAACTAAGTCTGTATAAATTTATATATTCATTTATACTAACAAAGTAGATTGTTTTTAATTTTTAAGTGCCTCTTCTAGTCAGAATACTTCATGTCCAAAAGTGATTAGTTTACATTTCAAAACAAATTTTTCTCAGGATTTTTCTTTCTTTCAGAAGAAAGAACACCTTTAACTGCAATGCCCTGGCTCCTTCAGTTCAAGGTCAACGTCACTTTAAAGCAAGAGTAGTGTTTTAGTAATGGACCTGAATATACAGAATTTCATCAATCACTAAACTAATTATTTGCAGTAATAATACTGAACAGCATCCCAGGATTTATTTTCCTCTCCTTTTCCTCTCCTTTATAGCTACAGAAGTTCATCGAGTTTCTCGAAAAAAAGGAGTAATACCTTATCATGTAGCATGGATTCAATGACAAGCCCCCAAAGGTCTATGAAAGAAGTGTTATGTCCTTCTTTAGTTCTCTCCATCAGGTCATTATAATAGTATTTAAGACAATCCAAAGAAAAACAGCATATCTTGGATTTGGTTACTTGCTTGCGAGCTTCCTTGATTGTGTCCTCCAGATATTTTTGTGACCAATTAGCATCTTCATATAAGTTTGCCATTGTCCTGAAGAAACATTAGAAGAAAATAATGAAAGAGAGCTCATGCCGTGGTTTGGCTTCAGAGAACTTTTGTGCAGCTTGGTTGCCTGTTTCTCAATTCATATGGGTTTCACAACTGAAAATTAACCACACCTGAAATACTGTAATTTCAGGAGCAAGAGAACTGGGCAATTCTTGGGTCTTGGGCACCTCCTGGTATTTACATTCTTACTTGTCTCCTTGAACCCATAACACAGACAGGTACACTCAGATCTCCACATACTTACAGAGAACTTAAGAGAATTTCAGCAATTACTTAGACAAAACTACCATTAAGGTTTGGACTTATATAATGGACTGACAGACAATTCAGTGAAAAAAAACTGTCTCCACTTCCAACGAGGTGTAGAGGACTGGAGCTACCTGGAACCCACATGATTAAATACTTAAGTTATTTAAATATGACATCATCTGCCGTACACCCGCTGGGAGAAGGGAGCACTTTATAATGAACAACCGTAGCTGCAGTCTCTCAGAGATCAGTAACTTGGCGTCATTTGTTGGACTGACTGCAACAGTATTAATTCCACTAGCCCCAAATACATCTTTTACCAGAAGGAGATGCACTCTAAATCCAAAATGGAAGTGAGAATAACCAGCAAATGGCAGGCATAAACTCTTCTTCCCATCTTTCTTCAATTTCCAGTCTAAACACAAATTTGTTGTGTTCAGTCTAAGGTATAATTGATAAAATATTAAAAGATAATAGAGCATTTATATGCAAATATCAGGCACTGACTGTGTCAGTGTGGTGACAAAAGCAGCCGATGAACATGACCTCTTATTCAGTATATTTTGTTTCTTTGCTCTAGGTGGAACCAGAGGAGATTGTGGGGAAAATGGAAATGCTTTTGATTTACACTGTGCCATATAAACTGATGGTGCTGTACAAATGGTCAACAGTATTATGCAGAAAGAGGGCAAACATAAACCTTGTTTGGGTCATTCTCACCATGTGGTACCCGATAAACCACCAATGTAGGAAATGCAGTCTAACAGATTGAGTTTCTGGAGACCCAGCAGGCTGCCATACATTGCTGTCAGCGATCTCGTCCCTCCTCCAGTCGTTGTGATGGCCACCACCGGCACCTGTTCAACACAGCAAGGCAGGAGGAGTGAAAGCCATGCATGCATTAGTGACAAGCATTCCTTCTTACTGCAGAAATCAGATAAGAGGTTGCAGGTGCCGACAGAAGCAGTGACCTTACTTTGTGTAAAAAGGATGTGATTGTTGCAAAAGGCTTCTGTTGCCACCACCTGACTGATGGAAGAGGGAAGGCTTTTATCATACCCACGCAGATCTGGTGGGCGGGAGGCTGTTTACTTAATATATAACTGGAAATCAACCTCATCACCCTGGAACTCTTCTCTAAGCGTATTATTAGAAGCCATCATAGCAAATACAGGATTTACCACGCCAGAGCAGATTAGCGATCCTTGCTTCTGCCTCTAACAATGACCCATGTCTCAGAAGAACGCACAGCACCCTGTAATCAGCCAGACCACACAACAGCCAAAGCCTTCCTGGCTTCAGGCCACTCATTACTTTATGTCCTGAAGCACAATCACCGACAGGGCTTCCCCCCCTCCAAGGTCCAAGTGTAACTGAAGAGACAGACTATTCTTTTAATCTTTTCCTGATGAAGTACACTCTTTGCTCCTGTTAGTACCTTGAGTTGTGTGGATGCCTACATGCTCCATGGAAAAAGGTCTATTTATACATTTCAAGTATTAGCTTCTACTTTCATCAAGCGATCTGCTGTTCTACAGTCAATAAATAGAGCTTGAAGAAAATATTTCTCCCATTCCATGAAATTAAAAAAAAAAAAAAAATACCCACAGGTGTTCTTCCTACCCTAAACTTCATAAGAACTTAAAATCTAGGAAATTTTATAAAATAATAATGAGGATATATCTGATCATCTTAACCAAAATTAGAATAACTACAAAAAGTTATATTTTGTTTTTTACATTTTCTAGCATTTTCATTATGAATAAGAATTCAAATGATAATTTTTTTTTCAGTTCAAATGTAAGTTAGTTAACAAGGTAGAGGTGATTTTCTTTCCACAATTTTGAAGTTAAATAAATGAATAGGAGAGCTAGAGTAATCAGACCTTTCCAAAAACCAGCTCTGGTCTTACAATTTTGGTCTTACCGGCTCAACCACTTTTCTGTGTATCGGGAAACTCTTAGACATCTATGTAAAAAAGTTCTTTCCAGTTCTCTTGAAAACTTTATTTGCTATATTATTCTCTGCTCTGAAAGCCAAAATACAAATTTCTTTTCAATCTGTACCTTATCAGCAGCACTATTTCTTTTAATTGTCAGCTAAAGAGGATTCTTGCTGTTGATATGTTTGTGCTTTTCTGATCTTCAACAACCCAGCTAGGCATAAACAGTTACAAAACTTATGACTGAATTACAGAGGCAGGAGCAGAGGCTACAGTGATAAAGCTACACTGTTAAGCAGCTGTTTCATCTATACAACTCAATGATGTAGTAACACTCGCTCTTCCTTTCCAGCTTGACAGTTTTATTCCAGTAGTCAGTTTTCTTAACAATACACCTGTTCTGCTGCAGAAACTACCCAAAGTATATTTATTCAGAGGTCTGTGTGAAAATTTTTGCTTCCTCCCCTTAAAATCCCTTACAAATGCCATGACCACCACCTTGCCTCTGTTACTGAGCTAAGGCACACTATTTCCCAGGCAGGATCTCCCAGTTGTTCCATGTCTGCCCACTATAAACTTTCCTTCTGAGACCCATGAGCAATAACCAAGTATAAACAGGAACGGGTTGCACTGAAGAGCTGTTGAGAAGTTTTTTGGGGCTATAAAGGCATTATTCCGCCTTCCCCGCTCTGCTGTAGGAACCAACTAGTACTTCTCTTGCCTAGGTGGCCAGGCCTGCCCCAGAACAGAAGGATTAATTAAACTGGGTGTTTTTATTTGTGGTTTCAATTTGTGAGCCAGGCCCTGATCCCCGGAGAGGAGTTGCTACCAGGGACTGTATTGGCTTGCCTCGTGCTCTTTCAGATCCTCCTCCAAGTGAAGAATCTTCTTCAGAGCAGCAGCAACATATCTCTTCCTTTTCCGCAGGAAGTCCTGCTCTTCCGTGCACAGGCTAAACCCCAAGCGCACATCCAGGTCTCCTGAGCTGGAATAGACAACGGGACAAATCAGGGCAGGCAGGCAGTAAACTCCACAAATCATCTGTAAAACAAGCTATTTCCAAGTCTGCATATTGATCAAGGAACAGAAGAAAAAGGAGCATTTCTATTGCCATCAGGGTGAAGTAGTGAGGATGAAGAGGAGTATCCAAGGTGCTTTAGACTTCTTGTGAACATGGGCACAAAGACAAGACACACAACCCAGGGAAATATCACCAAAAGGGGTAATTTCAGGAGTAATTTTTTCTGAATCCATTCCTTTTTGTTATCGTGACATCCTGGGAAACACAAGTGATGCCACCACCACCTGTTCTCAGGTTTTGACAGCTCACTAACAGTATTTAAAGTGCAGGTCCTAAGAAGCTGTGCGATGGAGCTTGCTGCAGGACTTGCTCTGCAGTTCATCACCCTCTGCTCAGCCTCTGTCCTGCAAAATCCAGCCTTTCACCTGTCCGCTGAACACAGTTCTAGACAAGCATTTGCAAACTCTGCCCTGAAAATATATAAGAATATCCATGATTTATGCCACATTGGCAACCACACTGAATTTTCTCCCTTGAGAAATGTGAAGCAGAAGCCAAAAAATTTGCAGGAAAAAAGTTACAAAACCAATCAAACAGCAACTAATGTTTTGTGCCTTCAGCAACAAAAATACACTTGCTATGGAGAAGAGCACTCAATATTGACCAAATTTTCTGGGTCATATCACCCTCTGGTGGCTGCAAACTCTATCCTAAATATTACTTTCACCAATTTTTGACAAACATGAATGTTTCAAGGGGCAATGTTGGTAACCTCTGTTCTCCAGCATATTTTGGTATAGCACAGTTTAATTTTGGAAACAGAAAAAGGTCAATTAATCGAACTTATAAAAGCAAACAACTTTTCTAGTGGTAGATTAAAATTTCTCTTGCTCACTTGCTCTGTCTATAAACCTGTATCTGCTAGATTTACATTTCAATTTATTCTCTTATGGGCTGAGACTGAGCAGGTAGTTCTTCTTCCCATGCTCTGAATTGCATTTACATAAACTGCTCCCATGCTCCGAAAATCCACCTTGTTTCCCTTCTGTGTTTCACCCAATAGTAAGGATGCTGTGCACCACACGAAGTTTTGAGCTATACCATAAAACCTCATTGTCTTCAATTTTACCTGTCGACAGTGAAATTCTGTCCCTGTGAGAGGGCTGGCAGAGGTTCAGCTGGTCAGGTCTCAGCTCCCATTCTGCTCAATGAAGCAGCAGAAGGGGCAGAAGCCAGGCTGCCCTATGTTTGCTTCGGTGATGTTGCAAAGTTAAAGAGGAATAGAGTTTATTTCAGTCATTGAGCAGATCTGACTATTGGCATAAATGGACAAAAAAAATTAATATGCGAGTAGTGCAGTTTTACTCGTGTCTAAGAATAGTAGTCATAAAATAGGCAAATTTACTCTGAAGAAACCTACCAAGGCTCATAAACTCAGATTGAACTGCATGATCCTGTAGCTGCAGCAGACTTGCACTTACCTGAGGCACCACATGAGTACAGGACAAAGCACTCACGCGGCGCATGTTCATCTCTCCACCTACCATAGAAAAAAACCTAGATAACTAGTTTACAGTAATCCTGGACGGTAGGACGAAAAGAGGCGTATCTTACCATTTTCTTGCTGTCAAGTACAAGTGAAAGGAATTATCCTAGAAATCCAGAAAATAAAGCTATTTACCATCAAATTTTAAAACATTTCTTTCCTTCAAGCTCAGGCAAAGCTCATTCAGTAAAAGAGGAGGTTCACAAATAATAATTCATATTGCAAAGGACATTATTTTGGTACAACTGATGAAAGTCTGACTCTCTGGTGTGGAATCAAATTCTCTTTTATCCAATAAGCCTCTCTGGGGCAGCTAGTGTGTCACAAACTTGCATGTTACACCACACCAGCTCACAGGGCATATGCTTAGAAGGAGCCACAAGAATGAGACAAGTTACTTTCATAAAAAAAAGAAAAAAATTACAGCAAAAGCACTCTCAATATCAATATTTAGACAAGTTACGGTCTGAATTCAGCCTGCATTATGGATTTTTATTATTATTATTATTATTAGCAGCCATTCTGGAATTATCCCAATATCCCCAAAATAGTTTTGGAATGCATGTGCATATGATGGTCACTTTCGCTCCTTGAAACCACTTAATTCCAATTTTGGGATGCAGGTTTGCAATGATTTTCATATTATTATAATTATTAACACCTGTTTCCTTAAAAGGGAATACGACAGTTATTTTTTTTTTAACATTTTCAATAAATAGCTGTACAATTTTACACAGTGCACTCGGTAACTTTATTTCTAGCAGGACAATAGTAAGTACATTTTGAAAATATCTATTTCAAGGTTCATAGCACTCACCTCTTCTACTATTATTTCCTTCTGCAAAGGGAGTGAATTCAGAGGGAAAGAAAGGACCTTGGATTTTTCGGTTTCAGTTTTATCTGCCAGCTGAAACAACATCAAAAGTGGTAAGGATGTGCACATAAAAGGTTTGTCATCTCTAGAATTTCTACTAAGAGGGCTAGTTCAGTTCACTGGTTACACTAATTTCTTCTTCTAAAGTCACTGAGGTTCACATACAGAAGGGGAACATACCTCTGCTGGTAATATGATATCCAGTCTTGTCTGGTCATTTATGACACAGTGAAATACGATGATCCTAAGGCTGGGGTCAGAGCCCAGTGAAATCTTCTGGCTTCCTTCATGGGATCCCTTCACTGTAAATGTAAACTCCTTATCTAAACATAGAGGCAGGGAAGGAAGAAAGAGAATTTTAACTATTCCAAGCAAACACACGTAAATAATATAATAAAATCTGCTCCTACTCCTCTGCATATTTTTTGTCTGAATTTCCTTATACCAAGACAACTAGGAAACAGATTGAAAACAGATATAAGACATCTTGGATCTGTATAAATCATTAACATACAGAAATTGCATAATTTTTATATACTGTAGCATACTACTTGTTAGGTGCTTTCCATGAATAAACAAAACCAAGGTTTAGTTTTAAAGGAGTGCCAGTTTAAAATCATTTTGAATTATTCACATTGAATAAGAGAGTAATTTATTTGATGTCAGTTTTTTCTGGTTCATTGTATACATTTTATTGTATATTGTGTCTGCTACAATTCAAACACAAAAATCAAGCAGACTGATCTGAAACTTCTTATAATGCAACTCAGCCATTGCTACCATTTTATTCATAAAGGTCAATTTTCTGCCCACAAAGTATCTCAAAACAGCCACAATTTTTTTATATTTGCCCCATAAGCAGCTTTACACGAGCTACTGTTTGTTTGAATGAACTTAAAAGACCAGTGAAGAGTCCTGCTATGTTTATTACAGCTACATTTTACAGGCAAAGTCCTGATTCGGTGGTGATTTGCATGTTGTGCAGACTCCTTTGATACAATTTTCCATTTAAAATTAAGAGCTTACGCTGCTTATTTTTTGTTGAAGCAATAAAAGAAAAAAAGAACAAACCCTCCTTCAGAACCCTGAATGTGCAGAAATTTTGTACATACTCAAACCCAAATTAAACATACAGGACAAGATTTCTACATATTAATTTAATTATAAGCTGATTTTAAAAGAAGATCCAATTTAGTCTAAAATTTTCATTTTGAACAAGCAATAAACAGAGTACTAATATATTTTTGTCAAGTTTTTCCTTCTAGTATATATGGCTATATTTCTGCATTAATTTAAGATTTGCCTTGGAACTAAATACTTGACTAACTTAAATTCTGACAGATACAATCTTTCTGCAAGGTGGGGCATGGCAAAACTAAGTATTGTGTAGCTAGCTAGAGCAACATGCACAACAGATTATTAATTTTTCAACATCTGTTGTAATGACTGAATCACAACATAAAAACAATAGGTTAATGAAGCAATAACCTCACTTGTGGATTGCTGCTTCAGCTTCCCTGTATCCACTCTAACCTCCAAACAGGAAACCTCGCGTGCCTGTAGCAGGAGAGGATAAATGACGATTGAAAGAAGTGTAAATGTCATTGCAAGTGATTCATACTGTTCCCAACCAATCCCTCTAGTTGATCAATGAGCAACACAATTATTATCTGTTACCATGTTTTCAGATAACACGAGGGCAATAGTGACATGGTATTTTTCCTAAGTTTGAAACTAAAGAGGAACAACTCATGAGCTGTTTGGAGAGACAGTTAAGTAAAGAAGAGACCTATTCAAAATAATAGGCGTACTGAGATATGGGACTCTTATTAGCGTTTTACCGCTTTCTTTTTAACCCCTAGTAGTTCTGGGTGTAATGTGGGAATAATGGGTAGGAAATTCAAGTTTATAAGAGAAAGTAGGTGGCACACACATGCTGACAGCAGCCTCACAACATGCCTTTGCAGAAGATGGCACCGCACTGGAGCAATGGGATTAGTGCCAGCAACAGAGCCTTTGTCTCGGTAGGACAGTGTTGCTCACAGTACCGGCTTTGGGACACAGCTCAAAGTCTGCAGAGTTAAAAATACGAACACTTATTATGCAGGCACAGGAAAGATTGTAACAAATATACCTTACCACTAGTACTCCATTGGTAATGATGCCATCAGGATAGTCCAGACTGAAAAATAAAATGGAAAATATAATGTCATGGGTGGGACGACTTTGAGAAATATTTAAGTCTATGAGTTAACATATCACTCATTTCTCCCCCTCCCCCAACAACTTTGACATTTCTGACTTTAACATTCTCACTCAAAAATACTTCAAAGCTATTATCAAGCATAGTTCTAGATCATAAGCTAAGTTGCAAGTTTTTCCATCCACTCATGACAGATTATGAAGCCAGGCTTTTACTCCTGTCATTTTTTCATACTTGCTTTAGTAAACCATGCAATGAATTCTGACACATGACACACTGAGTTTGAGAATAGCTGGATGCTGTTACATCCATCTTGCTTATTTTGATCATTACACAGTTTGACCCAAGGTTCTATACTTGAACAACTAATACACTTGTCTAGATTGCCACAACTTTCCAAAAATTATCATAACAGTAGAAGAAATAATTATTTGATAAAATGATTCTATAAAGTGAGATGCAAAACACACATGAGATTTCAATATATCATTATAAGTGTAGATGTGTTTCCACTTATCCATCTAGGGGCACAAACGGGTTCATATACTGCAGATGCCAATTTTTGTACTCTTAAATATTTTTCACTCAGAAAAATCAGGCAAAGCCTCATTTAAGGATATCTTGCAATTTACCATTTTATTAAATTGCAGATGTTAATTCATACAATACCTCAATAACCCACATGAGTTCAAAGGGAATACATATATATACTTAAAATTATAACGATTGATCACCAACTCCTCAACCTGTTGCAGACAGTATGAACTGTTTATTCAGACTTCACAAGCTATGGATTATACAGTCTGTAGTCTCACATAGTTATATACTTGAGATACGTATTTCATCTCAGCTGAAACCAGGCAATATGCTTCCTTTAAAATCAGATGAATGACATTGTTGTTATCCATTTTAAGAGAAGATTTATTAGATTTCAGTAGAAACACACATGAAAATAGCTTTTTAAAAATTGCCATGACAAAGGATTGTCCCAAAATTTTAAAGCTCAAACAGTTTTAAGTTTCATTTCCAAATCAGTATTTTCCTTCAAGAGAAAAATATGAATTGACTAAATGCAGTGCAGAACACTCAGGAAAAAACTTTCCAGAAGAAAACAAACAAACAAAAAACCAAACCAATCTGCCCATAAAAAAACAGTTATACACTGGGAAAAAAAAATTACTTAAGAATTTTGTAGTATCTTATTTTGAAAATGTATTTTAAAAGAGTTCAAAGAACATTGATTAAGAGTGGGCAGAAAACACTCAGTGTTTCTACCTGTATGCAGGGAAATGGGTTTAAGTATCACTGAAGTTTTGTTTCAGACACAAACTTTTGCACTTAATTACTATTACGTAGTCAAATAGTTGTTGCATTGCATGACATATGGTGTCATTATCCTCAAATACTTCATTAAAAACAATAAGGAAAGCAGAGAAACAGCACGGTGGATATTAAAAGACCTCAGCCTGCATAGTCTGGTGAAATGAAGGTGGAAAGGCAAGAAAGAATGTCTCTTCATGTAGATAAATACCCAGTAGAGTGAAGTATTATTTGAGATATTGGTATCAGTAAGCAATAAAGTTAGCTGATAGTTAGGAGGTCCAAGGCATGACCTTCAAACAGAGTGGAAGAACCTGCACTGTTGGACAGAACGGCTTGGAAGGCTCCTGGGAAGAACCAAGACAACACAGGCATTAAGCACCAACAGCTGAGGTGTCCTTCTTGGGGTGTCACCTCTGTGGTCACTGCTGTAAGGAAGCCCAGCCCCTTGACTTGTAACAGTCTCTTGTTGGTTACTCTCCACACTGCACTTCCAACTTATATATCCCAAATTTCAAGGCCTCAGCTGGTCACAGCATAAGACAGCTGTTTTTGAATTTTTGTTCTGGTTTGTTTTTTTTTAACTTGGTGATCCATACACTTATTTTAAGAGCAAAGGCACTCACATTTCTCTGAAGCTTTGGAGATCATCTGTGGCTAGAAACACAGCTGTGCTGGCCGCACAAGAGGTCTTACTCTTCGGGTTAGCAGGGACCTTTGAAGATTTTGCTTATCTTTGGAACACTGAACAACATCCACTTCTGAGGGCTGGCAACCAACCTTCTATTAGACAGCCCTCATTACACATACTAACGCTCCTGGCCTCTCCTCCATCATAGTTTGTGATTTGTGACCTTTTTCAATACAGACCTCAGTTTTCCTGTGAGATTGGGAGCATATTATGATCTGTGGCAGGGAAAGCCAGAACAGAGACGCTTGGCATCCCTCTCCACTAAACATCTGTTGAAGGGGTGCCTAAGACTAGAGTGGACATCATGAGCCCGGGAATCACTTCCCAACACCTGGTACGCATCAAATTGCTGCCTTCTGCTTTTTAGACCATGCCTGATTTATAATGAAATGGGTGATATTGTATGGGAAGTTACAGTCACACAGATTCTCATATTACAGTTCACATTTAGAGTAGACTACTGTGCTCCATTTCACCAGAGAATCTGGATTTTTTTGATACCTATCTACAAAATTCTAGTTCTTTCATGTCAGATCCAGCTTTTTAGGAGCTTCCACATAGTGCAGGCTACTTTTCTGAGCTTTCTGACAACCCAAGAGAAGCATGGGAGAAGGTACTATTTCAATAAAGAAAGCTGTATTGACCCCAATGATTCTTTGGTTGTCATCTGCCTCAACTTAAAACTTCTGCCTTCAGTGGTGCTGAAGGTCACAGGCCCTGTGACTTCCTGCCACAAACACAAACAGTACATTCAGCCCCCGATGGATAGAAACTCAGCCTAAACTGAGAGTTTCCTCAGCAGTGCCCAAACCAAATGGCTAGCATGATCTGCTGGTCCCCCCCCTTACAGGGGATATTTCTCAAAATAACACAGCAGAACTATAGAAAGAAAAAAGACTTTTATTTTCTAAAAATCATGCTTTTGCCATATTTCAATAATTAATATTTAACTTTTATACAACTTTTTGTACACCTATTTACATTTATTTGTGTTAAGTGGGCTTTGTTTTAAACATTGTCTTTCACATTTGAAAAAAAAAAAAAGGGAGTGGAAGCTCAGATGAAAGGTTGTGTAAGAGTGGTCCTTCATTCTTCTAAGAGTTGTTTGAGATGCATCTCCTCAACTTGAGACATCTGAAAGATAGAAAGAGGCCAAAAAGATCAGAAGACTCAGCAAATACTCTGGGGGCCCTCAGACCTCTCCTTGGAAACTCAAAATACCTTTTAGTTTGTCAGAAATTTCTTTGTGGCCCCTCAATATCAGGTGTGGGCTTCAGAAGAAGTCTGAGGGGAGGGGGATGTTGAGCGAGCGAAGCCACCTAGTCCAGCGGGACCCTGTCCCTGTAGCAACTCGTAGAGGCTCTTGCTGATGCTGGACCCTACCAGTGGAAACATAGGGGAGAAAGCTCATGTCACCCTTGATAATCACCAGAAAATAACACAAAAAACACTAAAGTATGCAAATCAGCAACCTGTGTACAACAACCTTACCTTTTCTGTCACTGCTGCTCGAGGGCAGCAGCTCTCATGCCAGTTGGGCACGTGTTATGGGCCCATAAAACACTGGGCAGGCGTTTGCAATCCCTTGGCTCGGTTGCTGGTGAAAAGGCACTTGGAGGAAGGAGCATGCCTTCCTCTCTGTGTCGTTAGGATCAAACGTCTGGGTCTCAGTGCCTGCCATTGGTAGTGGCAGCAGAGAGGTGAGCATTTGCAGGTACTGCAGGAGTGGTGTAAGAGGGAGGCAAAACTAGAGAGGGTATTCATCTTGCAGTTGTGGAAACCAAGCTACCAAAATGAAGGTTTTCTTCCATTTTAAATACAAGATAGTGGGAATGAATGCAGGAAGCAATTTTATACAGCCCACCAGTGTATCAGGACAGAATTTTTATGATGTTCTTTGGTAAAAGTAACACAAAACACAGTTTTTGCAGTGAGGTCAATAGGCAAACAAAAATAGGCGTGACAAAGGCACTATCATAAATGTGACCCAGGAAACTTTCTTGGCCTGAGGTTACGCTTCACATGTGATATTATTCATCTGAAATGCTGGAAAGAAAGAACAGGCTCATATAGTAAATTTTGCAATTGGTAAAGTCTGGAATGAAGATGGGGAAGGAATGAAAAACTACTTCAGATAAAGAGTGTTAGACAAAATGTGCTGGTGGGAATAATTATTAATTTCAGAGATAAAATGCCACATTTACCCCAAAAAAGTATGTTCTCATTGTTCCCATCACAATACCAGATTGGTAGAAACTGTCCCACACAGTTAGCTTGCTGCTTATTAGCACTATGGTTAGCTCACCCCCTCTGAAAATTATCTCTAACCTCTATCAACACTTCTCCCATCCAGTAATGCCAAAAATGCCATAACCTGCTAAGCTTGCTCAACATAGGAGAGGTCGGTTTGGTCCATAGCTTTCTGGTGACCTGTCTCAGCCACTTCCATCTTTCAGACTTTTTCAGGGCTCTTTACTATCATAGGTAATGCAATCAATTGTCCCCATTTTCAGTGCACAAACCCTTTCATTAATTATTCCTGACATCACACTTTTCTATGTTGAGGGGAAAAAACCCCTCTCAATATCCTACCAAGATCACAATATTTAATTAATTCAGATGTGCTTACAGCTTTACTCCAGACTCAGCTGATGGCAGAACAGCACTGATCGCCTGACATACACAGGAAGTGCAAACGAAGAATACTAGAGGAAATGTTTATCTGCCTTCTGACAAGAAGCCCATTTTCCCCAAAGAGTGTCTTCTCTTTTCTCAGTCCTGCTGAGACCTCACAGGGACATTCTCTGACTTAGGATACAGTAATTTCGTCCCTTTGCATTTGGAGTTCTTCAGGCCACAACTGCTACATTGGACACCCAGGTACCACACTATGAATTAAAAAAGTGGATCTGCTGTGTTCTTGCTGTAGCAACTGAGCCATGACTGTGATTCATTTTAAAACCTCTTCCTTGGGACTGCCAAGGGTGGTTTTTACTTGTACAGTCCCAACAATCATCTTCCAACCAGTAGAATTCCTACTCAGATGGCACCTGCAGAAATTGCTAAATTTCTGACTTTATGTATTGAATATTTCTCCTGGAAAACGCAATTGGCTGCAAGGTCCAAGAGAAGAGTTTGACACAGAGCCATTGCACACATGCTCAGAGACAAATTCCAGCCTCTGTCCCCATACGCAAACACACTCACACACAACATCCAAGGCAGACAACCTACCCGGACCTCCCTCATCAAAAGACAGGATTATCAAGAGTATGATTCTGTGTACCAACTCCATAACTTGCAGAGGAAGGAAGACCCTAGACAGGCCATTTCAGACGTCTGTAGTAGCTCCCTTCCCCATTGCCATTACTGATGTTGTGACACTCCCAAGCTGTGACATGCACTATTTGTCTTGCCATCGCTGGGCCTTCTGCCAGTTTTGGTGCACAGTAAAAAACCAAACAATCCACCCTAGTGAGTTTCTATGAGTTGTAATAGTAGGTTCTGGGACTGCTTTAACTCTGATGGCTTTTTTGCTTGTGAACACTAGGAGATCTTTCCTTTGCCATTCATAACACTGAGCTACTGCCCTTTCTCCAGCAAGCCCCACTTTCCCCTTCTGTCAGGAATAAACACCTTATTCGAAGCCTCCACCAATGTATTATTCTGCTAGGCCTCCTGAAGTGCCCCGAACACCTTGAGAAGTTCTCAGGAACACAATCCCTTCTCCACAGTCGTTTTAACAACACTTTCAGTCCAATAACATGGTTCAAATTGGTAACAGAAATCCTTTCAAGTAACTTCCTCAGAGTCATAAAGCGTATTATGGAGACAGACTAGAACACCCATGATCCTGCATCAGACTTCGTCTCCAGTTAGAGCATCAGGCTCCCAGATTTCTCCACAGCATGAATTAGTTGAAGCAAACATGTCCCTAAAGAGTCAAACTCCACCAACAGCTTTCAAGTCTATCAGCTGAAGCTAGTGCTGCTCCTCCAGTTTTGCTGGTTCCTCAGTCCTCAGCCTCCCACAGTGATCTTCGCTCCTTACTTTACGCAGAATGTTTAGTTCCTCTCCCTGCTGGAGCTCACACTGAAGTCTACCACAGCACCCTACATGTAGCCAGATGAGCTGAACAGATCAACTTACAGGAGAGCATTTTATAATGGTGTGGATTTGAAAAGCCAGATTCCCAAAGAAGGGAAGACATAAGACATTTAGGCTTGTCACTCCTTCTTCTAAGGGTACAAACTTCCTGAATATTATAATTGTCCTCATACTTCCTTGTGTATGAATTCAATAACAAAATGAGAACAGGAAGAAGTTGGGTCCCAGGAGGCAGAAATTAAACAGGGCAAAAATGACATTTTCAGACAGTTAAAATCTAAAAATACGTATTCTGAAATTCCAATTCACTATACTTGAATGAAAACATCTAGACACTGCTTTGAGAGACTGTAGGTTTAAGAAGCAGTGTCACCTATGAGCCAGCTTTCCAGACTATTTTTATGCTGAATACAACAGTTTATATAGATTTAGGACTCTACTCACGTGTTCTGCAATGTGAACTCCACCTCCAGCTCCTCACGTGTCTGAAGAAAGGGGAAAAAGAAAGGTATATTACTTATTTTTCTTCATAGCTTTCATCATATCAATTACATACGACTTGTGAAATACATATTTAGAATAGCACTTAAGAAAATTCCCAGACCGTAAGAATAATTTGCAAAAAAACCCTGAGGTGGCAACTGAACACATTGAATTGGAAGATACTGAAAGAGCAGTTGCTAAAACTATTTTTTTGAAATCTCAATGCTATATGAGCATGCAGATGTAGGAACTGCTACTTTGCTACAACAGCCACTTTTCAGATTTTAATTCCCAACACAAAAAGAATCAGCTGCTTTAATATTATTAAGGTTTAAAGTGGTTGAAAATTCAGAACTCTTATCAACAACCAACAAACATGCCAGAAATATTCAGAATTAAGGCACCGAGTAATTAGTTCTAGCTAGTTCCATGCTAGATTTTTAGCACAGAGATTTGCTCTTAACATGAACTAGCATGGAGCACTCATACTGGGATTTTAAGTCTTTCTTATAATAGCAGCAAAATACATTTTAAGTATATTTTTTCCTATAAGGAAACACTGTAAAAAGATATACTTAGATGGAAGGAAAGAATTTGCTTTTGTTCTCACCAATTCCATTGCTCACCTGTGGATTCAGCTGAAACTTCACTCGAACAGTACGTCCTACAGTGAGTTTATCAATGTCAAACAGAACTGTGCAGAGTTCATCATCCCTGGTGATGGTGTCTTCATCACAGACCTTTAGCTCCAGCACATTCTGCAAAAAGAAGTTAAGAATATCACGGAGTTATATCTAACAGCTCCATAAGGAAAATCTCAAGATGAGGTTTTCCTCCCTTCCCCCACTGGTTTTAGGGGAAGAAGGAAAAAGGAGGAAGAGAAACAGAAAAGGGAAATACATTTGGGAGTATTAGACTTCACATTGCTGATAACTGTACATACACAAAGAAGCAGGCTTGTCTGCCTGGGGAAACAGAACAAGACAGAACATTCATGAAATTGTGATAAATGAGTGTATTAAATGTTTCTACACTTATTTTACGGTGTTTGACTCGAAGTGTATAAAACAGGCACAGGTATATAAGGAATGTTTAAAGCATTTCCTCTCCACCATACCTAGAACTAATTGATCTTACTATTATTTTTATGTGATCTTTATCTTGGTTTTCACTTGTATATGTCAAGATCGGGAATAGGATAGCAAGGCCATATTCTGCAGGGCATTTAATTTCTTCTCACTGCTTCAGTGCAGTAGATGTTTAAGTAACAAATAGCTGAAGCAGAACAATATCAAAGACAATGTAAGCAACAGAGGTTGTTTTCTAGGCATCTTTAATACCTGCAGTGTTTGGAAACTAGCTATATACCTATTAGCTTATGGTAGTTTTGCATAATCTTCTGACTACCTGCAGACAACAAATGGTGAAAACCATTTATTATAACTACCTTGACTCGGCGGTCGATCTTATAGCAGAAAGCTTCATTCCAGACAGGGTTTTTGCTATTCCTGATGGTTCTGGTCCGAACCTTCTCGCTTGAGGCAGTAGGCAGCCACAGTGTCACGTAACAATCTGAAAGGGTGACTGTATGACGAGAAGACAAGCAGAGTGACAATGTATCCAGAGAAAGAATTACTGCACTGTGCCTATTTAACCCTAATAAGGCAAAGATAGCATGGTAGGGGATTTCTTCCTAAAATATACAGGGTAAGGAGTAAATAACACAATGAAGCAGTCACAGGAAAACAGAAACATCCTCACACATTTGCCATGCTCATTCCCACCTTTTCACTTCAGTCAGACATACTTTTGTTTTAAGGTGTTACTTTATAATAGACGTAGCACCGTATTCCACATGTAGTACATGCACATCTATCCATGTTGCATTTAGCTTTATATTCATTACTACCAAATGACTGGGGCAGGGTAACGTTTCTGAAATGGAATAATTTGTTTATATATATAAAAATAAATCTACAGGTATATGCCCTCTGCCACATGTGCTCACACCAGCTCTAGGATGGCTCCTCTGTCACTCAGGCAACACACCTCAACCTTGGATCTGGGTTGCAGAGAGACTTGTTTTCTAGCATTTTCTCCCCAGATTTGGTAGCTTAACTAACTGAAAGCATTTATCAAAGTGCTGGCTTAAATGAAGAACAACTGATTTTTTTACCAAAAATTGTTCCCACTTCAAAGATGAAAAGTTTGATTTCCTAATCACAAATTATAATGTGCCAATTTCATATATATTCATACATTTGACAGAATTTTGGAATTTGTGTCTTTCTCAGCAATCCTTTTAGAAAACAAAATCGGTTTCAGCACAATGGTTAAATTACTATTCATTCTATTCCTTTCTAGTATTCTGTCTTCAGACTGGAAAAATCTTGCTGTCACTCATGCCTGGGGAAGGAAGCCATTAGTGCCACCAAAGACATTAGCTCTTTCCATATTCTGACCCGTCACGTTTGGAGAGAGAACCACCAGGGAGTGAGACTTGCAGCAGCTTGATACAGGCACCAACGGCCTTTCTCTCATACCTATAATGTAATACATATCCTCTCTATTAGCAGTGCTCAACCAGTCATCTGGTTCTTACAGCGACCGTATGAGTCAGAAGAAGTCAAATAATTCAACCCATAGTCAATATCTGCATCATGCTCAAAACCTGTAATAGTGTTATTACATCATATTAAGTACAATTTTTTTCATGTATTTCCTCTTTATCTTTCAGTGACAACTACAGATTTGGGTTCTTCTAACCAGCCATATTTTTCCCAAGCTGTGCCTTTATTGCATAGTTAACCATGCTATCACAGTCAGCAAAACCTTGTTAATGACTGCAGGAAGGAAAGCGTTTCCAGAAAGTGGCCTTAGCCAAACCTGATCAGAAGAACATGACTGATCAGATGCTTGGTAGAGGCACAAGTGTGGGCAGATGAAAATGTAAATGGTTGATGGTAATTAATGCTACAACTTCAATTTTCAAAGGGCTTGAAACGCACTTACGAATTACTTCACAGTGGCAATGTAAGGATTAAGCAAATCAGTACATTGAGAAAACTTGAATGACTTGCCCAAGATTCTATAATGCAGTCAGTGTCAGGGTCCAAAACACAGTTTAGATTTCCAGGCCTATACCCAAATCTATGAAAATTATCTTGCTCTGGAACAACAGTAGGGAGAAATACTTTTAAAACTTATTTGGTTTTCACTGGTGAAGTAAATAGGAACATGACAATCAAAGACCAAGAAGAAAGATTAATTTCAATAACTTAAGTACAAACACATCACTAATGAGAAAAAATTAAAAGAAAAAAAAAAAAAAAAACACTGACATGCAGAACACCAAGGTTTAATCAGAAAAACAGGAAAGCTAAAGTGGAAGAAATAAATACTAACTCAGAATTGTAACAAGCAGCATACTGTTACCATTACAAACAGGTAGAAAGGGGATATTTTCCCATAGTTGAAAACACTGAGGTTTCGAGGAAAACTAACTGAAATGTTTGACTTTTTAATGCCTCAGAAAAGGTAAAGACTGCCTGAAATATTCTTCCCCCTGCAGAAAAAAAATGAATAGGTTTTCCATGATAATTTGAGTTACTTTCAGAAAACAAATTTTCTGCTGAGAAAAGACTCTTGCAGAAAATTTTTCAACTCTCTCTGCCACATACACTTTAAAAAAATCCTTGGGATGCCCAAGTTCTGAATTTGGGGCATCTAAAGAGGATAAAGATAGGATATTCATCTGTCCTTGAGACCAAAATACAAGGTAATAAAGCAACTTGATGTGGCAGACATGCAAACAGGCTTCATGAAGAAAGACTGTACAATTCCCTGTGGTAAGGAGTGACTGTGAGCAAGCTGTTCCTGAGAAAGACAGCTGCAATAAACTGAAGCATAAGCAGGCGACCTGCTGGAGTACACAAATGCACACGCAATTGTGCATGCAGGTTTGCAGATGCAATTGCAGTGACTGCCTGGTCACGTTACATATTTGGTTAGCGCAAAGCACCACTTAGGCATTTGAACATCTGGATTTTATTAAATAACAAGTAGTGTATAAAATTATAAGCCCACAAAGCATGTGCTTCTGTACATAAAAATAGGTCTTTAGTATCTAAGAAACCCAGAACTTTATATTTTATAAGGTGCTCTCACTTCACCCAGTGAGCCAAATCCCTTTTTCAAAATGACACAGTAAATATCATAAAACAAAGCAGTTTGATCATCTGTCATTTCTAGAGTAAAATATGTTAAGACAAAAGCAGTAAACAAGACATTCAGTAAATCATAGCAGACTTTTTAAAGCTGGAAACTGAAAGGAAAAAGATAAACAAACACAGGAATATTATATCGCAGAAGATGCAGAAGTAACCCAGAATACCACAAGTAAGTGCAGCAGAGATTTGTTCCCTGACAGTAATCATTCATTCATTCAAAACAACTGTTGCTGTTAAGCACAATTTCCGTGTGTTCTAACTACATGCCTCCTGGCAGATACCACCAAATCCACCTCAGATAAGTTTTCCCTTTAGTTTTGACCCATCACACTAGTTAAAATCTTAATATAGTTGATTAACTAAAATTTGCCAGTGATTTCCTTAGAAACTATGATGTGCTGCATGAAATTCTGAGTATACCAAAAGAAAGTTAATTTTCAGCCATGTCCAGCAAGATTTTGGGGGAACATATTGTGGACTTTTCCTCTTTGTTTTACACCTTTCCATTTTATTCTTGTAGTTTTCAGATTGGTATTTTCTTATTCTGTTTGTCTTTATTTCACCTTTTCCTTCCATGCCTTTCCAACCTCTTTAAACAGATGTTTCACCATCCAAATTTCCCCATGAAAATGACTCAGTGGCATAACTGCATTTTGAAAGACACCCGAACAAGCCTCACCGCACCCAGGATGTTATAGAGGACACACATCTGTGGAGCAGAAGCTGTGAAGCTCTTCAATGAATTGGAAAAATCAGAATTAAATCAGTCCCTCCCCCTAGGTGAGTCAGTGCCACATCTGGACAGTGAACAAACCATTCTTTCCACCTATCGCTGTCTCATTCTCCCACTGAGGATTTTAAATTTGCTGCCACAGTCTCGCTCAAGAAGCCAATGCCCACTAGTCTGCAGAGGCAGAGGAGGTGAATCATTACAGGGCTTCCACAGCTGGGTTTCACCAGACTCTGTAGACCTCCCTGCTGCAGAGACTTCTTCTGTCTTTGGCTCTTCTTACTATTAAATCTTGTTCTATGATCTGTCTATACATTTTTCTCTTGTGGTCTCTATTCTAGATATTCTTTTCTTGCTTCCCCTCACTATCGTCACTCAAGCTCCTTTAAAACTCTCATGGTAGTGCTCTATTTAATTTTTTCTGACCTTTAAATTGCTCTTTTTTCTAGATTAAATAAATTCCCAGACACACTGGATTTTATCATCTCCTCTTGCATACTTATACATTCTGCAGAAATAACAGAATTATTTTTCTTGTACTTCTGTTATTTTTACAGACTTTCCTACTACTGCTGATTTTACATTTGTGACATTTTTGTCCAGAAATTCTGTAGGGAATGCTCAGGTTTCTTACTGAAAAGTACAAGAATTTTCATCATTTAAAGAGCACCCCTGTGATCAGCAGCTAAGTCTCATACATTGAGGTATGAAAGCAAGAAATCAAATGCATCACCTTGCTTGAGTTAGCCTCGTTACACTTAAGAACAGAAAGAAATGCTTCAGTATCACAATAAAAATAATTCCTGCAAACTTGCAGCAACATATCTTTTTATTCCTACAAAATTTAAGAACAATAACATTGACCAAATATTTTCTTTACTTTAAAGAACTATAAGAAACATCCAACAACAGTAGAAGTACTCACGCAAGTCTGCCTTCCGGGCATTCCTCACTCTTAGTATCTTTACAGTGAGCAAGTTGAAAGGAGATACTGGTCTCTGCACAATAATTCAAAATAAGAAAAAAGGCAACATTGAGATCAATATTATAGTCTATAGTCACAGATTACTGTAACCCTAAAGTTCTAAGGACTTAGATAAAACAAGTTTTTTAAGGTTGAGCAAATATTATTTATCAAAACAACTAGAGCAGTTGGAAAAACTACAAATTTTTGGCACGGAATCCTTTTCAGCTCTGAAATAGAAGCAACAGATTTCAAAACCACATATGAGTTGAGAATAGGTGATGAGAGTTTGATTTGATAAAGATGACTTCTTTCTAACACTGCTCCACTATTAACACAGTAAACACCCCTACAGCATTGCATGGGTGTCCTCGCCTTTTACACACCACTGCCTGCGACAGAGCAGACTGTCTCTGGGACACCAAACACTGCCACAGTAGCTGTGCAAGCAGAGCTAAGCAACCACCATGCACCAGCAAAAGCTCCTGCATCAGGAAAAGCTCCCACGCACAGCCTAAAAGGCCAGAAATGCAGCTGCCAGTGATGAAATACTACTCATGAAGACTCTGATCCATCTCTGATCGTTAGCCCTGATCCCCAGCCAAAAGCTACAAAACTCTTTCCAGAGATGATCTTGGTAATTAACTCACAACTCCACTAGATATCATACACCTTAGGCTCAGAGATATTAATTGTATAATACCTCATAACTGCCATGGTTCATGCTAATATGTCTTCATATTCCTCAGCCCATAAATTAACTCTTTCTCTATCTCACCTTGGAGATAACTACTTTCTTTCCTCTCCCACACTAACATCTCCTGTTTCATAGGTACCATTTTTCCTTTTAAAATCATTTTATGTACAGATACCATTTCTCTCAATACTTGCTTAAAAATTGGTATTTAACTTTGAGTGTACTGATTCTGTTTTAGAAGAGAAAAAGAAGGTCTGGGGCACGAAAACTTGTCTAATCTTTCTGTCTATATCAGTTGGTAAGAACAGATATTAACGCTATCCATAAACCCTCTCACTCCTGCATTCATAGACATACTACACTCCAGTAAAGTTAATACAGTGTCCTGACACAAACACATGGGTTTTATTACTTTGCATTTGAAGTGCCTGTATAAATGATAAGCAGCAAAAGTAAAAATTATGTACTGATGTTAACTAACAAAATGTACCTTGCTACTATTTCCTTCATACATCCTATACATTTTGCCAGACCATTTGTCCTTCCAGCTGTAGCACAAGGCTTATCCTGAAGTGTTTCACAATGCTTCAACAAAGCATCAAGCAACTGGGACCATGGCGTGGCACTGGACACTAACATAGTGTAATGAAGCAGGTCCTTGTCCTCACCAGCGAAAACCTCAGCACCTCTGAAAATGCATCAGCAATGAAGAGGAGGCTCCAAGAAACAGCCTGGATGATCCCCAGCATGTTCTGTTGCACTTCCCTTTGGCTTGGTAAGGGGCCAGAAGATGCAGAGTTGAAGGTCAGTGAGACAGTAGCAGGAGGGTTGGAACAGTCACAGATATGGGCAGGTTTGTCCTACATTATCTTAACCTGTCCAGACTGTAGCACAGGGCACATTTTTATGGTGCACAAATTGAAAGCACTTGAATTGTCAGCTGTGGGATATTTCAGCTGTCTCAAAGGGTGTATCACACATCTACCTGCCTCCTTATCCCAAACATGGCCACAAAGAACAACCTGGACAAACTCACCTTTAAAGAAAAAAACTAGTTCTTTTTGAGGGGGGAAAAATATTACAGTCTCCAGTCAAAAGCAACCAAAAGACATCATGCCCAGACTATGTAGTTGAACTTCCAGAACTACTTTTCTGTATACATTAAATAGACCTGGGTAGAACACATAAGCACTCCCAGGCACAGTGACCTATAGCCAAGGCTTATCTATCCCTGCCATATCTACTGACATGTTTGCTACATTTATGCTTGGTCCTTGCTTTCCCACCCAATAAATCCTAAATTTTTTTGTCCCCAGCAGTGCTATTTCAGCAGAAGAAGTGGAGCATATCTTTACCCAGGAAGGATGGGGCTTGCATCCCTTAAATACAGAAGAATGGACTTGGGCAGAAGTTCCCCATCCCACAGGAGTGCTATAACCACTGGGCTGGACACCATTTTAAAAGAATAACCTTTGCTCAGCTCTTGAAAACAAGCATCTAGACCTCTACTTCATGCATCTCAAGTGGATAGTGGTATCTCCCCACAGCCTTAAGTGGCATGCAGAGATGGGATCCAAGAAGGGTGTTTACGTGTTCAGTTGTCCCTGTTAGCTGGGTGTGCGTATTTATGCGGTTCCCTGATCAGCTGTTACAGTTCACATTCTGGTGCATCTAACTCTCCAAACATATCAAATCAATCCGCAGTGCTTCACTTCCAGTTACAGAGTCTTTTCCCATACTACAGACATGGAATTCAGACCTTATAGCTCCTAACCTTTAGGTGACTAAATGCTTTGTCAATTCTAGCTGTCAGCAACTTACTCAAAGTCACACAGAAAAACTATTGAGGGTGTATCTTAAACTGGATGATCTGCATGTAATAGACAATGACTTCCACATCTTTCCCTTTAATGTTATGATGACCATATCACGGGCTGGGTAAGTTCTGAGGCCAGAAGTCTCCCAGGCCAGTTATTACGCACACTTTGACTTTCAGCTTCTGTATTTATTTCGTCTGAGACATGATTGTTACCTCATAAACCGGAAACACAAGCCAGGCATTTAAATAATTACTGTTGAAACTACTTAAATATATGAGATTGCAAATGCAGGACTTGGTCACACTATCCTACGTCAGATAAAAGTTCAATTAAGTCCTGTGGCACACTTGTGCAATCCTCACATATCTAGTCCCAGGGAAGTCAACAGCAGTGTTCACATACTTGAGTACTCATCCATATGAATAAGTTACATAACTGGGCTCTAAAACTGCTCTACTTCAGTAAAATACCAAGTTTAGAAGTCTTCTATAGAATTTTTTTCTTGAGAAGGCTAGAGTGAAACACATACAACATTCTCAAGTTACATGAAAAGAAAAGGCAGTTGTCAAAGTAAAAGAGCATGTCAGATCTATTTGGAGCAGAGCACTCTTCCACTAGTTTTCTCTTCAAAAAGGAATAGAAATCTCACCACTACTTTGGAAACTATGAAGACCAACAAAGAAAACACTTGAGCCTGTCAGAAAGAGTGGCAGGACTTTAAAACAGATCATTGCTTTCTTCTGACCTGGGTCAGGTATGTGGCACCTTTTAACTTCAAAGAGTTTGGGAACTTCAAAGGCAGACAGGATTTCATTACCTTACTATGTCTACCACCTCAGGCAAGGTGAAATGCATAAGAAACACCTTTCCTTGTACTACGTGTTTTGTATTTATTTCACCTATTTTAAAATATCCCATAGCTGGGTCTTATGAAGTCAGAATAAGTCACTGGGGTTGTTCCACAATAAAAACAAATGGAGCAGCAGTGACTCAAAGACTGTTTCTTTCCAAGAGCTATGTAAAACTTATGTGGCTTCAGACTGCCATTTCCACGTGATTTTTCTTCTCTTACTGTTTGCATCTCAACAGCTAGACTTGCATGTTAAAATAAATCAAAATCTTAGAAAAGAAACCAAGTCAAGTATTTCCACAGCTCAACATGGCTTTTCCTCAAGACCACACTAGCCTATATTATTTTGATATGATACAGTCACTTGAATGATCTAAGAAGTATTACTTTTTTGCCCGTCAGGTTAAAGGCACTATCAACATTTTCTTACCAAATATTTTACATATTCCCTTTAATTTAAATAGCCACTCAAGTTTAAATCACACACATCCCATGGGTTGTCCTGAAACTGACTCTGATAATGAAAGCTGCTTTCCTTAACCAAGTAACAAAAAAACCAACTCAGATGTAATATGCTTATATATTTAACATCATAGATACCAATTTGCATGGCAAAAAAAAAAGCTCAGGTCCTTCCGATTTTTGTTTCTGTGAGCCTCGAAGAATCAGGGCAGAGAGAAGGGGCTCTGGATCCTACTCTGAGTTGTATGTCCTATATTCAGGTCAGTTCTGCCACCCTAAAGACAAGAGGTACAATCTGAAGCCACTGAACTGTAAAAGTCTCACACCTAGACACCTACTAGTAATGTACAAAGCACTAAGGATAAAAAAATAACAGCTTGATCCTTTAAACACAGGCTACAGGATGACAGAATTACAGAATGTTCGGGGTTGGAAGGGATCTCTGTGGGTCATCTAGTCCAACCCCCGTGCCAAAGCAGGGTCACCTACAGCAGGCTGCACAGGACCTTGTCCAAGTGGGTCTTGAATATCTCCAGAGAAGGAGACTCCACCACCTCCCTGGGCAGCCTGTTCCAGTGCTCCATCACCCTCAGAGGGAACAAGTTCTTCCTCATATTCAGCTGGAACTTCCTATGCTTTAGTTTGTGCCCGTTGCCCCTTGTCCTGTTGCTGGGCACTACTGAAAAGAGTCTGGCCCCATCCTCCTGACACCCACTCTTCAGATATTTGTAAGCATTTATAAGGTCCCCTCGCAGCCTTCTCTTCTTCAGGCTGAACAAGCCCAGCTACCTCAGCCTCTCCTCATAGGAGAGATGCTCCAGTCCCCTCACCATCCTTGTAGCCCTCTGCTGGACTCTCTCCAGTAGCTCCTCATCTTTCTTGAACTGGGGAGCCCAGAACTGGTCAGAGTACTCCAGATGGGGCCTCACTAGGGCAGAGTAGATGGGGAGGAGAACCTCCCTCGACCTACTGGCCACACTCCTTTTAATGCACCCCAGTATGCCATTGGCCTTCTTGGCAGTCAGGGCACACTTCTGGCTCATGGTTAACCTGTCGTCCACCAGCACTCCCAGGTCCCTCTCCACAGAGCTGCTCTCCAGCAGGTCCGCCCCAACCCTGCATTTGCCCTTGTTGAACCTCATCAGGTTCCTCTCTGCCCAACTTTCCAGTCTGTCCAGGTCACGCTGAATGGCAGCACAGCCTGCTAGTGTATCCACCACTGAGCTAAGTTTAGAGGACTAAAAGTAACAATTTTTATGATCCTAGCATACTTTCTTAGGGCTGCGAGAATACACCCCGAGGCCTAAACATCATTTTAAAAGCTACTTTTTGAAGAAACTCTGCAAAGTCTTTGCTTTAGCACAGCATTTCACTTTGAACAGAGACGGCAAGTGGCTCTCAGGCACAATCAGGCACCAGATATTGTCAATAACAGCAAACCTTCATGAGGCAGACAAAATTTACCATCATTTGGGAGAATCTCTGTATCACTGCAATCCCCCACATGGAACCAAATTCCAAAACAAACCAGGCTGGGAAACCCCCGCATCACTGAAGTAGGGGCATCTTTCCAGCCACAGATCCCCAGAGAGTTGCAATTGATATTGGCAGCCTCAAACCCGTTGCACGTGTTTGAAGACAGCCCCATCCTGTTGCCACTGCCGTTGTTTCCATTTGTTGGGTCATAGCACCTTATCTGATACATTTTCCTTTAATGCTAACACCTGTTTAACATGAACATCTGCTAATTGTCCAGAGAGTTTTCATTTGCCTGCGCAAAGAATTCATCCTCAGTTCAGCCTTTATAAAACACCTTCTTGCTCTTTTTTCAAGTTCAGAGAAGTTCGGGCATTGCTCCCACTCCTACCAAGCTGATGAGATGATTGGGCTTGTTGGGAGGCTCAACACAAAACATTTATGCCACTCTTACCTGTTCTGACACTGTGTTTTTAAACACCATGGCACACAGAGAATTGCAAGCTCTACAACAGGTCATTACAGCACAAAGACAGACTACAGGGAATGCTAGAGCACCAAGAACAAATGAAACACCCATTTAAACAGAGTCATCTTATAAAGGAATAATGTATAAGACAAGTGAGTGTTTCATACAAATAAAAACACAAAAAAGAGATGAATTAAAATTTAGTATGGTGAAGTACAAACCAGCCCAGATACAGTGCAACACCTACTCACATCATAAGCATCAGACACCAACAGAAGTCAGACTATTAAGAGTTTACTGAAAGCCAAAGCAATATTTCTTCTGCAGAGCTGAAGTCGCAGCTCAGCTTTATAGTGTTCAGTAAATATTGCAGTACAGTTTTCCTCCCAGCCATTGAATTCCTAGCATTTTTTCTGGTGATCTACATTCAGAACTGGACAGCATTTAAGGATGGGCCAGCTAATTACTACCTACCGTTCTCACCGCTGGTGCTGAGGTGCCCGTAAAAGTCTAGGAAAAACAATACAAGGTAAAGTTAAGAAAACTAAGCTACACGTTAAACTCTTCTTTTAGGCTGACATTTAAAAACATCTCACATTCAAAGCCAAACTTAGAGCTATGCTCACTAACAACACTCATTAGGTGCTTTACCAACCACCAGACCCATTACAACTCTGTGCCAGCTTCTTATAACCTTGACATTAAGCTTTTCGTTAAGGAAGCACAATAAGTAATGTTGTTAGCCTGAAAAAATAGCTCGATAATGCAGACAAACCACGAATTTCTGTAAAAGACTAGACTAGGAAAACCATCCTTGAAACCACCAGATCTGAGGAACAGCAAACTCGCTTTCTGTGGATTGCCCGTACACCTCAAACAGCTCGTTCTCCTCTGTGATCAACCGAACTGGAATATCAGACAGTTTTACCCACTTTATGCTTGCTATTGGTTTCTTTTGCTTACCTCATTTGAACTTAAATTTGATCCCATTGCAGCCCCAGTAGCATGTAAGTCCAATGTTAAAAGACACCGAGTGGTACAGCTGGCAGGAACTCCTCATGCAGATTAGGGGTGGAGGCATAGGGATTTTATGACAAGGCTCTCCCGCCCCACCCCTTTATTATTTCCAGTCACCAGGCAGTCCCCTCCCTGCTTCCTGCAGCGTATTAGAGCACCTCAACCGAGTCAGCAGAATGAGGAGCAATTTCTTTTCTACCTACTGTGATGTCTAGGGGGGGCTACACTGAAGCTCCTTTCTGCCCACAGATTGCTTTGTTGAAAGTACTGCTGTTAATAAAAAGTTTTGCATTTGTGTATTAACTCTAATCCCCAAGTCGCACTTGCGACTAATTAAATCACAGCTGTCTGAGTATTTCTATACGGCCACCATTGTACTGCAGGGTAGTGGAGAGACATCTCAGCAGCTTCTTTCCAAATGATGAACTCAAATACCTGTAGCAGTTTTCCTGCAGCAGTATGCAGTTCAGCAAGGTAAGTTGCAGTGCCACAACTAAGGGATTGAAGGGCCCATGCTCCCCTGAAACTACTTCGGGCATCTCTGTGCTGCACTCTAACCTCACCACAGGCTTAATATTCTTTGCCTGGATGTTTAGTGTGTATCTAGAAAAAAGTGAATCCATGTCCAGAAATCTTGCAGTTTGATTTTAAATGCAACAAGAGGGAAGGGAGGAGTTATAATCAGTAGGTGAAACTTGGGTGTTGGAAGGGTGAGGCAGGAGAGAGGGCTGTGCTTTCCCGCATGGTCCCAAGGAGCACAGCAGTTCACCCATGCTTAGAGCTTACCTCAAAGGGATCTTGCGTGCCCTCGCTCTGACAGCGGGCCCAGCAGGCACCCTACGAGGGCACAAAACCCTCCCTGCCTCCTCTTCACTCTGATGTGCAGTTACTCACTGCCTGCAAGAGCAGTGTATTACACTAGCCCTAAATTAACACATATATGCAGGCTGGGAGGTTTTGGAGTGTGCAAGACCAGGCTCTGCCACACTCTTTGTGGCCTCTGCTTGATGACAGGAGGTGGCTAGTGCTCACTCTTGCATCATGAGAGCCAAGTGATGATTTTTAAATCATTCATATTGATGAATGATTCACTTCATGCAGGTAAAGAAAATAACCTTGCAAACTGTACTGGATGCCTCCTAAATGTGCTCCCCTGTGCCATGGAGGCCCATATCAAAGCAATTCTGCAGAGAGGATGAGAGGAGGCTTGTCTGAGGAATGTGGCTAGAGTAAAATCCTCTTCTCACACACAAGTCGCTTCCTTCTATGTTGATGTCTGTGTGATGCACATGTGATGACTGTTCAGAAGGTCTTCTCCAGAATGTGCAGGGGTACTATCTGGTGGTTTCCATCTAAAGCATTTAACAGCATAGTGCTCGCTCCATAGTCACACTTTGTACAGCCTTCTTAATAGATATGGAATCAAAGAAAAATGGCTCATAAATATGAATCTGCAGCATCCAAAATGCTCCTTGAAAGAAATAACAAAAGATATTTCCCATGGACATATGTCTATGTCAAAGACAAAATACCTCCCTCAACTTCTATCTTTATTACTTAATATCTGTGTTAAATACATATGAGCAAATTTAGGTGGAGCAATCCCAGCTGAGAATCACTTACGCTCTCGCAAAACTAGTCTTTCCAGCTGTTGAAAGAGCAATGCCCCCCTAGAAAAATTCCAGTATTAAAATTTAAAGTGGAAATCTGCTTTCATTAAAAATGTCTCTAAAACATCCTCTATCAAAGGAAAGAGGGTAAGTTATCCAGCTCAACTTCCCTGAGTTGTCCCAGCAGATATATATACCTATATACATTTATACAATCCCAGTTGTTTCACAGCCAATACAAGACTCCCTGACATTACGTTCTCTCACCCACGTTTCTTTTAAGATCCATAAATGAGATACCACTTCACAATCTAGAACATTGCTCCAGAGTCAGTGCATCTTGCTCACTGAATGTTTTCCTGATGTTCAGATTGTGTTTTCCCTTTCTCAAAATAATGTCATCATTCCAGATGAAAAACATGTTCCTAAATAATTCTTCCTCTCCTGATCATGACAACCACCAGGTTTTCTAGGTGGTGATGTCTTTCCTTACCCACTGCTTGCCCAAGCCACACAAGAAGCCTTTGGAATATAGTATCTTTAAGAGCTTTGTGCAAATTGAGAATTACGATCTCAACAGTTTTTCATTCATGCAGTAAGTTCATGCTAGAACTAAGCACTGAATGCTCACAACACCTGTAACAATAAGTCCTTGTCATCACTGCGGAAATTTTAACTGTTGATGGCTTATTCTCTGTCGTCTATAAGGGCTACACAATCTGCTTCACAATAAATTGTGATTTTGTAGTTTGTCCCACTGGCATTTTAGAGGTAGAAATATGTCCCTAGGATTATGATTTCAAAAAGATTACTACTTCAATGATTAGATATCATGCTGGGATTTTTGCATTTTTTCCCTTAGTTCTTCCAGAATCACACAGAATCACACAGAATCACACAGAATCACACAGAATGTTAGGGTTTGGAAGGGACCTCTGTGGGTCATCTAGTCCAACCCCCGTGCCAAAGCAGGGTCACCTACAGCAGGCTGCACAGGACCTTGTCCAAGTGGGTCTTGAATATCTCCAGAGAAGGAGACTCCACCACCTCTCTGGGCAGCCTGGTCCAGTGCTCCGTCACCCTCAGAGGGAAGAAGTTCTTCCTCATGTTCAGACGGAACTTCCTGTGCTTCAGTTTGTGCCCATTGCCCCTTGTCCTGTCGCTGGGCACTACTGAAAAGAGTCTGGCCGCATCCTCCTGACACCCACCCTTCAGACATTTGTAAGCATTTATAAGGTCCCCTCGCAGCCTTCTCTTCTTCAGGCTAAACAAGCCCAGCTACCTCAGCCTCTCCTCATAGGAGAGATGCTCCAGTCCCCTCACCATCCTTGTAGCCCTCTGCTGGACTCTCTCCAGTAGCTCCTCATCTTTCTTGAACTGGGGAGCCCAGAACTGGACAGAATACTCCAGATGAGGCCTCACTAGGGCAGTGTAGAGGGGAAGAAGAACCTCCCTCGATCTGCTGGCCACACTCCTCCTAATGCACCCCAGAATGCCATTGACCTTCTTGGCAGCCAGGGCACACTGCTGGCTCATGGTTAACCTGTCATCTACCAGCACTCCCAGGTCCCTCTCCACAGAGCTGCTCTCCAGCAGGTCCACCCCAAGCCTGTACTGGTGTATGGGGTTGTTCCTCCCCAGGTGCAGGACCCTGCATTTGCTGTTGTTGAACCTCATCAGGTTCCTCTCTGCCCAACTTTCCAGCCTGTCCAGGTCACGCTGAATGGCAGCACAGCCTTCTGGTGTATCTACCACTCCTCCCAGTTTGGTGTCATCAGCAGACTTGCTGAGGGTACATTCTAACTCTTCATCCAGGTCGTTGATGAAGAAGTTAAAGAAGACTGAGCCCAGTACTGACCCCTGGGTGACACCACTAGTCATCAGCCTCCAACTAGACTCAGCGCCACTGACGACAACCCTCTGAGTTCTGCCATTCAGCCAGTTCTCAATCCACCTCATCGACCACTCGTCCAGCCCACACTTCCTGTGCTTCCCTAGGAGGATGTTATGGGAGACTGTGTCGAAAGCCTTGCTTTCAAGGAGAATTCAAGGAGAATTTCAAAGACAACCATCAAGCATGCAGTAAGTAAATTCATTGAGTTATCCAAAGTCCAAAGAGCCATATATTGTCTCTTTTTAGCAAACACATTTCCAGAATAAATAATTTAAAGCCACTAACGATCTTCACATATTTGCTACTCACACTCTTTCTTTGCTTTTTAAAGACCAGAGAGACTGTGTTACTGATGAGGGAACACACAGCAGTCTCTTTAAAGCTCTGAGCAATAACAAGGAAAGGAAAAAGGAAGATGCACTTTTCCCCATCTACTTTGTAGTGTGCATTTACATGCACACGATTTTGTATCTGTGACTTCATTAAGGCAAAGTGGAGCAAATATAAATATTTCGCTGATCTAAGGCAGTCAAAATTCATCTAAACTACCCTATTACTAGCACTAATTTCCCCAACATGATATTCAGACCATTGTATATCTAAGTGCAATAGGTTACCAATAGCAATAACAGCTGCATCCAATATCCCACAATTACCTTATACACCATTTTGTCACCTTCTGACAATCCAGGACTACAGAAATGTATGACTAATGGGGGATTTCATGTTACTGCAAGAGAAAAGTATCCTTGTACCACCTTTGAGATGACAATAGGAGCTGGTCATCATTTAAACACCTTGAATGTAACAAGAAGGGTAAATACCCAAAAAACATGCTGGAGGTGTTGCAAAATGGCAGCCAGCTGTCACATTAGAAAAGAAACACGCAGAATTAACAAATAAACAAATATAATGCCAGATCTATGGTTGGGGATTTTCCCTGTCTCTGTTTTCCTTTTTTTTTTTTTTCTTAAATGAATCCGTAAGCTACGAAACCTACACAGACCTCGTCCTGCCAATCAAACAAGAGAGCAAGCAGTCCAAGTCAAATTCTAGTTACACAATGGACCTAAACTCAATAATCTCTGCACACAAGATGATCTACCATGGTTGAAAAGTGTTGCTTACTTCCCCATGACATCAGATCTCAGTCTCTGAAAAATTCAGCTTTGGCTAAATAGTTTTCGACCTGCCACTAAATTCAAGCAACTATCTGGCATAAAAAAAAAATCCCAAACAAAACATATACCTAACTTTCACATCAATATGTCAGCATTTTATTTTCATGTTTATACATACAACACCTTCAACACAAAACATCAAGGATATCATAGTGTGTCACACAGAGTAAAAAAAAGGAAACACATAAGATGCCAAAAAGGACTTCCTGAGAAAGAATTCTTGGAGAAGGTGACAGGGGGCACAGGTTAGACAAAGATTTTCAGACTTTTTTCTATTACCTATTTGTAAGCAGGAGAGACCTTCAATCTGAATCTGAACATAAATTCCTGAGAACAAAAGGTGCAAAATCAGTCACTGGAGAGAGAGATCACATTAGCTGATCAGGGCAGGGGGGATTATGTTTTTACTTGAGGCACTATTCTGATTATGACATACATGAAGGAGGACTTCTGCCTTCAAAAGACTATTGAGAAACTTGATTAAAACAATTCCACATGCATTTGATATGTTATGGAGAGATAAAATCTGGTTCCTCCTATTCACTCACCGGAAGTAATTGGGCAGTCCTGCCATCCAAAAATCATCAGTAAAGTATTGGCCCAGCTGTTCCCAATATACGCAATCCTGCCTCCAGCTTTGTTGCAACAGAATTTCACATCCAATTCCTGTTCAAAAACCAGTAACTCACAACCTTCATCTCTGCCTCTCCCTGTGCTCTGTAGACCTGAGCATCCAGCAGTATCTCTCTACCTTTGCAGGAACAGTCTGGGGTCACCTGACCTTTTCAGGTTCATTCAACACTTCAGACACTGTTCAAGCAGCTTTTTCTCTTCCGTAACCCCATCAGACCATAGGCGTGAGGAATACCAGCACCAGCCTGTTTCAGCTAATTAGCCCGTAACTCCTTTGGCACAAATGTCGCACAACACATAGCCCAGGACCTTTACAGGGAAATCTGGAGCCAATTTGAATCTGAACTAATTCTCAGAAAATCAGGAAGTCACCTCATGTCATCATCTAATGAAGGGAGTAACTTCTTCTACAGTCAGCCTGAGACGTGTTTGAGTCCTAACAGAGACTATAAAGGTTCACAGCTAATTGCTTACAGGATTTCACCCAGCAGAGCTTGTGCGACAAGTCACAAACAGGTATTTTCAAAAAAAGAAAGTGTTGTTGACCTATCTGGATCTTAAATAGAACCATTATGCCTATGCTGAATCACTTTGAAAAATCCAGATGATCTGTCACTGAGCCTCAGTTTCTTCCTTGAAAAATGGCACCAGTAATACTGAACACCTCTGCACAGCTGGCACGCCACTTGAACAAACATCTCTTCCCCTGTCCTTTTACACTGCCTTTCACCATCACATCACAGGCAGGATTCTGAGGTATTGCTGTCTTGAGAACAACCAGAACAGATTTTAACAGGACAGGAAAAGAAGCTTTTCCTTCCCCAGGCAAGAAATCAAATGAGCCCATCGTGGAGAAAACTCACAAGCCACCAAGGTAAGACCACCAAACTTGGCAAGCCCAGGGAAAGTGTTAGCCTCATACAGTGTTAGATCTTTGGAGCCAGGTCCCTACTCAAACACCAGCATTTGTCTGACATTCCTTCAAGTCAAAATATCGTGCTGCTAAGCTAGACAATTTGGGCAGCCTAAGATTTTTCAGTGGCTTGCTCAACAGGCCCAGATTTCTTAAAACGGACTCTCTTTCCTCAGGTCATTCTAAGCCATCCTAATTTTCTGGATCTGATGCCAAAAAACACACGTCATCACCACACCTTGGGTAAGTAAAGTTGAAGGCCCAGTGCCAAGTGTTGCAACCACCAAAAAACAGTTGGTGGAATACACCAGGCACAAACTGCACTGCCTCTGTTACATCTTCCTGCAGCTGTAACAATGAATCTTGAAAAAAATCTTTAAAAGATACTTAGCAAAAAGTTTTAATCACATTTTTAAAACACCATTTCATTATTGTTTAAAAATAAACTTATGAGCACAACTGAGCTGTCAGAGTGACCTCTTCCTTTTCTTCTTCGCTCATGGAAAACTACTGCTATCTTACTGGTGAGACATAACATCAGATCATCCTAACCCAGGGCAAGAAAAATAGGTGAAAAACTGGCTCTCTGGTTAAGAGGGAAGAGCTGAAAGATGTATCAGTAACCGAGAAAGAAAAGAATTGTTGGATTTGACCACCTTAGATCTGTGAGAAGGAGATACAAAGGTTACTGCCAACAGTTTCCTCTTACGAAGGGAGACTTTATTGATTTGATTCATATTGCAGCAAAGCTTGACAGAAGATACCTGCTAGCATTATCTCCTGTTAATTGAACTGACACTTAATAAATAGAGATCTGTAAGACTGGATGACAGAGCCCATCATTATCTTTTGACCACAGCACATGAGAGGGAGACACAAGATGCCCCTCTCCCAGGGTAATGCGGGCATACTGCCAGCATACAGATGGATGCTCTTTTTTTTATATTCACATCAGTGTAATACATGAGATTACTGTAACAGCGAAAAGACTGATGAAAATACAGACACATATACAGTGCTAGTGACGTGCTGCACTCTGTGTTCCCAAATAAATACCTTGGTGTTTGCAAATACCAGTATTTGGACTTGTAAACCTCTCATCATCATCCCAGTCATCTGCACCCTTAAAAGCAAGGGTTTCCTTCCATCTTTTGTCTTCAACTGTTTCTTTCATCGTTCCTCAGAGGTCATTAGCAAAGCTCATGGAAGGCTTTGTGTCCTCAATATTTGACTCCTTGGTATCAGAAGCAAGAAGAATTTTTTTCCCAGATCAATTCACTAGCTGAGCTGAGTCCGTACAACTTCATAAAAAAAACATACTTCAATGATTGCATCTGTAAGACTCTTATTTTTAATAAGCATGGGTACTTAGTATTTGAATAGTAGCTATGACACTTTATGTATATTGATATATGCAAAAGAATAAGATCTAAGAATGACCAGTTAAACATATTTTCTTGAACAAGCATTTATCTAAAATGACTATGAAAATCTCGTGAATGCTTCCCTGTGTGTTTTGGATGGCAGCAGGAATAAAACTGTAGCAGCAGCTACACACTGGCCATCATAAAGTTGCAGAAGTCAAAGCAGTTGGTATCACAAATTTTGTTGCCATCACGAACATGTGTGAGCTCACAGCAGATTAATAAATGAAGACATGGTTATGGCCAAAGGCTAGGCTGCTAAAACTTTTTTTTTAAACCCACTAAGTGTAGGATTCAAAACTTTAACTGCTATCCTCAGCTTCAAAATCTACTTGGTAGGCAACAGTTCAGAGAGAAGTTCAGCAAAAATGGATGCAGTCAGATGATTTTTATCAGTTGGCAGAAAAAAATCAGGCTATTTATGTCGATCACTCTGAGGTAGTCCATGAAAAAACAAGACTCAGTGCAATGACAGCCAAGCAGCTGAATTCTCTGAGGGTTAGACTTCTGCCTAGCAGATAGACCTAGAGAAAACAGAAGACGTCATATGCAGTTGAATTCTTCAATTATGAGCCTTCCTATTCCTGGTGCAAGCATTTTTGGTATCCAGTTTAATCCCTGCTGTCACAAACAGAGATCTGTGAACAAGGCAAAGCTTTGCTTGATCTTTGCTTTGGTCTCTGGTTCAAAGACCACATACCACCAGGATTTGCATCCAAATCTGGCACAAACTTTTGTGAGGTTGAATCTCATTCTTACATGGCTATGTATGCAAACAGGACCCTATAGCTCTACAACTGCCTTTCCATTCCCTAAAACAGTGAAGAGAATTTTTAAAAGTAATCATGATTTGCCAGTTACTTTAATGCCAGAACTAGCATTAGTCCTGACACACAGTACTGAATAAAATACATCATTTTCTTTTTTAACAAGATAACATGCATGTTCATTCTGTATGGATTCATGTTCCCTGAATATTTATTAGTCCATTACCAAAACATTTGTATATCTCTGTCTACTGAGATTCATCGAAATATACTTTAAGAGAGTTTAGACAACGGAGGTGACGAACAGTTTTTAAATCGCTTTTTTCGTTCCACTGCAGTTCTCAAAGCCTGAAGAATTAAATGTTTATTATTCAGGATGTTATAGCTGCAGAGGTTCAGTAGCTTGTTGAAATTCTCTTCAGTATATGTAAGCAGACCAGTGCCATAGGGAGCACCACAGTTGGACACATCAACTCTTCCCTGCCCCATCTCTTTGGGACCACGCTCCACATCTGAAGTAAGAACATAGCAAAAGTCAACACAGCAATGTTACTGAGGTGGAAGACTCCTATCAGGCTATGCAAAATACACAGCAACAGCCACAAGAAACTGAATTATCTCAGGAAAGCAGTTCAAGATTTAATTACTGTATAGATACTACATCTGCTGCACTAATAAAATTCACTACTTGGCTCTTGACTACAGTCACAGCTGAGCCAGAATTGACTGGCAGAACAACTTTTCCACGCAAAATGTTTTTCTGTCTAAACTGAAGTTTGCCATCAGACTATTTCACTTTTTCAGATTTGGAATGTTGTATTTTTAACTTTTCCATTGAGTACTGAGACAACAGCTCCTTATCTACCAACTGGTAGAAAACAACACCAGGAAGCTCCTGGATTGGGAATACTCCCTTTCAGGTGGCTGAGATTTTAAGGACATACAGCAGGACAAATAAGATGATGAACTACATGAGGTCTTTTCCAATAAGCTGGTACACGGATTTTTTCTCAGTTTCTGAGGGAAGTTTCCTAGATCATACTAAATTAGCAACAAGACAATTGGAGTTGATGCATGCAACAGTATTTGTAAATTGAAACGGAATTTGCCAAGCAGTTTTCCTGATGAAACAAACAAATCACTATTTATTCTATTGCTGAACTAAAGAAAATAATCTGGCAACTTCTAAAATACGACAGATATCAAAGCAGCTTGTTATGCTGGCAAATCCTTTGCTTCATTATATGTCTTCAGCACTTTCGATTCTCAGGTTTTTTTCATGCAAACAAAGTAACAAGAGGATTCTAGCTTTGTTAACAAAATAAACCTAGTATCTCAATACAAGACTGTAAAGTGACAGTGTTAGCTACTTACTATCTGCCTCCCATCTTTTATTATCACAGGAAAGCAATCTCTCCTGGACGCCAGATAAGGGGGTTACCTTGAACTACAGCTATTCATGCTTTTAATTTTGAAACTCTTCACTTCAATCCCTGATTAGTTGACCAACACTATACCCATCACAACAGGACTGGACATATGACAACTTAGCCAACTGAGAAGCTTGCCAGTCTCTTGTTTTAGAAGAGGAACAAATTCAATGGCTAAACTGGATGTGATGACATTAAAATATGATTAATCAATGCTGTTAACTTACTCGGTGCTTTGTATTTTTGGAAGGTATCACAAACCAGTGGGAAATAGACCAAGACTGGTGCCTCTAAGCTGTCCTCAAACACATAGCACTCCTTGAGGTGTTCCCGGTCTTCCTGGCTCAGTTCCGTGCCAGGGAATGGGATCCCATGCTCCAAACAGTAGTCTGAGAATAGGTCCAGTGGCTGGTTCCACGAAGACGAGCGTTGCAACACAGAGAGGTTGAAATAAGACTACCAAGACCCATAATTGGTATTTTGCTGCACTAGGCTATCTGTGATTGATTTATATGTTTACAGAGAACGCTAACTATGCACTGGAACAAGCATACCCTCTTGATTTCAATATATCCTGGGTAACAGAAATTTGGTTGATTAACTAACACTGTATAGTTTTAAAGCAAGATTACACTTTTCTGAAATTTGTATGAAATTGAGAGAATTTTTGTGGTTTAGTGGTCAAAGTAGAGGATTTGGATAAGGAAATTTTGATTACACATGGTATCTCAGAACACAGGTTCTTGAGTGTTTGCATTCAGTGCATTTAACAGTCAATGCCTTCATGTCCTCCTACAAACAAATCACATTCATTTCAATCATATATGGCCCTCGTTTCTTCAAACACAGCAAAACAAAAATCTGACTAAAACTTAAGCAAGCACCAAGAGTCAAATATAAAAGAAAAACTCCAAATTTTCATTCAGAAACAGCAAAATTATGCATTAACTAATTACATTGTAAAAGTTAACTAACTTTGCATAAGTTGGTACCACAATGACAAATCTGCACAGATACACAGAATAAGTAATCTTCTGTGTGTCTGTGTGTCCATGTGTGTGTCCCAGAAAGCTGCTGAAAATAGCCCTGATAAAGACAGACGACATTATGGTCACAATGTTAAATAGTATCACTGGTATGATCATTTAACATAATAAAAACGGAGCGCTTTCTGAAGGAAAAAAAAAAAAAAAAAAAGACAAATGTGGTAATTCAGCTGCCGGAGTCATACAGATAAAGAATCACTACTTCAAAACATTACCAGAGTCTGTGATCCTCCGCTGTAATTTAAATGCAAAATGACATCCACTTTCCTCTCTGGCCTCAGAATGGGTGGGCAGCTGGTGTTGATGAAGAAAGCTGTATCTATCAGCTTGAGGTAGTCACCCATTTCATTCAACTGGTTGGGAGAAGAATCAAGCACTGTGTCTGGAAGTCAAAAACTTGTATTAACAATTAATTACTGCAGGAGCAAGTCCACTTTTTTCCAAATCAGCATAGCAAGGAAAGAAAGCAAAGACAGCCCACACTTAGATTAGTCTTTGACACAAAGCCCATAGTTAAATATTTGTCTTTGACACAATTTTAGCATCTATAGCTCAACTCTGAGATCAGTAAGAGGGAGCAGTTCTGACACTCAGCTTCATCCAAAGTGATATATTAAGCTGCTTTTTCAACTGGTATAAATTTGTGGCCATTTAGCTTCAGTGGACACCAAATCATTCTTTTGTAGCTTTTCCTAGGAAGAACAGAATTCAAGGAAGCCTGCTGTGTTCTTCTCCAAGACAAAAAGACCACCAGCAGTAAATCATCTGTGGCTCAGCAAAACCAATTCAACAGACATATTAATCAAAATTTGTCCTTAAGCTAAAACTTTTCAAATACCTGTCCTCAGCAAGTATCAGCACTCAAATCACCTTAAAAGATGTATCTAAAACAATTTACTATTACCTTTCCACATGCAAAAGCTCTCATTCTCTAAATACTTGTTATGTAACTGCAAGCCCTTGAGGAAATTATGATAAGTTGAAACCACAGGCCGCCCAGTCATCACTTCTCGAAGAGTATTGGAAAGGCAACCTTTGGGAATGGATAAGCAAGTTGTCTGTTCATGAGGATTCTTGGGTAAAGCAGGGTGTTCCTCTGTAGGAAGAATGAGAAGAGAGTATATGTCTGCATTTGTTTAGAGTGTTTCTCTGATACTAATAAAAACAAAGAGAGAGGGGCTGGGCAGCCCAACCACCACAGTCCTATCTGTGATGGAGTGCACACACCAACATGTAGACTGTTCTGGGCAGAGGCAGGTTTCAGTGTCACAGCACCACCTTGTTGATCCCTATCCTATCTCTCCTTCCCCAAAGAACCCAACGTAACCCTCTCATGAGTAACAAACTTCCCCAGGGATATTACACAGTGAACAGCATGATGTTTTTTCCCTATTTTCCAGCACAACTGTTTCTCTCCTGGTTTTCCTTCATTCCTAAAGGTTTGGTGTCCCCTAATCCAGAAACAGGACACAAAACCAAACCCTTTACCAAATGTCAGGTTTCACATTTCAGAGAGGTGTGAAGACAATGCAAATGCAAGTGAAAAGTAATCCAAATAACTAACCTATGTCATGCTCAGTGCCTCGGGTCCATCTGTGCCAGAAGTCCTCTGAATGGCCCGAGAGGTAAACAGCATCCATAAAATTCTGGCAAAATATATTACTCCACGTGCCTTGAAAGTTAAAAAAACAAAAACAAAACAAAACAAAAAAAACCCACCCAAACATACTTAGTACTGCTTTGAATTTTCAGAGCACAGCTATAGCAATCTACTTGGATTCAATTTTGGTTGTTGTTTAAATCAGCACTGTTTTAGTTATAAAATACTATGAATTTTACTATGAATATCAAATGCCATGCCATTCCACATAATGTCTGGCTTATGACTAGGCCATTTTAGAAACTTCATTGTTTACAAAAGTCAGATCGTGATTTTAAATACTTTAAAAGACCTGTTGTAATGTGTGTGTTCTGTTTTGGCCTAACTTAAGAAGTTCAGCAAATTAATTGCATTTGTCTCAAGAAATTGCTTCCTCTTTTGTCACTTCTGGCTAGTTCATTTGAGATTTAAATTGCATCAGATAATATATCTGGCATACTAGTATTGCTGCTTGCAGACCAGTAGTTATTAGATGCAAACTCTGTGTAGCCAACTATGTGGTTATAAAGGTGATGTTTTTCTGAGATAGTAAATCACCTTCCAAGAAGCAGATGTGGGACTCTGGGATCTTCTTCATCAGGTGACCCATGAAGAACTCACTACCAAAATCCTCTGAACGAACAAAGGCCCCATATTTCAGGAAACCCACCTCATAAGGTGTGAACTCCACCCACTCTGTAAAGAAGGCATCAAGAAGGACTTATTGCAGCCACCTGAACACATGTAAAAATAACAGCTTAGAGAATCAAAAGCTGGAAGAACAAGACCTGTAGCTTCAGCATGTTGGTGACAGACAGTTCAAAATATGTTTTGAAACAAACAGGTGCTCTTCAATGTATGGTGTGTTGGCTTGGTGAATGCAAAAGCTAAATTCACCTCCTCCACTAACACTGTGAAAACCCATTCATCTTGTGATCCAGGTCCATTTCTGTACTAGGAAGCAAAAAGTGTGGCTGGAAGTACACAGATTGCTAAGGCCTTGCACGAGATGCGGTGGTTTTAGTTCTTCTGAGTCAGCAATGACACCAGCTACTGTTCACTCTTAGACTCTGACAATCACTGCCTTGTACAGCTAAAAAAACCTCCAACCAAAACCCACCCAAACCTTGGCTAAAAACACTGGGACTGCAGACTGTGCCTAGAAGCAGATGATCAGGTTCAGTTGCAAGACCTCCTGCTTTGTCTGGGCCAGAAAATGCCATGGAAATAGTTAGCGATCAGCATCATCGATCAGGGCACAGAGCGCTGCCTCTCCTCAGATCCCTCTTTGGCTGCAGGCAGGTGCCTCCCACTCTCATCGTACACACACACCTTCCATCCTCCTCCATTCCTTGCCCTCCTCCCCCAGCTCTTCATAGATCTCTTGGACTGCTGCCGCCTGGGCAGGAAGCCCAGCAGCTGAAAGAGGCTGTGAGGAGTAGGTGGGGATGAAAAAGCAGCAGTGTGGGCTTTCAAGGTGGCCAGCAAAAGGCATCTCCACCCCTCACAGTGCAGTGTCTTTGCACAGGTATCTCCCTACCAGAGTATAAGGATGCATGTTTTTCATCCAAGTCAGAACCCAAATGTGAAGACAGGGGAAAAAGAAATAATTCAAGATTTATTAGCTTGGGCTTACAGTAAAAACTTTTGGCATTCACCCAGCATTAAAAGATCTATAGAAGCATGTATAATTATTATTACCTTTAAAATCCAGAGTGCTAAAGTCATCCTTCACATTGAGGGACAGGTATATGGGCAGTGGATTCTGTCCCTGATTTACTGCCAGTCGCTGATCAGAGAGTTTGTGAGTACTTTCCTGTTTATAAAGAACAGCAGTCATTGTAAAAGATAAACATGATGTATGGACTTCATATGGTATCTACGCATGGACTATCAATGAAACGCCTCCTAAACCTCAGCAGATTTTGTTCTATGTACTTCAGCTATTTGACCACACAAATGTGTTCATGTGTTATCTGTCATCAACATTCGCCAAAGCATTATCACTGATGCTTCTGAGAATTTTGGAATGGGGGATAGAGCAAAAATGTGAGAAACTTGTCTGCACAATCACTAGGATATGGCTTGCTTTAAGAAAAATAAAGATATTTAGCTACCTTGGAGGTGCATCTTTAACATTGTGACTTTTTACATGCACAGACACTTCCCCTAGATGCTTACATTTTAGACTTACTGTGTTATTTTTCTTCTAAAAAGCCAAAGAAAGACCCCTCGGAAGTTTTGAGAGCCTTTCCTATAACTGAATCCAGAACTTTAGACATGAAAAGTTAGAAATCCTCTGGAATAAGGGATAGATAGATAATACCTGATGATGCAGCATACAATCAATGAAGAGTCCCCATAAATCTGTAAAGGACAGCTTGTGCCCCTCTTGCTTTCTTTCACAAAGCTGTTTTTCATAGTATTTCATATGATCCAGTGAGAAACAACGCAGCTTGCTCTTGATCACATGTTTCCTGACATCACCAACCGACCCTCTGAGATCCTTCTGTGACCAGTTTGCATCTTCATATAACTTCGCCATGGTCCTGGTAGAAAGAAACACAATGTGGTTCATCACTGGGTACATGAAAATTCATGGGCTTATACCACACACAAGAATTCTGTCTCAGGTTACATGAGGCTCTCGCCCTCCAACTTTTACCTTGGAAGAGCAGTTCAAAGCTGTTCTGTATGAGACCATACAAAGATATTTTTGCTGAAGGGATACATTCAAAATCAGCCTAGCTTGTTTATTCTCAGAATCAAGAGAGTAATAAAGCAACACTCATAATTTAACACAAGCTTTTACTAGAATTACCCTTTGACTGTCCAGGTTCAGGCTGCAGCTTCTGTCTGAGGCCAGTTCCCTCAGCAGTTCCAGACACTGTGTGAAACATTAAGCAGGAGTTTAGCAGCCAACATTGCCCTGGACAAGTGCGAGAGCTGCCCTCCCTGGGCACGCAGCAGGTGGGTCACCTCAGACTCTCAGTACGCACAGGGCCAGTCTGCTTGAGATTTCAGCTCCCAGAGTTCAGGCGGACTCCACTTACTCCTTCTCATTCCCACCTCACTAGTTCTAGTTATGTCTCATGTCTCTTTTTAGAGAAGACCTCCAGAAGCAAAGCGTTTTAAAGCACTAGACCCCTGCTAGTCATGCAAGGAAGTCAACATTGTGTGTATGACACTTCGTGTTTCTCAGGGCTTTTCTGTTAAATTCTCCTTTTCAGAGCCACATCAGAGTTCAGCAAGACAAATATTACAATAGGATTTCTGAAATGTTACATGCAACTAGATAACCCCTCTTCAAGGAGCTACTGGGAGGAATCCCATGGGCCAGGGCTCTCGAAGGTAGGGGGTCCAAGAGTGCTGGTCGCTCTTTAAACGTCACTTCCTCCATGCTCAGGAGCGGTGCATCCCCCTGAGAAAGAAATCGAGCAAAGGAGGCAGGAGACCTGCATGGTTAAACAAGGAGCTTCTAGCGGAGATAAGGTGGAAGAGGAAGGTCCATGGAATGTGGAAAGAGGGGCAGGCCACTTGGGAAGAGTACAGGAATGTGGTCAGAGCGTCCAGGGATGCGACGAGGAAGGCCAAGGCCCACCTGGAATTGAAGCTGGCAAGGGATGTTAAAAACAACAAGAAGGGCTTCTTCAACTACATCAGCAGCAAAAGGAAGGCTAGGGACAATGTGGGGCCGCTGCTGAATGAGGTGGGTGTCCTGGTGACGGAGGATGCAGAGAAGGAAGAGTTACTGAATGCCTTCTTTGCTGCAGTCTTCAGTGCCAAGGCAGGCCCTCAGGAATCCCAGGCCCCGGAGGTAAGAGAGGAAGCCTACAGAGAGGATGACTTTCCCTTGGTTGAGGAGGACTGTGTGAGGGACCGCTTAAGCGATCTGGACACCCACAAATCCATGGGCCCCGATGGAATGCACCCACGAGTGCTGGGGGAGCTGGCGGATGTCATTGCTGAGCCACTCTCCATCATCTTAGAGAGGTCCTGGAGGACAGGAGAGGTGCCTGAGCACTGGAGAAAGGCCAATGTCACTCCAATCTTCAAAAAGGGCAAGAAGGAGGACCCAGGGAACTACAGGCCGGTCAGCCTCACCTCCATCCCTGGAAAGGTGATGGAGCAGTTTATCCTGAAGGTCATCAACAAGCAAGTGGAGAAAAAGGAGGTTATCAGGAGTAGTCAGCATGGATTCACCAAGGGGAAATCATGCCTGACCAATCTGATAGCTTTCTATGATGACATGACTGGCTGGGTAGATGAAGGGAGAGCCGTAGATGTTGTCTACCTAGACTTCAGCAAGGCTTTCGACACAGTCTCCCATAACATCCTCCTAGGGAAGCTCAGGAAGTATGGGCTGGATGAGTGGTCGGTGAAGTGGACTGAGAACTTGCTGAAAGGCAGAACTCGGAGGGTTGTCATCAGCGGCACTGAGTCTAGTTGGAGGCCTGTAACTAGTGGTGTCCCCCAGGGGTCGGTACTGGGCCCAGACTTGTTCAACTTCTTTATCAACGACCTGGATGAAGAGTTGGAATGTACCCTCAGCAAGTTTGCTGATGACACCAAACTGGGAGGAGTGGTAGATACACCAGAAGGCTGTGCTGCCATTCAGCGTGACCTGGACAGGCTGGAAAGTTGGGCAGAGAGGAACCTGATGAGGTTCAACAACAGCAAATGCAGGGTCCTGCACCTGGGGAGGAACAACCCCATGCATCAGTACAGGCTTGGGGTGGACCTGCTGGAGAGCAGCTCTGTGGAGAGGGACCTGGGTGTCCTGATGGACAACAGGTTAACCATGAGCCAGCAGTGTGTCCTGGCTGCCAAGAAGGCCAATGGCATACTGGGGTGCATTAGGAGGAGTGTGGCCAGCAGGTCGAGGGAGGTTCTCCTTCCCCTCTACACTGCCCTAGTAAGACCCCATCTGGAGTACTCTGTCCAGTTCTGGGCACTCCAGTTCAAGAAAGATGAGGAGCTACTGGAGAGAGTCCAGCGGAGGACTACAAGGATGGTGAGGGGACTGGAATCTCTCTCCTATGGGGAAAGGCTGAGGGAGCTGGGCTTGTTTAGCCTGGAGAAGAGAAGGCTGCGAGGGGACCTTATAAATGCTTACAAATATCTGAAGGGTGGGTGTCAGGAGGATGGGGCCAAGCTCTTTTCAGTAGTGCCCAGCAACAGGACAAGGGGCAATGGGCACAAACTGAAGCACAGGAAGTTCCATCTGAACAGGAGGAAGAACTTCTTCCCTCTGAGGGTGACGGAGCACTGGAACAGGCTGCCCAGAGAGGTGGTGGAGTCTCCTTCTCTGGAGATATTCAAGACCCACCTGGACAAGGTCCTGTGCAGCCTACTGTAGGTGACCCTGCTTCAGCAGAAGGGTTGGACTAGATGACCCACAGAGGTCCCTTCCAACCCCTACCATTCTGTGATTCTGTGATTCTGTAACTCAAAAGATACATAAACAAAGGGAAAAGAGTATTTCCCTACTTTCATTTCATCATTGCTCTCAAGCATGCTCGGGGATTGGGTCCGTGCCCTTTCAGAAATTCAAGTCCACAGGACTCCAGCTGCATTACTTCTCTTGCACATCTGCAGCATCTTCTCTGATTCATGATTAACATCCCATTTGTCTGCACTGGCAATCAAAAGGTTTCCTTCTACCCCAGGAAGCAATCCTCATTTCTTACATTCCCAAGAAAATGCCAGCTTTTTGGCCTAGCAGACCCTACTCAGTCCCTTGTTAATAGCCATAAATAACCACGTTTCATTCAAGGTGAAACACCAAAACACCTCTACCCCTCCATTTTAACACAGGAATCTTTTCTGCCAAGTAACTGGAAAACGAGAAATGGAGCTGAGTCATACAGAATTTTCATCAAAAAATAACCATGTTTCCCCCCCACTCTCTGCACCAGGCACTGAGTTTATGGTAGAAACAAGCCCAGCCCTCAGGAGAACTCATAATGTATGGCATGGCAGAAAGGCACGTATCCGAGCCACAGAACAGCTGCGTGTGGGTTTGTCACTGACACTGAACTGTAGAGAGACACAGGTAAACCATCCCAGCTTGTGCTCTTTTCTTTTAGTTTCTGTAAACTGCAGTGCAATTATACAAATACAATAGTTATCACTCAATTTGTTTCTTGTATCTAGAAGACATAAAGGCTACAGCACTGAGCGGTCCCATGAAATGGGTGAGCACCAGAAGGAAGCCAAGTCCCAGCATCATGCTGAGTAAAATTCATCAGCAAGGCAATCTGCCTCACCAGGTTATCACTCTGCCAACACAAACAGTAAGCACAAGCCCAACTCTCCTTACCATGTTGTGGCAGATAAACCACTGATGTATGAGACACAGTCCAAAACACCCAGCTCCTGGAGAGCCAGAAGACTGCCAAACATAGCTGTCATGGACCGCACTCCCCCTGCTGTAGTCATGACTGCAACCACTGGTACCTGCTCAACACACAAAGGCACAGAGTCATTCACTACCAGGTGAAATAGAGAAGTGGTGAGCATGCAGAAAAAGTAACAGCAACACCCTGATTCAGGTAGGTTTGGACTCAATTCATCCTATTCATTGCAGCGCTTAGGTGTGTGTTTGAGTTGTATAAACTTTGGTGAGACTTAGCATATGCTGAAAGCATCTTCCTGATCAGTGATGCTTTGGTAAGTCAGAAGGTGAAAGCATGGCTTTTGTATGGCATAATCTGTTTTAAGATTTGTAAAGATTATTTTCTGGACACTTTTCATTTTTCTTCATGTCTTTCCCTCAAAACACATTTTAAAATCCTGAGTAAAACTGAGGTCAAGGGAGCAGAGCAAAAGATGCCTGCACAATTTTTTCCTCCTCTAAGTTTATACATAACATTTGCTGTTCTCCAAGCAGATGGTGACAAGTTTTACAGATTTATTTTAACATCCTCTTTGTTACTCACATTACCTCCCCCTTCCCTGACATCAGTTCCTCATGGACGCAGCAATTCTGTTAGCCATCCTCCCTTTGCCCCATAGGTAGCCCTTAAAAACTGTGACAATGTATTTACTCAGTTTTAGGAATTTCTTGCCATTATCTTTAATACTGTCTTCATTGTATTTTACCATCTACTTTGGGAGATTTGTTTTTTAATTAATGTGACTCAATATCCCTTTATTCTCTGTTAATAATAGCAAGCCCTATTCTACTTGTGATTGAAGTTCATGAGCACTTTGACTTGGTTGACAAATGCTGTCCTGCACACAGCATCAAGGGATGGGTGTGCTGGGAGCGAAACAGAGCAGTGGATGAAATCCCACACAGGCCCATTCTCCCAGTTGCAGAAGAGCATCTCCCTGACTCTTGCTCCAAGCACCACAGTCCCATAACAGATTGCTGCCCTCCAGTAACAGAGCAGCTACATCTGAGTCCAGGGATCCCTAGGAGACAAGAAAGCAAGAGGTAACACACTGAAAAAACAGACAAAACAGATGCTGCTGCACCAGTGTGCCAAGGGAGAGTTGCAGACTTCCCCTCTGAGCCTTGTGAGGCAGCAGAGAAGGGGAGAGGTGCCAATCTGAGGAGAAATGGTCTCAGTCCAAGCAATCAAATTTTGTCACACTTGGTCATACATACGTTCATCTCAACAAATACATCCTTTGGGTGGCCCTGAGTGAGGATGGAGGTTGGCAGAGAATAAAGGAGCCAAAACTGGCCTCCTGACAGTTCATCTTTCATCCTCTGTGCCAAAAATTTTTGGATGTGGTCTTAGGTGCAAGTGGCAATCTGGTCTATGCATTTCAATCTAGAAGATGTGGAAGAGCTATGTGGGTAGTCACGCAAGTACATCACATCCACTTTGTTGAAAGTGGGACAGTATACTTTAAGTTCCCAAGATGCTGCCCCATATACCTCATCCTCCTGCAGGTCTTCACCTAGCTGAAGAACATTTTTCAGAGCAGCAGCAACCACCTTCTTCCTTTTACAGATGAAATCCTGCTCCTCTGCGCATAGATCAAACCCCAACCGCAGATCTAAATTCTTACAACTAGAGCAAAAGAACAGAACAAGACACATAACCTGTAAGCCTTTTCTAGAGCAACTGCTTGTGACACCAAGCAAAACAATAAACCCATTTAAATAAATGCTCTTCCATGCACATGACGGTTCCCCTATGCAAATGGAAAACAGGTACATGGATATCACAGGTCCTGTATTTCTGCCTTCCTATGGAGATTTTAGAGCAGAATCACATCCTGAACTATTTCAAGCAATCATGAGGAAGTTAAATGAACCAAGTTCTCTGCTGATGAAAAGCAATGAACATAACTGAACTTAAGCTGTTTCACAGTGAGCTCAAATTCAGACACCTCTTCTTTTGCTATGTGTTTCCTGAAGAGCAGAAGGAGCCTAAGAAGTTACTTAAACTTAACATGCTTTAAGCAAAATCATCCTAATACCATGTTAGGCTTATCTCTACTAGGAACTTGTGCTGTAAATACTTCAGTCAGCAGATGTCTCTTAAGTGTATCCCTTCGTATCTGTACATGATTCTGAACATCATGTGCATCATTAATTCTGTAACTCCTATTCTCACCAAGCTACAGTTTCAGGGTTTTTTCAGCCAAAATATTTTGTCCCTTCTGTGACTCCTAATTAATATTCACTAAAAATCCCTGATTTATCACCTCAGTCTGAAATTAGTGCTTGCATTGTAGCTAACTAATCAGTAGGGGATGATGTTGCCCTTTGGAAAAATCACTGCAAGCCAGTCAATAAATTAATTACTGTCCGCTTGTTTCATTAAAAAATGACCTGCAGAGGACTGACAAATGCATCATGATGTCAGAAATTTGTTAGAAATGTGTTACACACAAACGTGTGTGTATTACAGATAAAGGTTACAAGACAGACAGATTCTTATGTGTCAAAATTAGGAAGCATCAACACTAGGAAAAACATTGTGACTGGCCATACCCCGTGACTACCTACCACCTATTCTATGCTGAACTCTTACCAACCAATTTAAAAGCACGTATCATTTTATTAGCCCTTCCTCATATTTCAGTCTGCTTTACAATCTTTATTCCTGGTTTAGAAATGAGCTACTTTAAGCTGTAGCTTCCTTTCATCTAAAGATGATACTATGAAAGGATAGGAGATAGCCTAAGTAATCATTCAAAAGAAAGAAGATTTACCTATCTTCTTCTTTCACGGACACCTGATAAGATTCACCCTAAGAAACAAGAATGAAAACACTGTAAATTTTAAATAGAATTGAAAGCTTGCAAAAGCAAGTTTTACAGTATTAGCAATTATTCAGATATATAGCCTAGTGACAAATCTTTGGTCTCTTCTCAGACCTTCTGGACACAATCATCACTAGGATACTGCTTTTAAAATGCTTTTAAGCAATCAGCAGTTCTGAATATGCTACTTTTTCCCTGAATAATAGTTATGCTTTCAAGTGTATGCAGAGCTGAGCTTACACATAGTCAGCTGGTAAATTTTTAATAAAAAAATTAATAACAGACCAGGTATCACACAGATATAGCTTACACTTGTTAAAATAATTCCAGACACTGTCAAAGGCTACTCACTCTCATCACTGTCATCTTCTTTCCCAAGTCCAGAGAATGGAGAGGCACAGGCAGGGGACTACTTACATCCATTTCTCTCCTAGCTGAACCATGCTGAATTAAAGAGGGAAAAAAATTGTTATGAGGAGAAAATTATTTACAAGCCATAGGTACAAATCTACCAGAGAAGGACTAATTCATTATGTTTCTTCCAAAAGTTACTTTAGCCGTTATCACCATCCACAAGCAAAACATACACAACAGAAAAAAGGCTCCTCTGGCAGCATCATGTGCAATCTGGGTTGACTGTACTTGACATAGTGGAACATGGTGGTTTCGCTGCCTCCTTGGCTGCAGCAAGGACCTATGGAAACATTCCGGGTTTCTTCATAGGATCCTTTCATTTTGAACATGAAATCTCTCCCTAAGAACAACAAGCAAACCACAGAGAAACGTTAACTGCATCTAGCTCTGAAAAATAGCAAATAAAATGCCTCAAGTTTTAGCCTTAGTGCAGTCGACATTAATTTGGGACATAATGTTCTTCCTCCTCCATAATGAGTGTGAACAAGGACCAGACTGACAAAGCAACAAAAGGCCAGTGCAGCATTGCAACTTCTCCCCTGCCAAGCAACAGAGAGCATGCATTAGATCAGTGGATGCTACTGGCAGCGTTCACACCCCCAAGTTTCCACCGTAGTCTTTCTACTCATGATAGTTGTGCGTCTCCCCTCCTTTACTTTCTGTTCTCATCATAGGTATTTCCATTCTATCACATTGCTGTGATGTTTCTGAGTTTCTCGGCTACCTCCACAGTTTCCCTTAAGCTACACAGTCACACCATCTCCAGAGGATTCTCACTATTAGCAAGTAGTTAATTAAGGAAACACCTCAATCCCCAAGCAGCCTTGATACAAACAGAGGACACTAAAATGGATCATATATTTGTCTAGATTTAGCTTCATCTTCCATAGCACAAAAAGCAGTGACAAACGATTTAAATCAATAACCTCACTTTTGTCAGAGCTCTTCGTTTTTGTTTCATCCACCTGTACTTCCAAACAGGAAACTTCACGAGACTGGAAGAGATAAGCAATAAAATCACTGGTCACAGAAACAGTTCAGGGTCCTCACTGAGAATCTAGGGGTTCTGTAGAGACATCAGGCTTGATGTCCTGTGAACATGAAAAAATTACAGAGGCTGATTCTCAGCTTGTACAAATCATGCAAGCAATACTGTGGTCACGGGAACTAAGACAGTTGGGTATCTGTACCATTATATTTAAACGTAATTAAATCATCAACAGTTAACACAAGGAATTTTCCTCCCCATCTAGACCATGCTTTAACTTTTGTGTACAGAAGAGTGAGCTGAAGGACACCTACAAGCTCTGCAGAACAACTGAACAGATGGGCCCATATTTAATACATTTAGAATGAAGCTGAAACTTGCCAAGGCGGTTTTGTACAGGAGGAAATAGCAGCACAGGGGCATCCTACAGTACTTTGGACATGATGTGAGAAGAGCCTTCAGCTCCAAGACAGATATTCAGTAATAAACTCTGCAGTGACACTGGATTCACTCCCTTCCCACGTTTCCTTGTTTACTGCCATTTCATCAGTGAGCAAATCATTGGCTCTGTGGTAGAGCGCTGGTCCAAGCCTCTCCCAATACAGAATGCACTACAAGCATGACCAAATTCAAAACTTTACAACCACACCTGTGTCATCTAAAAGAGTAAAGGCTATGCCTAAAGACATAGTTCTTCCAACTACCTCCTTCAGTTTTGCCCTACCACAGGAATATAAGCATAAAAAAGCAGTTACCACTAGTACGCCATTAGTAATGATGTTTTCAGATACACCTGGACTGAAAAGCAAAAAGGAAAAGGCTTATTTAAGGGTGGGTATAGAAGCAATAAACTTTTAAATGTAACTAGCTCTTTGAGCTCAGTTTTTCCAGCTGCCAAGTGCCATCAGCACTTCTATCTTTCATGTCCATCTCGTGCTCACTGCCAGGTCAAAGTCCCATAGCTCCTAGGGACACTCCCTCTTTTCTTACCTCCCCTGATCAGCATTACCTCTCCTTAGGCTGAATTACAAAACAAACACCCACCCTAAGCTATAAATAGCTAGACTGTCACTCAAGGAGGGATTTCACCAGATTCAGGAGAGAAAAGCAACCATGGGCAAGATGCTGAGATGGCATGTTGAACATAGATACAGGCGGCCAATTCCCCAATGCTGCATTACCACTCTTTAAAACTTGAAATTTTCTAATGACAAATTCTGTAACATTTAGGCTTTCACTCACATGTTTTCCAGTAGAAATTCCACTTCTAGTTCTTCCTGTTTCTGAAAATAAGAGTCATTTTTCATTTAAGGAAAAAGAATGAATAATTTTTTTCCTTTGCTAGAGCTCTGATGATTTTGTAGAACCCTCCCTTGCAAGGTTTTGCTACTCCCACATCCTCTGCATCATAATGTAAATGGATGAAGCCTTCTCTGGCCACCCTTTTGTTTCATGTCTCTTCACCGCTCTACTGTTCACAAATCAGTTGTCCCTGCAAGGGCAAGAGGAGAGTAAGTATCATAGAATAGGGGGTGAAGGTCTCATTATTCATTTATTAGTAGGATGACACATGGATCAATCAATGCCAAAGAAGGGACGTGTAACAGGTGAATGATGTAGGAGAACATGCTTGACAGTAAATGGACCCAGGTGGTGAGTATGTCTGGGCTAAAACAAAAGAATTGGCATAGTATAGTGACTAAACAGAAAAAAGGGGTAGGAGAAAAGACCAGCTTGGAAAACGACAATTGCCAGGGTCAAGTGAAGAAGAGAGAAGAGGGAAGACTGAAGCTATGAAGGGGAATGAGGAAAAGAGCTCACAAGGACCAAATCAAGATCAAAGAGGGGGAAGAGTGTAAGAGCAAGGACCAGAAACAGAAGAAAAAAGTAACACATCAACAGCGTTAAGAGGGACTGAATAACTGTATTACTTTACTGCAGCCATTTGCTGGATCAGTCTGTATGGGACACAGCCAGTCCAGGAAATACCACACAAAAACATATACCAGAGAGATCATCTTTATCACCCACAGGGAAGAAAACACTCGTTAGTGAAAGATATAAATCTCTTTCTGACAAATGGCAGTAAAAATTTGCATTCATATTCAGAACTAACCTTCACTGCCAAACATCCCTTCAGTCTGGCTGCACTTAAGTACTTTAACTTTGTGAAGAGACTGTGAAAACAGTGCTGAGTCAGATAACCTAGCTGTCAAGGTAGTCATCACTACAGTAAAAATGAAAAGTGAGTATTTTTGTATTTACTAGTTCATGTCAGTATTTAATACATTTAGGATACATCTCAGGTAGCTTCTCAGAGCTGGATCTGTGGCGTGTAACCCAGAAGCAGGTGGTTCTGCTTGCTTATTTCTCCCAAAGTCTCCGTTTTGTGAGAACTGAGGTGGCTGCAACATTTTGTAACAGAAGCATGAGGGCTGGCTTTTAGAAAGCAGTCACCTCACAGAGATGCAACACAGACTTTATCATCAGATTGTGACTAGTCTGTACTATCCAAAAACTCACTGATGTTCTGTTCCAGCTTTGTCCAAAGAACAGCAGAAAAAATGTTTAGGAGACCCTGGCTCATAACATCTGACTAATTGTGCCTGCCTTATGTTCCCATTCTTCTTATGCAGTTGTACACACACTCACACAGATTATATTTCTATTAAGTCGCATTCACATTTTTGTGGGTGAAAAACCTGGAGCAAAGCAATTGAAAGACTTGTTAGACTGCACAGTGAGCCAGAGGCATGGCAGGAAGCAATCCCAATGCTGTAACATTACCCATCCAGCCTCCTCAGCTCTCCTTTTGAGATACTTTGGCAGATGAAACAAATCATTATGGGCAGAGGTGGCAGTACTGCCTATTATTAAGGTTGCCCAGCACACTCCATTACTAAGTTGTTTAAAAAAAAAAAAAAAAAAACCACCAACAAAACTACCTTAAGTGTTCTAAAAATTCATGTACAGACCATAACCTATGACGCCTCATGGGTGCCTGAGCAGGAGTCGTGATCTGAATAAGGACGGCTTGACCAAGACATTGCCAAAATACAGCTGACCTTGTCTTATCTCCTCAACTTCCACTTTGCCAAGCCAATGGGTTAAGTCAACTCTGCACATGCCTCAGAGCAAACTCCTGGCTTGAATCACAGCTCAGATGATCTTGGTCACATGGGGCTTATTCTAAGGGAGGCATAGCCATCTGGAGTAGGTATACTGAAATATCTAGTAAGGACTGGCTTTCTAGAAAGGTAGTTAATAAACACTCTTCAAACAGTAATATAAAGAACAGGCAAGAGTGGTTCTCTGGACAGCCTGACACAGTGGTTTAGAAATAAACAGGGCACATACAATTCCTAGGAACTGTAGACTCAAGCCCTTGTCAGAAGTGTGAAAAAGCCCTGTACTACACAGCCTCCAAGCAGAGAAGGTGTTAACATTTGCAGACGGTAATCTGAGTACATATTCTACTCTCGTAAAAGATGGGTGTGATTTCTCCCCCTGTCCTCCCAGCAACTTCGCCCACCAAATGTCTCATATGAAGCATTTTGTCCCCTCTTTAATACAACCAAACACAATATTCTTTGAGACATATGCAGCAAATAAGATTCCTGGGTCATGCATAGAACTAGAAGAAAAGAATAAAATACTGAAGAGAATCTCATTCATCAGACCCTATCCATTCTATGCTGGCTCAGCCCCCCTAAAATAAATTTGCAATCCTGTAACAAAAGATCATAAAGAGATTTGCTGAGAATTTTTTTATGTAAGTTATTGTTCACCAGAAGGAGGAAAAAAGACAGAGATACTTTCATGAGAATATATAATGATTTACCAAGCATATTGCCTGAAAGCACAGGACAGAATCCCTGGTAAAGCTAAGAGGAGGTACCCCTGTAAGCTACTGGCCAAAGGGTTGGGGCAGCTGCCTGGAAAGGGGGCCAGGTATGTTCTCATCCTTTCTTTGTCAGTCTCCTACAACAGCAATGAGATCTCTAGCCATCAGCTTCTTCATTTCTGACTCTTGCTCTCTCTGTTTTTTTCAAAAGATATTTTTGAAATCTCAAAAAAAAAATTCAGACTAGGAAAGTCATTTTGCATTTAACTACAAACACAACAGAGGGGTGACTGTTTCTGGTCCCTCCTAAACCCTGAGCATTTAACTTTGTGCTTTAATAAGGTCCTTTTAACAAAGTCTTTGTGTGTGAGAAAAACTCTAATGTTTAATATAGGTAGTAACTTGGGACAAAATTCTGATCCAGAGTATTATTTTATCTATCCACTTAATTTCATTCATCTTTTCATTTCTCACCTCTGGATTCAACTCAAAATTCAGGTGAACTTTTTCTCCAGGCTGGATTTTAGCTACATCAAAGCGAACAGTCAAAAGCTGGTCATCTGGTGTGAAAGTATCCTCATCGCAAACTGTCAGCTCCAGAATGTTCTAAGAGAGGCAGAGAAAGATGTTAATGCCATATTCTGGGACTACTGAGCCCAAAAGGAAGGTCTAGCAAGAGTCAGCATACAGCCACCCCTTTGTTCAATGCAGACAGACTCCTGTGACAGCGTGCAGCTCAGATGGCTGCAGCAAACTTTTGCTGGGTTACGCAGCCCCTGTGCTCGGACTGCAAAGTCAGGGACTAACACTAGAAGAGGCAAATCATCAGGTTTGGCAAAGAACAAGAGCTCAAAAGGAAGGCAGCGTAAGTGACACACGTGACACTAATACGCATTGGACAGAGTAGCGATTACACACGCTGTTCATCACAATCCTTTATCTGTGGATTCAAAATTACCATCTTTAGAAATTTCAGCTTATCAGCAGAAAGTAACAATAGAGGGAAAACTCTTAGCCCTGTACAAAAGGAATGTAAAGCACATTAGATCTTGTCAAAAGATTTTAAGTTAAATTGAAGTGTTTTCCCTTGCATTTCCTCAGGGCTCAAACTACCCACAGCAGTGCAAGAAGACACAGTACTGTTCAGCCATGTGAAACTGTCCCCATGTCTGGATCTTGTATCACTCGCACTCAGCTTCGTTCCAGATGATTCATAACCCTTTCAGCTTATGCTCATTCAAACCATGGGATGGGCATGATCCTGTTATAAGTCTAGAAGTCAGACATAGGTTTGATTTCTTAGGCCTGTTATTATGGAGCGATTCATCCAGCGTGCACTCACCGGGCACGTGAAGGACAACCAGGGGATCAGGCCTAGCCAGCATGGGTTCATGAAAGGCAGGCTGACTAACCTGATCTCCTTCTATGACCAGGTGACCGGCCTAGTGGATGAGGGAAAGGCTGTGGATGTCATCTACCTGGACTTTAGTAAGGCCTTTGACACTGTTCCCCACAGCATCCTCCTGGTGAAACGGGGTGCCCATGGTTTGGATGGGTGTACTCTTCGCTGCATAAAGAACTGGCTGAACGGCCGAGCACAGAGAGCGGTGGTGAACGGAGTTAAATCCAGCTGGCGGCCAGTCACAAGTGGTGTTCCCCAGGGCTCAGTTTTAGGTCCAGTCTTGTTTAATATCTTTGTCAATGATCTGGATGAGGGGGTTGAGTGCTTCCTCAGTAAGTTTGCAGATGACACCAAGCTGGGCGGGAGTGTTGATCTGCTTGAGGGTAGGAAGGCTCTGCAGAAGGATCTGGACAGGCTGGATCGATGGACTGAGGCCAACTGTATGAGGTTTAACAAGGCCAAATGCCAGGTCCTGCACTTGGGTCACAACAACCCCATGCAACGCTACAGGCTTGGGGAGGAGTGGCTGGAAAGCTGCCCAGCAGAAAAGGATCTTGGGGTGCTGGTCAACAGCCGGCTGAACATGAGCCAGCAGTGTGCCCAGGTGGCCAAGAAGGCCAACGGCATCCTGGCTTGTATCAGGAATAGTGTGGCCAGCAGGAGTAGGGAGGGGATTGTGCCCCTGTGCTCGGCACTGGTGATGCTGCACCTCCAGTACCGTGTTCAGTTCTGGGCCCCTCACTACGAGAAGGACATTGAGTTGCTAGAGTGTGTCCAGAGAAGAGCAACGAGGCTGATGAAGGGTCTAGAGAACAAGTCTCACGAGGAGAGGCTGAGGGAACTGGGGCTGTTTAGTCTGGAGAAGAGGAGGCTGAGGGGGGACCTTATTGCTCTCTACAGCTACCTGAAAGGAGGCTGTAGTGAGGCAGGTGTTGGTCTCTTCTCTCAATTAACTAGCAACAGGATGAGAGGCAATGGCCTTAAGTTGCATCAAGGGAGGTTTAGATTAGATATTAGGAAAAATGTCTTTACTGAAAGAGTGGTCAGGCATTGGAATAGGCTGCCCAGAGAAGTGGTGGAGTCACCATCTCTGGAGGTGTTGAAAAAACATGTAGATGTGGCACTTCGGGATATGGTTTAGTAGGCATGGTGGTGGTGGGTTGACGGTTGGACTTGATGAGCTTGGAGGCCTTTTCCAACCTTAATGATTCTATGATTAGGCTTTTGAAAATATGCTCGTTTAGTGATGGAGTGGTTGGTATTAAAGGGTGAGGTTTTCTTCTTTTCTAAAAAACAGCATTAATCTGGCTTCCTGGGAACAGTATAGGGAAGCTGCCTGGTTGTGTAGGGATGGGGTCAGGAAGGCCGGGATGCGAAAAATAATAAGAAGGGCTTCTATAGGTATGTCAGCCAGAAAAAGGTGGTCAAAGAAAGCATACCCCCGCTCATGAGCGAGACCGGCAAACTGGCAACAGCAGATGAGGAGAAAGCTGAGGCACTCAACCTTTTTGCCTCAGTCTTCACTGGCAACCTCTCTCCTCACCCCTTCCAAGTTGACAGATGGCATGAAGGAGACCAGGACGGTAAAATCCCTCCAGCTGTAAGTAAAGATCAGGTTCGGGACCTCCTGAGGAACCTAAACATACAGAAGTCCATGGGACTTGATGAGATGCATCCCAGAGTCCTGAGGGAACTGTCTGATGTAGTTGCCAAGCCACTTTCCATGATATTTGAAAAGTCATGGCAGTCAGGGGAAGTCCCCAGTGACTGGAAAAAGGGAAACATTGTGCCCCTTTTCAAAAAGGGTAGAAAGGAAGACCCTGGGAACTATCGACCTGTCAGCCTCACCTCTGTGCCTGGGAAGATCATGGAACAGATCCTCCTAGAAGATATGCTAAGGCACATGGAGGCCAGGGAGGTGATTCGAGACAGCCAGCATGGCTTCACCAAGGGCAAGTCCTGCCTCACCAACCTAGTGGCTTTCTACGATGGTGTAACAACAAGGGTGGACAAGGAAAAACCAATGGACGTCATCTATCTGGATTTTTGTAAAGCCTTTGACACAGTCCCCCACAACAGCCTTCTCTCTAAATTGGAGAGCCATGGATCTGATAGGTGGACTGTTCGGTGGATAAGGAATTGGTTGGATGGTCGCATCCAAAGGGTAGTGGTCAACAGCTCAATGTCCGGATGGAGACCAGTGACGAGTGGAGTCCCTCAGGGGTCCGTACTGGGACCGGTGCTGTTCAATATATTTATCAATGACACGGACAGTGACATCGAGTGTACTCTCAGCAAGTTTGCAGATGACACCAAGCTGAGTGGTACGGTTGAGACACCGGAAGGATGGGATGCCATCCAGAGGGACCTGGACAAGCTGGAGAGGTGGGCCTGTGTGAACCTCATGAGGTTCAACAAGGCCAAGTGCAAGGTCCTACACCTGGGTCGGGGTAATCCCCGGTATCAATACAGGCTGGGGGAGGAAAGGATCGAGAGCAGCTCTGCTGAGAGGGACTTGGGGGTACTGATAGACGAAAGGCTGGACATGAGCCGGCAATGTGCGCTGGCAGCCCAGAGGGCCAACCGTGTCCTGGGCTGCATCAAGAAAAGCGTGGCCAGCAGGTCAAGAGAGGTGATTCTGCCCCTCTACTCTGCTCTGGTGAGACCTCACCTGGAGTACTGCGTTCAGCTCTGGAGCCCTCAGCACAAGAAGGACATGCAACTGTTGGAGCAGGTCCAAAGGAGGGCTATAAAAAATGATCTGAGGGCTGGAGCACCTCTCCTATAAGGACAGGCTAAGAGAGTTGGGCTTGTTCAGCCTGGAGAAGAGAAGGCTGCGGGGAGACCTAATTGCAGCCTTTCAGTACTTAAAGGGAGCCTATAGGAAAGATGGGGACAATCTTTTTAGTAGAGACAGCAGTAATGGTTTTAAACTAAAACAGGGTAGGTTTAGGCTGGATATAAGGAAGAAATTCTTTACAATGAAGGTGGTGAAACACTGGAATGGGTTGCCCAGAGAGGTAGTGGAGGACCCATCCCTGGAAACATTCAAGACCAGGTTGGACAAGGCTCTGCGCAGCCTGATCTAGTTAGTGGTGTCCCTGTTCGCTGCAGGGGGGTTCGACTAGATGACCTCTAGGGGTCCCTTCTGACCCGAAACTTTCTATGATTCTATACTTTACAAACAATGTCAGTGTTACTCTATAAAGCAGATATTACAAGCTCATGGCAACACACAGCAAAAATGCCTTTGAGGTTGCATGTAAGAAAATATTACTAATCCTCTAAAGAGCTTATAAAACCTCCCATCCAGTTCCTGGGGTCCTAGTGCTTAGAAGATGACAAGGACCAGTCAGGGGACCAGAGAATCCATACCAAGGCTTGCATATTTACTTTCTGGTAGGAAACAGCATCTCTCATGCCGTCTCTGATGCTTTCTGTGTCTTTCCATTACCATCCTGTTCCTCAGCGTGAGTTCAAGCATCTATGCGAGCCTCAAGGCTCTCGTAAAGCGTCCACACGCAGCAGGTGGAGACATCCCCTTTAGAAAGCGTCTGCTCACTCTCACAGGTGCAGATCCTACCTTTACTTCTCTTTGTATCATGAAGTGGAAGGTTTCCTTCCAGACAGGGTTTCCGCAGTTGCATACAGTTCTTGTCCGGGCCTCCCAACACGAAGATGTTGGCAGCCACAGCTTCACATAGCAATCAGTTAGGCTCACTGTGGTAACAAAAAGAGGTATAAAATTAGTACAGCAGTACTTTTTTTATTATGTCTTTAGCCCAGTCAGAGGAAAAAAGTTTAACCTCTGAGGAGTCCTAAATGTTTCATTACACACAAAAGAAAACATTCTAAATTTAGAGATATTTAACTTTTCTATCTAAATTTATGTCAATTCCAAACAAAACTCAATCTTAAACCACTAACACTCTTTGATAACAAAAGCCACAACAGCACTGAACTGAAACATTCTGGCTCTTCTCACTTTTTTACTTCTATTTTCAAATATTTGCCAGGTTCCAAGAAAATTCATATATGACTTCACATTTACACCAAAAAATTAGTAATTTAATTTTGAGGATTTTGTTTTACCTAGTCCTAGTTGTAATGTACAAGTCATCCACAGTAAAATAGCAATGAAGAGATAAACACAGCAGCACCCAACACAGCTACCCATTTGTCCTATATTTTTCACCAAGGCATCCCTTTCAGCAGGGAAATAAGCAACGTGTGGATAAAGACGCACTGAAGAGTCAGTGAATAAGAAATATCATGGAGCAGCCGGTGAAGGGAAGGGTAACTTCTTTCCCAACATGGAACTTCTACTCTATTTCCTTTCTATCATTACCTGTTTTCTAAATTATTGTAACTGAGTCTAAACAAAAATGAAAATAGATACAACTTCTTCAGCCAAAAAAAACTGAGACACTACTGTAATCCTAACAGCAGGATAGCAACCTGTACCAGTATGGAGCACTGGAACAGGCTGCCCAGGGAGGTTGTGGAGTCTTCTTCTCTGGAGATATTCAAGACCCGCCTGGACAAGGGCCTGTGCAGCCTGCTCTAGGTGACCCTGCTTCAGTAGGGCGGTTGGACTAGATGATCCACAGAGGTCCCTTCCAATCCCTAACATTCTGTGATTCTGTGGGTGTACAAAAGCATTAAATTCAGGTGACTGATTTTCTTGCTAACCTATAAACATGCCATCCGTGATACTTACACAGGTCTGCTTTGTGGAGATTTCTCATGCTTATAATTTTTACAGTAAGCCAGCACAACTGAGACATATCTGGCTGCAGAATAATGAGAAAAAACTTAATTATTAGCAAATAATTCAGATATAAATAACACCACCTATATAGCATAGCAAAGAGGAAGACACTGGAAAATAAGTAGCCATAGGCTATTCTTTTATTAATGAAGTGAGTAGGTTTTCATTTTAACTACTTGAGACAACTTCTGAGAATAAAATCTTTCTTGTGATACTATATAATGCCAGATTCCAGTTTTTTTACTAACCAGTTGTGTTTACAGTCAAGGTTTTTTTAAAGACTTAGGTTTTGGAGGTTAAGTTTCAATACAGGGAGTAATGCAAAATATCACAAGACAGTTTTCATTTAAGAAGTCATTACATAATCACCCTTGTAAAATCCAGCTACTTTCAAACTACAGAATTTCCTCCTCAAATTTCAGGCTGAGTGAAACAGATTACGGCACAGCACGTCCCAGTGTGCCAGCTTAGGAGACCATGGGATGGCCTCAATCCTCCGGCAGGGATGGTTCCCCATCTACCATGTAACCGCAGAACAGGACAGATACCCTGCTTTTTATAATGCTCAAGGTATCACTGCTACTAGCGAATCTGGCTGTGTGGTACGTAGCATCACAAAATGCTTCACCATACCAAAACATATGGCCCTTACAAGGAAAAAAAATTACTAAAAGAGGGAGAGCATGTTTCTAGAAGCGAGCAGCCCCGTATGGGACTCCAGAGCTCTTCAGTTACACCAGCAGGAGGAAGGCTGAAATCAGAGGCTTGGGGTAAGCACTCTTTCATTTCACACTTAGGTCCAACTCCCTACAAAGCATCTGTAGCATTTCAGTGCAAATTTGATATGCCATAAGGCAGAAGAAGGTGGTTTGTTTGGGTTTTTTGTCTCTGTATGACATTGAGTGAAGATAGCCTGTCATCCATAGATACAGTCTACATTAATTGAAATGAAACCATATCACCAAAACATGCAGAACTGACACATGTACATAAACCAAGAGTTGGAGAAAAACCAAAATTGAAGAAAGCTTAAATTACAAAAACTCTAAGCAATGTAAGAAAATGGAAAGTTACAAATACAAATTGAATTACATATCTGATAGGATGAGAGTAAAATCGCCAATGTGTTAGATCATGCAATTAAACCAAAGAAGCAAGAATAAAAGCTGTAATTGCATATGAATGCACACACACAAAAAAAATCAAAAGCACAAATAGATGATTCAGAATGCCCTTGCTTATCCAGGATTTTTGCAATAATAAATTATTTTAAAAATATGTTCACATGGAAAAACACTAGGCTAACCTCACTGATTTACCAAGGAGAAGCACTGAGGTATAGCAATATATGGACATCCCATAGAATAGGGGTCTACAAGCGAATATCTTTAAGGCTGCACAAACCACTCCGTTTTTTGTTTTCTCCCTGCTACTCCTCATCACAGCTACATACAACCCTATACCTGGTTACAGGAAAAGCAAGACAATCTTGAAAACATCAAAAGTAAAATACTACATATAGAAGCAGTAGCTACATTAATTACATTGAAAGGAGCAATTAAACCTTCAAAGCATGATGACTTTTCAGAAACTGTCTCCTCAGGACCTCCTGGTGTACCTCTCATTTTGTTACGCCAGTATCCTGACAGGAGCAGGTTAACCATCTAAAAAGCAGTAAATCACCAGGCTAGATGCTATTTAAAGCCCACCGGAAAATTCCCAACCCAATACTTTTCTCTCAGAAAACGTCACTTGAACAAAACCAGCAGTTTTGGAAGAAACCCATCAAACTCTGCACAATTTTTGGCAGCAATGCTTCTGGACCTAGAGAGAACGACAGGACTAGATGATCAGGATTGCTGAAAGATCAACTTTTCATCCCAGATACACAAGATTAACTTTTCATCCTCAGCTTTAGTACCACCCATATCCGGGATTTTGAAGAAAACTTATTTATGACATGGCTAAAAGACTAAGAAAATACGCAGACACAAAACCAGCTATTATCGCATGAGTTCGCTCCTTTTCCAAATCTAGCAAAGAGTTAGCCTCATATTTCTGCACTGAATACAGCTAGGGAGCAGATTCAGGAAACCCAGTGGAAAAAAATACTACCACTTCGTACAATTTTTTATTATTTTTTAAGCTGTCATTTAACATCATTTAAACCAGCAATTACTCAGAAAATTGAACAATTCATTACATATCCAGCATGTACCACATTCAGTACCTTTCTACACCTTCTACCAATTCAGTTCCATAAAAATTAGCATTCAGAATTATTTTACATGGCAGACCCTGAATAATCCATTTTATCAGCTGATTTGTCTCCATAAAGCAAAGGAAAAACAATTTGAAGACTGAGCCTTGGGTGTTATGAGGCATGATGACCGTCATATAGTGAGGTCACAGTAAAATCAAGCCTAAAATCCAGCTCTCCCACTTCCTTGCCCAGCATCTAAACCACAAGATCATCACCTTCCTCACCTTCCCAGCCCCCAAGTCATAGTGAATGTTTTCCACTGTAGAGAGCACACTCACAGAAGAAATAAATATTCCCTTAACTAATCGTTAAAAAAATATCACTTCTCATAATAACAGTTCAGCTTAGGGAGAGACGGGAAAGGCTGATGGATGACTGCAGGTAGCACGGCCATTACTCATACCTCCCAGCCCTCTCCCTGCCACCCAGAAGCTGCCCTCCATACAGTACCTCATCTTCAGCACTGTGTGGACTTTCATGATTCCTCCTCCTGATTCCAATCTTCCTGTGAGGGTTTGCTCGGACGAACCAACGCTGGAGACAAGGAGCCAAAAAAAAAGACCAGCAATGAAACCCAGCAGTCAACAATTCCTAGTTTTCAGTTTCCACTCAGATTCACCATGACAACAGCAGGGTGTCCTACCATTTCTCTTCTTCATGACAGGGTAGATCTCCTCCTCACCAAGACCTAACTGCTGGTCTTATGAATAAATCTGCCTGCCTCAGACCCATTTGACATTTAAGGATCAAAATTCCCCAAGCGTTTGCTTTTCATGAATCTCAACCAAGATAGCCAAACAGATCCTCCTGTCCCACAGATGATTTTCTCTTACCAGAGGCGAGTAGGCTGATGATCCCATTAGTATCTCTGTTTCATAAAAGGCAACACTACAATGGTCCAGTGTGTACGTCTCACAGCTGGCAGGTGCTCCCAGACCATGCTATTTTCCAACCAACTGAAGCAGGGAAGAAGATCTGTATAGATTGACTCATAGCTCCACCTCCCACTGATTTCAAAAGTACAAATTATGCACTTGTTCTGTGCCACAAGAAGATTTTTTTTTTTTTTTTTTAACACCCCAGTGACTTAGTGGAGAAGAGCGACAGGTCAAACATTTTATTGTAGGCTTATCCCAACATAAAATAGTTACCCACCACTGTAAGGTTTGAATAACCACAAACAAGAGAGATATCCTGGGGCAGTTGCAACCCTCACAAACTAGAGAAAATCTAACAGAACTACCAATATCTACTGTTACTTTCCTAGTCCTAAAATCCATACGTGTTCTTTGGCAGCACCAAGTAGAATGATCTGAATAGCAACATTCCAGTTCCTAACAGCTCCTCAAGTCAGACGTGCAACTGCAAGGGTTTTTGCCAAGTCCGCTACAAAATTACAGCCACAACGTGGAGGCTGACTCTCGGGAGCAGTGGCAAATAGTTAAAGAAAACAGCTTGTAGCTTTTCTAGTGAAAGTGCTGCTTTCAATTAAACTATGTTAAAAACCCATATAAGCGTTAACACAAATAACTACACAGAACTTTTTTTCCAAAATATTTAAACATTCTTGTTAAAATTGTCAAGACTGATTTCTTATTCATTGTAGAATAATTCTGCATTATTCTTCTGTAATAGCACTCAATACTTAATAATAAAAAGTACCCAGGACCATTACGAAAACACTAAAATATGACAGAAGCTAGCTACTGCACTAAACATTAAAATCACTAAAACCAGCTGTTATTCAATAGTAAGAAATTGCAGTTCAAATAAGTTTTTTTAAAACCGTTTATTTTATTTTTTAGAATTTCCAAGTTTCTAAGTCAGACAGAAAACCCCTTTCTGAAGCAGCAGGACTTCTTTAAAAAAAAAATAAATAAAAATCTGACTTTCAACCATTTCTAAAGAAAGTATCTGAGTATTCAAACTGCCCTGTAGAGGAGAGCTGCCTTACGTAAAGTTTCAAATGACCATTACAATTAGTCTGGTCTTCCATAGACTCAGACACTGAATACGTAAAAGTTCCTACTTTTGGCTGTACTATAATTTATACAGAAAAGCATGATGAGTTCCCAGATACAAGTGTTTTGTTGGGTAGGGGGTTTTTTCTATTTTGTAGAGCTGTCTTATTACAATATAGTCAAAGTGAAATAGATTACTTGAAAAGCATTATCATAAACTCCCTGATTTGAAATGAGATTCAGCTCATGCTGTTACAAGAGGCTGAACACAACGGCCATCACATCACTTAGCTCAGGCTCTGAAGTAATTTTATGTCTCTGTTTGATGCCAGTGGATTCTCTCCAGCTCTTCAAGAAAAAAAGTTACCCCTCCAGTTAGATAATACACCATGTGCCTTACTCAATTCCCACCTTTTCCACAATCGGGTCTTTTGTGGATTTCATACATCAGATTAAGCAATATTAACTGCTCAAGCAGCTGTGTCACCATAGTATACATGCTTGATCTGCACATCATAAGAAAGAAGAAATCCAGCTAAACAGCTCTTCCATGCAAAAGCAGAGGTAGCCCAGCAATGCTAGGAAGTTATTCGATAACGTGATAGCGTGCATCATTTAGCAGGCATGGTGGTGTTGGGGTGACGGTTGGACTTCATGAGCTTAGAGGTCTTTTCCAACCTTAATGATTCTATGATTCTACAAACAGTGGTGCAGGTGAGTCAGAAGTCAGGAAGCCATAGGCCGGAAGACAAGACAGTATTTCACCAATACCATTATACCCACAGAAGCCTTCAGCAGTACTAGCTGCATGGCACTATGAGGTCTGGAGTCACACAGACACTTAAACAGGCCACATAACTTGCAGCACTGGTGCCTTGGGAGACAGAGGAACAGACCACTTGAAGCAGCACAAGCACAGGCTCTACAGCCTCTTGAGGGGCAACTGCAAGAGCTAGAGACTCCCAGCCGCCAGCAAGATCCCAGATCAATTTTGACACAGACTCAGAATCACTTTGCTCTTACAGAAATTTGACACAGATAATCAGCAATACCTCCAAATTCTCTCAGGGTTTCTACAGCTATTTAACATCTACTATAAGGCAAAGGGGGCAAAATACTCAGAGTCTGGCTTTCCAGCCTTGCAAGACTGCTAAGTTCTGATAGAAAAGTGCTGTGATAAAGAGCCAAAGAGATCTCTTCATCTGAGCTCTGATACACCAATGCAGCCACAGGGTTCAACTTTATTTCTAAAACACTGACAATTTTGTTCTTCATAACCCCCTAAACAAAAGCTGTCAGGTACCAGCTCTAAATATTAGACTTAATTTACATGACCCAAATAACACATCGCAAAACTGAATCACTCATAATCCCTTTTGACCTAGATCCTGACAAAATCTGAAGCAACAATGATTGAAATCCATAAGAAATTAAGTCTTCAAGCAATTTTCAGAGAATCTGTTTAAAGCGTTTGGGTAAGATGAAGAACAAGAGACATTAAGCTGCATTTCCTGCTTTGATAATACAGAGAAGAGCACAGGAAACATAGAATGGGTTGGATTGGAAGAGACCTTAAAGATCATCTAGTTTCAGGACAATAACAAATAACCTGTTTGACTTAATATTGTCTGTGGCACATAAATTGCACAATTGTGTTCACATCTTGTTAGAATTAAAGTTCTGTTCTAATAAATTATTCAGCATGACCAGAAAAAAACATATTCACACTCTCATTGCCAATTTAGGCCTTATTTATGAATTAGTTGCACCAAATTTCTCAGGTTATTTCCCAAGTACTTCAACACAATCTGAGATGAGTTGGCATAAGTGACAGTGACAACAAATGCACAAGCTGCTTTGTGTTATTGCTGAGAAGACAGCTCCCAAGGACTGAATTACTCAAGAGCAGCTTCCTCTCAAACAGCACTACTTGAGTCACTCCATTCACTGCTGAGGGAATGCTAAGTCACAGCACCCAGGATCCACCTGCATCTTCAGCTCAGACCAGAGGATATCACTCATTTATCACTAATACATAGGAGACAGGGTGGTCCCACATCAGAGGCTCTAAAGCGGGATCTGCACCACCAGTCAAGTGTGCGATTGTGCTCATGGGCTAACAGCCTCCAGGCAGTGGAATTAATCATGCTCCTAAAGTAAAGCAAGGAAATCTTAGGACATCTTCAGCACTTGTTCTTCATTGATACCCACTTTTATTGCTTTTTTTTTGATTACTGCTGTGGGCTTTTCCAACAGACACGGGAGGACAGAGGTAAGTATTGAGTAAGAGTTTGTAATTGCAGCAGTCACCATCACTAGTCAATGAAAAGAAACAGGCTAAAATGTTCTCTGGTACCACCTAAGGGCTAAACTGATCTTTGCTCTCCTGTGACTTTGATTATCATCCTACACCACTCTGACACTTCAGTTATTTACCTACAGCTAGAAGCTTGCTTCCCTCCCCCGTTTTCATTTTGGAAAGCATCTGTATACAGTACAGCAGAGGAGGGCAGCTAGTAGGTGTGCAGCAGCAGCATCAATGAAGTATTTTTAAAAACCCACTAACAATGACCTAACTATTCACATACTTTATCTGGACACTTACTTATGCATGGCCAACAGTGTGTCCAAGTGGCCAAAAAGGCCAACAGCATCCTGGGCTTGTATCAGGAATAGCGTGGCCAACAGGAGTAGGAAAGTGATCACGCCCCTGTACTCGGCACTGGTGAGGCTGCACCTCAAATCACAGAATCATACTGTGTTAATTTCTGGACCCTCCACTACAGGAAAGACACTGAGGTACTGGAGTATGTCTGAAGAAAAGCAAAGTTAGGTTTTCCAACCTAAATGATTCCATGGATGTAAGACTGGTTAGGATCATCTGTTAGTTGACCTTGCAAGAAAGACTATGACTCGAGCAGCAATACTCAGGCAGGCCCGACACCTGAACTCCACCATGGATATAAAGGAAATATCATTGTGTCTCAGGCAGAGGGAATTAGGGCTTTGAACATTTAGGCTGCTATAGATAAATCCCAAAGAAAGTTAAGCATAAGGCAAAGCCTAGCCTGCAGTCCATGGATTTGTTGTTCTTATCCGACTTACAAATAAACAAAGTAAAGGGATACATCAACATAACTATAGTAAACTGTCATGGGCTGGCTCCAGCCAGCAGCTAAGCACCCACGGAACTGCGCACTCTCTCCCCAGCAGTAGCACATGTGAGAGAATATAAAGACTAAAATCAAAAAACTTGGGTTGAAATAAAAGCAGTTTAACCAGTGAAAGAAAGAGGAAACGAAACAACTGATGCAAAGGCAGCCACTCACCATCTCCCACAAGCAGCCAGTCTGAGAGCAACAGCTAGCTTGGAATACTTTACTCCCAAGAAAAGACAGACCTCAAGACTGGAGAGTGTCTTAACTTGACACACTTGAAGAGTCAGGTTATCCATTTCACTTGAGAACAGATGCTCCCTAGCACTGAAGATTTCTCCAGATGACAACAGTTAGAGTAATCCAGATAAGACCTACACAAGATATCTAATGAAAAGACAACTGCTCTGAAATAATAAGCCTCAGTAACATTTTGGGTTGACATCCAACCTTAGATATACAGTGTAAAATAGACGAGAATACAGTTTTAAATTGGAGAAGATTTTTATATACATCTGGAGTGAAATGATACATCACATCCCCCAAACCCTTTTGCTTTAGTGTCAGAATGAAGAAAACACATCACTTGGGAAGATATAAGTCTTCCAGTACTGATTTCAATTATTGCTACATTTCTTCCATTCAAAGGCCATGCAAAAAGCCTGCAGAATCTCATCTGTTATTCTGGATATTGTAGTTACTTATAAGCAGCAGTTTGTCAAAATCATCCTTACAGTGCCTCATATTCATCTACTTATACAAAGAGCATCAGCCAGCAAGAAGTACCACTTCTTCTGTCCACACCTGCAGAACTGTGCTCCACTCCTACAAAAGGGAGAAAAAAAACCAGTTCTATTAGCAAAGCTTCAGACTTCAGAGTGGCTGCATACCTGGCATCAGTCTTGACAGCACCTGTGTTTGTGACTGTTATAGACAGTGCTTTATAAAATGGCTGCTTAGTGGAAAGATATTTTAAAAAGAATAACGTCAAAAGCTGTGCCCAAGGGGTCATCAAAAGGACAAGATGATGCTTATGCTTCTCTCCTCCTTTAGGAGCAGAGGGTGATGGGTGTTGATGAAATATACAGCATCAACAAGGCAAAATTTGTTTTGTGGGGGTGTCAGTTGATCAGGGAGCAAGTCCAGCTGCCAGTCAGGAAAGCAGACAGCCACCAGCACAATACCAAGCGAGCTGGTCTGTATCAACCTTCACTGGGCAAGGGAATCAAGATATTTCAGCCCCCCAGGATGGATGTCTGCATCGCTGTCCCTTTACCCTATCCTAGAATAAATCCTTAGAGAAAGAGAGAGGCTTTGATTTATTAGCGCAATTTAAATTTTACCACAGTGGAATAGGTACCTTGAAAGGAGGACTTAAGGAAAAATTTCAGATATTCAAGTAAACTCAGGTGGTCTTGTCCCTTGCAAAAGCAGCGAAAGCAACAGAGAATTTCCAAAATGCCACAGAGTTTTTCCCATTATTCCATTAAGCAATAATTACTGTGTAGTACATTCATAAATTCCTATGGGATCACAACAGATAATGACATTTTGCCCTTTCTGTGTAATTTATAAAGCGGTATGTTCAACTAATGAGCTGATCCAATTTCAAAAGTGCCAGTTTTCTTCATTTGTTAAAGGATTATCACATTTCAGTGGCAGCACAACCAAGATTTGCTTAATGAATTCACAGTGTGAAATCTCTCTTTTTTTAAAAAAAAAAAAAAAAAAAGAATTCTTGGGAGTTGCAAACCTCCACTCTTTGATCCCTAAATACTTCAGCTTTACAGAACCAAAGGAGAATACAGTGTTTGTCATAAGAGGGGCATATGGACTAGGTGCTTTGGACAAACGGAAGTGTCAGACCTCCAAACAGAAAGCAGCATCTCTGGGATGGCATTGAGGGTGAAGATCAGGTGTACATACACAGCTGCCGTACTCGCCTCTGAAACAGGGCCACCTACAGGATGATTGTAGGAAGAGAAAGCATTCAGAAAACAACAAGCATTTACATGGGCCTCAAATCCCACTGAATTACTTGTATCATGAATGAAGCAATTTCATTATGATTGAGCTGAAAAAAAAAAAAAAAATCAGTGGATTCACTAGTGTTTGAGAACACTGCAAAGACATACCGTAGTGTTCTCCTTGGGAGTGGGTCATCATCAGTGAGGAGGGCATCAATAAAAGTCTCAATCCTCTATCCAGCTATCTATTTCCACAGGACTTCTAAGGATTTGTCTTTGATAAATAAGTCAAATTCAGTTGGTATCAGCCACAGGTTAAAAAAAAACATTAGAAGAGAATACACATGCACAGGGACATGATCTCATAAGTCTTTATGCCTTAAAAAAAAAGCCAGGAAAAAAGAGGGAGAAAAAACCCATTACAATTTCTTGGGAATTTCTTTCAAATTAATTCTATGTGTATTCTTAAGTGAAACAGGATCCACATAACAAGGCTTCTTGGGATACTGGCACAACAAAGCTTGGGGATTTCACATCGACATCTGAATCAGGGTCAACAGTATAAAGCAAGGGGCAAAAATCAGATATTAAGGTTAAAGGTAGAGGAGGGTAAGTGTATGGCGGACTGAAAAGTGCATTAAGCACACGTACTTCTGTGCCACTCAGATCAGAGCAGGATCTATTAAATACTTTTGAATTTCTAAGCTGCTTGTGTATATTTCCAGAGACATAGTAATGTAGGAAAGAAAAAGATAGCTGGTTATCGTTATTTCCATTGACAGCCCGATACTCTTTTCGCCTAGCATTTCCCTGACTTTCCAGCACCATGAGAAACACATTAAAAATTGCAGGATTTGCTAAAGAATGCACTGTTTAAAGGATAATTCAACTTCCCAGTGCTTCTGATAAAGCACTGGCGATGGAAAAGAACATATTGCAAAGGTACAGACTCGTTAACCCTGCAGTAATGTTGCAGAAACCTGCTTTAATTTCTGCTTGTTACAAAGTGGAAGGAAATGCTTGTGGTGGTCAGGTTTAGCAGGGCCAGTAACCATAATTAGTCTTTTAAAAAGATTTTTTTTTTTCCCCTCCATTAGGGTTACGTAATAATTTTTTGTTTATTTTAAAGCTGAAGGTTGCACATAAAATTTAATTATCCATGACACTGCAGACTTTTTTTTTATAAAGAGAAAAAGATTTGAATTTTCTTCCATAATATTCCAAGCAGCTTTTATTGTCCTCTGAGTTATCATACCTAACTAATTGAGTTTTGCCACGCTATGTGTTTACCCTTAAGGTAAACTCAACCTGATACTTACATCAACACCCTTGGCTGAAACTACATGAGGTATGAATCACAGCCTCTGTGGAATTCTCATCATAATTTCTGGTTTGTAGGACATTATACAACTCTCAGCAGACCTGAACTGACTTAACTGTGAGGGTCAGCAACTCAATAACCAGTTCACAAAACAAGCAAACAAACAAAAAAACACCAAAAAAACCTAGTATCCTACCTCCAAGAGAGAGAGTGAGAAGGAAAAATGAAACTGCCCTAGAGTATTACCAGGTGAAAAGGTAGTAGTCTGTTTCCTCACCTTCATTCAGAACACAATACTTTCACCAAAAAGCCACAACCAGCCAATGTGTAAAGACAGCACTCCTGAGGTTACCCTCATGTAAAGCTTCACATGAAGCATGTATTTACTCAGGGCTCACCATACTGCAGGAGGAGTATATACATCAAATTATCACGGCTATGATTCTTAAACAGGACTAAGCTGGAGGAGACTGGAAGGAGAGCAAGTACTGTCCTCAAGCTGCCAGAAAGCATAATGTCCTATTCGCCGTATCAGCAAGCAGCCAAATGGAGCAGAAGCAACAAGGTTTGTGACCAAGCTTCTGTGTCACAGTACAAGTGAAGTAATGAAATAAACATTTACTTGAATTCCTGAACAAACCCTGCAGCAAGCAGAGACTTGTCCCAAGTTAAAGCATCATTATCTCTACCTGTGTGAGCGATTTATGTCTAAAGGCCACTGTAGCTGCAGATGCCTGAGCTAATGTACAGGCTTCCATTGAGTTCATTTCACAGCCCACCTCTCCCAACGGAAGCTAAAAATCCCAGTATGTACACCGCTGAAAGGGAAGACTACAAAGAAACCAGTGTGGTTAAACATCTCATTTCCTAAAAGTACAATATTATATAGGAAGGCTTAAGACTGGTCTGAGTAAAATCTCATCCTCCAGGTCCCTGGACATCTATACCCACTGTGCATGGCTTTTTTTTTTTTTTTTTTAAACAGCAGTAGAAGAACCTTTTCCTTGAAAATTCATGTTGAGCGACTATATCTTACTTCAGCTCCTAGGGTAGTTTTTATTTTTAGAACACAATATAGGCTCCCTTTGCTTATACAGAGTCTAAGGACATATCAGCATTTCTCTTCCTACCAGCTGTTGAGCTCTGATCACAAACTCGGACAACATGCAACAATGGAACTTGGCTTAATAACATTGACATACCTCTCTGTAAATCATTTGTTACATCGGTTCATCAGTTGCTACTTTAGATCTCCACCAACAAGTAAGCCTAACCATTGGCAAGTCTTTCATAGATGCCACAAAACTCTGTAACGTTCTTTTCATGTTCAGCCTAAGTTTACTCCTTGGCATATTTGTTCTCACACCAACATCGGCCTTCTAGCTTTATCTACCTTCTCTAGATCATTTTCTTGAAGAACAGTCAGGCCCATTCTCAATTGTTGCTGTGACAAGCAAATTCACCTACAGTCATCTGGTGTCCTCTCAAGTGCCAGGTTTTCCCTTTCCATACTTCCTCATTCTTGCATCTGTTATGAGTTCATTCTCCTTAAACACAGGTGACCAGCCAACATACACTGTTCTACATGAAACATTACCAGAACTTTGTGTAACAAATATTTCCCTCCTTCTACTAGCAATGTTTCAACCTCCAACACCTCTGGGTCTCATTGCCTTTTTCAAAGCCATGTCACATTAATATCATGTTTTGATTAGACATTGCTTGCTATACTGGTCTTTTCCTTTTGAGTTGTTGAGTAAAGTGTCTTACCAGGCAACTGAGCACAAATCTGTAATTAGAAGCCTGGTCTGGTGTAATATTTACCACATCCAAAGCAATAGCAATAGTGTCACTTCTGCCTCAGTTTAAGAATTTTGGGTGTGATTCCAGACACATTCTTCGTCTACTAGAGTTAATAATACTGCAAAGATTTTGCACAGCATTATAAAGAGGTAAAGTTCAATATAATTAACATTTTTTGGCCTGTAAGTAGATTCCTTGGAAAAATGCAAAAATTTCTTCAACCATCCTGTTTCAAAATACAGCACCCTCAAGACAACACCATCTTCCCTTCCCTGCTCCAGCATTATCCCAGGTAATGCTTTTCCCAGAACACTGAGCCCTTTACTAACACTTCTGCTTCACAGCGCTGGCTTACACACAAAGGCAGGCCACCAGTGGTCTGCCCTCTCCGCTACCCCTTACCACAAGAGTCTGCTCCCTCCTTTGCCCTGGCTCTGCTGTTTATCCTGTGCAACTTAACAGGGAGGCATAAATTTTACCTTCCTGGAACTGTGGTGCTTGCATTTTAAGTTTCATTCCACTTCGAATCACTGCAATTACATTAAGACCTGTGTTTAGGAAGTGACTGGAGACACAGTCAGAAGATCTGCTGCCATGCAGCAGTTGGCCTTTGACACTGGAAGGGAAGACAAACAAGCAGTTATTTTCATATGAAGCCATTGTATTCTTAATAGCATATGATATCCCATTAACGATTTTATATTGCTTCTTCACTACTTCAGGCTTCAAAAACCCACAGCAGAATTTTTATTATGAAAATGTTCCAAAGTATTTTATTCAAAAAAAACATTAAAACTCCTTATTTACTTATACAGTAGCACCAACGCCGAGCACAGTGAATTACAAAACCTTAGTTGCTAAACACTGTAAGCTGAAAAGAAGCTTCAGCTAGAGAAGCTTCTTAGAACATAACTTGGTCATCATTTGTGGAAGAAATATTTTTGTGAATGCAAACAGGTCTTTGTCCATGGCAACGTAACATAACGTAATGTAATCAAAACCACAGTTCTTCACCTTGACAATTTTGTCACTTTCTATTTCTCAGTGGAAGTGGGTTTTCCACACTGTTAAGGCTCTTTAGGAAGTAACTCTGGTATTATCTTGCTCATCCTCCCCTTGATCAGGTGGCCTGTAGGAAACACCAACTGTGACATTTCCTTTGTTGGTTCAGCCTCCAGTTTTCACCAACAAGCTCCCAACCTGTTCATCGCTATTTTTCAAAGACAGCTTTGCACAATCAATCAATTTTTCACGTTTAAGGACTGTATGGAGAAATTCCATGAACTGTATATACTAACCTACAATGTTTCCAACTGGATCATCCCTTTGTTCCTCCCTTACCCTTTGCAAACTCATTACCCTAGGAATGGCTGCCAAGCCTTACTTTTCTGCAAATCATCACTTGAGGTTTCCTACAGAATAACCATTAGTTCAGCACTCCACCCTTCTTCAAGAACTTCCTGCCATGTTTTGCTAGTTTTATCATGGCTTTACATATATATAAACATAAATAAATACATATAAAACTTTATTTCCTTGGTATTTTCGTGTTCCCCTTACTTTAATTATTTTAGGAAGTCTACAAAAATGTCTTTTACCTGGAACAAAGGAAAAAGCAATCCTGAAGAGCTGTTTCTTGCATATAAAACAAGCTACTTTGGTTCATTTAAATCCAGGTGCATTTAAATGCTTATCACTTATACAGATCGTTCACTCTGAACATTTATGAAGAACTAGAATAACTTAAGTTATCCTGCCACAGGGCAAATGCAAAAGTGCTGTAAAAAAAGGTGATGTTAGTCAGGACCCAGTTTCTCCACTTGCTTTGATGTCTTTAGCTGATTCCCAAAGTGCAGTCAGTACCCCTTTGACAACTGTATGATGGTGCCAATCTCGTCTGTCCCTGCTGCTCTGACAACTGACTCTGTCCCACTCACAGATACCTTTTGTCTGCAAACGTAAGCCATGCATGGCTCAGACCTTGTCTGCACTAGAGCCCATAGCATGACTAACAGCAAGTGTAGTAATCTCTCCAAGTTTTACAGCACTGAATTTGGTTTTCTGTTAGGAGTCCCTTAATGCCCTGGAGCTGCCCCAGTAGCTTCTGGGAGACCAAAGCCAAGAACCAGAAGAATCAATCAGAACTAGGATGACCCACAATGGCTCAGGGCAAGGACAAGTGCCTTGTACCTGGCCTCAAGATGTACTAGGAACTCGATGCAATCACCCAGGCTCAATGGAAGTTGTAAGGCTTGCATTTTTCCTCCAACGTAGTTTAGACAGAAATTTTGAGCAACACATCTGAAAGAAAGGAAAAGACAAAAAAGGCAGCTAAGTGAATAGCCACTCATGGAAAGATGGAACAGTCAGGATCAGGATCCTGTGCCCATTTCTACAACATTATTACCATATGACTAAGAGTAAATCAATTTAATTTTTAATACTATTCAGTATTAGCATTGCTGCACCACCAACAGCCATGCATGACCCTGGTGCGTTCCTCCCATTTTCAAGGCTCCTTTCCCCATTGGCACTCCTTTGTCAGAGAGCTCTAATCCTGGGACTCAGAAACATAACAAAAACAAAACAACCCCAAACTTACATACTTCCCATTTCTCCTGAATGTTCCTTTGACTTGGGATGCCCAAGCTGATTTCTTCTTAATAACTAGGCTTGAAAATGCTAGGACAAACAACACATTCCTTCTACAAGACAAGAAGCATTTTAACAAGACTAAAGAACGTATGCCATACAGTGAGCACACAGACTTGTGGACAACTCTGCTGCCACAACATGGAGTTTCAAATGAGGTGGCTACTTACGCACCAGTTTAGGAAATTAAAATCAACTACTAGGGCCCCATTGCTTCTTCCAATGAAGAAGCTCTGCCACTGTAGCAGAACTTACGGAGAAACTGTGCCTTAAAAGACTCCATTGTTTAAGTAGGTACAGTTTTTGGAGAACAACATTCCACCTTCCCATCTATATGCTGGTATCTAAACACCTATGTCTCCACAGTGTCCAAGCATCTCCAATTAGAAAAGGACCTCAAAAACAAGAAAGCAGAAGTAAGTCAAACCATGCAATTCAACAACTCCTGAGTAAGAAAGGAAAATCCTATCCTACTACAAACAAACATCCAAAGGCATGGTGGCAGGCTGAAAGGCAACCGAGACAAGAATACTTTAAAAACTTACATAGAAAAATATACAAAAGTCACTCTTCAAATATGACAGATGTCCAAATCCTACCAAGCAGGTAGTTGTGCAGCACCAATAATAAAGAAAAATGGTAACATTAAGTTGCTGTTTCTCTTATTTCAGCTTGAGTAAATAAGTGCTCAGGACATAAAGGATCCATCATCCAAGATATCAAGAAAGTTTAATCACCCAGATGAAATCACTATTTGAAATTAAAAAAATCAGCTTTGAGCCATGCTTCCTCAAAGAGAAGTCTCATAATGAAGAGATTACTTTCTATTGCTGTGCAGCACCAGTCCAAGATGGACTTGGTAAGTCACTTTCCCACTGTCAGGTATCCTGCTGGAATAAAAGAAATCATGCAATACAGTACTACATTGACTTTTTTGCTTACTTTTTATTGGAATAAGGAAAAATATATCAAGACAAATGTTCATTAGAAAAATTGTGAAAAGCACATTAGCAAAACTAATATTTATTAAGAGAAACACATTAAAAAAATCAAGAATCATACCCATTTATAAGCCTTTACATCATCTCAGAGAAGACAAATTTCTTATCTCCAGTTTTCAAACACAGAATCAGTACATTCAGCGCAATCTAAAAGCCACAAAAGTAGACTGTGTGTGTTTGCTGTCCTAACATATAAGATGTTTTCCAACTGCATAATTCAGTACTTTCTCTGAGCTTTCTGCAAAGTGAGGTGAACTCCATCCCACAGCACAGCAGCATCTGACATTATTTTATCAATTCACATTTATAAGGTATGCCTATCTTGAATATTGATGTTTCTAAAATATATAGACGCACACAGAAATTCCTTGAACAAAGGTCTCACTGAATTGCAAGTCCAAGTGTAAGGAAAAAATACCTAATTCAGACTCTTCAAAGGAGCCTTCCTTCCTCTTACACAGGAAGAGAAAGATGATATTTACAGCATTTTTAAAGTTTCATCAGATCGTCATGATCAAAGTGTAGGAAGAAACACCACAATCCCGTGATGTGTCTTTAATTGTTAAATATTAAAAAACGGAACTATTATTTCCTAAAAACAAACGGTTACCAAAGTAAGGTACTCCATATTGAATTTCTGGGAGACTAAAAGCCATTATAATCCTTGAGAAGGGTAGGAAGGAAGTATCACAGAGATCTCTGAAACCATGAATGGCAGTAATGTAAAGCAGGTAATGACTGTATGGTCTTGAAAGTACATGGGCATCAGCCAGTAGCAAGTTGAAAACAAAAGGACACATTTCCTCTCTCGCTGCACAGGCACAACTTGTGGACTTCCATGCCTGATGATGTAAATTGTAGAAGTTCATAGAGGGAGGTTCAAAAAGCAAGAAATACAAAGATATAGAACAAATCAATGTTTCTTCGAACACCTCTGCACCTTTGACAAAAACAGGTGCTTAAGTCGGTGGAGTTTGGAAGATTATTCTCCAGATGCTTGAACTGTTTGAACAGATCTCCCTAGTCATCTGGTATCGGCCACTGTAAGATGAGATACTGGGCTAGATAAATCCCTACTCTTCCCCACACAAGAAAGCAACATCCATGTTGTACTGTACATCCCTCACATTTTCATAAGAGCATCTGTTACTTAGAATGAATTTTCCGTGTCACATGTGCTACTCCCTTCCCAAGACAACAGCTTCCAGCTCCTGATTTTCAGTATTCTGTCTTGAACGACATGGCTTTCGTACACTGCAGTCTGTCTGTATCTTCAGCTACAGAAGATGCTCATGTATTGGACACATTGACTTTCTTCAACTTTCTCCTCTGCAGAGCCAAGTTCAGGCTTTTGAAGAGAGTGTCCTTGCTGTTTAGCACATTGTAGCGATTCACTTCCACTAACCTGCTGAAATCATACGGCTCAAAGGTGAAATTTAGTGTACGGTAAGGTGAATCTTTTGACTCAATGACAAAGTCACCAAAGGATTTCTCTTCTTCTGATTCACGTTTAACTCCTGCAGCAAGTTTAAAAAAAAAAAAAAAACACAACACCAAACAACAAAACCACACACAACCACCCAGCTGTGGGAGACTCATTTTAGTTGGATTCTGCGAGGAGGTTATCACAGATAACTCTGTTGAACCTTAACTTTTTCCCAAAAGCTCCTTCTCACAGATTTCAGCTCCTTCAGGATCCAAAATGCTTGGAATCTGAAGCTAAAGTAGTATTACCCTTTCTACTTCCATTAGACTCCAAAATACAGAACTAAAATACATTTTCATTGTAATAAATTGTTTAGTGCTTCCATGATTATCATGCTCAAAATAGGAAATACAAAGCTCAATTCTTCATGGAAGTGCTGTTCTACAGTAAAATAAAAGACACTAACACGCCAAGTTCAACTGACCTTAGGTGGTTAGTATGTACTCTTCAAAACATGGTAACTCATGCTTTTAACACCCTGCCATTTAAATACCAATCTTGAAAAATGAACTTTGAAGTAATTCGCTAAAATTCTCTTGCTTATTGCTATTATAGAAATAGTAGTCTTGAGCCCCATTCAAGCCCAACACTGTGAAATTCTTCATTGTTGATACAGAAACACATCCAGTGCCTGGCAATTATTATAGTATTAATACAGACAGCACTAATGCAGTGCCTTACATATCCCTTGCCTGCGTCTGTCCTGCATTCTTTTCTCTGTACTCCAAAGGTTTTCTTCAGGATGCTGTTTCCACCCAGCATGGGAGAAATAGGACACTGAATTTTGTCTGCCTCTTCTTAAAGTTACAGCTCTATATTTCATCCCAGTGCTCTTGCTTTATAAGACTGAGGTGGGCCTTACAGTCTATATTAATCACATTGAATAAAGCAAGAATCACTTATCACTTGACCTTACACTGCAAAAGCATAGGCCACTTAGCACTGAGTTACACAATCTGACATACAGATTGGTCCCCAACACTTTGCTGCTTAGTGATTTGTTCATATCCAATAAACAGATTAACTTATTGTTTAATCTGATTTATAGTGCTTTCCTATATATTCAGAGTAACCTGATTTTGTTAAATCTAATATAAGAAAGAAGCAAAAATACTGCCTCATTTTGATTCTTCCAGCATTTAGATTTTTATCATTTTTAATGGTCAGCCTCTTCTCCCACTCTCCCTTCCAAGAAACTAGTTGAAGCTGATCCCACCTTCAATGAAAGTAACAATTTAATAATTACAGGGTTAGTACCAAGAAGAACGAAAGGAGGGACACCAACCCCACTGAATTTTCGCTGTCAACATACCCAAAGGATTGTAAAAATAGTTATTTAAGATACAGCTCTCTTACCTGGAGCTTTGTATTTCTGGAAGGTGTCATTCACCAATGGGAAATGGAGCACAATTGGAGCCTTTGGATTATTATCATCCACAAACACGTAACACTCTTTTGGCTTCTTTTCATCTTCCTCATTCACTTCGATTTTTGGAAAAGGAATTTCCTGCTCCTTGCAGTATTTCTGAGTCAGCTCTAAAACCTGTTGTCAAAGAACAAAAATAATTTCAGTAGAATACCAGCAACACCTCCAGGATCATCTAACTACAACTCTTGAAGGGACAGACATTTTCAAAAAAAAAAAAAAAAAAAAAGTGACAGAAATCTAACTTCAAATTGGCAGAAACAATTTATCTGGCTGGTGATACAGAAGAATAAGGAAAAGCAGAATTGAAGACTGCTACCAAACATCAACAGTTTGCAGCTGAAACTTTTTACATTTTGTTACTCTAAACATATTCACCTTGACTTTTCTGCACTTTTCCCTTGGAAGTGTACAACTAAGTAACAAGGATCGTATGAGCTAAAGAAGTACTCTTATTTCAGGTAAAAATCTATTTAGACTTCTGAAAAGTTTTGAATCTTACTGCAGTTGTCACTTTCCATCTCCTCATGACATTCACAGTAAAAAGCATAGTACAATAGAGGTAAAGATTTATTTTAATGCACCCTTTTGTTAGTGTTTGTATTCAGCATCAACTGATCTGCTGCCATTGTGAACATGATTCTGTGCTTTCATCTTCATGCAATAATAGTCAGCTACATCTCTCACCTCAAATGGAGCTTCCCAGGAAAAATTAAATGACAAGATAACATCCACATCCCTCTCTGGCTGAAGTACCAAAGGAAAGGGAGAGTTGATAGAAAAGCCACCATCCACTAAATACAAGCTCTCTTCCATAGGGGTCAGCTGGTTGGGAAATGCATCCAGATGAGTGCCTGGAAGACACTCCAAGTAACACAAGTAACTATAACGATTCATTACACACCTCTCAGTACAGGCAACACACAAAGCTTATGCTGGGGCTATAAGAAGAAAAAAAGGACATTCCAACATGCATGTTCATCTGAGACTGACCTGTGAAGTCTGATGATGAGCTTGCCTTCTACGGCAGAACATATATAGATCACTTTTTTTGCTGCAGTGTAAGAAGGAGCAAATTCCCTGACTTCACTGGAACAAAGTCAAGCTCACTTATGTTCTGTAACATCGACTGTTACAGAATATTAACACACTATTTTATATCCCAGATATATACAGACTCATTTACCTCTCCAAGCCACAAATTTCTTGATATTAACATAATCTTTATGAAGATACAATCCCTGCATGAAGTTGAAGGTTTCTCCACATGTGACCCGGGACTTGAAGAAATCCTGAAAAATTTGTAACAAGGGGCCCCCAGGTATAACCAAGCGAGTCTTCAGTCGTGTTGGATCTCGGAAATGGAATCTTCGGCAGTCATCTGCAGAAGCCACAGAAGGATGCAGAACACACAGAAAACACTTATCCGGCTCCAACATTTCAATCAGACTTTTTTCTACAATGTTTAACCAGTTGACCTAAGGCTGAATATGTCCTCTAATAAAAAAGTATTGTAGTTAAATTTAAACGAGCTACATATTCTATAGCTGGGTAGTTTACCTGCAGTGTTTAAAGGGAATAACACTACACATAAATCATTGTCCATATTCATTTCAAACCCACACAAAGAAGCCCTTGTTACCAAGTGACAACCACTTCTGTCTCATAAGACAGCAACAGTCATCCACACACAGCAGCATTTATAGTTACAACAACAAAAGCTTGGGGAGAAAAAACAAGGATTGCAAAAGCTGAGAAGAAAAAAAATCTGTCTCCACTACTTATGATAAGGTTCTAACTACGCACCTGAGCAACTCTCAGCCTTTAATACAGTTCCTTTTCACTGCTAGGGAGGCATTGTACAAATGGAGAACAATGCACACATGCACACAACCAGCTTATCCAAGATTAGAAAAACCAGGCCAAGGAGGTAACTGAAGACCTATTTTCCACCTCCTGCTTAGCAGTCCAGCTTCTGTTTCTTCCTTCTCTCATGATTAAGACCCCTGCACTGCAATATGTGTTTAAGATAGCTCCCAGAACTAGCCCAAATTTATAGTCAGTCAGATACAAAATTTTAAAAAAAAAGAAGAGAAAGTGTACTGAAAAACTATGATTACTCTCTTCACTATGTGTGATGGAAGGGAACAACACACAGTACAATAGAGATCTGTCCAAATCCATCCTTTATGCTAATCTTGAAAACTACACACATCACATTTTTGAGTCATATTATTTGTATGATTATTCCAAAATCAGGAATCTTTTGAAAAATCTTACTATTTTAATGTATGTTCTTACCTACAACTTTGATAACATCTTTGAAAGAATCTAGAAAGCCCAGTCCTTTACCAACCACCTTCAGGCAGATATCATCCAAGCTTGCGGCAAAGGCACTACCCCACATTCCTGCAGGAGAAATGTGGAAGAATTTAATACTCAAAAGGCTTTTCACAGTGTAACCAAAAGGTCTATAATTCAGCTGCCATTTGTCATGGGAGAGGGCTGTCACTTGCCCCCTACTATTCTAACAGGTGATGCTTGAGTTTAAACCTTTCAGTTAATCATGTGACAAGTTCTGATGTAATAATATAATGCAGAAACTTCTCCAAGAGAAAAGCTCTTCTATCAGCAAGGGCAAGATAGAAAGACAATGGGAAGACCTAAAGCAGAAGTTTTTAACCAGCAGCTCATAATAGCGTCTTCTTGCAGAATCAGGACTTCAGACTGTAATACTATGAACCTACACCCAAGCCTCTGGAGAAAGATTTGACATCTTTCCCTTCTTCAAATTCTTTAGGAAGGGACAAAAAGGCATGGGTTTAAGTTAATGAATTCAAAAAGCAGCATAGCTCCTCTCCTTCTCCCCATTTTATTCATTACTGTAAGATCATACCTTGTAGAAAACAAATCCTAGGCTCTGGACGTTTCTGGATGAGCCGTCCCATGAAGAACTCACTGTCAAAGTCCTCTGTTCGGACAAAAGCTCCATATTTGCGAAATCCAACTTCATAGGGAGTGAATTCGCACCATTCTAAGAACAAGCCAACAGGATATTTACTCTTCTCAAAGTAAACATAGGTGAAAATATTAATTTGATTTCGGTTTGGACAAGAAGGGAGTCTCCCTCCACTTCTTTCACAATCACTATGAATTTCCCTGCCACTCTCCTCTGTGAGCCTCTATCTTACATATGATCATTAAAAACTCTTGTACGGGCTTTCATTGACTAAAGACAACCTACTTTCTTCCTGGATTTTCAGGGGGGAGAGAAAAACCCCATCTTGTTCCACCTTGACTTTGTTACTGCAGAAATAAACCTGCCTATTTTACTTCCACTTTAAACCATTCTGATGGCTCCCATCACACATAGAAGCTACTTCATCTTTCTCAGCCTTTCTCCACAGTACTTGCCATCTTTTCGGAACTATTACAGTACTGACTTGAAAACTCCATTGACCTACTGTGTCAGACTTCATTGTCTGCTTGTCAAAGTGTCCCCTCCTGCTTGAAAGCCTTCCACAAATATTTATAAAATCAAATTCATTGTCATACACACACACTCCTCCAGAACAAAACAAACAAAAGGGTCCCATAGTGGCACACCGATGGACACTAGCATTTGTGTTCCTGTCTCACCATATCTATCCTCACCTGTTGCATTATATTTAAAGTTTCAAGTGACCTGGAATAGGACTGGTCTTCATTTTTTTAGTGTAACTATATAATCAGCAATAACCCAGATTGCTAAATACTACAGTTTTGATGATGCATGCTACAAGGTTGCAAATCCATCATTTTACATGAATCCTACACAACCTGATTATCTGAGACTATAAAAGAAAGTAGGTCACCTAATTACCAACGACTTCAATTCTCCAATTCAGACACAGGCTCGTGTATTATCAGAATCTTCCCCCTCAGCTCCTGAAAACTTCAGGTAGTTTCTAGCAAAACATGCAGAGTGGCCAACAGAGTTGAATCTCTTTTCGCTCACATAGCCATTTGCAATCAGGATGATAACACTCTGCCAGTCAGCATCCTATTGCCTCTTGCACTACCACCTGCTGCTTGAGCCATGTTTCCTATTGTCAGCTACTCACTACCCAAGGAACTGGATGGGTGAAAGGAACTTATGGATTTTAACAAGCAAAAATAAATTTGCCATGTTCATACCTGCAAAGTCATCACTGCTAATATTGGGTCTCACGTTGACAGCTGCATAGATAGGATAGGGGTTCTGGGCCCATTTCACTGCTTCTTGCTGATCAGACAGCTTTGATGGATCTTCCTAGTCACAAGCAAGGAAGGAGAAGTACACTTTAGTCTGCTAAGTTCTGTACCCATAACTTCGATAATCTGAAGCTGTTGCTTAGCATTTCTGACTAACAATACTACTAATTCAATGTCCCTTTTCCTCCCTCTGTTCATGCACATGGTCAGATTTTGCCAGAATATTTCTGTAGTTGCATATTTAGAATGTCTGGTGTTCTTAATAAACTATTTACCCCTCTGTTTTCCAATTTCAATTAGCACAGCAAATATTGCACAGTAACACCATTTTGCAAAACTAACATCACTCTTTCAGGCTTAACCTGCCCAGTACAAAAGCTATTAATTTAATAACAGTCCTTCCAAATAAACACTATGTTTTTCTATCACACTGATCTATATGACTTCAAAGTTCTTTACTAAAGAAGGGTGCTGGGAAACCCAGGGCAGAAAGAGATGAGAACTCCCTACGTTTATTCCACAACACCATCTGTTCCAGAACCGCTCACAACAGGGGACAGTAATTGGTTTCTTGACACACTATACGTGGATGGGCAGAGCTCCCATCTGGAAGACAAACAGCAGTACATATCCAAATGCGAACTCTTTTACCTTCTGCTGTAGGAAATACTCCACAATAAGGCCCCACAAATCTGTAAAGGAAACTTTCCGTCCACTAATCTCCATTGCATTCAGCTCCTGGAAATAGTATTTCAGTCGTTCTGGGGAAAATGCCCCTGCTTTACTGCTGGACACAGTACCCTGAACTCTTCTGATTGCATCTTGAAGGTCTTTGTGCGACCAGTCAGGGTCTTGATACAACGTCGATAAACACCTGAAAATGCTTATATTAGTGTCATCAGTAATAATGACCCTCGTGTAAACAATAATTTTAGCTAATTATAGAGCTGCAGCACTGAACTAATAGCTTGAGAAATCTAGCTAAAAGATAAAACATCATGAAGAGACCATAATAATGGATCTCTGAACTCTAAAATGCACTGAAAACCCTGAGACCTACAGGACAACTTCATCTTGATTGTTAACCTACGTTTCAAGGATGTTCCAAGCATCGTACACTAGCACACGTGAACTAGTTCATAAATATGAATTAACTCCAGGCCATAACAACCCTGAGAGACTGGCTGACAGCAAGGGTGCTACTGCATACAGCAATAGAGGCCATAGCCTTCGTCAGAACACAAGTCTGATTAAACGAGAAACTAGTTTGGACTATTGGCTATCCACATGAACAGATGGTTACATTTGTTTGAAAGGCTGTCTCTGAATCAAAAGGGGCAGGCCAGATCACAAGGTTAGTGGAAGAATGCTAAGTACATAGGAGTTCACCTAATACACAAAGCTCCGGAAGGGAGGATTTTACTGTCAGGTTGCACAACTCCCCAGTGAAAACATTTCACGAAACCAATGTGTACTTATGAGGTACGATATCACCACAGACTTCAATAACTGAGCTATCGAAACATTCTAGCCATATCTAATACTTCAGCACATGGCTCCAGTCCATGAAAGGGCAAGCCGGTGCTATTCCTCTATTCAGCTGCATACTCCATTTTGGAAGGTGGCGGCATAGCAGTCCATGTGGACATGTTCCCAGTGACATGCACCACCTCATTTATCTTCTTGGCAAGAGCAAAGAAATGGGGAAAGTTTTTGAAGTCAGGACTCTGAGGGAACACACAGCAGTTTTATTCACGTAATATGTTCTAATATTCAACCACCAGGTTTGCAAAAGCAGCAGACTATTAAGTTTAGCCAGTAGCTAAAGTGATAATGAACCTCATAATCTTTAGGTTCCCCATCAGAACCCACAAGTGAGAACTGACACAATATTTTACTTCCATTGTCTGTCTACAGCTGGCACAAGTGCAGTTTTGGACTTATTTTGCATCAACACTACCATATTCAACTATGTTTCTGGAATCAACACGTAACTTACCAAGTAGAACCAGAAATCCCACACAGATACATTGTAGTGTCCAAAAGGCCCAGCTGCTGAAGTCCAGCAAGACTGCCATAGAATGATGTCAGTGCTCTCATCCCACCTCCAGATCCCAGTACCGCTATGACTGGAACCTGCAGACAGCAAACTCCGGAGTTACAATCACAGACTTTCGAATTGCCAATAAATTACAGAACTGATCCCATTTAAGTCTCATTCTTATAAAAATAAGAGACAAAAATCGCTATTTCTATTTGCATTTCAAGTAATTTCAGGTTTGATTTCAACTAGAACTCCTTTCTCTGCTTTGTAATTGAAATATATTGTTTACTATAAAACATAGCAGCGTCGTCTTAGGGACAGTCACTTACTGAAATTGTTATGCATATTACCACACATTTCCTTGCATGCCATACAATATACACATAAGAACAAAAAAGGACAATCATTCTTAAAACAGCACCCAAAGAACAGAGAGCAAGGTATCACACTACCTAGATACAAACATGTCCTCAAATGAGCAATTAGGAAGCTGTTCCCATGGCCCAAGCTTCAGTTTAACCATTCTGAAGCAGACTTTCCCATCACAATCCAGAGCTCAAAGCCCAATACACATGAGTTCAACTAAAGAAAGTACACAGATTCTGAAATTTCAATTTTTTGTGTTCCAAAACACACACACCCCCCTCAAAATTTTATAAATACAACAACATTTAAGACTTCAGAACTGAAAATTCACAGGGATTTATCTCATGCCATGGTGAAAGCAAACCATATTATCTGTTGGTTACAGGTAAAGAATCCTACAATAGCTAACTATCAACTAAGCACAAAGAATTTTACTAATCTCACTACAGCACTGTGCTCAATACCTCATCTTTTGGAGGGGATTCTTTTAAGTGAAGAGTCTTCCTCAATGCCTCAGAAACTATTTTCTTCCTTTTGTCCAAAAATTCTCTCTCTTCTTTACAGAGGTCAAAACCCAGACGTATATCAAGATCCCAAGTGCTGAAACATAAATCAAGACAAAAAACTGCAAAATTTTGGAGGATTTGTATTTACCAGGAAAAAGCAATTTCTGTGAACACACAATCTAGCTGCTGATTTGAATCACTGGATCAAACTCTTAAGTGAAGTTTTATTGTGTATCTATACACCAACTTGTAACAACAGCTTTTGGAATTAAAAATGAAATTTCTCCCCAGTTGCATTTCTCCCTTAATGTCTAAATACAAAGCTTGTGCCAAACAGTATTCCAATTAAGGTTCAGAAATTTCACCAAGCAAGAAAGATTCTCAGTAGGTAAATAAGATTGTATGAGGAGCAATTAAAATCACTGTATTGACCTGGATGGAGAAATGAGAAGAGCGACCTTAAAACAGAAGTTTCTGAACTTAAGAGGCAGAAGGGGAAAACTGAATACCGATAAACTTGCTATGACTTTGTAAAAGGGGAGCAGGATCATCAGTTAATGACTTCTACACCCAATGACCCAATCAACTTACTAGCCAACTGCTCAGGTTTGTGTGATAATCTCCCCTTCTCATTCTTTTCTTGCACCATTCCTCTATTTTATAGTTCAAGCTCTTCACACACTGAGATGCCCTTTCCTATTTGTCAGTACAGCAATGCACATATTCCGGGAACTATCTGTACCCAACAAAGCTGCTTAATGTTCACACCATCAGCTATTTTACATTTAAATATTAGGAACACAAAATTTGTTCAGAATTCAGCAGGACTGACAACAAGCCAATAGATAGTATCTGCAAAGTGAAGAGCCTCCAGAAGAAAAATAACTGAAGTTTTTTTTTTTAATCTATCCCAAGTGATCAATGGAGACAACAGACCTCCCCAGAACAGTGGGGAGAGTCACTCAGCGCCATCACTACAAGAATAAAGGCCTTTCCTGATTTTTAGAGGTCTTTGAGGTTTCCACTCACCTCTCTTCAGTTTTCAAACTCATATCCAAACTCTGTCCCTGTGAAAAGAGAGAATGCATCTTGCAATTGATAGCAACTACACAGGTGGAACTACTAACTTAGAGGTTGACATCAATGGGGTCACTAGATACCAACTAGAACAGCACTCTTGCCCATAAAACTACATCTCTGGAACACCTTTCCCTTGCACATATTTCAGACATTTAAAAAAAAGAATTACTCAGAACAGGGTGAAAAAAATTATTTCTTCTCCAAGATTCTTGCTTTTCTCCTCCTCTGATACTTTTCTTTCACACCCTAGCAGATTTTTTGCTTTGGAAAGTGATGAACTTTATATTTATTTTGCAAGACCCAACTATGAAAACATTTTTAGAATTGCACTGAGTAATCTCAGTATTTCATTCCAGGTCTCCAAAAAAACAGCACTCCTAACAATCATGTGCAGCTTAACTTTCCAAGTGCCTATAGGCAATGGGGGAAAAGGTTATGCCAAGCATGTTAAAACAAGTGCAAAATGTTGATGTTACCTCTCCCAGAGAAACAATTCTATCAACTTTTTGTCCAACAGGAAGGGAATTAACTGGTACAGTCCCCAATCCCAGAACTGTAGTATGCTTTTCCATATCAGGGTTCATACCATCCTAATAAAAAACAGAATGTCATTTGAGCTCTCCAGAAAAAAGTTAAAGATACCACTTTCACATGTCAAAACATAATGATCTCAAGGATTGTTTGCTAGCTAAATCTTTCCCAAAAGATTTAGTCTTTCCAAGATCATCCTGCTCTCTGCTTAACAGATCTTTGCTGGGACTATTTCTGTCAGCCAAACACCTGTGCTTTCTTTTTTTTAATATATATATATATATATAGTTGTTTGCCACAAGCAAAAAGCTTCATCTCAAAACATAAAATATGCCCCCAAAATAGTTGTTTCCTGACATGCACCAGAAAGCTCACAAGCAAACTTGCATTCTGTCTTCAAAGCAGGATACCAACAAGGCAACAGCATTAGACATACAGAAAAATACCACAAAATAGGAAATAAGGTAAAAGCCATAGGGACAAATACGAGCATGTCATTAAAAAACATAACTACCGCTTACAAGCAAAGCGAATTAAAGTTTGCAAGGAAATCTTTGAGTTTTCTCCCATGTTGTACTAGCAAGTAGCAAGCTCTCTTAATCATAGAATCACAGAATGGTTTGGGTTGGAAGGGACCTTAAAGATCACCTAGTTCCAACCCCTCTACCATGAGCAGGGACACCTTCCAGTAGACCAGGTTGCTCAAAGCCCCATCCAACCTGGTCTTGAACACTGCCAGGGAGGAGCCATCCACAGCTTCTCTGGGCAACCTGTGCCAGTGCCTCACCACCCTCACAGTGAAGAATTTCTTCCTTCTATCTAATCTAAATCTACACTCTTTCAGTTTAAAGCCATTACCCCTTATCCTCTCGCTATATGCCCTTGTAAAAAGTCCTTCTGCAGCTTTCTTGTAGGCCCCCTCAGGTACTGGAAGGCTGCTGTAAGGCCTCCGTGCAGCCTTCTCTTCTCCAGGCTGAATGGCCTGAACTCTCTCAGCCTTTCCTCATAGGAGAGGTGTTCCAGCCCTCTGACTGTTTTGCTGGCCTTCCTCTGGACCCGCTCCAACAGGCACATGTCTGTCCTGTGCTGAGGGCTCCAGAGCTGGACACAGGACTCCAGGTGGGGTCTCAGCAGAGGAGAGTAGAGGGGCAGAATCCACTCCCTCGACCTGCTGGCCACGCTGCTTTTGATGCAGCCCAGGACACGGTTGGCCTTCTGGGCTGCAAGCGCACAGTGCCAGGTCATGTTGAGCTTCTCGTCAACCAACAGCCCCAAGTCCTTCTCCTCAGGGCTGCTCTCAATCCATTTTCTGCCCAGCCTGTATTTGTGTTTGGGATTGCCCCGACCCATGTACAGAACACCTCACACTTGGCCTTGTTGAACTTCATGAGATTCTCACGGGCCCACCTCTCAAGCCTGTCAAAACAAAGCTGTGTGCAGATTCCTAAATTTAAGAGGTATATTAAAACGCACCGCATATCACAGGGCCACACTCACACCTACACAGCGTACCAGGTGGGCTGGAGCCTTTACACTCACCACAGGCCTCAACCCTTGGGAGGAGACACCACCTTAAATAAACAACAGGTTGTCACCCTTCTTATAAGAACTGAAGACAGACAAGGAACTACCCATAGATTTCACAGATGTCTTCTGACCAAAACCAGCTGTCCCGAGTCAAATGTCCCTCTAAGCCCACCGTCCTTCTCCTAACAGTGGCAAACAACATGCATTTAGGTACAAGGCAAGCAACGTTACTACGTTCCTGGCACTGTCCTACCTCTGATAAGAGAGGAACGGTCAAGGCTGGATAGCTTTGTGCTCTATGCCAGCTCTTGAAGTAGTATGTTCTGCTAGCTAACGGAGGGCTGAGCTTTACCACCTGGGCCCATCTCCACAATTGACTTACACTGTGTTTTTGCTTGCCTGGCTCCGAGTTTTTGACTACTTAAGTCCAGGTCTCTCTCTTCTGCTCACGGTTGCTGCCCAACCAACCCCATTGCAAAGCTATTTTTCCTTATTTCTTTTTGTGCTCCCTTCTCCACAGCTGCCTCTAGAGTAGTCAAGATCACCATCTGCACTCATGCTGCCCAACTGCTTGTGGGGACAAATAACATCAGAGAGTAAATAGTTTCCTTGCTCTCATTTTTGGTGTCTGGCCACACTGGGAGCAGTCATCATACTGAGTATTCAGACACTCCTATGGGTTACACACACTGCATGGGTACCTGTATAAACTGTGAAGTGACAGACAAAGCTAAATCAACCTTTGCAAGTGGCACCTGCTTTCCAAGCTTTGAAGAGAAAAAACTTGCTATAGAGTATCTCAACAGCTGAAAGTAAAGAAGTCTTCTTCATGTAGCAAGCATGTGCAGATTCAGGATTTTTTAATCCCCAAATTTGAACAGATTTTAAAGCGTTGGGGACTGTGTAATTTTAAGACAAATTCACCTCCTTACCCAGTGTCAGAGATACAATGAAAAATCTGAATTCTCATTCAACTTTTAAAACAAAAAAGAAATAGTAGTGCATATAAAGCAATGATAAACTTCTCTCTCTGCCCATAAATTCCTAATACATAACCAGAAAAATAATGCATCCATTCAAGACAGCCTTCTAGCCTAGAAAATTCTGATCTAAGCAGTTAGAACATTACAGAATTAGGTTTGAGCAAAAAAGTATATCTGGAAGTGATGAGTAACCTTCGTAATAGATGGTCCCTAGCACCCCATCCATAGGGGACTTCATAAGAAACTTGCTTCCAATGCCAGCTTTGACATCCACACATACCTGAATAATCCACACAAAAAAAACATCCCTAAATATCTGAAGAAGTCCCCGGCCTTCTTAGGATCAAATTAAAGCCATTAGATTTATGTTTAAGGACATTTCCATGGACAAAGGCACTGGTTTCAGAGTAGCTTTATTCAAAAGTGGTTGTAGACTTCGTAGCAGTCGGCACAGATGCTTACCTGTAGGACAGATATGGTTTGCTCCAGCTCCACTTGCAGTTCTGGACACAATTCTTTATCCACATGAAAGACAAATGAGGTTTCATAATCTTTCTCATTGTCTGGTCTCCAAGGAATACACAACTGCTTTTGATACGCGCCTGGAACAGACAGCTTGACCTCACAACTCCCTGTGCATTAGAATAAGAAGTTTACACCACAGGAGCAATCATTCAAATAAATGTCGAAAATCAGATACTTGTTAAGTGTAGCTGAGACTATCAAAACGCAAGCAAAAACTCTTGTGTGGTACCCAGTGGAAGTGACCCAATATTATTCAGTATTAAAAATAAAAGCAAAATTTACTTAAAGTCAATTTTATAGTCAGCAAATAAAAATGCACTGCATAGACAAACAATCAAGTCTCTCCTCTCTCCCAAGGAATAAACATGGCAAAAAAGAGATCTGACTTAAACTCTGCACGCAGTCCTACCTTGCTGTTTCTCTTTTGTTTTTTCTTCTTTGTTGACAGTGCCTTGCAGAGACAAGCAAGGATGAACCTATGAAAAGAAGAAACCAGCTCTGGTTACGAGATACTGGTTCAATTCTTTGCTGAAGCTTAATCTACCTGCTATAGTAGGTGTAGGTTTACAGCTCCAAGCTGTCAAAAAACACTAAGGACTATTTTTGTCTTTCAAATCAAGAGCAAGTTTTGCTTCAGTAGGATGGGATTATCTGCTCATTTCAAAATCAGAACCACCCCTCCTATTCCAGTTACTTTTTTTTTTTGCCATCAGTACTGCAGAATTACAAGTTCTCAACACCTGGGGTGTTGGTTTACATATGCATTAAAAAAAGGTAAGCACCTGTTCAGAACCTGTTCAGATCCAAGCAAGCACTTCATAAATTCTGCCATGACTTTCTGTCCTGGATTGCCCATGTCCTCATGAAATCTAGTCTCTCACACCATATAATCATCAGCTTCCCTTCTAGAACAGCAGATGAGATACTTAATTGTGCATGATTGATCTAAAAGATAAGAAACTACTCCACTGCTTGAATCTAAGCCTGATTTCCTAAGAGAAATAGGAACACAAAAGACTATCTCCTGTGAAATAGTTTGCACAACTGTGCTGTTAAATGTCACCGATTTTTCCTGAAAAAAATATTAAAACTCTACATTTCAATAACAACAAACTCTTTCCCATCCTTTTCTCCTAATTTATAAACATGACTCCAGTCCCTTTCCTTTGAGCAAGAAAAGAGGTGGTAACACCTGTATTTTTAATGTATAATGCACCAATTTTCTTAGACTGATCGCCCCTGGAAAACAGACAAATCCCTCAAGATGAAGCCTCCCACTCAGACTCAAGAGGTATCACCTACTTACCAATAGGACTGAAAGACGGTTAGAAGTAACAGGTGTTAGTGTAAGAAGGGGGACTATACCTGGCCAGCATCGAGGCTGGAAAACTCAGTACAATCTGCAAGATCACTAGCCTCCTATAGACATTTTTTAAAAATTGAGGAAGCTTTTTAAACCAGTAAATTAAAAAAGAGGGGCAGATGCTGTAGAGAACAGGAGCTATTTGGATGCAGAAGTTGAATTCTCAACAATTCTTGTCCTCTCGCTACAAAAACCTACCTTCAGGAGTAAATCCCAACATATATGTAATTGACTTCCATGTACTCACCACAAGAACTCCATTAGTCAATACCTCTGCAGGGGCATCTGAGCTATGAAAGCAAGAGATTTAATGCAAATGAGTTTTGTTTTTAATTTGCTTCATCCTACTTTACAAACTAACTGCCTGGAAAAGAGGCAGGAGAGAAAGTTTCTCACTGTTAGAGATCTGTGCCAACTAGACTGACACCAAGTATATTTCCCTTTACAGAACAATGGGGGTAAAAACACAGAAGAAAATTCCTCTGCAACTATATGCATGTGCCAGAAGATCTCCCCATCTCAGACATTTCAATGACCTGGAGAAAAGCTCAGCTTAGATAGACTATTAGATTAAATATTCAATGGTTTATATTGGAAGGTTAACTGTGAAAGCTTTCCACTCTTAAGTGACTCATCCACAGAAAGTTCAATTACAGAATCACAGAATCACACAGAATGGTAGGGGTTGGAAGGGACCTCTGTGGGTCATCCATTACTTCGCAGTGCTGCCATTCCCATGAAGTCCAGCAAAGTTTTATTTCTTTTTTGCCACCCTAAAAATTTTGGTGACTGGAGCTTTTAGCATATTTGTGATCAACCATTGGTGAATAAACCTGAACACCAGAGAACTCTAAAGCCTTTTTATCGGCAAGACTGTCCCTGGATAGAAAAAGCAACTATGATGAAAAATCTGCAGAGCACAAGTTCATTCAGCTTTTCAGGTAAGACTCACCACTTCTCCAAGTAAAACTCTACATCCAGCTCTTCATTAGCCTTTGAAAATAAAAGGTGGACACAGGTGACCCTTGACCCTGAAGATAGTTATGAGAAGTTTTTCCAAGAGATAAAGCTTTCTTCTTGTTACAAACTATAGTAACTATTCTTGTTGCTTTTACAAAAGCTCCAATTAAATTTTGGAAGGTTTAAGTAATGCCTTTTGTTGTTGTCCTTTAAACATTCCTCTCTTCCTGGGCATATCCTATATGACCACACACATCTATGTTTGAGGAGACAAGTACACGCAAGTGAGAGCGGGGCCTCAGATCCATTATTCTGCTAATGAGAAAAAAAGCCCTCCCTCTTCTGGCTCAAGTACCACTGCAGCACCATCTCTGCAAATGCCTTCTACATGAGGCTTTCATGCTTCCTCCCATTTATTCTTTCAGCAGTTTGCACTCTGAGATCATTGCTGCCTGTTTTAAACAGACTTTGATCCAGCAATCTTTCTCCTTGCCATAGCATACAGTAAATGCTTGATACCAGACCTAACGCAGCTTTTAAAATAACCAAATAGAAACCAATTTAGGTACTTCTCTCTACTGAAGTTGAAGCTTCCAGTTCCACAATTACTGATCAAGATTACTTAAGCATTCAGCAAACAGAACAGAGTTAGTGGGAACCAGGGAGTTACTAAGCCTCTTTCCGTGATCACAAATCATTTAGAGTGCCTGTGACACTGACAAACAACTGCCTGCTAACCACATACCAGTTAGTCTGCTTCTGACCACACCAACGGCACTGAAGCCCAATTTCTCGAAGAAACAAATTATTAGCTACCTTTTAATCCAGACCTGTTGTAGCAATGCATTTGAAGCAGAGGTTAAATGTAACTGAACATAACCCAGGGAAAATAAGCTTTTCTTAGGCTTTTGACTTATTAAATATAGAGGTAACCTTTGCAGCAATAAACTTATTCACTGCAAACTGATGATGATCAACTAAGTAAGAGCCTGCAGTCCCCAAAATGACTGCTGACTGCAAAAGCCTTTCATTTTAAGCCTGGTTTATGCCCTTCTAGTCTCCTGAAAAATCAATTTCCTTCAAAGGTGTTTTAACATCTTTTGAAAGACAGCAGTCATCCCAAGTTTAACTTAGCTGGGCATCCCACAGACTGGGGAACACACACACACACGAAAATCCCTAGGGATTTGAGAGACATCTCAGATGTCAGTAAAACCATACATGTTGTCGTCACAGGCTGATGCATTTTCCCCTTCTGACTTCTACAACACAGGCAGATAAACCAACATGTACTGCTGGATTTCTGTAACAATAAACTGCAGCTTTTCACAGTTGACCTGGGCCAAAGCCAGGGACTAACCTCAGGGTTCAACCTGAAAGTCCGCAGCAGGGGCTGACCTGGCTTCATGCCCCCTACGTCGAAGACAATAGACGTAAGCTCATCACTGACAAGGACATCCTTATCATAGAGCGTCAATTCCAGAATGTTCTAAAACCAAGCAGAAATAAACAGCTTCAGATGAAGAGACAGAAACACTTCCACAAACCTGAGTAGCTGCATACAATAGACACTCCATGGTTTAATCAATACCCTTCTTCCCACTGATGAAGAGAATTCACTATTTCCAGCAGGACTTGCATCATAGTTAAGCAAAAAAGCTCCTAGTTGACAGTGTTTAGCTAAAAGATTTTCTGAGCTTCCCAACTAGAGAGGACCTAGCTGAATGCACGTGGCCGTACTCTCCAGCTTCAGGCACAGATTCACCTGAGAAACCAACAGCAATTTCCACTCTTTCAGCATGATTCAGCCCAGGATGTTACAGGGACCTATCACTTCCTGCTCAGCACTGTCTCAGAGCATGTAAGTCCAGCAGAAGCTAATTGAAATAGTCACAGTGAGCACATACAGCACCCAAAAAATGGCCTTGCGGCAACAAGTTTTCAAGGGGACAAGACTGAACTTACTGCTGTGAGGCTATGCCAGCATAATTCTAACCAGACTGAGGCCTTGTGTGTCTGCAGGGGAAGAAAAAGCTTACATACGCTAAAGCTTAGTTTGCAATTTTCTTACCGTTTAAGTCAATTATCATTCCAGCTTTATCACCAACCATTATGGAAAGGTACTCCAGTCAGGGGGATAGCTTCTTGTTAATAAGCACCTTATTACAAAGCCTAGGATGTTATTCAAAGCAATAGTGCCATACTAAAACTAATCTTCTGAAGTACCGTTTCTTTCTCTCTACCATTAGTGTCTACTTTGAGAATGAATGCTGACAATCTGAAGACTTTGTTCAACAGTGTCAGGGCTGCTCAGACAGCAGACAGAAGTACTATCTCTAAGAGTCTGAATTTTGCTTTTCTCAATCATATGAACTAATTGCAAAACTTGACTGAATTAACTAAATACCAAAGTGATTTGAAATTTAGTTCCCGTTACCCTCACTCAGCCACTTGGCTGTGCAAGGCAAGTGGAGCTACAAGAAGGCAACAGCTACTCTGTCAAAGTAGAAGCAACCCTCAAACAGAAACTTGCTTTATCTAGGAATTTCCTTGTACTCTACCAGGTAGTGCTATAACTTCCTTTTCCCGAGTTGCATCACAACGACATTTACGGAAAATTCTAGCTGCGATTTACATGAGAGTGCAGTTACAAAATGCTGTGGCTATCCCTGGATATGCATAGTTCAGCTTTTTGTACCACTGAAGAAGACTGACAGCTTACAAGCAACACGGGTTTTGAGGGTAATGAAGTTCAGATCCCTAGGTTCTGAATGAAGTATCAAAAGTAAGCCAGTGCACAAATGCAGGCAGCCCAACCAGCTCCACAAAGTGTACTCCTTACCTTGACAGCACTATGGATTCGATACTGGAAAGTTTCATTCCATTCTGGGTTATCAGAGTTGTCAATAACCTGGGTTCGAGAAACTATGGGAGATGCAGTGGGCAGCTTTAGTTCCACGTAGCAGTCTGCTTTGGACACTACAGCAGACAGTGTAGAGACAGACATCAGAACAATTTTAGTCAAACATACTCTTTCCCATGCGCTCCTCATTCTCTAGCTCTCATTGCATCACAGAATCATGCAAATTCAAGTCTGGGCTTGTCAAGCCAAAGCCTTTAATCTTTAAACAGCAGCAAATTGAACACTAGGTATCCATGTTTCTTTTTTTCTGGTTCACCCAAACCACAAAGCCCATCATAAAAGAGACTACTATTCAAAATCAGGAAGATCGACTTTTCAAAAGAGATTACTGCTGATATCTGGCCCGCTGCCTCTTGTACCATCACTGGGCACCACTGAAAGAGTCTGGCTCCATTTTCTTAACTTCCTTCTTTCAGACGCTTGTATACACCAGTAAGATCACCCTGAGCCTTCTCTTCTGCAGGCTAAGCAGTCCCAGATCTCCCAGCCTTTCCTCATATGAGGAGAGATGCTCCTGTCTCTTTACAGTCTTAGTGGCCCTTCACTAGACTCTCTTCAGTAGCTCCAGTATGTCTTCTAGTGGACAGCCCAGAACTAGGCACAGTGCTCCAGATGCAGTCTCACCAGTGCTGAGTAGAGAGGAAGGATTACCTTGCTCACCCTGTTGTCAATGCTCCTCCTAACACAGCCCAGGATACCGGTAGCCTTCCTTGCAACAAGGACACATCGCTGGCTCATATGGTCAGCTTGCTGTCCCACCAGGAGCCCCAGGTCCTCTTCTGCAAAGCTGTCTTCCAGCCTACCAGCCCCCAGCATACACTGGTACACAGGGTTGTTCTTCGCCAGATGCAGGACTTGCACTTCTTTTTGTTGACCTGTCAGCCCACTTTTCCAGCCTGTCGAGGTCCCTCTAGATAGCAGCATGACCCTTTGGTGTACCAGTCACCCCTCCCAGTTCTGTAACAGCAGCAGACTTGCTGAGGATACACTCTGCTCCATCGTCCAGATCATTAATGAAGACACCGAGCAATATGGGACCCAGAATCGACCCCTAGGTTACAACACTACTTACTGGCTTCCAACTAGACTTTGCACCACTGATCACCAACCTCTGAGCTCTTCTATTCATCCAGTTTTCAATCCAATTCCCTGTCTGCTCATCCAGCCCACACTTCATCGGCTTATCTATGAGAATCTTATGTCCTGGGAGTCTGGCCAGGAGCTGAGCTTTCCATTTCCATTCCCTGAAAATAACCAATTGTCTCAGAGTCCATCCTTCTTCCAGTTAAGGTCCCTTTAATAATGCAAGTATGGGAACCATTCTTCACTCCAGTTGACCAGAAAGGCCATAAAAACAACCTCTTTTCATAGTGTGATTCTAGCTCTCAGTCTTTCAGGAGGGTTTTCCATTCCCTGGGACAGTCATTTAGCATTCCAGCAGTTTGATATTGGATGTCAGATATAAACTTAAGGCAGGCAGATTACTTTACTGTATTAAATCGGAAGGAATTATACCTCAAATGAGTTTTAAAGATCCAAATGCCCCAAACAGCCCTGAGAGCTTTACTCAACACAGAAGTGTAAGAGGAAAGGAATACATACCATGCTATAAAAAACAGAAACAGGTAAAAAAGCAGTTTGTCTTTGAATCAGTCAACCACCTACCTCCTTAAAAAGCTTCAATGATGTAAACAAAATAGCAGACACATGAAAGAAAGCACTACTACAACTGAGAAAAATAAACATTTAGAGACTAGAATTGAAGAACGCTACTTTCATGTGCAAGACAACTGTTCAGCAGCAGCAAGGGAGAAATTTGCCATGACCAGAGGGCTGAATCCAGACAAAGAAACAAAAAAACCAGACCACAGTAGGACATACAAAGAAGCATGGAGGTAAAAGGTAATCAGGACTTATCTGATCTTGTTCTGCAAAGTAGCAAGGTTAATTTGCAGCTTGGCTTCCCATCAAGCCTTTAGAATACATATAATGCTTTACAACAGAAGCCTTTGTTCAGACGTAAAGGCAATACACTATGTGTAGGTAAGAAGTTCCTATAACAATGCTACCTGTGTTACAAGTATGCACTGAACAAACCACCTGTTCTTACAATACCTTGACTAAATACTTACACAGATCTGTACCCTTGATGTTTCTGGCTCGGAGGACTTTTACTGTTAGGTTGTAGTAAGGGTGCTTCTCCCACTGAAAAGAGAGGAACAAGCTCATCACGTAACAACTGAAAAATGGATTAGACTGGTCAGCCCCAAATAAACTATTAACGAGTCAATCTGGGAACATACACAGTGCTTTCTGTGTGCTGGAGGAAGACTAAAGAAGTCTAGAAAGAAATTCAATTCTCTTTCAGCACAGAAATGAGTGATGTCTTCGGGTAACCCCTCACGGACTTCAGAAAATAACAACCCCTTATTTAGGGCTTCCTCTAATTATAGATCAATCTTTAATTGCTTAATTAGTTCATTCCTGCTGAAGGATAAACAGATAATGAAGCTGCTCAAATAATTTTAATCATGACTTGGCTAGTTTAAGCGTACTTGTCAAGGGCACATGCATGCTTGAGTAATAGCAGACATGGCAACAATCTTAACAAGCATGGTCTAGACACAGAAAGCATATGATGTTTCCAATGAGGAAAAAAACACTTTCTTGTAGAAACACATACTTCACAGCAGATTGGGCACGAAAAGACAAACCTTAAACTCCTATTCATTCTGGACTGTTAGTGAAATCACTACTCTAGATGTGCATGCCACTTTGCCAGCACAGATCCAAACGCAATCCTTGCTCATGCAAGCTTCTGGGAGGCTATTTTTGGAAAGTAATATTAGTATCTAAATGCCTGGATGTGAAAAGGAAAGAAAAGCCCGACTGAATCCTAGATCATGAAAGAGAAGGGAGGGCAGGGCAGGGCAAAACAAGAGAAAACAGCTTGAGGGAATTTAGTGCAGAGACTGGACAGAAGCAATTGCGTAAGGCTCATGAACAGAATGAGGTTCTTGCCTCATTTCCACCAGTTATGACACAATCCTGGCCAGGTAAGAAACTTACGTATTCTTAAATCCCATTTCAAAACACTTTTCACAAACGGTCAGTACTTCACATTCACCATTTTCTACATGATTGGCTTGAGATCATAGTTTCAGACACGCTAAGTATTCATCTACAATTCAACAGGATCTTTGCTTACAACACAATGCTGCAGAATGCCAAATACTGCACAAAAAACATAGGCCCTACATATCATTAACTAGGATCTCAAGAAATCAATGCACCCGGAACTGTCAAACTCTTCCTGAACATTCCACATCTGATAAATGGAAATGTACGATGTTTGTTAAGGAGTCACACACTTCTGGAGTTTTCCCTATTTCCTATCACTAAGATACTTGCCAGCTTTTGCAAAACAGTGAACACACTAAAACTAAGACACACGTAGTATACCGAACATCTTTATACTAGGTGAGTGTCACTCACCCTGACCAACAAGTGAAGGTTAAAAATGATACGCAGAGTCTAAGTTCTCACACACAGGTGCCAAATTAAATTTTTGCAAGTAAACTCCAAATATACTACTATTACTCTTAAAGTGCTCTTATTTGCAGCATCAACATGTTGCACTTTCTTTTTCTGGGCACAAGACATGCCTTCACACTGAATTTCACCATGAGCTCTACCCTCCAGATTCTAGTATTTCTTCCTTCTTAAACCTTTCCTAATCACCTCCGTTTCATTCAGTCACTGTCACTAGTTCCTCAGTCAAAGCCTGAACTCCTTTCTGCCCTGTCAGGTTGGGGAATGAACTATAGAGAGAAATTCAAGCTTGTATAGGTTATTCTCACTGACTTCCTAAAGGTGCTGCAACTCTTCAGGTTGTTGAGAAACAAAGCTACATGATTACACCCCCACTGCTGTCAAAGCAATCTGCACTCCTGTAGCCTATCATCTGGAATTCAGACACAGACGAAGCACAGAACACCCTGAAGATAGCATACCCATCTTACTACACACCACCTGTCAACATTTAGTTACATGTTTAAAAGAAAGCCCTTTCCAAAGGTCTCTAACAACTGTTGATTTGCACTCAGTCATAACACAGCTGAAGGACACTTTTCCACACCCATGTCATAATTTAAGGGCATATAAAGCAACAGACATTTCACTGTGCACCCAAGCCTGTGCTATCAGTTATGCCAGAACCTTCCCATGTGCCTTTACTACTCATCTTTTAGCCAAGGCACAGCAAGCTCATAACATGTTAGAAGGTGAGCTTGCAGAGTGATGAACCATGAGAGTTATCAGACATGCTCTATCTGAACACATCAGGGAAAAGTCAGGCAAGAAATCTGTATGGTGAATGAACAAAATGACAGTTGTGCCTGCACCAGTGTACAGGACAACATACCAATGTACATGACAGATGCAAGCAACCAATTTCTAGTTTGTAGTTTAATTTTTCAGAATGATCCCTTTTCCAGAGCTCAGGGAAGTGCATCTGAAGCAAAATACCTTGAAATCCTTAACTGAGTGTACAAGACTGAATTCTCAAACACTCAACCCTGCTAACCACTGTCTGTATCTCTTGTCTGAATTGAACATGCTGATGTTGCAGCACGCAACCGCAAAACACGTTATCCCAGCTACAGGACTTCACTCTCATAGTCCAAAACACCCACCTTTATACAGTAAGTGCTGGGACATACTCTACATCTCTCCGTGGATGTGGAGGACTCACAATAAGCATGCCAGTTTCATTACGGAAATGTTGTCAAAAGCAAATAAAAATGTAACTTCTAAGTCATACTCTCTTTTCTGTTCACTGCTACCTGGCAAAATCAGGTAGCTCAGCCAAAGAAATGTCCAATTTACCAGGGGAGCACTTTCCCCCCCATCTTGTTCCTGCTCCCACGTAAACACTGCTGCCCATAATTCCCTTCTTCCTTATTTCAGCCATAGTGGCACAAGTTTGCTTTTAAACCTAAAAGCAAACTCCTGGCTTTCCTAGGCACCTCTTGCATTTTCCCTGCTCCTCCAGAAGTGCGCACCCACAGTTGCAAAATCACACTTCAGACCCAGCCCTAAGAACCACAGTCTTCTGGAGGGCAAGTTTTATAACGAGTCAGGTGATATGAGTAGTGCAAGCAGCTCAGTATAACAATAGCAGCGGCAAACACTGGGCTCCCTCTCGGTTTATGTCGTCTTTAGATGTGTGAAGCTAAGTCTAAACTTTGGAAAGTTAAAGAGATCTGATCATATGGAATTCACCTACCAAGCCAAAAAGGTGATCTGCTGCCCCTCTACTTGCTCAATTGCTATAGTCAATACAAAAACCTCTCCCTACCAGCCTGCAGAAATCACTAAGTAGTGACTAATTGTTTTTATTTATTTATTTCTATAGTGAGCACCTGAGGGGAAACATCACATCCAGTGGTTTACTGGTTAATGGAAATCACGGCAGGCTAACACTGGTCTCTTCTACACTGATTTCCTAAGTACTAAACAACATAAAAAAAAAAAAAAAAAGGTCAGCAAGATAATTTTTAATCTCAGAGCAAGCAGGAGTGCAGAGAGGCATACAGGCAGCAAGCCATCTTGTGACATTTAACGGGCACCTCAATTTTAAGCTGTAGATTTAGGGGGGGGAAGACAGGTGATCAGATGACATATGAGACCTCATACGCAAAGGCTCCTTCGCAAACAGTTTAATGCAATTCAAAATTGAGGTTATTGGCCAGACCGTCTTATACAATGGAAGGATTATAAACCATTTAAAGGACAAACACATTGAAACCACTTTGTCTAACGTGGTTGTGCCGCATTATGAACAAGAGGTGAAGTAATTACTAATCTTTGTCTACTTTAGACTATTAAGCCCTGGGGGATAAGACAGAAAGCAGAAAGGAAGGGAATGGTAATCAAGAATATTTTGCAAGAAAACACATAAGCACCATTCTGTCTCTAGTGATGAGAAGCCCAGTATGCAGAGTTTCCCCCCCAAAAGTACTTGGCATCAGCTTAATTCTTTTCCCCAAAAGCTAAGGAAATAGAGACCTGCTCCGTATTGTCTCATACAGACCCCAAATTCAGTAAAAAAATTTGAATCTACATTAGCATTTCTATCAAAAATTTTCCCCTAATGATAAACTTTCTGATTAATTCCTGCAGAAATGCAGAACTGGTTTTCCACACGTGCAGTAACAGTAAGTCACCGTCAAACGGATCAGGTACAGGATACCATCTCAAAGACAGCACTATGACTTCTTACCCGCCAGTGATACAACCCAGTCTCTTTCCTCTCCTTCCTCTGGAAAAGCACGGCTGCCAGAAAAGGCAGCACTCTGGATGGAAATGGGCCCCTCAGCACCTCACGGAACATGGGAAAAGCAGCCGGTCGTCTCCGCCAAAACCCTGACCGGGAAACGCAGAAAGCAGAGTCCAGGGACAGTTGGCTGTGAAGGGCTGCTTGCTACAGGCTCGGTCTGCAGTTTTGCGCAGGACTGGGCTGCGCTCCAACTTCAAGAAGCGGAGGTGTGGCCCGCGCTTGCCAAACAACCCAGTTCAAACCTCGCTGGCATGTTTTTCAAATACTGGTAAAAGGTTAAGGGCAGCAAAGCAGCACTGAACAGAGAAGCCCTGGGTAGGAGAAAGCACTGCTCCATGATTAAGCCACAACCTCAAAACTCCCAGCCTGGATTTTCTTTCAGAGTTCTGGCAACCTGGTCTAGGACTTTGGCAGTTTCAAACCTTTTCAGAGTTTCAGCACACCCTAAAAGAGTATTTTTAAATAGAAAGAAATTCCCATCCTACAAGCCTGAAGCAAAGCCGAATTTCTCATTGACTGTAGCTGTTCAGAGAAGTTTCAGGGAGCTCGAACTGAGGACACCACGATTCAGTCTGCATTAGGATGCCTTGGAGAATATTAATTCACCACCATACCTAACCTCTCGCTATGTGAGCGGCCTGCACAAGTCCCCCCTTTATTCTCATTTCCATGTAGCAGAGTCTTGATTCTTCCACCAAACTTTTTGAAAAATTGTGCAATACATAGGGCAGATTTTTAAGGGTCTGTTCTGCTTTAAAAAAATCTTCAAGTAGTAAGGGAAATTGTTTACGGGACATGATTACTTTGTCAACAGCTGCTGACAACTAGCTTGTCTGGAGCTTTGTATCTAAGACCTTAAACTCAAGCAGCAGACAAAAAAAAAACAACAAAACAACAAACTTGAGCGTTTCAATGATTAGAAAATGGCAGAGAATGTATGGAAGCCAGTAATGCAGCGTGTCACCAGCTCCACACAAACATGAGAATGTGACACATTCGCAGCAAGGTCCCACTCATTAATCATTTCCTGTCATTAGTGTCAGTCACTAGATCAGAATTTAAGAAAATTAACAAAAGCATAGGCACTGACACAAACAAGTCAGTACCAGTTAGTGAATCCACAGACTTGCAATCAACGCAGTCAAAAAACAAACATAACACACCATTGCAAAACAGACAGCAACTGCTGTAAAGCTTTCATGTGGTACTAAACAGTATGGTAAAGATAGACACTGGGCTGAAAAAGCAATTTCTTTGCATTTCTACATACCACTGCATTGAAAATGAAAGACTGTCATATTAGGTTTCATTTATCTTAGAAAAATTGCAGAACCGTAAATGTGATTTATTTATATTTAATCTAATATAGCTCGACTATAAATTACAGGAAGATTGAGGCAGCTTCAGACAGTAAGCTAACATGGAGAAACCACGCTTAACCTAAACACTTTATTACAGACAGTATATAAAACCTGTATTTCATCTTGCGAGTGCCCAACCCTATATAAAATCAGGCTTACCTACCTTCTGCTGAAGTTCTCTGTCCTCTTCCAAAGAAATCTCAGCGCAGGGATCTCATGTTTATAGAATTGCTCTTAAATTTCTCTCTCAAAAACTGAAAGCTCTTTAGAACACATGCTTAAGAATTATTTCACAGGCAACAGATCATCCATTAGCAAACAGTGTTTGTGTGCAGTTTTAGCTATTTGCAGACACTGCTGACAGCCAACTTAATATCCAAAGAGAAGCTACTTGCTTTTGTCATTTCCTAGCAGACTAAGAAAACAAGCAAGCAAAATGGCATAAAAACATGAGGCAACAAAGATGGCCTCACACCTGGCAACTTTACTTCTGCTTGGATTAGCATCCCCACAGTGGTAAAGGTAGATGTATATCGACATTTCATTCAGTTGTTTTTTTGTCAGCAAGCATGAACAAATGACACCATCACCTACTATACTATCTAGTACTTAAAATATCCATAGATATCACATGTGGGCCCCTTTTGCTCCCATTGGGAGCATTAAGAGGAGAGCTGAGATGCAGTGCATAATTAGAAGAGATGAAGATTCCAAAGAATGCTATCAAGGTTTTGGTTTGGGGTTTTTTTTTGGTGGGTTAGTCTTCTCCAGAAATACCAGTATACTCAATTGTCTAGCACAGAGACAAAAGACTGTTCTTCAGTGCTGATATCTCCCTTTTCTATAGAATGGGAAAACTGAAGATCTATATTCTACTTCCAACACCAGGCTAGACTGTGACCTACAATTCAAGCAACTGCAAATCTGTCAATCTAAACCTTTCCTTATTTGGTCACACAGAGCTCAACATTCGTCCCCATCGCAAAACAGCATACCACCACTCAAAAAAAAAAATTGTCAGTAATTTTAGTCTTCTCTAATAAGTACATATTTAATGGTGTAAGACTTTCAAAAACATTATTCAAAGAGAATACAAAAGTAGTTTTTGTAGGATTTTGAGAACATTCACAAGCATACTATAAACTTGTCGATTTAAAACCCACAGTTCAGAAGTCATGACAGCTCTCATATGACATGGTCTCATTTGAATTACACATATTAAAGCGGGAGTGATATTGGGAGCCCCTGCATTGGGTCTGACTTCCAAAAGAAAGTGAGGACTAATACATATTAAAAAAAACCCAACCAAACAAAAAACCTACAGCAGCCCAGAAAAGCTTAATGCACAATGACTGAAACACACACTGGTTCACAATATTTATTACAATCTATTGCTTTAGATAAACCTGCTGTATGATTAGTAAACCCAAACCACATTATAAGAACCAACAAAAAGAACTGCAGCACGAACCACATCTCCGTATAAAGTATGCAATGGATGTGAACAGAGGCACAACCTTAACCACATAAGTGAGAGCACAAAGAAGATCCTCACGTGAATTTAGCTAATTTAGCTCTCCTGGCAGCAGATAATGAAGATAAACAAAAATCAGACTAACAGTACTAAACATAAGACAGCTAAAAATCAGAGCTATATTGTTATATCCATATACAAAGAATTCAGGGCCTTTTTAAATACCCTTCTTTCACTCTCAATGACCTGTAAACACAACTCTCCAAAACCATCTTCCCTCTGTACCTGAACTAGTATATAAAGATCTATACAGAATGTGCAAATCCAGTATAAGTATTTTTAGGTTCTCTTCTTCAAACAGAAGAAATACAAAGTTAAAAACATTAACACCACAGATTCCCTCTACCCAGCCTCTGCAGAAAGAAATCAGTAGCAATACTGCCCAAGACATCCAAGAACAGTAGCAAAACTCTGGACCAAGAAATCCAAATGAACGCATAGCATATGAACAATAAATACAAACACATGTGGAAAGGGAAAAAAGAAACAGTTAGCAAGGGAAACTATTAACACTGGCAAATGAAAGTGAATTAGGACTCTTGTCAGCCTACAGCAGATCTGTTCCTAAAACACACTCACATAATGGCTTCAGTAAATTTATGATGTTAACTGAGATCAAATTACACTTTAGGCAGACAGGCTTTTTTTTAAGAGGTGATAGCTGGTAGTTAACATGCCATGCTCCATACTATTTAATAATTACATATTTGTACGTATTGCTAGACCAGGATGTTGGGAGTCAAACAGTCACACTATCGGGTTATTTGCTACTGCTGCCTTTTCATTACCACTGCACAGATTCTTTCTGCACTGATCAAACATTTTAATATCCCCATACCAATCTGCTATAGAGTAAAGTTTGTGGAAAAATAAGTTAGACAAAAACATTACAGCGTACAAGGAGTACTGTACAATGTAGTTCCTATAGCTAAGACTTCTGGCCCAAGAGTAACTTAAGAACAGTACCAGCCTGAGCAGAACACTGTTCTATAGCATTTAAAATAAAGCACTCTTGAAATAGTCTGGATTTCACTTCAAAGCTGTAAAGTGAAACAGAGGCCAAAGCACTTATATACACAGATCTGAAGTGTAGTCTAGATGCTCAAGCAATAACTATAGTTCACTCCCTTCAGAAGTTGCTTTACAGGGTATTCTTTGCTTTTTGGTATGTGTGCAGATGTGAACTTCTTAGAATAGCCTCTGAGCTTCCACTCGTGCTAAGAGTGAACATATTCAGTGCAAACAAGACAAGTTAATTCAATTTACAGCTCTCAAACTAAAGAAAAAAAAAAACGCTTACTAGTGGCATCTACTGTTTGTCTGACCATCTCCTGTGGAACTTCTTAGGAGGTCAGGTGATAACACTGAACATCAATAAAAAGAATCCTTTGGCCAGCATTTAAACATTGCCATTACTGAGATGAAAGTAAAATTTTATTTTCTAGGTCTAGAAATAGGCACAGAAGCCTTCTCTATGCCAAACACCTGGCAATCTCCATGCAACACAAACAGCTGCGAAGACTTTAAAGGAGTTTTCTTTTTTTTGAGGAACTATTTACATACAAGGCCAAATCACAACACTGTCACCCTAAGGAAGTTTTATAGTAAAACTTGACTTGTGTTGAACGCCCAATAGTTGTTGAACAACTCATTCGCAAGGTTGGAGAGCAATACAAAACTCACTACAAAAATCAGCTTCTATTCTTCATCTGAGTACTGAGAGGTTCAGTGTAGTTGCCAGCACTGTAATAACATGGTTAAAGTCATTTTCTAGTAAATCAATATTGCCAGATAGGTACAGTCAGTCCACAGATACAAACGACTTCTACCCAGTATATGTGAACCTAGCAACAAGCCTCAAACATCTTAGAGGCATCAACTTAAGTCATCAGTTCTGAATTTCATATGAACGTTGGGATTATTGACCATGACAAGGTCAGGTGTCCAATGTGTTGACTTCTTTGGAGCAGAAATAATGCACAACTATTGCATTAGGGTATCGAGCAAATGCACTGTAAAGAGACAGAACACAAAAATCAACTGTCAATACAGACCAACAGTTTTCCCTATTCAAACAAGAACATTCAAGTTGTGTCAGAATCAGAAAAAGATGTTTACATGAAAGTGACACTTCCTTGTTTAATTTACAGCCTGAATATGTTCTTGAGAAAACCAGACAAAAGTATTCTATGGATTTTGTAAGAGTTTAATTTTTAAAAAAATAATACCTATTTTCATTTCTACAGGCATACTTTACTTGGAAGTCACTGGTAACAAGTTAAAGACTGGGTGACATGCTGACATGCTTGCCCTTCAAAACCTTGTTGAACTTCACAGCTTTAGAAAAATCCTAGACAACCAAACCAATACTGCATATGCAAAATTAAATTCGGATGCTACATGCTACACACTAACCGCAAAAAATTGAATATGCACAGCAATAAGTATATTTAGACCCATGTTCATTAAAACATTTTGGAAAAAGAGCCTTTCCCTATCGTTGTGAATGCTGCTGATTGTGACTGCTACTGCCTCAGAAGGGTTCACATCAACAAGGGAAACAATCAGTAAGCTAGTCACGTGGCATTTCACTGGAGTTCAAAAAGGAAAAAGTGCAAATAAAATTTGCATTCTATACTAACCCATACTTGCCTACTAGGTATTCTAGAAGAAAAGTTATTGGCATCAAGGTGTCAAATGAATTAGTTCTACTTTTAGATATACTCAGATAATTAGGCTACAAAATGTAAATCAGCCAGGGAACCACAAAGCCATCAGATACAGAAAACTATTACACATGTACTTTAGTTCTTTATATCATCCTTCTTAATTCTAGTTAAGTAGAAAGTAGTAGGCAGTGTTCTTAGAACATTTTCCAGATTCAGTACGAGAAGCAATTTGCTGCGTTCTAGAGTTGTGAGGTAAGAAGTCTTACAAGTTTTGAATGAGATTTTACTCTGCTTTGTTGAAAGGATTAAACTCCTGCAGTAAACTTCAGTGACTAAAGTTTTGATGTTTTTCCAGTCACCCAGCTAAGCGATGTAATTTTCAGTTCAAACACTCTTCAGATGTCTCCCTCATACTACTGTTATCTCTGTGTATATACACACACTGAGTTTTGCAACATTCTTAGTTTAAGTGTACCAGATTCCTATCCCATTCATTTTCCCAAGCTTTAAGGTATATGCTCTCACCTGTTACCTATCTTCTTTTTACATACAGTGCACACTTTCTCCTCTGTAATAATGCACTTCACTTGCTGATGCAAGATCCGCTCCTCCTGGACCTAAAGAAGAACAGGGAGGGAAAAAAAAAAGCCAGCTGGCTCAAAAAGCAATGCCACACCACAGCTCCCTTCTAGGCTGGTGAAACTGAAACCTGTCACAGCATTTAATTTTCAGTGGCTATATCTACATTAGCAAGTTGTACAGCACAAAAGCAGGTCTGTAGAGCGGAGCAGGTGGTATTGAACACCCAACACCCACACTACATGAATTGCAGGGTTTTCCTTTCAACTGGTCTGGTCCACAGGCTAAGGCATCTTAAGCACTAAGGGGTGTTTGGGTGAACTATTGAACTGCATTATCTGGTTTAATTTATTCTAAAGAAATCCAGTCCATGCTCTCCAAGATCATCCCGCAATGTACAACAGAGCACAGTGAGTCCAGGGACCCGCAGCAAAGACACACACCTCATCCAAACTAAAATGAATGTACTCGCCACCTCCTGAAAGGGGGACATTCAATCTACTTGATGCACATCCACTAGCTTTGAATGAACTACAGCACCATCTAGAGGACACACATTCCACACAAGGAACAGTTAATTGAAATACTGAACATACACTTTAAAACACCGTTCCAGTAAATGACAGGTGGTGGGTATTTACCCTCAGAAACTCTGCATGGAGAAGATTCTTGAGTACTTGATTAAATCTTTTCTTCTGAGCATTTTCTTCAAGCACTTTCTCTAAGAAGATTCGAATCTCACTAATCTGTGTATTTGCTGGGAGTAGGTTTATTGCCTGGAGCAAAATATACTTAGTCAAAATTAAAAATGAATTGAGAATAAAATAGAATAGAAATTGACACGTTTAGCTTGACACTGTTACAGATGGTTCACTTGCCTGCTCCAGTACCTTCTGTCACCTTCTGCCAACAGTACAAACTGAGTACTTGCAAGTCTTTCTCACCTTGGTGGTATCCAGTTTGCTGTGATGTAGCTCCAAAACCTGCAGAGCTGCCTGCAGATTGGCTTGAGGCTCCAGCACTTCCATCTTGATTGGTCCCAGGCAATGCACACTAGGTGGGGAGAGATACATCCGCAGCAGTGACAGATAGACCTGTTGCACACAGAAGGAAAATTTTAAAACCACTGCACACATCCATAATTGACAGTGCTGGTACAACACAGCAATGGTACTACTAAGTTGTACCCACACCATTCAAAACTCTGAAGCGCTCATTTAAACAGCTCTCATCTTAAAACAAGAAAAACTGAAAAGCATCAATGATGTTCAAGGCCTTTTAAGACCTGCATTCCACACTAAAGTTTTCCTATAAAAGTAGTTTTAACCATGCCTCCTTCATCTCACATAACTCATTCATAATTTTTAGAAATCAAACACTTCACTGCTTTTTAACAGTAACTTTTTTGTAGATGTGGAATACGCACACAATATTTTGTCTTCTGAAATCCATCACGACTTTAGCTACAGAATACATGCTCAACTCCAGCAATACAGTAACATTCTCAACAACAAAAAAAACCTAACAAATTAAAAAAAAATCATCTAGTAATTCCTGAATTCCAAGAACTTAGACAGGTTCCTGTCCCACCTACACAAACCCTGAAGAAGTCCATATAGAGCAAATACTTTAAACTCACTAATATGGTATGAACAGTCTAATCCATCCTTACTGAAAAGCAAGACTGTAAAGGTGAAGCTACTTACATCTTTGTTGCCATCTTTGTTTCTCTCATAATGTTTATGGCAGTAGCTAGAACAGAGAAGAATGAAGTGAAATGCAGGGACAGTTCTGTGACCCGGAGATTCAGCTCACAGAAATTAACATTGAAAAGCCTTCACTACTGAAGGCATCCAAGTTAACTGACTGTACATCCAATTCTGATCAACTAACCAAGTTGCACAACAAAATTACACCATTTACTCTGCATCACAATGCTGAGAATAACAGAGGTTTTGTGCTAGTCTCCCACTTCCAATCAACTTAAAAAGCTTTTATGTAGAAACGAAACTTAATTCAGCTGTGTAAAAAAAGGGAAAAATGATGTCTCCAATCAACACACCATAGCATAAAAAGTATGTGTAGATATATGAATACATATATGTGTAGATATATATCTGAATCACAAAGAGGTGGTGTTTATCAGTGTACAATGCATACCAGGATCAAATGCCCTCTAACAGGTATTTGCTGAAACTAGCTTTAAAAGAAGCTATGTTGAACAGGCCCCAGTGTTCAGACATACCTGCCAGTAACAGTTAATTCTATTTTCACCTAAGTACTTTAGATTCACTCAGAAGGTTCCCAGACATGACACACCTAGTAAAATGCCGTACCTCTACCTTAACTTCGCATCTGGGCTAGTGAATGTCTCTCAGAAGAGAAAGGAAGCAAAGCAACATACACAAGTTCACAAGCTAAGGACATGTGGAAACAAAGAACTCATTGATGACAGTAATATTGCTCTAAAAAGCAATGACAGAAGAGTATGAGAAGTTAAGCCTCAAGGGCTTGGCATCATCATCTGTAATGAACAGATACATGGAAGAGCCTGAAAGTCAAGAAAACATGGAAACCCAGAAGATCCCAAAGGGTCACAGCATTCATGCTCCACATACAGCAACCTTTCACTACACATCCTATCCACAGGACAGTGAGTAAAAAAAAAAACAAATTTCAAAAGGCAATTCTTACTTTTCAGCCATGTTGGTGTCCTTCAAAATATGAACATAAATAAACAGAGCTTGCTCATGCTTCCCCATACGACCCAACAGCAGAGCACGTTCTTCTAGGAGACCTAGTGATAGCATGGAGGACTAGTCAATAGCCACACAGAGAAGTAACAACATAAGCTCCATTAGTGACCAGACTAACAGAAGGAACTACAGTCCGAGCACAGGTTAAAGTTACATTGAGACTGTAAGTCTACTTCACACTAGTCTCCGTAACATTTTATGAATTCTTAAGCAACTTCTAAGATACAACAAACTTCAGATCCATTGAACAATTCAGGCTCTTCGAAAAGTTAGGTTAAGTGATGGGAGATGCCACAGGGTCTTAGGCCAACAGTTACAGGAATCCTGCAGAGACTGGTAAACCCAAACGTGCCAGCAAAAACAGAGTTAGTATACACATCAGTGGCCTACAATTACACATACAGCCATCTTTTCCATTTCTAGTTACCATGACTCTACACTAAGTGAGGAGGTTTTGCTGCACAATGCCATAAGCTAGGGTTTAGTTAACCAATGGAAACTGAACTCACCATCAAAGGGGAAGTCACTAATTAGTCGACTAGGTTCGTACCAGCTAGACTTCTCCAAAAAAAGTAGAAGCTTTTTCCGGTAATCCCCCAAGTCTCCTCCTTCCTCCCCAGCAGGCACTGGAGTCTTATCTATATGGAAGAAAACAACATAAGCTACGGTAAGACAACTATTTCACTACACTAGTACACAGAAGACGATAAACAAATCATTATGAGAAAGAACCAATTTTTGATGAAACTGTTATACTGGCTGGGATTCTGGTGCACCTGCCAAATTTCTTCAGCTCCCCAAAACACATCTAGTAGCTGGTTAAACAATAGACTCTATTAGTCAAGACTTCCCTACCCTTAACGTGTACAATTCCGGAAGCAGTAGCTGCTGTTACACTTAAGATCTCTAGGGAGGCAATAAACTAGACATTCCTACAAACCCACAACTTCCGTCGTTCCATTTCCTTCATCACTTGGGATATCTTCTGGATATGAACAGGGAAGGCTTACAGCAATACACTGTGAAGGCTCCCCTGTGCTGTCCCACACCCTGATCCGCCCCCCAGAAAAGACTAAACGTACCTGCAGGGAAAGAACTGAGATATTCTTTCATTAAGCCCTGTACTTTCTCACAGTACAGCTGGATCAGACAGTTGTGAAAGTCTGCACCGGTTTCTTCCCAGACATGAATGATGTGTTCCTGTAAATACATGTTCAGGTTCACTTACAGAAACTTCCTCCAGGAAGTAACTTGTTATAAGCAAGCAACAGTTCCATGCTTGCCTTTACCAAACTTGACTTCAGGATTTCATACATTTTAATTATTTTTTCTTTGCACAGCTTATGGCAAAGTTAGCATTCTCTGAGACAGCATCAGGCTCCAACGTCTCGAGAACTAAAGCCTTACATGTAACACCTTGTACAGAATGTAATGTACTACTACAGATTGAGTTCTTACCAGGTAAGGAACAGTCAAGCTTTTAAAATTTTCTATCAAGAAACTGAGCACTTTGTCTCGTGGCAATGCTTCCACTTCAGGAAGGTCTTCTGTAAATATCTGTTAAACAAAATTTTATTCACCAACAAAAAACCCAAAAAACCCCACTATTCTAAGTGCCACAGCTTATTCTCTCTGAAGCACTGAAGCCTGACTTATCATCACATATGTCCAAGTACAAAAATTCTGAGCAGCTTATTTAAGCACTAGAAGCTATCTTGCATCTGAAAGGATTAACAAACATCCCTGCTTCTGCCTTGGTTAACACTCTTCTTTTACAGTGCCCAATGCTTCCCAAATACAGGAAGTCAGTTCTATATCAAAGAGGAAAGGGAAAATAAGAAAGGCAAATTAACACTTGGCATTTAAATATTCAGTCAGGCTCTTGTGCAAAAAGCATGACATCAGTAACATTAAATATTGTATCAAAGGTTCGTAGCTACTTATTACAAGATAAAGTACTCCAAGAATGGAAAAGCGTGAGAAAAATTGAAAGGCTGTCCCGCTCTATCTATTGCTAATCTTACCACAATACTGAATACAGAAAATATAAATTACATATTTAGTTGGATTTAGCATTAATACATGGTTTCTTACATTGAGTTCTCCCAATTCCATACACGGCACTAAGAATCTCAATGGCAAGGTGCCTGTTTCAACCACTTACCTTCAGTCCATCTTCAGGAAAATCTCTTAGCACCCAGACAGAGTAAGAAAATACCAAGTGCAAGTTCTCTGTGCCTGGAATACAAAAAGCAGCAGTGCTCAGCATTAAAATCTTAAAGGTCTATCTACCCACAACACAAGCAGATGTTTTCAGAGCCAGCAAAGCTTAATTCACAGGAAGATTCCAATTGGTTTCTTCCGCTGCTCAAGTCAAGCAAATCACATATTCCAGGCTAAAGCCACAATTTAATTACTTCGCAAACATGATTTTAAAAAGGAATAAGAATTAACTCAAATACTAAGTGCTACCAAACAAACCATTCAGACCAAAATCAAGCTCAGTTGTCTATCATATTCCAAAAGTCTTCCCTTACTACCTGTTTTTATTAGGGTAGAAAAAGACTGTACTTTCACTTGTGTAATTTCCTTCAGTCTATTTCCAGCCTGCCAGTCAAACGCCTTCTACAGCAAAGGGTCCAATACTTCATAACGAGTAGTAAAGCATCATAGTACTGAAGTAAATGGCATAGAAACTACATAACAGGTAATAACTTTTCAGCTTTTAAGAAAATTTAGAACCTGCCTCTTTAAAAGAATATTTTCAGTTGGACAATTTTGTTCACAAAGATTATAAAACTTGTTAGGAAAACATCACTTTCCCCCCACCCTCCTGATCAGGACCCACAGAAGCATTCACTGCCTGAATAATGCAACAACACAAAAAACAATACAAAAAACAGAAACCTACACCAACTTTATAAAAAGGCAGCCATTGTTTGCTTTTCTTCATCCCACAATGTCATCAGGAGCAAGTTACTTTTAAAATATTTAAAACAAGCAGCGTCTTCACAGTAGTATGAGCCCCATGCAATAATTAAAATAGCCCCCAAAGAGCCAGTTTCAAAGTTTCAGAAAGAAAACAGTGACCTGACAAACGGCACTAAGGTCATGGGTCTGAATTTCACTGGACTTCAATTAGCTTTCTGAATTAACAGGGCATCGTATGCTAATGGGTTTGCTAGCCTCATGCAGAAACTTTAAATAAAGGACAGGACAAATAATGGGACTAAGTTCTCACGTAGAACAAAAGACAGAGAAGAGGAAGTCTAACTCCTTATAAACAAGTGTGAGATTAATCAGAATAGCTCCTTTCCAAAGCACCAAACAAACTGCCTTTGCTGAAATCATGACCAAAATAAACATGAAGTTACAACCTACTCAAAACACTCAAGATGGCAGAAGGAGAGGAGGAACTCATCAAGTAACTACCAAAGCTTATAGCTCAGAATACTAAAAGGCCAACATCACATCTCACCACCAAACAAAACAACTGGCTCCCTCTGCACCTAACATTCAGCTGCATGGGGATTTACACTGAAGACCACAGGCAAGGATGCTTTATGCTGCTAGAATTAAAGCAGACATTGAATTTCTAAACTTTCTCAGCAACAAATCCCTGATTTAAATATGAACTATAATAAGAAGAAGTTCTGCATAACACTATTTTAATAGATAAGGAATACTGTAATACACAACACTGTCTACCACCCAATCAATTATTACTTAGATTAGAAGCCTCACCAAAAGGGGAGCACAGGGAAAAATCTGCAGAAACACCATAGTCCAAAATGCTTTTTATCATCTTATTTAAGGGACTCCCAGAAATGACACTTACCAATTAATCAAGGCAGAATGGGTAGTGCAGCTTAAAAAAACCCCACATACAGAGTACGTCATTTCTGCTGTTGACTTGGGGGGTGGAAGCTGCAAATGACACTAGCATGCAACATTCCATTTATTACAATAGGTAACTTTCTACATTGTTTCCACTGTATTTCATTACTCTGAAGGGAACAGACCTAAATATTCTTTCTCAGTTTTAAAGAGCTGAGCAAGAAGCATACAGCAAAACTGATTTTCAGGAGGTCCTGAAACACCAGAGAAGCTCCAGAAGACTAAATGAAATTCAGCAAGCTGCCAAGATTTTAAAAAAATATTCCAGACAACTTGGATAATTATAGGTCTTAAACATCATCAACCTCAGGTAAAACAAACAAGCCGCTGACACAGGTCAAAAGAGATGAATTTATCAAGATGACAGAATTCTTTTTTTAAATAAGATTAGAAGTTTGTTTTGTAAAGTTGTACGTTGAATATAACATACCTACACTTCTCTGAGTGATGCTACCAAATGACACCAATGAATAAGAACTGTAAGAGACAGACATGGCACAAATGGGAAAGCTCTCAATGTCAGTGTAAGTAACATATTATCATTGAATAAACACGCTGATAACAGAAGCCAGCAGGAGCTCTTAAAAGAAGTAGCTGTAGAAAAAAGTATCAAATTTTGCCAACAGTGTAAGACTAGGAGATGAACAAAGGTATTTCCTTCAAACTACTCACTACCAAACTAGTAGTGTGATATGTTCAAGGAGTTACACATTTAGAAATAAATAAATAATGTTACTGGATGGGAAGGGACTATTCTCAAAGGTAGCAACACCAAAAAAGGACTTGGGAGTTCACATTTAATAGTCAAACAAGTAAGTCCGTACTGTGATGCTGTGACCAGCACCTACAACTGTTAGGTCATAACCTAGATCCATGTATACACAGAAAACAGTAACTTCCTATATTATTCCCCATCTCAGGAAAGATACTACAAGACCCAGCAACTGGAAGTCACACTTTCAGCTGGAAAGCCTAAGCCAGAAGTTAGAATTTCCTTTTGTCAGTGATGGTAAATCATTACTGGAAGAAAATTCAAAATATCATGGCATATTTTCTACCAATCAAAATTTTATCAGAATTAAGGAACGTTCTCCAGTAAGATAGTCAAGTTTCAACACGATGCTCATGAACTCATCCTTGAAGTCTGCATTATGCAAGAAACCAGACACAGTGATGACAAGGATACCCTTTAGCCTCATAAGTCTCTAGCAAGTTGCTGAACAGTAGAATAACTGCTAAGCCCAACAAGAGTAACACCTTCACAAAAACAGTGCTCTCCTTCACACTCACCCAAATGCTGCAGATATTGCACTGTCCTCTCATGACCCTTCAAAGGTGAGTTGGCTTTCTTTGACTGATCCACCAGTACCTGTAATGCTTCCAGAAGAACAAAAAGATTTATTCCTTTGTAATCACAAGTATTATTCTAACTTGAACTACCAAAAAAGTACATCTCTCCTGTTCTGCTACCAGAGACAAAACAAAGATTTGTTTTCAACACACAGGCCAAACGAGTAACAGGAACAAAGACCGATTTAATCACAGGACCGACCCAGAAACAAATTCTCTTCAGAATATTGTCTGCTCACTGAAGACAGGTTAGAACTCAACACTAGGAACACATGCTGTTATCCCTTCTCCTCTCCCCATCCCAACCTCATACCTACCTTTCTCATGCAGACCTTTCTTCTCATACAGTATTATCAGCTCACTATATTTGTGTGCCTTCTTTAGCACATGCTCACTCTCCTCAATATGGCAGTGATTGTTCTCCAGACGTAGCAATGGTGCCACCAGTGCTACATTTGTCTGCAAGCAAAAAGGGAGCACTTAAACACGTGCACCTCCTAAGTTTACAGTACAAAACACGAGCTGGAATGGGGGCAGAGGGGGGAAAGTCTTTTAGCATAAGAAGTGACAGTTTAACATCTTAGATCAAGGCCCATCTTCACTTCCCTAATTTGCTGGGACAGAAAGAAAACAATATATCAGAGCTATCCCCTCCTGTAGAATAGAAGTCAGTTTTGAAAAACATCATTGATAGCAAAGATCTTACGTACTCTCCTGCGCTTAACAATACAAGGCAACATGAGAAGCATTCATTAGAACTTCTCCAAATACACAGGCAAGGCCACATTCTTTTAACAGGGGCAGTGACCAGAAACACACATACCTGCTTTAGTCCACAAAACTACTTCTGGACCAGTGAGCAAACTAGCAAACACCAAAGTTTCACATGTCATTTTTAGACCAAAGACAGACAGTTGTGTGAGAATTTTTGAAGTAGCTCCTTATCCTTCTTCTCACATGTTTCAGCCTGAAATTCCAACAGAACTTGCATGGTAAATGAAAGGCCTCCAGGTCAGGCAGAAACTCACATGGAGGTAACACTTTAGCAGGGTGGTATCAATGATTTGTAGCAGCTTCTTTTTGGATTTGATTGTGGGTGTTCCTTCCATGAGTGGCGAGGTACTGGACTGATGGTCAGAATCATTTAGCTTCTTCACCAGCTGACTTCTTTTCTGCAGGACATCAAATGAAATTTTAACAGCAAAAGGCCATGGATTTCTCCATCCCACCTCAGCAAATTTAACCCATCAAATAAAAAGACTAAACCAATTTAGTAACTTGTTTTAATCCACTGTTTCCTAAAGAATTATTATTGTCACTAACTTTTCAACTCATCGCCTTACCAACTACACTCATATGTATACATTTGTTTCACAAATTTAGCTCTGCAAGATGTCCGGAGTCTTGAGAAAACAGTCATAAGGAAACTCAGTTAACCCGAAGAGAGGCATTTTAGACAAGTCAGGAGACATTTAAAATATTTGGAGAATAATTTAGGTTTAGAACTAGTAGGCACAAAAATTATCCTCCTTCAGACACAAGCTTCCTTTAGTCTAGTAAGAATGGCAACAGAACAATTCAGATGCCAGTTACAACAAAATAAAGAGGACAGGAACTTACACTACCCACTATCTCCTGTTCTGCCTTTTAACACATGGTTTTGATGAGTCTCCTGGACAGAGTGGCCTCCACAATAGCCATCAAACTAAAACAAAAGATCAAGAGGTCAAGCCCTCTTCAGAAGGCTATTAGAAATAAAATACTGGACTCATATTTGGATCTGGTCCACAAGTGAGTTTCATTCAGTCCTCACAAAAGTCACACATGATGTCTCCCACATATCTGTGGGGCACCTCACATCTTCCAGTTCCCCAGTTTTCTCATAGTTTCCAACCATTAAGAAAGCCCATTAACGCTAGCATGAAAGAGCTGGAGTAGGCGTACTGCTTCCTGTACGTCAAAGCTGACCAACAACGTATGCTAAAACTGAGTAACACTGCTCTAAAAAAAGATATAGGAGCACTCACTTGAGTTAGGTAGTCTATCAGAGCTAAATGTGCCTTCTCCAGCTCTGCCCCAGAAAGCCCTGGCAGGGGGTTGGGATATTGTAGCTGTTTCCTGTAATCTGTGGGCAGGAGGTCAGGATACAGACCCATCACATGAGTGGGATCTAAGCAAAAAATAACTAGTATTAGTAACCATTCATAACATTGTTTTTGCAGACTCTTAAATGTACGTAACCTTTGAGTAAGCTTAGCTTTCCAACAGAGCTGTCTGTAGTCAACATGTATGTCCACAAGGTTCCCAGTAACAGAATTTGCTTATTACAGAAAAGAAGCTAAAACAAGGCAAAAAAAGCAAGAGAAAAACTGTTTCAAAGTCCAAGCACAAGTTCCAACCTGTGCACTTGGCACACCTGGAGGACAAGACATTATTATAATTCTCTTACTGCTCAGCTTGCAGAATCTCAACATTAACAACGCTGACAGCAGGACAGGATTTCTAGGAACAAGCAATGCTTTAAGGGGAAAATTTACTGTGCTTTTGCAATAAGAACTGAATAGCACCATCTGTAACTAACGAGCACCCATTTTCATGGAGTTTAAGCAAATTCAAAATTACTGCCCACTAATTTAAGTTCAAAGTATTTGGAGTTCTTAGTCCTTTTCTTTCACTGTGCTTTTCCAAAGTAAATATGATGTTAAGTGTCACCAAAACAAGTTATAGGTTTAAATGCAAAAGGGATGTGCTGTCACCAAGAAAAGAATCTGTCTTAAGCACTGCTCTGTGGTATAGTCCAATCTTCAGGTGTTCTTCCAACAGAATCACAGAATCACAGTACAAACCAGAGGAACAGCATCAGACACTATTTTGACTTCCAAAACCACAGAAAAGTTTCCTGGCTTCAGTAGCCTGGTCCATTAAACAGCAAACAGGGTTAACGGGTCTCAGTTTGGTGCGAGTCCAGGGATTTAGCAAATCTACAGAAGTTCCTTATTCTTCACTCCAAGCTACAAATAGGCTTTTGGCAACTGCTGAAACCCTCAACTTCAAGGGTCTGTGTATATGCTATGCATGCCTTAAAATAGCCTACAATACAAACATATTCTGCACAAAAGGCAAATGTATGATTTAACTTACTGACTGAAATTAATTAAATACTACAAACAGTTTCACAAAAAAAAAGTTAAATAGCCCCCTAAGCTATTTGCCATTCACAGGGGACTGGTCTGCACAAGATACCATTGTTTTAAAACAAAAAATAAACAAGAAAACCTACACAACAGTCTGTAAGCTTCTGCTGCCTCCTAACCCAGGTATCTCAATGCCAGCCCAAGTATTTACCTGTACCAAGCTTGGCAAAAACTTGCATGGATTCATCAAAGCGCTTCTGACAGAAGAGATTGAAGGCAAAGAGGTTCTTTATGTGGTGAATTTGTTGTCGCTTCTCACTATCTGAATCATCTTTCATTTCCTACACATGCACAAATTAACAAATATTAAAAACTGCTGGGCCTCGTAAATGAGAATGAAACACTCTACAAAAATAACAAGAATACTGTCCTTTGGAGAGAGTACAAAGAAAAAGGATAATCTTCCAAAGTGAACACTTCTGATGGTGATTCTCAGATGCTATGCTTACTGTGTCACTGAGATCATAGAACTGTTTGGGTTGGAAGAGACCTTACAGATCACCTAGTTCCAACCCCCCTGCCATGGGCAGGGACACCTTCCACTGGACCAGGTTGCTCAAAGCCCCATCCAACCTGGCCTTGAACACCTACAGGGAGAGGGCATCCACAGCTTCTCTGGGTAACATGTGCCAGTGCCTCACCACCCCCATAGTAAAGAATTTCTTCCTTCTATCTAATCTAAATCTACACTCTCTCAGTTTAAAGCCATCACCCTTTGATGTCCTATCACTACATGCCCTTGTAAAAAGTCCCTCTCCAGCTCCTTCAGGTACTGGAAGGCTGCAGTAAGGTCTCTCAGGAGCCTTCTCTTCTCCAGGCTGAACAGCCCCAACTCTCTAAACCTCTCCTCACAGGAGAGGTGTTCCAGCCCTCTGATCATTCTTGTGGCCCTCCTCTTGACCCTCTCCAACAGGTCCATGTCTTCCCTGTGCCGAGAGCTCCAAAGGTACCTCTGGTTATCTACATATTCACTCTATCCAGCAACTATCTCTTTACTCACTTGCCTTTTTAAATATTTTTTCAAGTTAGCAATACAAAATGCAATTAATTCGTTTTAGTGTAGTTCCATGGAAGTTTCCAGAAACCAGAAAATCCTAGCACAGTAAGAGCAATATAATCAAACACACTGCTTCATCATCTCTAAGAAATTATTACTTCTCAGGAGTAACATAGAGCGCAATCACAAAAAAAAAAACAAACAAAATCCTGTTCATTTGACAGAACAAAACACAACTCCAAGCAAAATGGTTTACAAGCAGTCTGAAGACTTCGAAGTCCAACTGCCTTCAAAGCTTAAAAGAGGGTAACGAGTTAAACAGCTGAGAGATATAATCTTTCATATACAGGATGATATCTCAAAATCTAAACCACAATACATCAATACAGAGAAATGGCAGCACAAAACTAAAGATTACGTCAAAAAATGTTAGAGTTTACCAGTTTGTGCAAAGCAGACAGCAAGGAGGTTAAACTCCCCAGACTAGCTACAGTCAAGCAGAAGGCAAACATCCTTTTGTGTACTTAGGCACAAGTGCATCCACTGCAAACACAAAGGTTTTCAAGTACTTACTGCCAACTGCAAAGCCAGCTCAAACTGCTTGTCCTGCAGAAGCTGCTGGATCTGTGTGGCTATGGACACCGGAATGAGCCGCCAAACAAAGTGATTACTTGCCACATATATAATATTTGTGCTGTTAAGAAGGCAAAAAGTTCAGTTACTAAGTTCCAGCACTGAGAAAGCAGCAATATCCTACCCCAAAAAAAAAAATCCTGGTTAACATACAGTGATCAATCAGATACAAGGGCTACCTGAGCAATACTGAAAAGCAGAAAGGAGAAGAATGTATCTCCAGTGATCAGAAAGCACAGAATCACAGAATCACAGAATAGTAGGGGTTGGAAGGGACCTCTGTGGGTGATCTAGTCCAACCCCCCCGCCGAAGCAGGGTCACCTACAGCAGGCTGCACAGGACCTTGTCCAGGCGGGTCTTGAATATCTCCAGAGAAGGAGACTCCACAACCTCCCTGGGCAGCCTGTTCCAGTGCTCCGTCACCCTCAGAGAGAAGAAGTTCCTCCTCATGTTCAGACGGAACTTCCTGTGCCTCAGTTTGTGCCCATTACCCCTTGTCCTGTCACTGGGCACCACTGAAAAGAGCTTGGCCCCATCCTCCTGACACCCACCCTTCAGATATTTGTAGGCATTTATAAGGTCCCCTCGCAGCCTTCTCTTCTTCAGGCTGAACAAGCCCAGTTCCCTCAAACTCTCCTCGTAGGGGAGATGCTCCAGTCCCCTCACCATCCTTGTAGCCCTCCGCTGGACTCTCTCCAGTAGCTCTTCATCCTTCTTGAACTGGGGAGCCCAGAACTGGACACAGTACTCCAGATGAGGCCTCACCAGGGCAGTGTAGAGGGGAAGGAGAACCTCCCTTGTCCTGCTGGCCACACTCTTCTTGATGCACCCCAGGATCCCATTGGCCTTCTTGGCAGCCAGGGCACACTGCTGGCTCATAGTTAACCTGTCGCCCACCAGGACACCCAGGTCCCTCTCCGCAGAGCTGCTCTCCAGCAGGTCCACCCCAAGCCTGTACTGGTGCATGAGGTTGTTCCTCCCCAGGTGCAGGACCCTGCACTTGCCCTTGTTGAACCTCATCAGGTTCCTCTCTGCCCAGCTCTCCAGCCTATCCAGGTCACGCTGAATGGCAGCACAGCCTTCTGGTGTGTCTACCACACCTCCCAGTTTGGTGTCGTCAGCAAACTTGCTGAGGGTACATTCTAACTCTTCATCCAGGTCGTTGATGAAGAAGTTAAACAAGACTGGGCCCAGTACTGACCCCTGAGGGACACCACTTGTCACCAGCCTCCAACTAGACTCAGTGCCGCTGATGACAACCCTCTGAGTTCTGCCATTCAGCCAGTTCTCTATCCACTTCACCGACCACTCATCCAGCCCACACTTCCTCAGCTTCCCCAGGAGGATATCATGGGAGACTGTGTCGAAAGCCTTGCTGAAGTCAAGGTAGATAACATCCACAGCTCTCCCTTCGTCTACCCAGCCAGTCATGTCATCGTAGAAAGCTATCAGATTGGTCAGGCATGATTTCCCCTTGGTGAATCCATGCTGACTACTCCTGATAACCTTCTTTTCTTCCACTTGCTTGGTGATGGCCTCCAGGATAAGCTGCTCCATCACCTTTCCCGGGATGGAGGTGAGGCTGACCGGCCTGTAGTTCCCTGGGTCCTCCTTCTTGCCCTTTTTGAAGATTGGAGTGACATTGGCCTTTCTCCAGTCCTCGGGCACCTCTCCTGTCCTCCAGGACCTCTCAAAGATGATGGAGAGTGGCTCAGCAATGACATCCGCCAGCTCCCTCAGCACTCGTGGGTGCATTCCATCGGGGCCCATGGATTTGTGGACATCCAGATCGCTTAAGCGATCCCTCACACAGTCCTCCTCGACCAAGAGAAAGTCGTCCTCTTTGTAGGCTTCTTCTCTTACCTCCGGGGCCTGGGATTCCTAAGGGCCAGTCTTAGCACTGAAGACTGAAGCAAAGAAGGCATTCATTAGCTCTGCCTTCTCCGCATCCTCCGTCACCAGGACACCCGCCTCATTCAGCAGCGGCCCCACGCTGTCCCTAGCCTTCCTTTTGCTGCTGATGTAGTTGAAGAAGCCCTTCTTGTTGTTTTTGACATCCCTTGCCAGCTTCAATTCCAGGTGAGCCTTGGCCTTCCTTGTCGCATCCCTGCATGCTCTCACTACGTTTCTGTACTCTTCCCAAGTGGCCTGTCCCTCTTTCCACATGCCATGCACCTTTCTCTTCTGCCTGATCTCCGCTAGAAGCTCCTTGTTTAACCATGCAGGTCTCCTGCCTCCTTTGCTAAATTTCTTTCTCAGGGGGATGCATTGCTCCTGTGCATGGAAGAAGTGCTGTTTAAAAAGCGACCAGCACTCATGGACCCCCCTGCCTTCGAGAGCCCTGGCCCACGGGATTCCTCCCAGTAGCTCCTTGAAGAGGGCAAAGTCAGCCCTCCTGAGGTCCAGGGTTTTGATCCTGCTTATCGCCCTGCTTCCTCCACGCAGGATCCTGAACTCGACCATTTCATGGTCACTGCAGCCGAGTCTACCTCCAACCTTCACGTCCTCCACCAGTCCCTCCTTGTTTGTTAACACGAGGTCCAGCAGCACGCCTTTCCTTGTTGGTTCCTCCACCACTTGCATCAGAAAGTTATCATCGATGCTCTGTAGGAACCTCCTGGATTGCGCCTGCCTAGCTATATGGTCTTCCCAGCTGATGTCAGGGTGGTTGAAGTCCCCCATGAGAACCAGGGCCTGTGACTGTGAGGCTGCTTGCAGCTGCCTGTAGAAGGCTTCATCAACCTCCTCCTCCTGGTCAGGTGGCCTGTAGTATACACCCACAGTAATGTCACCCATGTGAGCCTGTCCCTTAATTCTAACCCACAAGCTTTCAACTTGTTCCTCATTTGCCCCCAGGCCAAGCTCAATGCATTCCAGTTGCTCCCTCACATATAGAGCAACTCCCCCACCTCTCCTTGTTGACCTGTCTTTCCTAAAGAGTCTGTAGCCATCTATGACAGCATGCCAGTCATGCGAGTTGTCCCACCACGTTTCTGTGATGGCGACCAAGTCGTAGCCGTCCTGCTGTATAATGGCTTCCAGCTCCTCCTGTTTATTGCCCATGCTACGTGCATTGGTGTAAACACACTTGAGCTGGGCTGTCAATCTCACCCCTGGCCTTGGCACTCCAAGCCTAGGCTCATCCCTAGTGAGCAGGGCAATGTCCCCTTCCCCCTTCGAACCTAGTTTAAAGCCCTCTCAATGAGCCCCGCCAGCTCGTGGCCAAGAATTCTTTTTCCCCTTTGAGATAGCTGAGCTCCACTTGTTGCCAGCAGGCCCGGTGCTGTGTACACCTCCCCATGATCAAAAAAGCCAAAATTTGACCGATGGCACCAGTCCCTGAGCCACCTGTTAATCACGTGAGTTTTCCTGCCCCTTTCAGTGCTGTCCCCTGCCACTGATGGGATGGAGGAAAACACCACCTGCGCCCCTGATCCCTCAACCAGTCGCCCTAGTGCCCTGAAGTCCCTTTTGATGGCCTTGGGACTTCTTTCTGCTACCTCGTCCCCGCCAACCTGCATTACCAAGAGGGGGTAGTAATCAGAAGGCCGCACCAGACCAGGGAGTTTCTTCGCAACATCCCTAACCCGGGCCCCAGTGAGGCAGCAGACTTCCCTGTGGGATGGGTCCGGTCGGCAGATCGGGCCCTCTGTTCCCCTCAGAAGGGAATCGCCTATGACAATGACCCTCCTTTTTTTCTTAGTTGAGGCAGTTATAATACGTGGGGCTGTCTGACTCGTTCTAGGCAACCCCCTGGATGGAGCCTCACCTTCACCCACATCCTCTATGGCCAGTCCCTCACATTCCAGAGCCCCATACCTGTTGCTTAAGGGCAACTGAGCAGGTGAGGGAGGCTGGGGGGAAATTCGCTTGCCCCCCCGAGCAGGGACCCGTTTCCATTCCCCCCCATCTCTTAGGCCCCCTCTTTCTGCTCGGTGGCAAGAGGGTTGGGGGTTCTCTGCTTTCTGTGGAGCCGCCTCCTGCTGCCGCTGCCTCAGGGAGGGCAGGGTGCGGCTCCACCAGTCGATCTCCCTCTCACACTCCCGGATGCTCCTCAGCCTCTCCACTTCCTCCTTCAGTTCTGCCACCAGGCTGAGCAGGTCATTCACCTGCTCGCACCGAACACAGCCGTTGTCTCTGCTGTCCTCCGGTACGAGCGCCAGGCTCAGGCACTCCCTGCAGCCAGAGACCTGGACACCCGCGTTCTTGCGTGGGGCCTCCGTCTGGGTCCCCACACTCCTTCGAGCAACACCTTTACCACGGGTGGTAACCATGGCTAGAATATCTCCTGGAAGAGCGATGCCCACTACTTGAGTTGCCAGGAGGGGCGGCTGTACCCTGCCAGTCGCCTTCCCCGCTCGCCCTGCCCGCGCGAACTGCTGCGCAAACTGCTGCGCCGCTCCCGGGCTGCTGCGCCGCCTCTGTTTGCCGGCTCTGTTCGCCCGCGCTCCTGGTCGCTCGCGCTCAAAGACACTCAACTCTATCATTTATTCCTCAAGGTACGTCCTCCACTGATCTGTTCATAAAAAACAATGGACTGCTTCAATGCTACTTCTTAAGCTAGAAAAGCTCTTCCTCTCCCAGTTTTTCCAGAGTGCTACCATACACCCAGACAGCCTAACAAAAGTAATAATCAGTTATACTCAATACCCTCCAGAGGTGATGAAGCGTGGTCTCTGGAGCTCGATACTCTGTACCAGCAGCCGGGGTTCAAAAGTGCGGATCTCCACATACCTGGGCAGAACAGCAATGATGTACGGAGGCTGGTGTTCTATCAATGAAACAAGTGAAAAATATAGGTTGATTGTTCTCAAATATGCCTTGAAACAAGCCATGACTTAAGTCAGGCTTCAGTCTTTTTTCCTTTCAAAATGTGTCTCTCTTTTGCTTATTAAAAACAATGCCCAACACTGATAGCAATTTTTAATAGAATACTACCAAGCTTTTTCTTCATCTTTCAACATACACAGAACTTCTGTGGCACTTGCGTGCCCAGAAGAATTACAGTGCTTCAACGTACTACCTTCTATTTCAAACCTTCTCCCTGCATAGAAGATATGCAATATGCCTATTTTCTGAGGAGTAGACAGCCATACAGACTAGAAGCAAGTGAGGGGAAGAAACAAAAATAAAACATAAAACCTTCCACACCGAGAGTACAGCTTGAAACTGTCATGCTCCAAATCCAGCTAATTTCTTAATACCAGGAACGTAACAATTTTGTCACATACAAAGGAGTAAAGAAGCAAAGTTTTTAAAAAATCACTGCTAATTCTCACCCATGGCGATAGGAATATCTGTCCAATTCAAAGCACATTTCTGAGTACAGATTCCTTCTTCATTGAGCACAACTGTTAGGTCATCTTGGCCAACTGCAACTTTTCCATCTGCTACAGGAGCTACCAATGGTTCCAGTTGCTTCCCTGTGGGAAACAGTTCTTTGATGGATCCTTTTCCATCCACCTAGGATAATAAACAAAACAAAAAAACCTGTTGTTCAAACTAGCCTTTATTTCAAAGCTGCACAAGACCAAAGACAAAAACCCCCTAGAGGGATTCACAATCCAGACTAATCACTAACAGGACAAGTACAAAAGAGTAGCAATAAAATTTTCTGCATATCATCACTTCTCTTGCTTCTACATCATTTGGAAATAAAGAATTAATACTTTTATGCCTCAGAGGACGTACTCCTGTTAGTAGCTGAGCACACAGTTCATACAAGTTTATAAAATGCATAGCACACTAGCAACATCAAGTTAAAGTACACAAACACTTCTTGCTGTAACCAGGGGATTTCCTTTACACTTTAACATTGTTTTGTTCTGATATCAATAAGAATTGCCTTGTTAAAAAAAATGAACTAAAAGCCAAGGAACCTGTCTAGCCTTTTTTCCTGCCCTAGCCACTCCCTCTTGTGGCCACATGCTGTTCAGAGAATCAAACCCATCAAAAAAACCCCAAAAATCCCAAAAAAAAGAAAACCCACGAAGTCCATCAGAGAGGTCTTCCATGACCTGATCTAATAACTCACTGCCACCAAAATGGAGAATCCTTCTTCAACTCCAGCTACATGTTCCTTCTGTTTCCCTTTCATTACAGCTCACGCATTCTTGTAAATCAACAACTAGCCAGCAGAAAACAATACAATAAAAACATGTATATTTTTTCTGCCTATTTACTGAAACGAAGCCATTCAAGGATGGGTCAATGAAGCACCAGAACCAACTCAAAGAGACACTTGGACAGCAAGTCCCCACTCTGGTTGCTCAAGCAGCTGCACAACTACTCGTATCACTAGAACGGCAGGAATTAACATCTAGGTGAGCGCTGCAGAAAGGCATCACTTCTTTTGTGAGCAGTGTCAGTTTGAAGTGACTAAAAATTACTGTGCAGTTACCATGTCAACTACACATCATTGTTGCTAGCCACGTACATACACATTATGTATGCAGCGTACCTCATCTTCACCTCATTTTCCTAATATCAGAAACCATTCGTAAAGGCAGAAAAGAGAATCAAATATAGCTGTCAAATGAAGCCTAAGTGGAAATTGTAAAACTAAATTAACGACAGTAAGTTTAGAGACTTTCAAACTGAAATAATTACAGTTCAGCAAGAGAAATAAAAAAAAGAAAAAATAGTTAACAGCCACTGTCTGCCAAGTCAGAAGATACTTGTGGTCTTTTTTTCCTTTTAGAGCCATCTCCTTTCTTAACACATTAAATAAAATGCAAACTGAGCTCACACAGACTGCTGCCAAACCAAAATATATCCTTACCAATGCCTTTTTTCTGCAAGAGCTTCAAATACTGGTTTCCACAGTGACAAACAGAATATCACTTCCTGACAAAACATTAGTTTTAAAGGACAGACTTAGACTGCCCTTTCCAAAACCACATACACCAAGAATACCAGATGCTGTTTTTCATAAACTTCTGTTAGCTAAATCCTTGAGCACACGAGCAGCCTCCATAGCTTCTACTGCTATGCAAATCTTTCTAAATAGTGTATTCCAAACCTCAGTCTTACACGTATGAGGTAATAGTCCCTCTTGAAGCCTACACAGATGGAGTTTTCACACCAGGCCATAGACTTGGGTACATCAGGTACACTGAAATCCCCCTGAAGAAAACAGGTTAGAACAGCTGTTACAAGAGAAAAGCAGAAGTAAAATCTGGCAACACGTAGTGTAACAGACAGCACTGTTATTGACATGGTATTCCCCACCACACATGCTGGACTTCTGCTGGTCAGGGAATGGCAATATTCACCTAATAGGCTAGATTCGTGCACAGTAAAGAGGTGTGCTCCAAGTCAGCTGGTAACTTCCTAGAAGAGCAGCGTAGCTGAAAAATTCTCTACCCATTTCCATTGGTCATTTTATCATTCTGGTATTCACAACTGCAGTTCTTTGTGCTTGTTGTCTGTAACTACCTTCTGACAATGACATATCTGGAAAACTTTGGGTAGGAGTGGACCCACTTCCATAGTGTTACTGTTAGGTATACATTTATAGAGGCTGCACACTAATACATTTCACTGACTTACAAGTGTACTACAACCATAATGTTAAAATATAGAACACAGATTTGATTTAATTTATGAAACTGTATTAATGTCATTGTTATTTCAACCATGTATTTTCAATTTTATTTGCTGCTTCATTGTTAAGTTACTGCAGAACCAACACGAGTCAATGCTCTGAAAGTCCGCAGTGCCTCTGAGTAATAGGGACTGCATAGCAAGCAGTAAAGCGCAACTATGCTCCCTGTTGAGCCACGCTAGACTACAGAAACAACACAACTCACCTGTAGCTCATGAAACTCTCTGTCTTTCCAAAAATATAGTTGTAGCTTCTTCCGCACTGCCACACACATTCTCAGCACCTCTTCCCCTGTATCTGACTGCTGTGAAAATAGACAGGCCTAACTCATAAGCACTCACAAACTAAGAGGCAAGTAAGATCATACAAGGCCAAAAGAATCCTCAGCCTGAAGCAAAGCTGTCAGCTGAAGAGCAGCTTTGTTCATCCATGCCAGAAGGGCATTCCCTAAATAAGGAAGCACAGAGAGAATGGGGGTGGGACACTTAAAAAATAATTTTAGCAGGGATTTTGACACCAAGGAAATTAAAAAAAAGGAAAAAAAAAAACAACCCACACAACACACCAAAGACATACACACACACACAAACAGAAGATAAGCAGAGAGCTTTCAGCCCAGCCCAGAAGACTAGGATAAACAGCTTGAACTCCATGCAGTATAGGAGATGGCAAGAAACGGAACAATGCAATAAACGTGTTCTGCTGACAGATAAAAACATTAATAGCTATTTAATATTCTAGCCTATTGGAAAAGTTTCCTGACAAGAAATACCAGCAAAGCTAAGTGCTTGTACACACAAACAACAAGGCAGTTTGGAATGACTCGATTTCAAGATGCTTCGAAAGACATCACTAGTTTTAATACCTAGAAAACCGTAAGTGCTTATTAGAAAATATTTAACACTAAGCTCCCATGGGGCAAAGAGATAAAAAGTGATGAAGAACACTAAGCCATCTCTTTAGGTTATGAATAAGGTTTCTCTATGACATGGGTAGGTTGAGAAACTCACTTGGATAGAAAAGAGTCATTTAAACCACAGCACATGAACAGAGGATTGCTATACCTTAATGAACCATTTTATGGCCTGAATCTACCACAACTGTCTGGGACTCCTTGGGCCAATATAGTTTAAGAGAAACAAAAACAGTGACGGAGATGCTTGCTCAAGGGAACCACTACAAGTTAGTACACTGACAATTTAAGCGGAGGGAATGGCTTTTATATTCATAGAATCGTAGAATGGTTTAGGCTGGAATGGACCTTAAATATCATCCAGTTCCAACCCCCCCTGCCTTGGGCAGGGAAAACTTCCACTAGACCATTTTGAAGAGGATCTTTCAAAAAAGACGACAGTCACAGTCACTATGGGATAAAAATGCTTTGAAGTTTTGTATCAGGAGGTTAAAGGCTACAATCACAGCAGGCACAAGAAGATAGCTTAGGAAGCACAGGAAGAAAATTAAGGTGACTACATTAAAAATTGTTGCCTTAAGCAAAGCTTCAACATCCAGTAGGTACTAATTTTAAAAAGCACTAGTACCCAAGCAACCTGCATGTAACAAAATTTAAAAAAACCTAATCTATACAAAAACATAACATTATCTTTACTACAAACAGTAGGGACATCCATGCCGTTGTGTTCCTTCTCCTACCTGAAGATCACAAGTGAAGAGAGATGCACCTTTTGCCTTGGAAACCGTGGTGATTTGTTGAAATGTCAGCAGGTCATGGACATAAATGTTATTTTCTGTTTTAAACAAAATTTTAAAACAAAAATTTTTAAAACAAAGTTTTTTAAACAAAACTAATTGCTGCAAGAAAGGAAAGTTTTCCCAAAAGCTGAAAAGCAAGTGCTAAGGCACATAAAAATACAAGACAACAAATGCACAAAAGACAGCTAACACCAGCGTTGGTAAAATTACATGAAGGAACTGAGAACAGGTGTTAACCAAGCAGAGGAAGTGGGAGTCGAAGGGACAGCAAGCAGGCCAGACCAAAGTTCATAATGGAAGACTGTATGAACAAAGACCATTTTGAACGGGCTCCCGAAAATAGTGGAAAGTGAAGGGTTGCAAATGGAGGGTGCTGTGGTCAAGTTTTCGTACGCACGAGGACGCAGGCAGCAGAAATCTATACATGCTGGAGTCGGAAGAGCTGGGACTTGGAGATCATAAAGAAGGGAGTAGCAACATAAGCAAAAAAAGACATAGAAAGATCATAATGTTAAACAAACATAGCCAGAAACAAGCAAACTTAGATCTTCCACAAGATAGCAAAAGATAGCCATCTGCATATAAACTGAATTTGGTGTAACACATCAACAGCAAGTTTCATACATCAAACAAGTTTGGACACAAGTTTTAGCACCCATCATACGGTGCACACATATGCATGCATGTATGTATGTGTATATAGACATGCGGACACAGACAAACTACCTCTGCACACACTTTAGTGCACGTATGCATGAATACTTTGTTCTCCAAGTTGGCTTACAACAAGCAAAGCTGCTTCTCAATCTATACTGCATAATGCTTCCTCTGTGAAGTGAAAAAGGGTAAATCCTACACAACGACCTTTCAACAACTAGACTACTATGCAGGTGTGTAAAAGAAAGGGTGTCACATTCAGCCTAGTAACTGCATCAAGAAAAGCTAATTAAACATTTAAACATTTTCTTCACTTACCTAATAGACTGACCAGAATTTTAAACTGAGAAACAACATGAATCTGAAAGAAAGAAATCTGTTGGTGACTCCATTCATAAACTAAACCTCTGGACAAGACTTGATTACAGACAATTTAAAAAAATGTATCCCACATACTCGCGAAATAATGAGAACAGAAACGCAGCTATCTATGCACAACCTTCCTCCAGCTATTCCAACCTCTTCCATTTACACTCAGTTTTTACAAGGTAGCACATGGAGCTTGCAACCTAAGATGGTAAAAAATGCTAGAGTAAATGGTATGCCACTAGTACAAAAGTACTTCTAAAGGAGATGCAGAGTGTTGCTGAAAGAGGCTGCCTAATCTCTGAGGTAAGTGCTCTCCTGAGTATCAATATGATCAATGAGCAAAAGGTCTCAAAAAAAAAAAAAAAATCAAAACAGTAAAACTGGCAGTAGATAATCAGTTACTTTAGTTCTAAATTCCAAATAAGAAGAATTAAAGAATTACATTCACATTCCCATGGCATTTTATCCGAGAGTCAAATTATATATCACAGTCTGTTGGTGCATAACCATAATTTTTACAAGTATTGTCAAAGCAGCTGAAGATTTACTGCTAACCACACCATTTCCTTAAAAGCCAAAAATAAACCTGTAAGTTCCAATTCTTTGCTTTCTGCTTTAGCAACCAAACCAAGCTTATTCCTGCTACAGGAAGAGTGGTGAAAAACACCAGGCTGTGCCACCTCTAGAAGAATCCATAGTTTTGGCGAAATTTTTATTAAGCTTAGCAGAGATTCCAGAAATACATTTGATATTTAATTTCATGGCTGGAAACACTGGAAAACTGTCCCCACATCAAAAAGATGGTATTTCCTACCTGCTGAATCTTTTTTGAGAAGTTCTTGTTGGATTTCTCTAGTGTCACTTCAAACCTATTGCAACCTACCAGAAAGATTTGAGAGAATATGTAAACAGAAGTTGCCTTTAAATTTATGACTGAATATATCCTACACTAAATAGATTACAAAGAATTATGAAAGCAAACTTGGCCACTTAACACTAGAAGAACGGCTCTTCTAACATATCTGTGCTATCTTTTACTTAATAGCTAAATGCATGACGTGGTCTTCTACATAGTCAGGGTGAAAAAGCAAATTACACTTCATGTACCCAGCCAAGGACCTCATCAACAGTTACATTTTCTCCTTGCTAGAATTTTAGATTACGACAACTATATTTAAGTATTTTCAAACCCAGAGATACAAAGACACCCATAAAGACTTTATCCCCACCAATCTAATATCAGCAATTTAAATTGCTGGGGAACACATCACTGCAAAGTAGACAAGAAACAAACACTACACCACAAGGGTTTAAAAGGAGTTTTAGGGATAAAGACTTACAGACACTTTCTGATGACATAACCTCTCCTGGCATTGATGCAAAAAAGGGGGAGAAATTTACCACATGAAACAAGACACTAGCAACTCAAAACTAGCATGTTCTGATTGGAACAGACAGCCTACATGTTTCAGAAAAAGTAAGCTGAATTCAGCCTCTAAAATCCAAGTAGCTACAAATGCACATCTTTCCAAGAGCTGATGAACTTAGGAACAGACGGTTTTCTTCTTTCCTGTCCCACACTACACTACATTACTGTGTTCTATAACATCAGTTTCTACATAATAGCAGATAATGTGAAATACAAATCAGTTTAGTGAAAATTGATTTTAACTAAACCGAAAATAGAATAGTTTTATTTGTGGCATCGCCAGAACAGACTATGAACACTTATGACTGTCAAAGAGGCAGGGAGAAGAGCCAGCACGTGACAGAGCTAGTTAGGAGGGATCCTTCTTCCCCATCCCTTGATGCTCTCAGACCCACTGAATAAAGCTGTTCTTTCACTAATCCAGTCCTTCATTAACAGAAGACAAACACCAAACCACTGGCAACGAGCATAATGCACTGTTTATGCACATTTGTGCACTGTATTCACAAAAAATACACTAACTATAAATTCAAACATAGAGAGATCTGATACAAAACGTACTTTAAAACAGAAAAAAAGGCTGATACTACTCGCTATCTTTCTTGAGCATCTGATAAATGGTATTTACATTTTCACCAAAGATGCCACACAAAAATTCATTAAACTCTATGTAGGAAAAAAATCAGCAATTAAACATACTTGTGGTAATATCACTACAACCTCTCAAATTACAGGAAATAAAAATAACGTAGTTTTGTGCCATTCTTAAAATTATCTTACCTATGTCTTTCTTGATCCTGTAAAGCAGAAGATGCCCTTGTTTGGTACCAACAAGGAGCCATTCCTCTACAAAGACAGGGGAGAAGAGTCTAATTAGTTTCAGCAAAGACTACCCTTCCCAGACAAGTTACGTTCATCAGAACACTTGGAAACTTGTTTCAAATGGCAAAGAGGACTTTCTGTGGCAACAACACAGGTCTCCACCATTTCTCTGGTGGAAGTGCTCAGAAGCAGCTTTCATTCTCAGGAGAGGATGGCCAAAGATCAAGCAGTGAAACAGTGAGCACAGCCCAGTCATCACACCCCACTTGCTTATACAAAGGCAAAAAAGCAAACCATTGCATCTTTTGTGCAATCAAGAGACACGACAAAACATTGTTCAGACATTATCTCCCAGACAGGAACAGTGCTACATAAGGGGAAGAACGGTCAGGAAGAGAAACAACAAGCTCTATGTAGGTTTGTTTGGGCCTTTTTTTTTTTTTTTAATAGTCAAGTTTTTTGTAAGAACTCTCTAAAATAGTCGGCTATGTCTGGCAGGACAGTGGCAGCTTTGCTTAAATGGCATGTGAATTGCTTGGACGATAAACAGTCATTTAAGATTTACAAGATAGAATCTTTTTATGTACAAACTCTGTGGCAGAGTTTCAGACTCCTCCTATTTACAGCACTTATAGTATGCAAAAAGCATATAATCTTTACTGGATCATGAAAAGTGACTGAAATTCTTCCTCCTTGCTGAAGATCATATAGGAAAGAAACATACACACATATTTCTTTCTACATCTAGCATTCTCTCGTTACCAAACATACCTGTATTAATAAAATCTTGTTTCCTGCAATATCTTTCTTCCACTATTTGGTAGCAAAGTTGCAGAGACAGAATTACGCCTCGTTACACAACCATACTGTCAAGAGGCCTGTGGGTTTAGGCTTTTTTCTACTTCAGCAAAATAAATGCTTTCAAAGAGATAAAAGATAAAAGCAACAACTCGGGAATAAACTTATCTTCACGTCTTCTCTACGTAACTCCAGCATAAACAACCCATGTTTAAACATGGCACTACTATTCAGGTTATAATTTTGCTCTTTAAACCGATTAAGAGGGTCACGATTCCACAGTGTCTGGAGCTCTTTTAATTACCAATTCTCTGCTATGGTAGCACATCTGATGGAAGCTTCTCAAGCCGTTTAAAAAGCCTTATCATTACGACAGCCGGTGCAACCACCCGACCGACATGTTTGACTCTCAAGTACGCCCAAAAATATAACCTACATTTATATACCACTAACACATGCAAACAGGCTCAAAGCCCAAGACCTGAACACACCACTGGCCTTCCAAGATAAAATTTTAGCCACAACACAGGGAACGCTTTTCAGCAAGAAACAAGCCGACCCGCGGGCACAGCACTGCAGGCCCCGGCAGCCCCCCGGCTGCGGGCACCGGAGCCATCGAAACCGCCAAAACACGGGAAAACGCTCCCGCGCTCTCCGGCCTGCGCGGCGGCAGGCCCGGCGGGCGCCCCACAGCCCCCCCGGGGCACCCCAGGCCCGGCCGGCCCCAAGAACGGCTGAGGGGGCCGCCCGGGACAGCGGAGGGGAGCGGCCGCCCCGGCTCACCCCAGGCCGCCAGGCAGTCGATCTGCAACGGCAGCTTCTCCAGGATCGGTACGTGCTCGAAAGCGTCGTGCATGGCGGCAGCTCCTCCGGGCCCGCTGCCACAGCGGCCACCGGCCGGGGAGAGGCGGCCGCCGCGGGAGGCAGAGGCGGCGCAGGGGAACGGAGCCCACAGAACTGCCACCGCCGTCCCACAACTCCCCGCCCTTCCCGGCAGCCCCCACGCCCGCCACGCCGCGCTTCCGCGCCAAGGCTCCACCCCTCGCGCTGCTCCCGCCCTCGGCTCGTCCCCTCAGCGCTGCGCGGGCGGTGCTGGAGCCCCCGTGAGGGCCCTGTCACGGCGTCACAGAGCGCACGGGCTCCAGCGCTGTCCCCGCAACGGCAGCCCACCCGACCGGCCTTCCACCCCCCGACAGCGAGCGGCCCGATGGGCCCTGCCCCGGCCGACAGCGAGCGGCCTGCCCGACAGGCCCTCCACCGCCGACAGCGAGCGGTCCGCCCCAGCTGCTGAGGGCTCGGGCACCCGCGGGAAGGGGACTGTTCCCCGCCCCTGAGGGGACTCCCCTCGCCCTGACGCAGCCCTTGTGCATCTTCGTAGGGCCCGAAAAGGGGACATACTGCAAGACACTGGTTCTGCCTTCCCCACGATAACGTTAACACCAGGCTGGCAGTGCTAACAAAACGCGGCAGGCAGGGAAGTCACCCTGTGTACAAAGGCGAAGAGTGACCTGCGTGACCTAAGGAGCCCAGATGAGAACAGGGAAACGGTGCTTGCAAGTAAATGTCTATTTCTGGAGGCCCTAAATTTTAAATTTTTAGCTAAACTGAACAAGTACACGGTGGTAAGTTCTCTGAGCATAGTCACCAACAGAGACTGTTTTAGAGAACAGGGACCAAGGATGCTCTGTGCTGAGAAATGGAAGCACGGGAACAGGAGAACGAGCGTGGTACTCCTGCATCCAACTTCTTTCCTGCTCGGGAATGAAACCTTGCTAAAGCACAAGACCAGGCTAAGTCACATCCCCTTCACAGACACCAGAACTGCAAACTGCCAAAGCAGACACAGCTCAGGCACATGTCTGGTCTCCTCGACCTAGGATTCCTACAAAAGGAAGAGGAACACAGCACCAATTTAGTGAAATGTAAGTTTCAATAACACCAGGTAATAATTACTTCAGATGCTAATAGCTGTAATCCATTTTGACCAGAGTGCAAATTAAGTGCAAGGCATTAGCCTCTTCAGGTTTCAAAGAGAAGTAGCATACTTTTCCTTTAGCATACAACATAAAAACGGTATATAAAGTGAAAAGAAGGACTAAAAAAAGCCCACAAACTCACACACCCCTACATCTGCAGAAGATGACAAACGTACCCTTCCCTACCCCAGGTCTTATGATCCTGACTCACGCTGTCAGGCGTATCAAGCCTGTTGCATTTCTCTACCACGCCACGTGATCTCTTACTACTCAGTCCTCCCTTCAGAGGTCCTAGCCAGAACATCTTGTCACCCTAATGAAAAGCTAGTCAACAACATCTTCATTATTACTTTGCTTTCAGTTTTCTGCATGGCATGCGCTTGCTACAATTGCATCAGTAATAGCACAGCTACTTCTCACAAATAAACAAATCCACCCACACAGAGCTAATCAGGCACAAGAACTCTAAACTCCCTCATTATCTGAATTCCTGGCAGATGTTTATTTTTTTCTGCAAGTACAGCATTATCTCAATCCTGCAGGATTTCTGGTTTCATGCATTCTAGCAAGCTAGCTTGCTGATGAAGATTTCCAGACAAGTCATGGAGCCCAAACGTCTTAGGAGCAAAACCAGGAATCAGAAGAGGCAAAGATCTCCTTAGCACAACAAACACATCTGACTGAACATGCTGTTGGAGGAGAGACCGCATTACTGCAACTCCCTTGCACACACCCCCTTCACTCCTCATCCGTTTCTTATCTGCTGCTTTTAGCCACTTCTTCTGCCATTGTAATTGCAGCAGTAGTTGTGCGCACGCCATAAGCCCACACGATACCAGAGGAACTGGGTTCTGATGCAAGTTTTCCGTAAGACTACAAACAAGGAAGTCACAGCACGTGCCTTGCTGCGTGCTAGGAAGCAGATGCTGCCTTCCAGTGATACAGAAACTCTGCCAAACGAGTAGAAAAAACAAGACCAGCTAACGAAGAGAGCAACAAGCGCCCTGTGGAATTCAGGACAACTTCAAATACTGACGGAAGGTACTATAGTGATGCAAGGGTAGAATGCAGCGAGGAGTACCTAAGACCACTCTAGTTGTAGGCTGAAAGCACCACACTGCTACTATATTTATTTTAGTTTTTAAATTATTAAACTATGAATGCAATTAGGGAAACAGTTTAGATACTTCACTTTTGTTCAGAAATTTCTGATTTCTCCTCTCTCTACTACTTTTCCAATCACAGACTTCCACTCTATTGTCAAGCTTAACAAGAAACAGAGCAACTGGGAATAACTACATTATAAATACCATGCAATAAACAGTTAATGAAAAGCAAGGGAACTTTGTGAAGATGTTAGCACTTTCTCAAGTGAGAGAACAGGTAGCAAGAAAGTGGAAGGACACAATGTAAGCCTTTCTACTCTTTGCCTAGCTTTTATTAAATAGTACATACAAACTTCTTTTGTGCTTCCAGTAGATAACATTTTTCCCTATTTGTCTCAAAACCCCCAAACAACCCAAAGCAACAGGACTAAAAAAAACACCCAACCCCCCCCCCAAAAAAAACATTAAATAGCAAGGTTTGTGTAGCTTTATTTCACAAAATTTCCTCTCCCCAAAAAGGATGTGGAGGTAATATTTGTTTCCTCTGTATCAATTAAGCATAGCCCATTGGAAGTGTTTTCTAATTAAAGATTCTACCTGTAGCCTAAAGGGACAGCAGAAGAGCTCCAGCAACTCTTGCAGGGGCAGACCGAGGTGGTACAGCCCCAGCTTTTTTCCTCTGCCCATCCGCTGACGGTTTGCTGCTCCCAGGACACAGCTAGCAGAAGATGCTATGCGCTTGCGCCTCAGCTACTCTACTGTAAAGTGCCACGTGTTCAGCATCAATTGCTGATAAAGATGAACTAGAGCTAAGCTACCAGACCTTACAGTGGAATGAATGAAGTACAGGCACATGTTCACTTCTGCTGACATAGAAAAGCTGACTCCCTATGCCATTCCAGCAGCAGCCATGTCAGCTCCCTTGAAGTCCAGCTGTGCCGCTGCTTGCTTGGTAATTATCAGTTGTAAGGGTTAATAACCCAAATTAGAGCTTTTGTCATACAGTCCACAATGGGTTTCCATGTGTAAGTTATTGCAAGTGAAGCATCTACAGCCAAACATAGAATAAAAACAGAACGCTGTCCAAAAGTTCTTTTTCATTTGAAAAGGAGAAACAAAAAGCAATTTATGGAATAGAAATCCGCAACTTGAACTGAAACAGTGATGTCTGAGTACCTCTTGGCTACAGGGACCCACTGGGACAGGAAAGCCCACCATCAGATCACTTACATGGGAGGCAGTTCTAAACAGATGCTGTAAACAGAACTATCCCAGCACTGCATACTCCCATCAAAGCCTCTTTCACATTAGGTGAGCAGTGCTTGCACACTCTACAAAGCGATTCCATCTCCTTGTAGGGATACCGACTTCTCAGTGGGAGATGTTACATGTGCAAGGAGGAGAGTTCTGCTGAAATGTCTAGTTAATACTTGCTGAACATGAGTAGTCAAGCATTTGTGGAGGAGCACCCCAGGAGTGGGTTTGGCGATGCTTGGGTTTGTTTTTTTTTGGGGGGTGTTGTTTTGTTTGTTTGTTTTAAACTAAATCATGCAACACATGGATGGTAGGGATAAATTACTTTTCCAGGCACCCACCACATTGCCGGCAATGAGATGTGCCACAACAGCAAGTGTTAGCTCTATGCAGCTGTTACCTATAGGTCAATGGCATTTAAAATAGAAAATCTTTCTTACACAGTGTTATGAATAAAATTGCACTTGGTTTTGTTAAAAACTCATATCACCGTAACGCTTCCAAATATTTCCTTTCTGGCATCTTAATTTTCTTCATTAACAGAATCTTCTCTCTGAAAACCTCTCATTTATGTTGGACACATGACATACAACAGCAGTAAGCCATTATCTACCAGAAAACTGGTCTGCTGTTTCTTCAGAGCGTATTTCTCTCTGTCCCCATCCTCCCCCCCAAAAAAGGTACAGGCAGTTCACCTCTAAGTGTCAGTTGTAACACTGAAATATAAACTCCTCAAGTGGACATTAGGAATTTTAGTTTCACAGATTAAATATTTGAAAAGTTACAGAAGGTGCTGGAATAGTACACATTTAAATTGCTTAAAAATCCAAACTTGCAGCAATGTTGTAAATTCAAATTTCCAAAAGGTTTATAATGTCCTTGTGAACTTCTTCTACAGCAAGATACTCTCATGACAATAAAGCATCAGACTTCCAAGGCTGAGATCAAGAAACAAATCAGCAGGATGCATTCGCTCCACCAAGCAACTTTACAAGAGGCGTCTCCACTTCCAATAGCAAAAAGCTACTCCTTCATTCCATTTTGGACCTTTCAAAGTGTGTAATCATTCTTTCCTGCAAAATAAAATACCCAATGTTGTCATTTCCCCCAATAGGTTTACGATATTCAGAAATAAGGTGGTATGCTTTGCACATTCACAACAAAAGCATACTTCTATGCATTTTAAGTCAGGAGTCCAACTTACACAGTAGATACATCACTTCTTTTAGAATATACATTCAAAATACACGTTTGTATTTGAAGAAATTATACCACGGTTGTCTCCACTATCCTCCCCACCCTTGTAGTAATTTACTGCTGCAATGGCAAGATCAGAGAGCCTAGTTCTAATAAGCCAAGTCCTTAACAACTGACTCATGACTCCTTTGGCATGTCAGAAGACTAATTTGAACTGAACATTTGTTTACTGACCTCATCTGAATCCAGAAGAGCTGGAAGAGCACTGCAGGGAGGGGGGGGGGGGGGGGGAAAAAGAGAAATAGTTAAGAGAATTAGGGCACCTACTGAGAGCATGTTATTCACAACCATTTTCAGCCTTACGTTTCACCTTCAGCTTTATAGGGCACAGGACATCAATAATGTAGACCTTTCAATTAAACAGACAGAAATTAGCAAAATATACACACAAAGAGGAAAGGCCCAAAGAGTATTCTCAGTGACCTGCACAGTTTAAAAAAAATTTTTTTTTAAGCTTCTCATTACCAACTGAACAATTCCCAAGTTGCCACAAAATAAGCTGCATCATTTATATGGGAAGACTGCTGAACTACACTGAAGAAACTTACAATATGGGACCATATTGTAAAAACACATCCCAGAAATCAAACAAGTTACACTGGTATCATAGCCTTATCAGCTACGATACAACTTCTATCTATATATTTGGATGTCATCTCTTCACAACGCTGATCGACATACTTTCAAGAACAGAAAACCCTGCAGCAGACTACCTCAAAGCGCCCTTTCCCAGCTTCTATCAGTCTAGTCCTTGTTTTCTTAGGGAATCCTACCACTCTTCAAAAAAAACAAAACAAAAAAAGTACTAGAACTGGGAAAAACAAATTCAATTGAGAAAACGCACTTTTTCATCCTCTTGAAGCTTCACCTAATTTCTTGTCTTTATCTAACTTCAAGCAGAATTTTGTACTTAAATCCAGAGCCTCTGCAAAAATTACCTGTTCAGATTCGTGAACATAATTGATCTGTGAACTTCTGTTTTGCTATGAAAAAATTAGACACTGACATTGTTAGGATGTAAAAGTTATTAAAACAGAATAGAAATGGACTGCCTACCTAGCTGACTGTATTACTAGAAGCATAATCATAACTCAGACATTCCAAATAAAGTTGACAACTAAATGACATTATTCAGTGGTTTACATTCAGCAAGCTACTCAAAGGACTTTTCAGAGCACTAAACAGAAAGAGGGTTGGTTTGTTCTTTGTTTTCTGGATTTAGTTAGTTTTAACTTCATTGAAGCGCAAGCAAATCAGTCTGTGGTTTCACAGTCCGAGAGGGTGCTCCTTAGGTCAGCATGTGTGTGAGTGGCATGAACTTTAAGTCTGACAGACTGCATAAATCCAAGTGAAGCATGCCAAGAAGTCAGAGGCCAGTTCCAGGCTGAGCTCCATATCTGCTCGTGTAAGTGCAGCATACAAGTTACAAGGCATTCTAATGTATTTGTGCTCCTGTGTCCAAGGAACCTGCTTTTCTTGTGACTACAAAAATACTCACACATCTGTCACCGATGAAGGAACATTTTCCTCTACCCACTTCAGGTCATCCTCCTGCTACAAGTACAGAAATTAAATGAAAAACAAAAGTCAGTTTTCCCAAAATGCTGTCACATGAAAAACAAAAGTCAGTTTTCCCAAAATGCTGTCACATGCAAGCCTTTTTATTCTCAGCCTACTTAACAAAAAACCAATGTATTTACATAAGTTCAAAAAAAAACCCGAAACACAAAAACTCCACCTTCAACTGGATTTCTGAATTACAGAAAACACATTCCAAGAAAAAAAGATAAAAACCCACCTATAACCTACTGTCAACTCTGTAACACTCTAATGGTGACTAGGAAAAGCAGGCTGTCAGGACACTTTGGTTATTTACATGATCTAGTTTAGTCTCCCACAAAAGAACATTATCTTTAGAAGATGTGACAGATGAAAAATTACTACAAAAAGCACAAGCTAGATTTTGCAAAGGTAAGTTAAACTGTATTGTCAGGGTTTCTCATTTCTGTCTGATGAACACTCTCTAGTTCACAACACAGGCACACTGGTTTTGAAGTTGGAGAACTGACCCTTTCTGATCCCCCCCAAAACCAGAAAAGCTAGATTTTCATGTTATCCTCAGGTAAGTAGTATACAGCTGCAACCAACCTTTGAGAAAAACAATGTTGACAACAAAAATATTACTGCTATTACCATGAATTCCTACAGGTTCTTTCCACTTTTAAATTCATGCATGAATTCCATAAAAAGATTCCGAGACAAGTTTTCTACCTCCTAGCTGAATGTGAAACCACCTCTGCTTATAAGCCACATGGAAAAAATGCAGATACATTAAAAATGTTCCACGTAAACTATTTACATAGCTACATAATAATATGCACATCACCCCATTCAAGTAATGAATCACAAATCTCAAAATTAGAAGGCAATTAATTTATTAACAATATGGCTCAGCTTCCCTCTCCACCTGACAAACTTGTTAAAATAATGTACCATTCATTATCAGAATACAGTATTATGCAGTTCTGTCTTACTGGATTGTGCAAACATTCCTAAAGAACAGACTGCATTCTGAAGTTTCCATTGCATTTACAGGAAATTAGATTTAAAACTTCTATTTACTTTCTTTTCAGAAGTACTGTAAACATATGATGCTTTGATTCACTCCCACTCTGAAGCAAACCATGACACTCATATTTACAGGCCGAACACTTTGCATAGTTGTGAACTACTACGGGGGTGGGGGGCAGACACAAAACAAGAGATGGATCTATATCCTTTGAGGTAGGGAAGGAATACTCACAGCTTTGTTTGCTTTTACATTCCCATTTGGTTCTTGCTTTGTACTTCTCATTTTCATTCCCTCTGAAGACAAAAGAAGGAAAAAAATTGGTGTTAGTGAACTATAATTGTTCATAGACTGTAAAAGTGTTGAGTGTTCATTCAGAATATTTCATCAAATCCAAAGAGACAGAGTAAGACAGACAAGTTATTCGTTAAGATAATGCTTTTCTGTTGAAAGGCTTCTATTTTTCTTGACAGGTAGAGTACGTAGTTTTTCCTGAATTTTGCAATTTTATCTAGGAAATATCAATTTCTAGTCCCTTCTATCAATCAATTTCTATCTATCTATCAATTTCTAGTCCTTTCTAGTCCTTTTCTCTAAGCCAGACATAAGTAGCATAGACAGTTGCTCAGAGCAGCTGTGGCATCTCCATCCCTGTACTCGACAGCCATCTAGACATGGTCCTGGGCAACCTGCTCTAGGTGACCCTGCTTGAGCAGGGTGTTTCAACAGGACGACCTCCAGAGGTCCCTTCCAGCCTCAACCATTCTGGCTGGGAGATATAGTGGGAGACATATGTAACTCCCAAAATTTATTTTACCTACTGACTGCTGACCAGCCACCTGGCTGACTTCAGAGCTGAGAGGTAACATGCATCTCCCAGCCTGGCAGACAGCCAGATATAGCTGATTTGGCAAATGCATCCAAGGGATCACACACTCCTCCCCAACTCCTAAAAAAGCGAAACAGCACTGATATATCCCAGCAGAATAGGTTTGTGGACAGCTAGCAGCCATGGGTATGTCACCCTACCTTTTACACAGCTTATAAACAATAGTGCTATGAGGACAACAGACATAGTAGAGAGATGGGAGGCAGTGAAGAGAGAGGGTTTTATAGTAGGAGGGGAATGAGTGGAGAGAAAGATGCAATCTAGTGTTATAAAGCAGGACTCTTTCATTCATATGTAATTTCATGAATATGTAAACATACTCATTCACATCCTTACACTGGACCGTCCTTTACTAGGCCCTAATACGGAAAATTAAGACTATTACAGAGTTCAGAGAACAGATAATAAATGAAAATCCTTAAACTTGATTTTAAAAGAGAACTCAAACTAAACTGTAGCCTAGCAACAACATCCAAGAGATCCTCGAATAGCCATCATCACGACTGGATCCAAACCTACGCCTTGACATATTTAATAAAACAAAGTCCAGTGGACATGGTAAAGCAACCAAAACTGCAGCAGTGTGTTCAGTGTCATCTGAAAACCCCAGAATTTAAACAGGCAATGTAAACACAAAACATAAAGCCAATGTTTCCTCTACAACTGCGTAAATCAATGGCATCAGGGAGGCATTGACTTTGCTTTTACAGCAGTAATGAACTTTTTGCCAGAGAACCTGAGACCTCCCTCCACAGAAGTACCTCTTCAATACTGAAATTACGCGGGGAAAAAAAGTTTTTGTCATACCAAAGCTTTCCTTTAACATTGGCTCTTTCTGCTCATCATCCTCCTCCTCCTCTTCAGACAGTGGTGAGAAAGCAAACCTTCAGGTGGGAAAGAATGAATGCTATCTTAGAATAGTATCTCTTGCCACCCAAGAAATTCATTACTCTGACATTCACGACTTGATTATTCTGTGTAGTTCATTGTTTTTAAGACTTAGGCTACACTACATAATCAAAAGTTTAAGTCACTTTTAAAATAAGTTCACCATCAGGAACAGATTGAATTTTATCTATGTGACTTCCTACACTTACTTTTCCTTAAGGCCCTACACACACTGCCTAATATCCTTATGGATCAATATACAGTGACTAAAAATCACCCATGAGTACTTCTCTAGCTAAACAAGCACTCCCAAAAAAACAGTAATTTTAGAAAGCGCTAAGAAAATATGAACCTTTGGTTGTTAGCTGATGGTCTCCACAGAATCATGATGACAAAAAGGATCATTGAAAACAATAAACGCCAGATAGCATCATCCACCCATAGCTCCTGCCAGTCCTGTCAAGGAAAACAGCAGCACAAATAGAAAAAGTTGTGAAGAAAATGGCTCTGTGTCCTCAGCTCTTTCCAAGGGTGAACTACAGGCATCTGACAAAGAGGCTCGTTTCCCAGAACAGTGAGAATTTTAGCACGTGGTATATTACTCTAAACATAATCCACAGAAAAATCTGTTCCAGAATGCCCAATCTCTTACACTGCCAAATATAAACTGAAAGAGGCAGCAACTGCAGAAAGCATTCAATATAAACTCACCGACTGACAGTCCACCAGCCTGAACTTCATGGTGGTCCAGATGATAAATACAATAGATGCTGCAACATTAAAACAAACAAGCTGCTTATTACTACAAAATATGCTAATCCAAATATACTACTAACACGACTGTGTTTCCCAACAAAGGGCAAAGACCTAAAAAGTGAATTATTGGAATCCAATTTATTAGTTTTGGAAAACAACAGATTGATTTATTGCACTGACCTTATACAGTAGTTGAGGCACAGACCAGTGTATTTTGTTCTTGGTTCTTCAGAGACACAAGGCATTAATCAAGTATGAAGTATTTAGCTGAACTCCTCATCCCCATTCACTATTCCTCTATTACCTCCATCTAGTCTCCAAACATGGTTTCATTATCAGTTGACAAATAAAGCCTACCTTGAAGTAAACAAACCATCTGATCTGCCTGAATGCTTAAGCATTCAGATCTTGACCCATCAGAGTTCCAGTGCTCAAACTATGCTCTCAACACAGTTTTAGAAAATGAAACTTTGCTCCACTAAGGTGTTCTATGATGACTAAGAACCAGATGCTGCAAGGAATTTAATCAGAGCTGTCAATTAAAAGTAATGCACCTTTTTGTTTGTTTAAATAAAAAAGCACAGTGCTTGGAAGTTTTCTGCTCATTGTATGGATAGCATTTCCAAACAGGTGAGGAATGGAGCACCTGGAAGCACCACAGATTTATTCTTGAAGTTCAGTCCATCACTACTACAAGTGAAAGAGAATCTGAATCTGTATTCTTCCAGAATACAGGGGGGATTATGTTACAATACTAAGAATAGTGGTTTTTTCCAAGAAACCCTCTAGTCTTCCGACATCTTAAAAATCCCATAGAACACAGTGATACTGCAGTTTTGGCAAAAACTACCTCTGTGAATTTGACAGCATAGGATAATAATCTTTTGCCCCCAGCAGCTTTAAAAGGGACAAAAAAGTGCTCCATTAGGGGAGCTGCATAGAACTACTGATCTCAAACTTCAGGACTAATAATCCACTGCCTCTAAAGTACCTGTGTAACACTTGGCATAAACCCACTACTAGAAATGGGTCAAGCGTTAGAAACATCAAGTACTCTGACTGCATTTACAGAAAGGTCAAACTCAAAAATCTGCTTTAGTGATCAAATCAAGCCATATATAGATATGGCAAGTGCTCTTATTTGATTAACACAATTTTCTGCTTACCTGCTACAGCCAAGATGAGTGTGTTGGTGAAGTGACGATACAAAGACAGTTTCACAACGTTCCTTCGAAGTTTTAGCAGTTTCATTGTTTGAGTTAAACTGATGAATATGTATGGTAAGTCAAGGAAAGCCTCTGGAGGGACAAGCTGGTCACAGACTTAGGAGGGGACAGATCTTATGATCACCAGCTCTCCCACTCACACACTTAGCCCTCTAAAAAGGTAGACCAGACTCAGCAGAAGAAAAGTTCATCCTATGACAAAGGTGCCAAAAAGCAGGATCCATCCCTTTCACATTATGTAGTCATCTAAACCTAGAACTCTTGTCACACAAAGATGGCATCCAAGCATCTGTTTTGGACTATGGCCCATTCCTCCAAAAGTGTCAAATGTATTTCTGATAAATGGAAAATCAAGTCTGAACTGAAAGTGAGTTAAAATTCAATTAGTGCACACACATCTTCACCCTTTTGCCTACAATTTTATTTCCATAGTGACAAAACAAGTGCTTAGGAGAGATATCATGCTAGAAGAGAATTGGGGTTCTCATGGCTGGGCAGCAAGCTACTCACATTTTAAACAAAGTTATGTGATTGATTTTCACTAATAATAAGTTATACGGATTTTGCTATACATGGCTTTGAGTTCGGCTCTTGACAGCAGTTGCTAAAGTCACACAAGATTATGGTTGTTTGGATGTAATGTCAAGACACCAAAAAGTTAACATTGCCCCATTTTGTCATCTAACTACTTCAAGATGAGTTCACATTTTACAGAAAGAATTTTAGGTTTGATGTTGCTAAGAAACCTTCTCCCCAAAGCATAAACTGAGTCTGTTCTCCAAAGGCTACTACTATAGTATTGTTACAGGGATACGCTAGAACAAGTTAATTTCACACCTTGACAATCAGAGACTGGTAACAGACAGACTTAATCTATGTTCAGAAGCTACTCTAACACAGACACCTACTGGTTACCTAGTTTTCCTTGTACTGGCTGTAGCAGCAGCTTACCTGAATACTCAATTACAAAGGTTCTAATAACTTTATTGGAAGTAGAAAGAACATATACTTGAAGCTGATTTTAAAAAAAAGTTCAGCCAAAAAGACTCCCCAAAAAAAAAACAAATTTGAAAGAAAACACACCCCACCAAGTAAAATAGTGAAGGATATCCACCAGCACAGGGCAGTATCTAGGAAAGCCAGGGGAATAAAAGCCAAGGAGGCAAGATCATTCTGGGCCTGGAGACAAAGAGAGAGCCAGTAAAAACAAACTGAAAAGGAGACAAGGTACAGAAGAAGTGAGGAGTGTCAGGCTATTTTATGACAAACCACAAATACTCCACCACAATGTTTTTAAGTTTTACTGTAGAAGCAGAAGGTTTGAACTAAAAGTTTAGTCCAATGCACACAGGGGAACTGACAATACCACACTGCCAGTTCTCAGTTCTCCACCAGCAAGTAGTAATCCAGATCAAGTCAATCTAACACTGTTAAAAGGAGCCTCTGCTAAGGTGACTGCTGCGATGATGTGCTCTGGCCACTTCCATTACAGAAAACTAGCAATCTGCTTGTTAGAAATGTAGTAATTAAATCTCATACACTATCCATGGACAAACTGAATGCTCAACTGGCAAACATGAGTTTGACTGAAAGTGGCAAAAATTGCCTTTGTGTGTACATCAAAAACTATCAAAGTCCCAACTGAGACAAGCAAATCACCTTTTATTCCTTTTAAGTATAAGACAGAAATAATAAGCTTGTAATATTCTGCAGTTTATGAAAGGATATCCACAAAATAATACAGGCATCAATCATGGACAGGACCAAGTTTGCTATCAGAGCCACAGTGTCATAGAAAAACTGAAAAAGTACCAAATATGACATGTTAAATACCTTATCCCAAAATACCAAAAACAGAACAACAGAAATCTACATCCTGAGATGCACTTCTTAAGGAAGTAGTAGCACCAGTCACATGCACTTCCCAAGGTACAGCCTCCAAAACTGGAGTGGTGGAGGCTATTTTTTTTTGAGACTCATGGCCAGGTGACCCAAGCTGTACGTTTGTGTCTGAAACTAGCCCTGCCTAATCTGAAGTATCAGACACAAGGATCCAGACAGAATACAGTGTCTGAAGTATGACTAATGAGAAAACTACTAGAATTATTTTAAAATACACATAATTACATCCTGATAAACATAGAAGACATCAAACTTAAAATAGCTGTCAATAATCCACACCCACAGTCTCAGAGTTTAACCACTTCATTGTCTCTGTTGCCTTTTTTCAGTATAGCCCTGGGATTCTTCCTTAGCACATAAGTAAAGCCAGTAGCATTAGTGGCATATGGGAAAATTCAAGCAATTATTACTCACCCCTGTGACTCTAAGTACACCTTCCATGCCAGAAAATAATAGATAAAGGGCACCAGCCATAACTACTTTGTGAAGAGTAACTCCAAGGCGAGGCCTGCAGGAAAACAAAGTGAAATTTAGATTAAGTGGGGAAAAAAAGTTGTCATGTCAACATGAGTCTAATGTAAGGCATGAAACATGTGAACAAAAAGGTCCTTGTGACAAGCCATTTCTAGATCAAGAAATAATTTTATTATGGTACTATTCATCCTGTCTCATGGCACGATGTGACTAAGGAAGAGATTGTAACAGTCCTGTTTCCTAGTTAACTGTTTAGCTTTTTACAAACATTTCAAGAAGTCTCAGCCCACCTCTTCATCACCCATTGCCCCAGCACACCCACACTTGCTAGAAGCTTCCACTACCACACAGCGTATTGTTTTACCATTGAATACAGCTAGGGACAGAGAGAAGAGGAACAATCTTGGCAACAGAAGCCTCCTAAAGCAGATCCCTTCCCCAGTCAGTGATTCTTGACCTCCCCCATTTCTAGAAGCTCCTCCTTGCCCAGAAGTAAGGCATAAAAAGCTCCCATTCCAGTCAGTATCTCAGCAGTGACTCAGAAACCTACCCAACAGTGGTACACAGAAGAGAGTGGGAAGAAGAATAATCACCATATGGAATTGTACGTCTCTCAACTAGTGAAGAAGTCTAGGCCTTTACAGCACTTAACTAAAGCACCTACCTTTTAAAGTAGCAAAGTACAAGGAGATTAAAACTGTCTTAAGTTATTAAAAACCAACAGTGAAAAGCCATTTAATAGAACTTGACAAACCTGTAACAGAACTACTCACTTGACTATCCCATATCCCAGGCTGACTATGATGACCAGAGTTCGAGCCAATGAGCGCTTCACAGCAGAAAGCAGTTCTGCCAGTATTACTGCTCCTTGAACTACCAAAAGCAAAAGAGGTGAAAGCCAGGTTATTAAAACATAATTTCTGCTTTATTAACTACTGCATGCAATTGTAGTCCGAGAGCAGACCTAATTATTTTCAGAAAGTAGACTATTATAATGTATCATCTTTTTATTATCTGCATCTGGAGTAAGCTTTCAGAAAAGACAGCTCACTTAGCATAAAAGCTACTGAAAATTTTTACATCCATAGAAAGAAGAGAGTGATTCTCAAAATGTTTATCCATAAGATCAGCCTATATGTCCAAACAAGTCAACTGACAAAACCTTCTGTACCATGGATATGGCCAATCAACAAAGTTGTAATGAAGTTTTACTTGCACAGTTTTATTTGTATGCATCTATTCGTTAAAAAAAAAAAAAAAAAATCAAACCAGAGTCCCAAAGTTTTATGCAGAAAGAATCGCTTAAGATGGATTATCAGGCTATGGCTGAATATTAAGTCATCTGCAATGCTGTAATGTTGAACAAGGAGTTTCGAAGTCTCTTTTCAAGACCAATACCAATTGCAAAAAATTAATTACAAGCTACAATTAGGAAGTCCTGCTTTAAACTTCAAGCCAGCACTACAGTGAATACTCTCCAGAACCTAGCATTTCACATCCCTAAGACACTACACTCAGAAGTGAGAGAAAGCAACAGCATCTTAGAAGAGCACAGGTCATCACATTTAAAATATATATTAAAAAAATGCAGAAACTCTGGTTCCCAGTTCTGCTTTGAAGCAATCCTCAAGTAATCATATACTTAATATGCATCTGTCACCCCAATTTAGCATAAGCCATTAGTGCTATGCCCCATCAATTAAACTGCAAGCTGCGATTGCTACTTACCAGATTCCCCTGTGTAGCGGATATTCTGGAACTCTGCATAGAAAACTGCTTTCTCGAGCATTCCCAGGAAGATAACAGCACCAATCCAGAACTGGATCCTCAGGAGATCCCGCCAGTAACAGGCTGACCACGCAAGCCATAGAACCCCGAAGAATACGTACACGATACACATCACCATGAAAAACTATTACACAAAAAAAAGAAGCAACAAATAGGAACCTTAAACCCAGAAAAATCACCTCCTTGTTTCCATTCCACAGCTCTAAGACAGCTCTATTTTCTCCCTGAGTATAGCAACTTTTGAAGTTTTATATACAGAAGTGACTAGAAACCAGCATTTCTTCATTTGTCTTCTCTGGATTCTTTTATAGTGACAGTCTAATTTCTCACTGCTAAAATCATAGTAATTGAATTGCTGAGCAATTTCTCTCCTGAAGAGCAGTCTGCCAATTTATTCCCTGGCAATTTTTCTAAGGAAGATATCAAGCACTACTAGCATTCAAAAACTTATCTAAGAGCTCAGGGAAATCATCAAGTACTAGAAATTCTGCCCTTTCTCACATATTATTCTATTACTACCTGCAACACACATTTACAGTACTCTGCAAATAAGCTTATGAGTCACCTTTACACACCGTTTCACAGAACAGAGATAAGCAACTCATGGTTGTAATCACTCTGTTCAAATGATATGACAACTTCTCTCAAAAGTTAATTTCCAGCAAATTCAGTTTTTGACCAAGCTTTAGGTCAGTCAAAAATCTGAAATTGAAAGAAACCCAGATATTCATTTCAAAATTTTCATTTTGAGATTTTTTTTTTTTTTCCCAGTCCAGTGCTAACTGCTTCAGAAGAACTTTCAGGGTACATGTCTCCTACAGTGAGCAATAAGCTTGACAATGCTACTCAGTGCTGAGTTTTCTAAATGACAACACCATACCAGAGCAAGTTAAGTTTTAAAAAAGGACACTGAGCTTAAGAAGAGAGATAAGTAGTAGTAAGACATTAAACGAATAGCAGGAAGCACTTAGCCAAAGTATAGGACAATAATAATCGAGCAGTCTCCTCTTGCAGAAAATTAGGTATTTTTAAAATGAAGCATTGAAGTTAGCTGCACAATCCACTGAAGCTTTCACAAACTGAAAACGCCTTCCTTAGGAGAACAGCTTACTGATCCTCACAGATTTTTACGTCTGACTAATCCATGCAGTTCAAATGGCAAGTACCTAGGCACACTGGTTCATGCTCAGATGGTCCATTACAGAAACATTTAGACAGAGACCTTTTTCTGGACCTGCCACATGGGGATTTTCACACTAGTGAATTACAAGGCAACAGACCTGCTAGAGGCTTTTTACTTCTGTCAGGCTCTCCTATTTACAGGCCACTCTTGCCAGTAGAGACCTTACTTCTTATTGATTCCCAGCTGAAGTCTTTCTACACTACATAAATATCTAAGTTCTTTTATTTTCTTAGCCTCCTGGACAGAGGCAACTAGAAACCAAGTCAACACCTCTTTTGAATTAAAAGGGGATTAGCTCTCTGTAGTTCAGTTATGCTTTCACTGTTAGGCAGTATTAACGACCTCCTCACGGGGTGTAAGAGAGCTGGTGGAGGAAGGAATATTAAGCTGTAAAAGAACAAAGAAAGCAGTGGCAAATGAAAGGGTAGCTGTAAACAAGCACAGACAGCAAATTTTCTAAGATATAAGCTAAGCAGAAAAACAGCATCAGTAAGACTGCTCAGTTTAGAGCTAATGCTACTGATAATTTCTGGAACCACAAATTGACAGGCATCAAGTCAAACAATCCAGAGAAGGACACCACCAGTGGCACATGCAAATGTCTGAAATCTATGTCTGTTTTCCCTACCTTGTATCTAGAGCACAAACAAAAAAACCCAAAACAAAACAAAACCCATCAAACCAAAAGACATCCTCTGCTAAATTATTTTTTCTGAGACACTGGCTTTGCATTTCCTGAAGTACAGAAGGAGATTATTTCATCGAGAAGCAAATCAGCTGACAACTTTAAAGGTCAAAGAAAAGCTGTTATACTTACAATCATCAGAGGATAGTCTGCAAGTGAGAGATACTCATATGGCCCCTTCAGTTCTATTGTCACTGTCAAAAGACAACCCAATAACCAAATTGAACAAGAACCAAAAGGAGAAAGCCAGGATAAAGTACTTAACTGATTTTTACTCAAGCGTAAAGAAATTCCAAATCGTCACATAGTTTTAAATCTAACTTGCACTTTAATCAAAGAAAGTTAAGACTCATAACACACTCGGCTAAAAGCATGCAATTAAAATCACACACTCCATTACCAAGTAACTCATGGCAGTACGTAATTTGTGCTCGAGATTCATGTGTAACGGAAGAGTTCAGAAACACACATAAGGTAGCCTTTTAAGGGGATTTTCAAACTTCTCTCAAGTTTGGATAGGTTATTAAAGCATTGTTAGATATACTATAATATAATTTCAAGGTGACAGTTATGATCTTTGTATTCTACATGATCTGAGCTTATTTATATAAATCACTGTGTTGGTCTGGACATTTCTGAACTACAACACCAAGTCTCAAAATTGAATTGCTTGGGGTGGTTCTTTACTTCCATCATTAAACTAACAGATCAACAGTCTTAGGATCTTCAAGACACTAACAACCACCTATTTTCTTACGATAAGAAAGAGTTGTAGTAGGTTTACACCTGTGTGAAGTGAATAGTGTCTTATGAAAATGAACCATACAGTATATATTAATGGTACCTTAGAATACACTCAGACTGGTATATGTAGTAAAAGGCACTATATTTTTTGCTTACTGTATAAACAGCTATCTTACTTGTAAAGGGCTTATTCTGATATGAGGAAGGTGTTGTTTTCTCCGTTCTTTTAACACTGGTACTAGAATTCTTCGCAGTTGTAACTCCAATTTGCACAATAAATATATATGGCCCATCTCGCCAAGTTCTGATAACAGCATTCATTGCCTGCAAATAAAATGTCTACATGTAAATAGTGCATAGTCAAGACAACACGGAAAAAACAGAAGTAGACTCACCATACATGGGTGACACCTTCCATGTAAAAATAAAGTTAGTCTCTCCCCAGGCCTACAACTTGTTAATAAATATTTGATACGTAAATTTTAACTCTATTTATTAGACATAATACTTTAAATTTAGTTGTTTGAATCCAGAAGAATCCTCAAAGACGTGGGACATGATCAGGGCTGATTTGCAAATTTAATACTGGCTTACTGCAAGAGTCATCTCTAAGATACTGCAAAAGCTACAAAGAATTCGGCAAAGCATCCTATTCCTTGTTTTCAGTCTAGAAACATTAGGACCCCCACAGAGACACTTCTTTCCTCCTGAAACCAATTGTCTGGCAACAGCACAGCTACATATAACTCAGATCCCTGGTGAAGGCTGAATTCTGTAGTGTAAGATAGCAGAGGTAGCTGAAAAGTAAAAGATTTCCATAGCAGTAATTTCCTGTGGAAACTCCTACTGCCCCTGCAACAGCTCTCATACCTGTAAGACTCAAACCCTGCCAATGAACTAATAGAGCAAGCTTGCCCAGATAAATATTTGCAGCATAAAACAAATCAGAGATTTGAGATCCAGCATACAAAACTTAATTCTACAGCTGAAGAAGTTCTAGCCATATCAGAAACCGCAATATCGGCCAAGAGCTTTAAGGTTAAAACTAAGACTACCTACATGTATGCCACTCACATGACCACTGCAGAACATCACAGACTTTTAACAGCCTCTCCAAGAGAATTTCAGTATGAAGAGCACACATTTCTTTTAAGAAACCTCCTGACTACAAGACCTAAAGCCAACAGAACTTCACATATAAAAAAAAAGTTTATGCTGATACTGACCAAAATTAAAAGACTTTGTTAAAAACACAGTAAACTTAGAAAATTTATATATTTTTAATACATAAATTTTGCCTTTAAAATATCTCCATCTCTTGCTACATTGATTTCATATTTCACAATTGCACGCACAGCTATTTATGTTTTAGCTTTAAGGTAACTGGCCCTGTAAACACACATGGAGTTACGTTCATTTTCTTTGTTGGCATCCAGGACATTCAATTTGAAGTTACTTTGACAGTCATTCCTAGTTAAGGCTTCAACATAATATATAATAAAAATACTAACAGATTCATAAATCAAAAGTAATCACTCAACTTGTTATGTACAGCATTTTAAAAGACTTACTAGTTAAAATTGAAACCAAATGTAAATTCTAAGTATTAGTCAACACTTAGATCATATAAATTATTTAAATTACTATGAAAAAAAGAAATTTATTTTTTAATTTATACCATCAGCTTGAACAGCATGAGTTCTACATTTCACATACAGAAGCGGTTACTCTGTTTTCTGTTTTTCCACACAGTGCTACCTGGTTTCAAGCTAAAAAAAAAAAAAACAAATCAGAGAACTGCACCATCCCTCTAAATGCTACCAGTAATTTCTTACAAAAAGAAATATAAACTTAAAAAAAAGAACAAATTAAGACTGATGGATTCCAAGGCATGTTTAAATTCAATATACATACAGTTTTATCTGCCACCATTGTGTGATTTCCTCCACTCTCCTTCTTATTTTTCAAGCTCTTAAAGAAAAACAGAAAAATGGATAAATCAATATGGCAAAACTACCTCTTCCATGCTTACACTCACTCATCAGAAGGAAAAAAAAAAATTTACCTCATGTTTCTCAGGTGACAGAGGCTCTGGATGAACAAATTCTTTATAGAAAATCTGCAAGATGTAAGAAAGGTACAGCATTTATAGGCACTTTGTATTAACATGACATTACCAGAAGAGCTTCCACTAAACTCAATTATAAGGAAGGATTCTCTGAATGGTTGTATTAGAGAGCTTTCATTTCTCTAAATCAAACAACTATCCATTTGTGGAGGGAGTCTTGAATACCTAGATGAGTATTTTGCCATTTGAGAGTTGCTTTTCCTCCCCTCAGACAACAGGTGTGTATTTTTAGAACGGGACCACAGACATGCCAGTAGTGAAGTTAATTGTATTTTTCAAATATGTATCTGTTGGCTATCTCCATTAGTAGATGAAGTTTACACAGACAGAAACAGGATTTGGAGATCTCTGCCTTAGTCTACGCAAAAAACGTACCTAGATGAACAGGTGCCTATTAGAAATCCAGATTTTGCCAACTCTCCCAAACTGTGGTGATTTAAAATCTAGTGAAACTGCTATATCACAATGGAAGAGTTGAACAATGAAAAGGAGAAATTTCTGTGACATTTCAGAAATTAAAATAGGAGAGGAACATCTTTCATCAAAATTCAGCAGACTTTTCAAAGGAATTGGAGGAAAAGTCACTTAAAGACTTTTAAAACCCCAGTTTCACCAACCTGAACATTCAGTTAAGATGCTCGAGTTCACATTACACAACTAAATCCAAAGATCTCTTCTATAAAACCAAGTAGAACTGATACATCTTCTATTATTAAACATAAAAAGCAGGCAGCATACAGATTATTTTGAAACCTTTCAAGCCATCTTCACATAGCAAAGGAATTACAGACATGCAAACAGATTATTAAAAACCCTTTTCAAGTCATCTTTAGGCATGTCTTCTCTTAAAAAAAAAACAAACAAACAAGAAAACAACACTAGGTTCAACAGTTATGAGACATTTCCCAGTATTCTCTACGCACAACCCTTTGTCTAAATCAGAAATGGCTGAATACAGATGCAACACTGCACAACTTGCCTTGAATTCTTAAGTACCCCACAAAATAAAGACAGCATGTTATACTGATATTGTCATCAGTATGACACAGCTTCGCCTGGTGATAAGCAGTTAGTGTATAGACTATGTTTGCACATTACTTTCCTATGCTGTTTTGCATTGTCTTCTCTCTTCAGTTTGATGTGATTCAAACACATTTTAGCACTACTTATTTTTCATTTTTAACCCACTATCAGTGCTTAAGTAACCAATTTCTCAACACGCTTTCATTTTCATTATTATAAATGAACATTATTTGAGCAAAAAAAGCCACTCCTTTGTAGACCCAAATTTAGTGGGAGCTTCACTCTGCTGCCAGTTTCACTCTGCTACTCAATTGGCAGTGGCCTTCTGTAAGTGAAACAAATTCAGAACACACAACCACAAACAAAAAGAAGCACTGAACTTTACAGTAGTTTCCTCCCACCCTGCCCATGGTGGGCCAGACGTTGAATTGCAAGCCAGAAGTAAAGCAAAATTAAGAAATCATCGTTGCAATTTGGTTGTCATAAACAGATAAAGACAAGTACCTCCCAATCTACAGTGATACTTACACAGGATGCTACACATCTAACAGGAACTACCACCTTCTCTTTACACTGCATGAGAGAAGAGAGCAAACTGAAGTTTCTACCCATACCTGAGGCCTGAAGAGCTCAGAGCAATTTGGAAACAGGAGAGACACTGTGGCATAGTATCCTGACCAACCCGGATGCTCTTCAGATGTAGCCCCAAAATAGTAGTCTGCCTGTTCATCCTGCCAAACACACAGAACAGAACTTAAGTTAGCATCCAGTATATCAAGTAGTTTACCTCAGTAGGCAGCTGCAAGATCTGGAGAGCACCATAACTTCCCTCTGCACACACTCTTGAATAGAATTTAATAGAATAAAGACCATCAAGACCACACAAGACTATTCTTCCTCAAAAGAAAAAAAAAAATGGGGGGGGGGGAACACCCCACACAGGTTTTCAGTAAGAATTAATATTTAACTAAAAAAAATTAAATCCTAGTATTCCTGCAGCAAAGGTACAACAGTCAGCATAAACTTCAGTCTACACAAACAAACTCTACTTCTATTGAAGATTAAAGACCACAGTACTATGTTAGGTTAGTAGTTATAACTGTCATATTTGAAGTAAACATGGAAAAGGTGTTACATAGTACAAACCAGCTGTGTTCTACCACATTTGATAGAAACACGCATTTTGTACAAATCACCAATACTTGCAATGTGCATCCATAAAGAACAGAATTCAGACTAAACACAAAAATATTCAGGTTTTTCTATTTGTTGTAAATAATATTTTCATCTACTATAAACTCACACACTTCAGTTTAGAGTCGATGCACTTATTTAATCTTCTGTGTTTAGAAGAATTCTGACAAACCCTTCCACCTTACCCAAAACCAAGAAGTCAGTAATACCAGCGAGCTGTGGATCAATTCCTCTCCATTCCATTTCCATTCCCAATGATCCAGAACTTTGTTACCTTCCAATGGAGGAGTGTCTTTCAGGCTCAAAGAGCAATGAGGATGCAAGCGAGACATCTCCAATCCCCTCAGCCCCAGATCTGCTTACCCCTAAAAATCATAACCCATGTTTTTCCGCACAATTCTTACCCCAAAGTTGAAGACTTCATTGTAGCAGTCAGAATATCTTAAGTACCAAGTAACATTGTAACTTTGGGAGGGATCACAAGCTTTTTCATCCCCTTCAACTAAAAAAAACAGGTAAGAACACGTAAAACACTGTCCACTTGTCATGCTTTTCCTCCCACTCTATGCCAAACTACCTTAATTTTATTTATGTTAAATACGAAACTGAAAGCAAAACAATAGAAAAACATTCTCCTCAAGTAATCCATTGCTGTTCAGTGAAAGAAAGAATCATGTGGAAAACAGAATTCCATTACAAGGTAACACAACTCTATTAAAGAGCTGAAGATCATTAAGAAGCTTTTTGTTCTCGAGACAATCAAGGATATTTCAGCAACTGCAAATAGCAAACAAGAGAATAGCAGTGACTCCCAGTGATTACAGTACACAAAAGGATTTCCCTTTCCAAGGTATGTGGGACAGATAGCAGGTAGAGAGAGCTAGGAACAGATCAATAATAAGGGCAATCTGCACAGATAATTTAAATACACCAATACCACCACCAAGAAAATAAATAAAAGGTAAGATTTTGCAAGTCAACAGCCACCTGCCCACTCCCAAAAGACCAACAAGCCATCTGTACATTAGCTCACTCAGGTAGCCTTGCAGCTTTGACCAAAACAGCAGTAAGACAGCTTTCACTTTGATTTATTAGAGAACAACATGTACGAAAAGCAAAACACAAGACTTCTCCCTCCACTCAGAAAAGATTGTGTGATTTTTATTTTTCAAATCTCATTATGAAACTAAAGCCTGACGAAGAGAATTTGACATTAAGAAGGTAAGCTTCACTCATAAACAAAATGAGCAGTGATTATTCAGAGACTTGGAAGAGCCATTCAGATAATTATGTTTAGGTTTTGCCAGTGGACGTATGGCAAAACTCTTTTGAGTTGACAGCATGTTTCTAGCAGCTAAGAAGTCCCCACACCTTCACAAACAACATTCATCTCAGACTAGACACCCACAAATTTGTTACAGGTACAGAGCTTTTCATGAATGTCTCCATGTTGACCACTGCAGGTAAAAAATGCAATTAGAAAAAAGACATTGCCATGGAGTCTTAACTGACTAATCTCACTTTAAACCATATGACTACTAAAGCAAGTATATGTAGAGCTAAAAAGTCAACAACTGAGTCTCTAATACCAAAGATTAAAAAATATTAAAGACTGGAATGCAATCTCTGAAAAACTATAGCTTCCTTATGACGCCTTCTGGTAAGCATGAAAACAAGGCATACATTCTCCACGTAGCCCTACTAAGAGGTAACACAAGCACTGCAGTGACGTGGGTAGATGGCAAATTCTTAGCAGACACAGGCTCTTCTGATAAAACTATTCAAATGGGGAATCTCTCAGAAAAGGGCTACCAGAAAATAGGAGGGATTCAAAACTACCTTTCAAATACCTTTTTACCTATTAAAAATAAGAAAGATTATTGGAACTCGATGTTCAGCAGTAACACCAACCAAAGTAAAACAGGCCACAACCAGAACAATCCGCCAACATCTGCAAACATCAAAACTGCAGAAACCTTGAAAAGGAAGTATTCTAAAAGATAGAAAAGGCATCCATGGCATTTATTGAATTCAGCAACATGGAAGTCTAAGTTCCTTCGCCTCCAAACAAAACCAGCAACATTCAACTCAAATGCAGCCTTTGTACTTATTTCGAGAGAACAGGATTTCTACCACAGTCCTAGACAGGAAACCAGATGCTTTCTACAATAGCACTGCAGAAAAGTAGTAGATAAAAATAAATTCATTACTGACAATACTAAACACCGGTGGCAGTCTTCCCAGTCAGAAGCAGAAAGCAGATGACACCAATGCACCACACACAAAAAAATCAAAAATCAAGAAGGGGAAAGAAAAAGGAGGAGGAGGAAATGCAGGTGTTCATCAGAAACACAAACCCATGAACAATCATGTTTGACAAGTGTCATACTGTCCACACAAACACCACAGAGCAGATGGAAGAGGCAACAGACAGCAAACAAAACGAGACCAGTTTCCATACAGACGCAGGCAGAAAAGAAACAATATGTAAAGCTGAAGCTTCCCGCTATCAGATGCAGTTTAAGTATCATCCAGGCTGAGAAACTAAAATTAAGTTCCTAGCCTTTCTTCCTTCCTCTTCCAGTGATTCATTATATAAACTCATGTAAATCTTTTAATCACACTGGTACGTAAAACAGGTGTCTTCACTAAAAAATGTTAAGGCTTAATGCCTGTTTAAAGGGTGACAGCACAGTGTAGCTGAAGTCCAGATCAGCAGCCAGGAGATCGAATTCTTACTGCCAGATCTGCCACAAACCTGTCTTGCAACAGACAAATTCAATTTTCTCTGTACCTTAGTTCCTTCCTTCTCTTGGTTATTTCAGCTGCACACCTCATGATTAGACAGACTGTACACTTCACCACGGGGACCCACATCTTAGATTCCACATTAGTCTGAGCACACTATCTCTATTAAACTTTAGACAAAGCCTAACAACTACAAAAGCTTCAAACGCCCTTTCAAACCCTCCCTGCACCTTCTCCCCAAGCATCAGATTTCTACATTTTGATCCTACAGCTGTGTACTTGGCCATTGTCTTGCTGCAAGCTGTGAAACTCAGCATTTGAGCTACACTTGACAAGTGGGAAAACCTTAACCCTGACACAACGGACCTTCACTAATAACCACTTTAAAACCAGCCTCCTATTTCAGATTCATGTGGGATTAATGGAGGCACTTTAACAGAGTCCGTTTGAAACACAGTGTCAAGAAGGGATGGTAACTTAAATTAAACTTGAAAATCTGTAAATTAAGTACTAAACATAAAAGAGCACAGCAATACGCAATTTTGTCAAGAAGGATCAGCTAATCCCCATCATATGTTGATTTTCTTAGCTAAAAAAAAGCACAATCACTGCAGCAGCTAAGTCCTGAAGTGACAAAGGCACAGATCCCACTAATTGTCTCTAAAGCAACTTTTATTTCCTCCTTTGACACAAGTGCAAAAAGGCATGCACAGACACTGTACCTGTGTAACTACCCAGTTAGCAGCTGGAGACCAAACAGCTTCCCCACCATGGTAAGAACTGGTTCAAACCACCCCTTAAAGTGCTCAAAGTGAATGGGAAAGATTTCAAGCCTTTCTAAATCAGCTAGTCACTTCCACAAGGCATCATCTAGTTGCCACCTAAATGCTGTCCTCATGTTCACAGATAAGAGGGTATTTTACAGAAATTCTCCTTTGGGCAGTAACCTACGTAACCCATAGCCCTGGCCAGATTAGCAAAGAGCAATAAACAGAGCAATAAACAGAAAGAACAAACAGGACAGCTGCAAATATGTTTGCTCTGTAGCGCACTCACACACTGTCATCAGGAGGAGACAACAGCTCTCAAAGAGAGCTCAGCCATACTGTGCAATGACATTCCCTTACCGTTCCCAGAAGCACCCATCTAAAAAGGAACAGGGCCTCAAAAAGCACTGCCTCCTGCACACTGGCATCAGCCACCCTGCAATACCAACAGCCCCTAGTCCCAGTCGGCACCAGGTCTCCCAGCTGAGGGAATTTAGCGTATCTCTTATAAAGAAAGCACATGTCACAGCAGGGCCCAGCCCATGCCATGCCTGATTACCCGCTATCCAAAATGAAGTGGAGCCCCCATTGCCCATCTTACCCTCTCCACAGAGGACTTGAACAGAATCATTTCTGCTACAGCCTGAACAGATCGCAGCTGTGAAGCATCAAGGCTGTTACTGCACTCAACCCTATCAGAGCTATGGCTTTCACCCAGTGCTAGATCAGCTGTCACTGCAACCAGGCAGCTAAACAGCTCACAGTGTTCCGAGACCCAAATGTTAAAGTAGGGGGGGGGTGCCAAACAGCAGAGCGAGCAGGTTAATCCCTTCTAACCACTTACATCTCAGGAAAATGGTGGTGTTGCTGAAGAGAATTTTCCCGAAGTTAAACTTCTTCCCCTGCGAAGGCACAGAAAAGAAAAAGGTATTAGTGGGCTTACTGTCACCGAGCTTAAGTAAACATCGTCTTTCACTGAAGAGTTTTAAGTCAATATAGCAATGAAAGTGAACGCCAAATCAAGAGCCAGCCTTACTGGATTTTCCAGTCATGCTTCACCACCCCTTCAACCTACTCTGCAAGTCGGCTTGAGAGGCTTGGGGCTTTTAGTTCTGCAAAACTGAGTCGATCAGCACCTTCTTGCTGTTAAGAAGGTCCAGAATATCGAACAAAAAGATTTTTTTGTTCCAAGAATCAACAGGATTCACCACGATACTTTAATTCTGCTCCCGCGGCTCAGGAGCCCCACGGAAAGCGAACGTCACTCCCTTCCGCAGCCCGGCAACGGCAGGTTTAATGCGCGGCAAAACAGATTTTCTCCACACAACTCCACACCCGCGCTCTGTAACAGCGGAGCTGGAAATTCCTCCACCACCACCACCACCCCCCCTCGGCTCAGCGCTTTGGGGTCCCGGCGCAGCCCGACGGGGGGGCGGGGGGGAGGCAGGGACACCTCTCCCCGCACAGCCCCCAGCGGGCCGGGCCCCAACCGGAGGGCGGCCTGCCTCCCCCCCACAAACCGCACCAGGGCCGCGCTCCCTCCGCCGGACATCGCGACTCTCGCCCCGCGGAAGCCTCCTCTCTCCTGCGGCCACCACCGACCCTCCCAGGGCGGCTCAAGCCGGGCAGAGGGCCCCAGCCCCGCGCCCTCGCACCGGCCCCGGGTGCGGTCACAGGGGCGGCCCGGGCGGGGACGCCCCCGACCGAACCGCAGAAGAGCGGGCGGGACAGGCCGCAGCCCTCCCGCGGCGCCCCGCCACGCACACATACGCCCCGACCGCCGCCACAGCTAGCCGGCCCGGCGGCTGCGGGGCTGGGAGCCCCCCAGCGCGACGCCCCGGCCGGCCGCCCCCCCCCCCTCACCATGAGCACTGGGAGCCGCCATTTGGAACGCTGCCCGGCGCCCGCCGCGCCCGTCAGCAGCAGCACCGCCAGCAGCCGCAGCAGGGCGGCCTCAGGCCGCCGCCGCCGCCGCCACCCCCCGGAACGCGGCGCCGCCGCCATCCCGCTGCACAGAGGCCGCCGCCGCACTAGCCGCGCCTCTTCCGCTCCCCGCGGGGCGACGCGGCTGCCGTGGGCCGGCGGGAGCGGCGCGGGGGGCGGAGCCGCCCCCCGGCTGAGCCCGGGCTGTCACCACCCCCGGCGCCGATCGCCGGCTGCCCCGGTGACAGGGGACCGCGCTGGGGCCGCCGTCAGCTGCCGCCAGCGAGGCCAGGCCAGGCCGTTGCGGGGGAAGCGCCCTGCTGCTCCGGCCACCGCCGCTCCCCTGAGCAGCCCCCCGGGCCCTGCCGCCGGCGGCGGGCGGTTGCCGCTTCTCCCCGCCAGGGCAGCCCCGCCATGGAGGCGGTCACGCCGGGGGAAGTCAGGTAACGCTTCACAGGGAAAAGCAAGGGCCCAGAGCCGGGCGGCGGCGGGGGCCGGGCGGGCCGCGGCCCTCCGGTTGCGGGGTGCGGAATGCGGGAACGGAGCCGCACAGACGTGGAGCAGGAGCCGTGAGCGCCCGGGTGTCTGCAGGCGGAAACGGGGAGGGTTAAATCGGCTGAGTGCGTAGTTGCTGTGAGGTCTCTAACAACGATCCAGGTCTATTAATATTTATTTCACGGTAATTGTGACCGAGTCTTCACGGCTGCCGTCTGCATTGTATATGCGGCATGTATATGGTTAGTAAGTGTTTTGTAAGCACCAGCTCTTCGGCTGCCGGCACCGATACCTTTTTCTCTTCCTTGTGTGTCTGAACTTCGCGTGTTGTGGGAAGTGTTTGCTGACAGGCGCTGATGGCAGACCAGTTATTCAGGCAAGCCAAAAATTTACTGTGATCTAACAGATCTAGAAGTTACCTCAAGCCTAGAGATAACATAGAACTGTCAGCAGAGCCATCAGGAGCCTCCCTCCCTCATCGGTCCCACTGCAGGGAGAAGGGTGCAGGGCTGCTCCTTTGCTGCCAGTCCTGCCACTTCCTCCTTTCTTATTACTGAAACGTAGTATTTGACTATAAGGACTGCGGAGAGAGATCTGGGTTCAAAATGCAAAGCCCCAAGAATTCGCTCATGCTGAAACTCAGCTCTGTGAGTCACAGATTCAATCGTTTGCCAGAATTATCAAAGTTTAAAAGGAAGTGGTTTAGCATGGAACTAAATGTGTAAGAAATTCTTCCCGTATCCAAACACAGTCATTCAAAGTCCGACATGTTTTATGTCACCACGGTAGTCTGCACTCTCTTTAATCCTTACCCCTCTCACACATATAAACATTTTCTTTGTCTGCTCTTTCTAGTGTCCAAGATGAGGCTGTGGACAAAAGCACCTTTAAGCAATGCAACCAGATTGCTTTTTACAGGTAAAGAGAAGAATTGTAGTGTAGGGTTTGTTGGTTTGGGGTTTTTTTGTTGCTGTTTTTTTAACTAGTAATATTAAAAGATACAGCAAGTAGTTACACATTGGTTTTTAATCACAGCAAGTCTGCTACTTTCAGGATTTGTCTGTCAAAGTGAGCATTTCACTCACCTGTCAGCAAGCAATAATCACATTTTAAAAGGTGGTATCTTACATACAAAACCTCTTCTGTTAAAATTCAAAACAGTCAGTCCCCTCATCTGACAAAGCCCCACCAGTGTTTTAACTACAAGTACCCTCAGACACAGGTTGTTTCCTTGATGTGGATATTTCTTGAATATCCATAGTTCAAAACAACAGAATTCTCAACAGAAACCATTGGCCTGTGACAACAGCATAAATGATTACAGTGTTGAATAAGCAACCTGGCCACAATTCAGCATCAAATCTAAATTCTAGCTCATTAGTCTCTTAAAGCTAGTATTAACCTTAGTGATCCTTCTCATCCCACTTGTAACAGATACACCTCTCCTCTAGCTTTTTTTCCTGCCATCCTCTGTTGTCTTCTACCTAGTGCTGCCTGGGTGAAAGGAATGACTGCCCAGTGTTATAACAATTAGCCACTGATGTAGTGGGTTACAGTTTCAGATATTCATTTCTGTTCTGCGGGAAATTGCATTCAGAAAACACCAAATAACATTTTGCCAGTGAGAGCAGGACTACTTCTGCTTTTGACACCAGCCCTGTCTAGCCTGTCACCATTTTAGCATAACACACCTAATTTCTCAGCAGAAAGTTGCCACACGTGGGCAAGCATCTTATCCTGTCTTTGCTATGCTTTTAAAAGAAACCCTGTATCTGATTGCTCGCATTTGTGCATATCTGTTTGCAAGGAAACAAAGTCAGTTTACTAATGAAGAAACTTCCCTTAAAGTAGCTTCCAAGACACTTATCTTCAAGTAGTTCGTAAAACCTGGGCTCAGCAAGGAGCATGCTACAAACAGTTGAAAAGAGCCTCTGTTTCAGGGTCTCCATCCTAAAAATATCATCAGGGCCACAAGCTGTAGTCAAAACTACAGTTAGGCAGGCTTGTTGAAAAACAGTTTCCTCAGTATGTATTCAGGAGGTTACAGATCACAAACATACACTGCTTCATCACCACAGAACGTAGCAGCTATTCACCAGGGGGTTGCAGACCAAACTGAGGTATATGACAGAAAATGAAAAACGATTATTCAGCTGAAATTTCTGGGGTCATGGAAAGAAGCATAATGTAACTGGGCAACTGAGAATTTAGTTGGACACTTGAATTAAGACTATTATTGTTTAAAAAAAACCTGTAGGATGGTGATAGGTGACCAAACCCCTCTAACATCTCATTCATAAACACATATGTGTGCTGAGAACTATATTCCTCTTCTTCTCCTTGACTTGAAGCGCTGATAATAATTGTATTTGAAAAAATTCAAGACAAAATTATTAAGTAAACATTTATAACAGTATTATGTCCCTCTGTGTAATATAACCCACAACAATTAGGGAGACCATAAATAATTTTCTGTCTTGACAGGCGTCAGAAACTTCTACATCCTGGAAAGTCCTTGTATCGAGCATTGTTGGATTCAGTCACGTTAAGTGAGAAGAATGTCAAATTCCAAGTTATTCATGAGGAGAACAAGGTGAGTTCCCACCTAGCATAAGAGGGTGCTTACAGAAACAGCACTGAATATTATCAACAAGTCTGATAATAGTTGCAGGTTCTGAGATTCTTCTGTGGTAGATATTTAAGATACGATGCAGAGTATCAGCGTAGAGATGTCCTTACTGGTCAGTATTTGTTTGACAACTTGAGATGTGCTAGGAGAACAGGTATGTTAAGGAACTTGAAAAGAAATCTTTAGTGATTTTATGAAAAAACTGAATAGAACTCTTATTAGCTGAAAAAAATGTTTTTAGTTCAGTTTTCTCCACCATTCCAAAATAATAAATTATTTTTCTCTAATGGAGTAAGAAAACTTATGTTCCAGCACCTCCTAACCGTACCTTTCTATTTGTATGTTTACTCAAAGGCAGTTTTTTCGGAAAAAGAAGTCTTCTTTGCATTTAAGAAGATAGATGGGAAGAGGGATGTCTTCTGTTTCTCTAATTCAACAGTGTGGCAGCTAGCACATTCACTCACAGAACAGGCAACTTAACCCATCCTCAGATTATGGGAGTTTGGAACTACAGCTCTCTTCTATGCTCTAAGCATCACCCTATGTAGATAGTCTGCATAAATGTATTTTCTGCCTCCCCGAAGGTTAATCCTGACCTTCTTTGCAGTCAGCACAGAAAAAGGAGCCCATTTTTTGTCTAGATTTTAAGGCAGATGAAAGACTGAAGGCTCTGTGGCTTCCTAGACTATTCAGGGGCTTATACAAAGATGCCATAATGCAAAATATTTCCTAGGAAGCAGGATCTGGAACTCCAAATGAATCTTTTCTCTCTTGCTTACTCTCCTTCTGGTCTTATGGCTCTTTCATTCTCTCATGCCTTTGAAGAGTGTGGGGTGGATTGGCTTCCAGGTAGTGGGAAGAGATACCATGCCAGAATTCTTCAGCCAATTTTGTGTCTCATGGGAGGAGAGATTAAGAAAGGAAAAAACAGAAAAAAATCTGCGTTGTGGTGTAGGGATCCTCCACAGAAGAAAATTGAGTCATTTTATATGAGCTAGAACAGAGTGGCTTCCCAGTTCCCTGAACTGTGAAATAGCAAGTTACGTTGGGTAGGGCAGTACTATGCATTTTCATTAGGTGTCTTTCTGACACAGTTCATCAGTGTCAGCATCACTGTGAATACTAGTAAACACAGAGCACTGACGTTTTTGCAAAAAAGCCCACATCTCAGTAGTATCCCACTCTTACGTTGACAGCACAGTAGTGAAATTATCCAAACCTCAAGATTATTGTGTATTACCCCTGTCTTCCGTGCTGCTTGTGTGGAGAGCTGCAAAACACTAGACATGGAGGTAAAGAGGATGCTTCTTCAAAGGGGAGAAGTAGAGTTAGCTGGCATAAATTCAGATGGATGATGACTGTTGCTCAGCAGTGCTAAAGAACATTAAGTCAGAAAGCAGGCATGTTTTTTTCCAGACAATAAGTGTTTGGTGATGTTGAGTTGAAAAGTATGTTGGTATTTGTTATCACTACCAGTTTATCTGTTTGTTTGCTCCCAGGTTCTTCTACAGGTAGAAGTTTCTGAAGTAGAAGGCAATATTTTCAGGCTTAAAATTGATGAGGCAGCTCCTCTCAGAGCAAGATACAAAGTTCCTGATGTTCTTATAAAGGAACCTACTACCCAGAGGTAAGTGATGGGAAGACGATTTAGCACCTTACTAACTTATACAGCTTCATCTGCAAGAATGTTTTCTTTTCTCTGTCATTTTTGCTACACTACAGTTGTCTCTCCAAAATACAAAGTTGTTACAGGAAGAGAAAATAAGAAATGCATGTGATTACTTTCAAAAATTCATGTTAAATACATAGGAGAAAGTTTTGTCATATACATAAGAAACTTGAGGCTGTTTGACCCAATCAGAAAATAGCCTGCTTATTATGATGCATCATTTTTACCTAAGGCATTACCTGTTAATGTGAAAGGAATGCAAACTATGGGTAGTTTTCATGGCAGCTCAGTAGCCACCTGTTGCACTGTGCAGTGAACCCTGAACATAGCATGTGAACATTAGCCTTGAGGTGTTTATAATGTGTGCGGATATTCTCAGCCCATCTTTTGTTTCAAATCATTATTTAGTTACAGTGGATTTCACATGCTGCTGATTGATGTAAAGCTGTTGTCACTTTTCATTTGGCAGACTCTTCATATCCCAGAAGGAGGCAGGTGTTTTGGTGCTGTCAAGTGTTAATGAGGACTACAAATTTCAAGTCACAGCAAACCCCTTCCAGATTGAGCTACAGGCCAAGGGAGAGGCTGTTGTGGGTATGAATTCCAGTGGGTTGTTATGTTTTGAGCACCTACAACCACCTCCCCGTGACAGGTACAGTATCTGTCTATTGCATTATAGTATGTACTGATTGTGCTGTAGCTAACGATAAACAATTCTATGGAATTGCAGTTTCTGTGATAGAAGCTCTTATGTATTGAAATCTGTCTTCTCTTTTACTTCATACTAGTAAGTACAATGGTAAAGTTTTAACAAATAAATTCTAGATCAATTAACTGCAGACTGTTTTAAACCCTTGCAGCAGCCATGCGCAAAATGCTAACCTCATTTAATGGCCAATTCTATAAAACGCTAAAGTATCCTCATACCCCTTTCTTGGGAATGAGTGATGGTAGTACAATGAGGTTATGAATTTCATCTCCTTTTATGACTGGATTTACTGTTTAGGTCAGTTTTATTCACCATGTAAGCTCTTGAAGTAAGTTTTGTTCAACTTACAATGTGCCATATATCTGCAAGACTTTATAGGTCAATTCCACTGCAAACTGCTGAAAGGGTGAGAAACCACAGTGCAAGACGTGTCATGACTAGGTAAAGAGCATAGCAAGCGTCTCTCCTAGGGAGCCTTATTTCAAAAATTGTGATTAACAGAGAGCCCTTGACAAAGAATAACAATGAAGTTAGGATTTTCTGGGCGGGTAAAACACTGGCACAGTTAGAAATAAATGTGAAAGGCCAGGGAGCCAACCTAACTCAAATATGGAGTGAAGGTTATTTTAAGACATTGCATATTAAAATTATTTGCCAGTTAGAGCTCTCAACTATGACATCAGTTTTCAGAATAGTCAAGCACCAAAATTCTTACATAATGTATAAGGCCATGCATAATGCTGTATGGATTTTCTGTTTGAAATCCTTCCTTACGTTAACAATAAACTGATTATTTCTATGTATTTGTTTTCACTAGAAAACCTACAGCAGAAGACAAGGAGGAGGCAGCAAGTGATTCCTCTAAGGTAACCCATACTTACTCCGATTCCAGCATGAATGTTTTGCAGAAAAGAGAATTGATTAACTAGAATCACATGTTCATGATTTCTTCTGGTACTATGTTTACAAACATAGTCTAACCACTTTCCAGTGAAATTCAAAAAGAACGTGGTATTTCATATTTAGATACTTTGCAGATTCATAGTTGAATAAAGGTTCATCAGTCAGGTAGATCTGGCTCAAAAATTTTTTTTCCACAGCCTTTTTTTTTATTTAGAATTTCTTTCTCTTTTGTTCTCTCATTTGATTTGGACTAGATGTGTAACAGGGAGTTTTGTTGTGATATTTGGTCATTTTCAAATTCCCTGTTCATTGCAAAGATAACTTCAAAAGAACAAGACCTGTTTTATAACAGTCCAAAAATATGGCTCCACATACTTTCATGCTTAGTACAGAAGTAAGATTCTCTCTGAAAAAAGACCAGGTCCTGACAGTGCATACAGGCACATACGAGTTTTCTCAGGAGGCTGAGTTAATGTTCATGGTATAATTTTAGCCTCCTGTGGAGCAGATGGCTGCTTACCCCTCCATCCTGTTATAAACGGCAGGAGATGTGCTGCCTTCAGCACACTTGTGTCTGAACTCTGGGTTCTGCCAGGGAGCCTGCTTGCTTTCGGGGATTCACGCAGCTGCAAGAGGCCACATCTGCTTATTCTGGAATGAATGTAGAAAAGAAAACCGGGAAAGACGCTGAAAAAAGTGTAAATTTTAGGACAGTGAATGGCAGGGCACAAGGCTCAAAATTTGAAGGAGGCTAAATGTGTGAGTTACCCACACAGGACTCTGGAGAGTCTGGAGAGGTTTTTTGTTGTCTGAACCTTACTGTTTAGGGGAGTGGGCTGGTTTCTGTTTGCATAGGTTTTCCTGTTTGGTTCCATCCGTGCAATCTTTGCATTTCATAATCATGTTCAACATCTGGAAGAAAGACATTTTTTACCGTGGGAACAGTCATTCACTGGAACAACCTCCCCAGGGACATGGTAGAGTCCCCATCACTGGGGGTTTTCAAGATGCAATTGGACAGGGTGCTAGATAATCTCATCTAGGCTTCCTTTCCCATGAAAGATTGGACCAGATGATCATTTGAGATCCCTTCCAACCTGTCCTATTCTGTCGTGCTATGATTCTATCCAAGACCTCAGGTATGACTTTTATGCTGTAGCAGAGTGCATGTATGCTCCACTAGCATGTCAGTTCTTCAGTGTAAATTCCTGCAGCAGGATCTGAATTGTGATTTGGATTTATTTATATTAACCGTACTTGGCAAAAAATCCCCAGCAGTTAACAATGTACAAATCTCATGTGAATAAATGTATTTTTCTTAGAAATACATTGTGTGAGCAGTTGCATTTGCTAGGCTTAGCTATTTCTGTTTATGCAGGAGAAACAAGAGGACCTAGGTCTCTGGCAAGAGAAATTTTGTAGCTTCTTAGACATCAAAGCTCATGGTAAGTCTCAATCTAGCTCTGAAAACAGCTTTACTGCTTTGTGTATACCTGTGTTCATTCATATTTCTGTCTGCTTTCTGTTTAGCCGTTTAGTGTTTATCAGTGTCTTGCTTGCTCCTTCTTTTAACTTGCCTATCAGGTATCCATGATGGGTAACTAATTTGACAAAAGTACTGGAAATACTCATTAGATTTCTGTTCAGGAGAGAACATGTTAAATGTGACCCATTTCGTCAGCTCACTGTGTACTGTTTCTGACACAGCATAACGCTATCTGCATTGGCTGACTGGTATATAATGCATTATTTCCTTTGGATTTTCCTTTTGTTCTCTTTTAGTATCAGCACATAACATTGATTTGACTTGCAGTTTATTCTCACAACATATCAGAAATCATGATATCTAAGCATTAGTAATTGTAGCAGAAAAACTCTTTTTAAGTGGGTGACTAAAAAAGGAAATACTGAGCAGTCTTGAGGGAGAAGAAGGTTATAGAAACCTCTAGGTCAGTAGCTCAAATACAGTTAAATTATTAATTACCAAAATTTATGACCATCTGCTGTCCGTCCAGTTATATTCTGCATTAATTCAGTTAGTTAGCTTTGTTCATTAACACTATCATGCACACTTTTATAGCAACCAGCACTACCCAGCAGCTGCAGTAGGGAGGGGGAAGTCTGAAAGAGCTTTCTTTTGGTGACAGGGGCTTCTTCAGTTCACAGCCAAGACACCGAGGGGCAGGAAGCTGTTGCCCTTGTTCATGCTGTATCTGATGTATTAGGCCAGTATCATATTTTCTCTGTTCCTCTGTGCTGGAGGAGCAAAATCCGTATGGTCTGGTTCTGATCCTGAAGCCACTGCTTGTCAGTCTACAGGATCTCTGGACACCTGCCAAAAGTTGCTCTGGATTCAGTAATGTGACAAGACACTATCACTAGCAGAGGCTGTTGTGCATGCTACTGCCTTGGCCGAGGCTGAAGAGAAGAGCAGTAGAATACAGGCAACTCTGACTCTAAGGTCCACTCTGCTGTACCACTGCACTGCCAAGCTTGTCTTGTAGGTACTGGGATAGAAACAGGAGATAATTGTAAGCAGTTTCACTAGAGTAAAGAAGTGACCCACTATTGCATGTATTTTTTTTCTATTGAAGTGATCCATTTTATCTTCTAAGTAGACCAAAACCAGAATAAATACAATAAAATCTGTTTAAAACATCACCTCTATAGTACATAACTAGTAATGAAAGTAAAGTTGAAAGCAAGTGTGAAAGAGCTGATTGTTAAAATGTGCTTTTTTTTTTTTTTTTCCAGTTAGGTTGCGCTGCTCTGTTGCTTTCAGCTAAGCCTGAGAATAGAATTCTCTGCTCTTCTCTTTTAATGTTATTCCCACAGGTCCTAGTTCTGTAGGCATGGACTTCTCTTTACATGGATTTGAACATGTTTATGGAATACCACAACACGCAGAAGCACTTCTTCTCAAAAATACCAGGTAAATGTGACAGATTGCTAGTGAAAACAGTATTGTTTTCATAGAGAAGAGCTGTAACATTGTCTTACTAATTTAATGCTGACAACAGCTTGAGATATGCATATTGTGTAGTGTATATTTTAATTTATCGATACAGCAAGCTGAGTCATAACCCTGTCCACATGGAGCAAGTTGTTCTGCTTTCCCTTTCCTCTCTGCAGTTTCATGCATGATGCCTTCTGTTCTCTCTCAATTTTCCATGGAGTTTTTTTTCAGAATTGCAGGATTGGTCATGTTTAAGCAGAACTCTTATAAGAGCAACTTCATGGGAGGATGGGAGAGTTCAGAATTCATATTTTAGGACTTAGAGCAAATAAGCAGTGGTCTCGCTGGCAGCAAAAAGTGTCATTTGATTCAGATAGTTAGGACCAAAGCAAAGAAGCAGTAATCTAAGCTATCCACATTTCAGCTCAGGATGCTAAACAAAAGACCATAATACAGAGCGTTTACTGAGTGTTCGCTGAGTTTAGTGGGATGGCAATAGAGCTAAAATTGGCCTAGTGCAGGATGCTTAAATATAACAAACACATCTGTCTGTTTGTCCTAGTGATGGTGATGCCTACCGGCTTTATAATTTGGATATTTTTGGCCACAAGATACATGACAAAATAGGCATTTATGGTTCAGTGCCCCTTCTCTTAGCACACAAGCCTAACAGAACTTCAGGAATCTTCTGGCTGAACTCTTCAGAAACGCTGGTGGATATTAGTAGAAAGGCAGTAGCTGAGGTGAGTTGCTTACTTTCCTCAGAATTTAATAATGAAAGAAAACACTCCAGGGCAGGGCCAACAGGAACATGGCAACATTATTGGAGATTTATCTTTTGCTGCCTAATGAAGAATTGTCAGTCTCTTCCTCCTGTCCTCCCTACTGCTAAATTCATTGTATTAAACAAAAAAAAAAAAAACAAGGAGATGACTTCTTTCAAGAGTCAGGTTATAGAACCTGTATCTTAACAGGTCTACAGGAGAAGGCAGTGAGGAAAATGTAATGTTGGAGCAGAAAAAAATCTACACAGGTGGATGCAGCAGGCAGAAAAAAGGGTGGACAAAAATCTTGACAATCTCTTGGATTTGAGGAATTTTTCTGAGTGTTTAAATTCTAGGAATTCCACACATTTCTGCTTAGCAGGCTCATTCTTGTGTGGAATGTAATTGATCTTCAAGAAACATAAAATGTTTAGGAAATGAAATCACTCAACTCCTGAAACACAAACATAGGAATTCTGTTAAAATTGAAACAGTGGAATCAAAAAATCTTGCTTTATTCCAGCACTTCATTACATTGTTAAAATTATTAATTTTCTTTGTTACTCGTAGTGTAGTTGTAGATATTACTCAAACATCCTGAAGAAAATGCATAGTTTTTAATTACAGAAAAGCTTTAATTACTTTGCCCCTCATCACCCATTTTTCCTCATCAGTTACTGCTCTGTATTTTGTATAAGCAGTATGCAAAGGAAAGGATTTGTGAAGGATATATAAGAAACATTCAGTGCATATTCTTAATACCTGCCAGGTAAGTGTTAGTGAGTTTTGTGGTTTTCCATCCTTGCTCCTTCATTGAACACAAGTTTGATAGAGAGAGATATTTAGTTTTACCTTGGTTTCCTTCAAAGCACATGCCATCTGGATCGTCTGCAGAGACTGCTAAGCAGAGAGCAGTGCCTCTAACTGATGTGTGCTGGATGTCAGAAAGCGGCATCATTGATGTTTTCCTCCTGATGGGACCCACCGCGTTTGATGTCTTCAAGCAGTTTGCACAACTGACAGGTACTAACTCACATAATTGGAGTCAGTACGGCACATTCACCTGGGAGATTCTGAGGAACATGCTGGACGCACAAGTGGGTTAATATTTATCCAGCCCATTGTGTGCAGGTGGCCAATTGTTCTCCAACTGCAGTTTGTAGAGCAAGGCTGGTGTTTTGTGAAGACAGGCCTCCATCCTTAGGGCCAATTGAGAAGCCAGCGTAGTTAAACTTCTCCCTTAGATGAAGAGAGGAGACACAGGGCACTAGAACTGCCAGTCGCCATGAAGACGGGCCACCTTATAATGAGAAAAGACTGAAGTTACGGAGTAACGTATGCTGGAGAGTAGAGAAAGAAGATAGGTAACTGTCCAGTGTGTTCGTTAGGGAAAGGAGCAGAGATGGCATGCACATGTGGGAGAGGAAAGAAGCAAGAAGCTCAGGAAGAGACTGAAAAAACAGAGGCAAGAGGACTAGCATTTTATGAAAGCAAAATTCTTTATGTACAAAACAGAATTAAAAGCACAGAAACATCTCTGGTAGTTATTTAGTGTGTTAGCAATGATTCTTTGCTGCACAGATGTTGTGGAGAAAATGTTGTTCAGCTGAACAGGAATAGGAGAGCAGCCAGATCCCAAGATCTCACCAAGCAGAAGTGCACACTTGGGAAAGATTCCTAGCTCCCTTTCGCCATATGCATACATACATACATACATGTTTTCTAATTTTAAAAATTCCTAGCAATTGCAGTTTCATGGTTCTCCTTGTACTGCAGCACCTGTGGGCCTGTTTACACTACTCAGGTTCAAGCAGTCACCGGAATTTCATTCTACTGATTAAAATCTGTTTAATTGTTTGCATTAATGACAATTAAGATTATCTAGAATATTTTTACATTAGAAAAAATTCAAGAATAAATTTGTATTGGTTACTGGAATAGCACTTCAGCATCATGGAACAGCAAGTTACTATCATTATAGCCCACTGCTCTTTCTGGCTGTTGAGCCCGTTGTAATGTTTGTTATTTCAAGAGTTCAGTCACTTTGGTATGAAGAGCATGCTCTAGAGTCAACCTAGTCCTGCATTCCCTAGCTCCAGAAAGAAACATATTAATCATGTTAACTTTTGTAGAGTCTCTAGATAAAATCCTGAAGGGCATTAACAGTGTTGTCTTCATTCATATACTCTTCCTAGGCACTCAGGCCTTGCCCCCTCTTTTTTCTCTGGGCTATCATCAGTGCCGCTGGAATTATGAGGATGAGCAAGATGTCAAGGCAGTAGATGCTGGCTTTGATGAACATGACATTCCTTATGATGTGATATGGCTGGACATAGAGCACACAGATGGCAAAAGGTATTTTACTTGGGACAAAAAGAAATTCCAGAACCCCAGAAAGATGCAAGAACATCTCAGGAAGAAAAAACGCAAGGTAAGTCATACAGCAGGAAGAAACTATTTCTTTGTAGTGTGAAGCTACCCGATCTAGCTTTAACCAAGGTATTACAGATACTGGAAACAGTTTAAGTATAACAGAGTAAATTAGACTGTTGTGGGCTGGTGATGCTTCCTAGCCACCAGCTGTCTTGTTTAATTCAGTTCCTCATGGCATTTTGGTATTTCATGGTTTGTTCTGTACCCTGACCATAAGGCTAAGTTTGACCCATGTAAAGTTCCATCTCAGAAAAGCAGCCCAGTGCTGTCCTTGATGGGCACTGTAGAAAATTTTTCTTCTTAACATGAGCTTTCACCACTAATGCTATCCTCATTTCACCTTTTCTTTGTATTCATAATACTTCGTATTTTCTGCTTACACTAACTGAGTTTTGTCCTTTATGTTGACGTGATTACTTACCATAAATGAAATGTTTTTTCCTTCTGGTGAAGTCCTGGTATGATGTGCAGTCTGTTAGCTTAGTCTTTATTTCTGCTTTTACAGCTAAAATATTTTCCTTGAAATGACAGAGGTACTAAAATGTACACAGTTAATATCTAAAAGTTGTCAAATAGCTTAATGCTTGATCTTTGCCAAAAGTCAATGAATGGAGGACTGTTGAAATAGCATTCAAGTTTTATAATCTCTTAGTTGGACCTATAGTAGTTTCTCAGCTTTACAGCAAGGCAGTTAATGGCAGCAGAAAGTAACAGCAAAATATGTGGATGTTTAAAAAAAATTCAAAACTTCAGTTGCTGTTGTATGCTATACAAACTGAGATATATTTAAATGTCGTAAGGCAAATGATTTTAAGCAGGGACATGAACATGGAAGTCAGATATTTTCCCATTCACAAAATACAGGAGTGAATTAGAGTGTTTTTAGGGGTTGAGGTACTTGTTTTTATCTGAAGCAATGTTTTTTGGCCCTTATTTTAGAGGGGTAAACATGAATTCATGCCCTCCTTTTAAATTCAGCTATTATACATAAGTCTAGTACAGTATATACAAGAACTGGTAACTGCTTTCTAGAATGAGTGACACAGCTACCTTCTTTACCTGAACTGAAATCATTATCTGCCTTTTATCAAAAGTAAACTTTTACTGTTTTATTTGGTACAGTTGATACTAATGATGCATTTTATTTCCTTATCCTGGCAGCTTGTCGTCATTGTAGATCCTCACATTAAGGTTGATCCCACATATACCCTGTATTCACAGGCAAAAGACAAGGGATATTTTGTGAAAGACAGGAATGGGCAAGATTTTGAGGGCATCTGTTGGCCAGGTAAAGAACCACTCTATCTCTACATTTCAAGCTGTTTATTTTAAAAAATTTTGCAGAATAGTTTAATTATGACCCATGGAGGTGGAATTAAATTCTTACATTCCTTGCATTTTTTGTGTATATTCGTAATTTCAAATACTTTCTGGTTTCTTTTGTACAGTCATGTTCTAATTGCCTCAGCTGTACAACTTCCTGTGTTATGTCTGTCAGCTCCACAGATAGTCCCAGCACCTAGAGCTAAAAAAGTTGGATTTGTTGATCAGAACAGCCATCCCTCTTTTCAGCTTGTCTTGGGTAATAGAAATGTAGTCTGGTCTGCTGCGGTGAGCACAGCTTATGTAGGCTGGATGAAATTAAGTGAAGACTTCGTTCAATCATAATACAGTGATTTGACATTATTTTTCATGAGGAGATCTCATTGCTGGGAAGCAAAGGATGCTGTCCCCCTTCTTTGCAGACAGAGAGCCCACAATCCTGGCAAAGGAGTGAATATGGGAAAAATCAAGCATGAATTACAGCTTCTAGTAGCATGGCAGGATGTAGTTATTCAGCTTCTCAGAGAGACTTTCCTGTTTGAGCTTAAAATACCAAGGGTGCTGTCTTTCCCTGGCTTCATGTTCACACCTGAACACATTTCAGACTGCTAGCAGTCATCCTTAAATGGTGCTGAGCTTCAGACCTCCAGAATCTATGTGTGCTGGTCTGCATAACATGGCAAGCGGTGTACTGAGTTCCAAGTCAACCTGCAATTTGTTCTTGAGCTTCTGTCTCAGAAACAATATCCATGACATATTGCTGTCCGTTGTGGAAAGCATCCTAGCTTTAAGCTGCTGTATTTATGTGCAAAGACAATGCATGCATACTCTTAAAATCAGGTAAATAACCGGGATCTCCCACATCCACAGGTTCCTCATGTTACCTGGATTTCACCAATCCTGAAGTGCGAAAATGGTATGCAGATCAATTTGCCTTCAAAGCATACAAGGTGTGTATTTATTTGCTCTGATCTACGTGCCCCAGAAAGCCTGAAAATGGGGAAAAGAGAGAAGATAAACCACTGGCTAAGGAAGCTGGTGGCCTTTGGTTGCTATATTATCGTAATGTAGAGGAAAATATCTTCATAAGCTGAAGTACCACCAAAGAATTTTCTCCATGGACTTGCCTACACTAAGAAGGCTGGAATCTATGTGCCACCAGTGAACCTACTCACTTAGTTGCAGCAGTAGGATGGACAAACTGCAGGCATTTTAGCAACTCATGATCTAATACAGCTGCTGCAATTCCAGCTTTGACTACCATGACAGCATGCAAGGAGTGATGCGGGAGTGCTCTCTCAGCTCCTGGTTGCTTCACTCTGACCTTCCTTCCAGCACTCCTGCCTAGTGCTGAAAGCATCTGGGTGGGCACTGCTGGACACCTCCAGTTCCTGCCCCCACCCCAAAGTTCTGCTTTGCAGTAGGGTTGCTGAAACCACTCGCCTAGTAGACATGCATAGTAGACATCTCCCTTGCTGCTTTTCCTCTCCAGTTTTTCTCTTCTGGCCTTCACTGATTTTTTTCCTCATGGCTATTTAATACTTCTCTTTTCACAGCCTCTTTTCCCCTCACCAGAAGGCAGGAATAGCCAGTACCTACTGAGTTTTCTAAGAACTGCAAAAATCAAGTGGGCTTGTAGGCTGCCACCCTGACCACAAGGGCCATCAAGAGAGATGAGATGAATGACTGGCAGCTTTCAAGTGACCACAGGAATATAATTACTATCTCTTTCTTTGCTGCTGCTGTTTCTACTCATGCCCCAGACTGATCTGACACCCACTAGAGATAAACACACTGAGTCACAGCAATGGCTCTGTTATGTCCTGATTGCAACCCTGTCTCATAGGGATCCACTAATATCCTCTTCGTATGGAATGACATGAATGAGCCTTCAGTCTTCAAAGGGGCAGAACTAACAATGCCGAAAGATGCAGTGCACTACAACAACTGGGAACATCGGGAAGTACACAACCTCTATGGATTCTACCAGGTAGAGTATCTGCAGGCACAAACCAGCAATTATTCTCATGGAGTATGTCTAACGTGGTAATTTTCACAGTAGTAGGTATTCTGTAAGCTTCATCAAGGACTGAAACTGCTGTGCTGGGTATTGCTATGTTTGAAATAAACTGTGACTGATCACAAAAAAATGTGACAACATCTGTGCCTCTCTTGACTGTGACTACAGGATGCTAAATTTTTTATTTCATTCAAGTATATTGTAGTAAGAAAGTGTTGCTTTAATAAAAGGTATTATTTGTGGGTAGAGATTTCTTAATTTTCCTGCCTTGGAAGGGCTAAAAAGGCAGTGTAGCAAATATCCTAATTATAGAGTTTGTATTCATGACTTTTATATTCATGATTTTCAGCAAATGGCAACCGCAGAAGGACTCATCAGACGTTCTTCAGGAAAAGAGAGACCATTTGTCCTCACACGATCTTTCTTTGCTGGATCACAGAAGTACGGTAAATAAGGACTAGCTGGATGCCTTCCATGCTGCTTTGTTCTGTTAAGTTTGGTGTGTAGTGGTTAAGTCTAGAGAGGACAGAAACTATCTTAGAAATACTTACATGGTGAGCTCATAAGAGTGCAAGTGATTAAAAAAATCAGTAGAGGCTGGTGAAATGTGTACAAGTTAAAGGCGGAATAACAACTTGTGTCCTGTGACAAACCGCTATGTGCTTTTATTGCCTATGTCACAAGTGTGCATGTATAAAGAAAAAAAGTTGCAATGAACAGCAGTTCACCAGTAGTTCATGACCATTCTTGTCTTCTTTCCTTAACTGCAAGCATAAGCTGAAGCATACGCCTAACTTTCCTGTGTAATGCTGAAAGTGGGTATTTCCAGGGGCAGTGTGGACCGGAGACAACACAGCTGAGTGGGGTTACTTGAAAATATCCATTCCGATGCTTCTCACCATAAGCATGGCAGGGATTTCATTCTGTGGAGGTAAGGTGTTTAGCTGGGGTTACTCACTATGCATAAATCACTGATACCACCAAGCTTGTATCCCAAGATAGACTTCAACAGAGATGCTGGAAAGTTCAACAGTCCAGTGCATTTCCAGGCAGTTTCACGGATTAGTCTGGTTTCAGAAGCCACTAACCTGGGCTCTCACCATCATTTCTGTATGAACTCTTATGTAGTGGTGTTTGCATTCCATCTGGAGCAGCTCAGGTGGTGTTCCGTAGTGTCCCTGTGACAGTCCTCTGTCACTGGGGAAGGCACTCAGCCTCCAAAAGCTCTCTTGAGATTTTTATTAAAAGGTAACTTGTTACACAAGTTTTCCACTCTTATTTGGACAAGCAGCTGCTCAACAGCAGAACTGCAAGCATGCTGTGAAATGCATGGATTTATACACTTGGAATGTTTGTTAGAGGAGAACTTCACATTTTTCAGAATAATATCCAAAAATGTGTATTTTTATTTGTCTGCGCAATATCTAGCTGATGTGGGAGGGTTTATTGGAGATCCAGAACCAGAATTACTTGTTCGCTGGTATCAGGCTGGAGCCTACCAGCCGTTCTTCAGAGGTCATTCTAACATGGAGAGCAAACGGCGAGAACCGTGGCTCTTTGGGGAGAAGAACACCCAGATCATCAGGGAAGCCATTAGAGAGCGCTACGTCCTCCTGCCATACTTATACACACTGTTCTATCGGGCACACACGGCGGCTGAACCCGTTATGAGGTAAGAGCATAAGTCAGGAGGTTTAGTGATTATCTTCAGGAAGTTACTTGGAAGAGGGAAGTTAAATTACCACGTCTTACTTTAGTGATTACTTGTTTAAATATTAAAAAGAAAAAACACACAAAAATTCATAAATTCTCTTTTCATGCAGTCTGCAAGCTTTGGTAGGGTTCTTAGAGGAAAATTAGTATGTTTTGGGTTTTTTCGAAATGACACCTGGAACGCACCAATTCAATAAACATTATACATTTTTTAAAGTACTATGGACTCCAAACTTCTCCTTATCATAAAGAACATTATGTAGTATTCCAGCCCACACTTAAAACAGTGCTTAGTGGACTCTGAACTTGCTGACCTAAAACCATAGAGGCCATTTTGCCCCTCGTGAAAATATTTGTTACTGCTGAATTGTTACTGTTATAAAAGCCTATTTCATATCGGTAATTTGATCATTTACCTCTGCAGTATTTCTTATAATTTTTCTTTTAGTAAAGAATCTAATAATCTAGAACAGAAATGAAATTAGAAAATAAACTTTTGCTCTGCTGCTCTCTAACCTCTAAGAAGGTGTCTCAGTGGAACTGAATGCAACAATCCTTTCAACAAGAGATGAATGTCATTAATCTTCCTGGTATTGCTATGTCTTTGAGCTTGCTGTAGAAATGTACTTTTGCACCACTTTTACCTTTACTTATTGTTATGCAAATACAATACATCTAAGTTTTCAAAACATAAAGGTCTTTTTGAAAAGGGTTGAGTGGCTTGAGTTCTGAAGATGATTTGCATTACAGACCTAGTGTGACCATCTGTCTGCACATGTATAGGTGTAGATGGCCCTATTGTATGCACTGACATAGACAGTGGGTTTCTGTCTTTCTTGAAATGAAGTTTATGTTGACATGTGCACTGCCCACAATATTAAATAAAACTTTCATTGTGTTAAATTTGTTGCAGTAGGTACAGAATTAAAGAGGAAGTATGGTATTTTTCTCACTGAGACAAGCAGAGTGGAAAAAGCACATGAACAGCAGGGCTGCAGTGAACAAGTGGATGCCTGTGAGTGAGCAGGTGAACCAGGCTTTGTGTAAGCAAACTCAGATCCGGTCTCTGAATAAGCTAGTGTTGTCATAATCTCTCAAACTTTAAATATACAGCTCTGAATGAGCTAGTGTTGTCATCATCTCTCAAACTTTAAATATCCATCTCCTATTCTGTAACAAGATGGTTATTGCACTACGCGTTTTTAAGAAAGACTGAAACTGAACTTCTGGTGGAGGTTTTTCAGTCGTGACCAGAAGGAGACATGCTATAAAAGCAGTAATGAGCTGCTGAGAACAGAACGGACTGTGCTGCAGGGACTAGCTCATCAGGTGTCAGAATTGCTCAGAGACTGACAGAAGGCTTATACATCCATTGCTAGAAGGAAGGTGTGTGTAGTGCCAGTTTGTAAGGAAGAAGGCAGGAGGGAAGAAAGTAAGGCTGCAGGAGGCCAAACCATAGGTATGATGGAGGGTCTTAACCCATGTTGTACTGGAAACTCTCATCAGTGACTCAAAGGGGTACCTTAAGGCACAGAAGAGGATCTTGCCCTATATTCAGTTCTTGATAGCTGTATCTTGTAAAGAGAGGGAGAAAATGGAGCCTGAAAATGCTAGAAGGCCTTGAACAGGCTGATGGGAGAGGGGAAGCTAACTGAATCCTGCTATCTTTCTTTCTACAGGCCTCTCTGGGTAGAGTTTCCAGGGAAAATAGAAACTTTTGCCGTGGAAAATGAGTACATGCTGGGTAAGCAGGTGTCTTCTCATTCACAGGAGTTTGAGTTAAATATTTTTGAGGTGATAGAGTGTCACATGACAGAAAGAAAACGTGAAAACTCTGCCCAAGGCTTTTAAAAATTATACTGTAGCTGAATAAAGAACCTGAGACCTCTTTAAGGGACCCAGTTTTAACAGCACTTTGAAAACAGGGGTCATATGAGATGCAAAAACTGAGCTCAATCTCACTAGTCACTTTGAAAAAACATGGTCTGTTTTGACCTGAAACATGGAAGTTCACTGTACCAGCTAAGACCACAACCTGCTTTAGAAATGACAGTAGCAAACAACTGCCATCCAAAGCTGATACTGTTTTTTACTCCAGAGTGGCTGGCTGCTAAAGTCAGTTTTCTCGGAAATTAAGCTTAAGCGATGAGTGTGGTTGTGTAAAGCACATTCAGCCTATACAGCAAGAGAGAATGGGAGAGGGATGTTGCATTTCATTTTTTTTTTTGTTACCTCTGGGCTCAAGAGTGCCTACTAATGGCTTACAAATGAAGGGACATTCACTCCTTTTGTAGAAATCTGACCAAGGCAGGCAGGACAAGGCAGCAAAGCTAAGTGTGGTGAAGCAGAGCATTTCAGAGCACTCTTGGAGCTCAGCTTGCATGACCAGTGGGCAAGGTGAGAAGTTGTTTATGCAACTGTGCAGTCTATATACAGTAATATATTTTTCTTAGAAGTAAAGAAGACGGAACCACGGTGCAATAAGCTTAAGCAGATTTTTTTTTTTTTTTTTTTTACGAGGACATGCCTGTCTTCCACTCTTTTGGTTAGAAAAATGTATTTTTTTGTTCAACCGAAGAGCAAACAGGCAGTCCTCTCTTAAGACTACGAGGAACCCAGAAGTGCCTCCAAGCTGGTGGGTATACAGTGCAGCCCAGCTGCATCCCAGTGCCGCAGCAGAACAAGGCCCAAGCAGCTATCGGCTCTCTCCACATGCCTTTTTTTCCAGTAGGAAGTGACCCTGAGCACATAGCATGCCCAAGCAAGCCCCTGAAATGGCTATGGGAGGCTGACAACCCCAGAGCACACAGCTGCTGCTCCGATGAGATGCAGTCTTGATGACCACAGCCATGTTTATGTTTTTCTCCAGGAAATGCTTTGTTGGTGCATCCAATCACAGAGCAAGAGGCCAAGACAGTGAGTGTTCTGCTTCCAGGGTCAGAGGAGGTGAGGATGAATATGAAGCTGTTTAGCTGTTCAGCCCAAAGAAGTATTTTATACACCTTCCAGCTCCCCATCTTGTAACTGCTGAGCACTGCCACTGTGCCAAGGGCTGGCCAGCCATTCTGTGCCACTCTGAACCTTCCTTCCTTTGTGATACCTCGCATGCTTGGCTCACAGTAAATGTGCTTTCTTGCTTTTCCAAGAGCTGCTGCATAAACCTCAGGTCTCCTATAATTTACATCTCCTCTCAAGGCTTGCTGCTTCTCATGAAACCCAGCTTCACTAAATTGTCAGTTCCCTTTTGTTCATGTATTTATATTTGGGTTAAACTTCTTTACGTGGAAGAAAAGGAATCTTTGACAAAAGGTCATAAGGAAATCAGAGGGAAGCTGTGGGGAGGGAAAATTGTAACACGGAAGTACAAGCTTCAGTAGTCAGGGACGCGTGTAGCAAAGACTTCGACATGTACAGAGATCAGTTCCTCTCTAAAGTTATTTAACCACAGGACGGCACTGTGGTCTACTCCTACACAGAGTTAGTTCCTAAGGGAAAGCCTGAGACTCTAGTGAGGAATGAGAGGCAAGACAGCAGCAAAGGGGAGTGTGCAGAGCCTTGTGACTCCACTAGTGCACCTGAGGACACTTAGAATTCTTCTCAGTATAAGGAGAAAAACAGACTGGGCTCTCCAAGCAAGTTAAGAAAAATATTTTTATCTCTGGGGGAACTGACTGCCTGGCACACTTAAAGCAGTTAAAACTGCTGCCCAGTATGGTGCGTGGGAAGCTTCAGATGTAGCTCTTTTTTGTGACCTGTTATTAGCAACTTTGTTGTTAATTTTCACTTCAATATAAATATGCTTATTCTGGAACTCAGCATTTCTAGATTAAAAAAAGAAAGGTATTTCATTGTTTTGCACTTCAGATGCTTTAAGACACACAAGATGTTATGCAAACTATAGAACGATCAGCTTATTTTTGTGCTTCAGAAATGAGGATTTATTATTTCCATCCAGAAGGTCATTTGATTTAAAAAGTAAATGCTATTTCTTGCACATCAAATGGGTGTTAAGAATAGTGACAGTAAGGTGAAGCAGAAGAGTAACTGCATCTGCAGAGGGAACAGATCTTGCCATGTATGTCATGCTCATTCTTTTTTCATTTTTCCTAGATTTGGTATGATTTCAGAAAATTTAAACAAATGGAAGATCCAGGCACTCTGAAGATCCCAGTAACACTGGAGAATGTATGGTTTTGTTTTAAAATACTACTTCCACTGAGCAGAAAAAAGAACAAATAGGCTTTTGTTTTGTCAACATTCAAAATCAGAAAAGTGACATTTCAATTTTCTTGTAGGAATGTAATCTAAAACAACTTTTCCAGAGAAGTCCCATCTCCTTTATTGTTAGATGGAACGCTAATGTGTCCTGGTGGTAGAGAAAAGTGAGATAATGTAAGGGTGACTTCTCCAGGCAAAGATATTTCACTTCTGTTTATACAGGAAGATTCCTGTAACTATTCCCATTGTTAGTTGAATAGTTTTCTTTGTGTACTGGTGATAAAAGTTCGTTTCTGAGCTTTCATAAGAGCAAGCTTCAGTTATCCCTGTTCCAAGTTAACATTATATGATCAGAGTATATGAACCTTTCTACCCTGGTTTTGTTTTTTGCAGATTCCTGTATTCCAGCGGGGGGGCAGTGTGATACCTCTGAAGACCACGGCTGGAAAATCCACTGAATGGATGATAGATATTTCTTATGAACTCCACGTGGCCCTGGACACAGAGGTACTCTGAGATGATGTTCCCTTTACAAAGTTGTATTTTACTCCATCTGACCTTTTTAGGTCCTTGCTGCCTGTTTGATCAGCACAATGGTATCTGTATGCCCAGTGGCTCTCCTCCAGTTCTTCTATTTGGGGGGGCTCCGACCTCCATCCCATTGTTCCCTCAAAATGAGACTTTCTGAGTATAGCAGAGGCAGAACATTTTTCTGACCTTTCTCAGCACTCCTCTAGTCCCTTGGAGGAAGGAGCGGCGAACGGGCAGGCCACAAATGTCCTCTTGGACACAGAGCGCGAACTTCCCACAACTGTCTTTTCTAATAAATGAGGTGACACCTGGTACCCACATCAATTTACAAAACCAGGATGTCCAAGTCTTTAAGCACTCTCAAGAGCTGGACTCCCTGAGCCTTTCAGGGATACAAGTCGCTAAAGAAAAATAAACACACACCCTTTGCTATGAAGCATAACATGTAGCGAGACATTTTTAGTTTCATTGTCCAGCACTAGAAGCTTCTGTTAATTTGTACTCCGTCTGATGTGTTTCACAGGCCTGTGCAATGGGTGAGCTCTACCTAGATGATGGGCATTCATTTCAATATCTCCACAAGAAGCAGTTCCTGTATCGCAAATTCACTTTCTACAAGAACATTCTCTCTTCCAGGTAACAGCAATTATGGACAAAAGCCACCAATGTGCTCCCATTGGAAATGCCTTTTTTAGTTCATGAGGCCTTCTTACAAATGTAGAAGTATTAGTCTCATCTCTTGCTTGGTGAAGTCCCAGAGCATTCAGAATCTGTCATAAAACCGCAGACGTGAACAATGTTCTGCATAAGTCTAAAGGCAGCAACACATGAAATACTGAGTTGTCTCATATTGTTTCAGTCTAGTCAAATCTACAGATTTACTCAAATGCAAAGAAAGTCATCAGCAAGAGTAAAGCCTATCAGAGAGACAAAAGATGATAAACTGGGAGATATGGAGATAGGCAACACCTGGAATGTTTGTTTTTTTCTAAGACCTTCACTGAGAGGGTCACCAGTCACTGGAACACGCTCCCCGGGGAAGTGGTCAAGGCACCAGGCCTGTTGGTGTTCAAAGAGCATCTGGACAATGCTCTTAGTCATATGGTTGGGTTTTAAGTAGTCCTGCAGAGAGCAGGGAGTTGAACTCAGTGATCCTTATGTGTCCTTTCCTACTTGAGATATTCTATGATTCTGTGTGGAAACCACAAACAGACACCATTACACGCAGTCTCCATAAATCATCAACAAACGCACCGTATATATTAGCAAGGTAACATATCCAAGAAGAGCTCTTGAAAGGAAGCATGAGGGGATGCAGCCTGCAAAGGTTGACTGAAACAACCTAAAAGCCAAAAATATCTGTAGCTGCTTGTAAGGAAAGAGATGCTAAATATGTATGACACTTCTGCTGCTGAGGTATGTTGCCCACATGGCTGTGCAGTGTGTAAATAGTAATTTTACAGGCATTTATTCCTTCGGGGTTCAAAATGCACAGAAGGTGGTCCTAAAACTACAAAATTTCACACAGAGCAAAACTGTAGACTGGCTTGGATAATGCAGTTAAAAATATGCTTCAAACCTCTATCTGGGATACGAAATCTGAAAAGCTTACAAATTCAGTATGGAAAAGAAAAATATTGCTAAATTGCTAGCAAATCTAGAAGTTGGAAAAAAGTCATATTGAGGTGAATGATACAACACTCTGTTCATTCCAGAGAATTTCGTCTTGATTTGAGTTTTTTTAGAGCTTTTTAATAAAAATTAAATTAGTTGCAGAATGAAAGATAATTGTGCCTCAGATTGAAACATCTTGAAAAATGTTAAAATTAGCTTTACATTTATACTTAAGAGTTTTAAATACAATTTTGCAAAAATTCAGAACTTTTCTGGTTGTCAAGGCCATGCTTTTTGCCACAAAATATCTTCTTAATCTTTTTTTCTTCTGACTTTGTGAAATCTGCTATGCAATGAAAAAATTAGCTGATAATGGGAGAAAGTTTTACTTCTTTCAGGAGAAAGGTAAATAGAGGAAAGGAAACCATTACAGGGAACTCTCAGGGTGATACTGTAGTAGCACTTTCTCTGTATGATACTGAACTTCTACTGATGGACAGAAACTAATGTATATGAAATAATTTTCTTTTTCAGGTGCACAGCTGGAAGTGGACAATACCACACTACATGTGTGGTTGAGCGGGTGATAATTCTGGGATTTGGACAGCAACCCACTTTTGTGACAGCCTGTTCCAAGGGTAATGAACTGACTTCTGTTTTATTACAATGTTTCGAAATACTGTTGCTCTGCTGCCATTTGCTAGAGATGGCAAAATGACAGCTCTGTAGAGTAAGTGTTACAGCATAGGTATCATCTTTGTTTAGTTTTATTTGCTACTTTTTTGATATCAAAGACAGAATTTAGTGAAAGGAGACAGCAGCTGCTCGCCACTAATACTACATGCAAAGCTGAAGAACGCTTGCTTTTTAAGGCAATAGATGCATCTGCAAAAGTGGTTCAGAATTAACAAGTTCAGATAACTTTGTCCTGCATGGCATATGACCAGAGACACCATTTCAAAATGCTCAGATCTGTACATCTGCCTAGTCTAGAGTAGGAAACTGGCAGACAAAACCAGGATTACTTTTGTGTTCTCTTACTTATTCAAAAGTGTCTGGAGTTCGTGGCTATGTGGGAATCTGTACAAATTGTGAGGGATCCCATACGGATAGGCAGTAGCATCTACAGAAAGAGTTTATCATTTCAGGCTGCTCTCCAAGCAGGTGCCTTCACTGCAGGAATCGCGTGAACATGGACTTTCTGCCTCCACCTGTCAATCTTGAGGAATTGTAGGGTGCTTGGAGGAAAACCTATGCCCAAACAAGGGTTATTTTTTTCAGAAAAATCCTTGAATAGTTCCATAGTTTTATGTACCCTAGTTTGAAAGGTCAGAAAAGAAGAAATCATTTTTCCAGTTCTGCTGCATTCTTACCTGTATACTGGGCAGGTTTGACTGCTATTTCTTTTTGAATCCATCCTTTCCACCAGTGGCAGGGACAGTCTGAACTGAAAACTGGAGGGAGTCATGTGTAACTGTTTCAGAAGGGCTCTTCTTAAATCATGTAGTAAACTCTCTTGTCTTCTTCAGATGGGAAAGAAAAAGAAGTGGTTTTCACATATGATAAGACGACCTCTGCACTGACGCTGGAAAATTTAGCCCTGCGTGTTGATGCTGACTGGAAGATTTGCATTAACTGAAAGGAGACGCAACTTCTTCAGAGAATTAACATTGAGAGGTTGAGAGGAAATAAGTTGGCAGGACATAAAATGTTCGCTTGAATCCAGTCAAATTGAGGAACATATTTCCCACCCACACCCTCAAACAAACGTTTCCTACAATTTTTCTTTTAAAGCACTAATTTAAACTTGGGTAGCTCTTCTGTTTGGGAAAAGCACTAGGATTGTGTCTTTAGGGGAAAAAAGCTAAATACTCTCTGCTCCAGGCTAGCTTCAGTTAGGCATTAAGATTGAGTTCTGCCTTCACTTGCACCAAAAAAATCATAAACCGATGGGGTGAGATTGTGGCTCGTTGGCATGGGGTTTAATGTAAGTGTTTGGAAATCCCACTATTCAGGGACTGGAGTACTTGAGAAGAGCAGGTCTGGGCCAGTTTGACAAGCAGTATCAGTAGATATGCCTGACGCAGAGGTTATCACCAGAGTTCTGCCTGCAAGCTGCCTTGTGAAAACAAATGCAGAAGGAAACACCCAGTTGGATTACAGACACTTCCCCTTTCCAGTCCTTATGACAATGCAAAATTAGGCAGTCTGTCCAGGAAAGTAAACAGGCCAGCCGAACAGTTCAGTCACTGAAGGTGAGGTTTGAGTAGGTTGTGCCAGTGAGTTATGTGACAGTAAAAGACAGTAATGTGGGAGTGCAGAAGTCTCTCCAACAGCTGGCTTTGAAACTGGTATTTGGATTTTGAAAAGTCACAGGTCTACGTCAGTGCAGTACTGGCTTCGGGTAGCAGCTAGACTCACATGGAAACATTTTTTCCATGTTATTGCTCCCCTCTCTCTGCAAGTACTACTTAAAAAAAAAAAAAAAGTTTTGTTAGGAAAGAATTGGCATTTTTGGATGATTGAATGTCATTCGTTAAAGCCAGCCCAGGGAAGCTACTCTGCTTATGGAGAGCTCTGCTTGTCCACAGCTTCCAACTCTTGCCAAGGTTTGGCTTCCTTTACACATATTTTAATAATTTCTTGGTCAGTTTTTCATATCTGGCTGAAAGTTGAGCTTGGCATTTATGAAGCAAATTTTTAATTTTAATAGGATTAATTCTGCATTTAGCCATCCCACTTCATGCTTATTCCCCCATTCTCTTACAACTCACCCTAATGTTCCCTTGCCTCCTTTTCCCACCATCTCTGCAAATGGAACTGGTGTGTCCTGATGCTTTCTTCACTTTCAAAACTAGGAGACATCCTGAGTCCCACATCCCCTACATTCTGCCAGTTCCCGCAGCCCTTTGCATATCAGGCATCTCTTTTCACAGGCTACCATTGCTCCACAGCTGAAGTTGTTTGCCCTTTCCATTTGCTACACTTGTCAACTGTATCATTTTAAAACTGGTTCTGCTTTGAGTCAAACCTGAACATGTCATCAGTTGGGTTTTGTGGATATAAAAGGGCAAAATTTACTTAATTTATTCTAACAAGATAAGGAAGTATTTTCTAAAAACAGAAGTAAATTAACTCTTAGGAAACAGAGAAGGATGGTCACTGTTTTCACCAACTAAAGATAATGTAACAGTCAGTTTAGCTGTTGTTGCCTACTCTTCTTACTAAGTCCTCACTGGGCTTGGTCAGTCATTTCCACCTGCTGCTGTTCATCCTCTGCAGGGCAGATTTCTGGGAATAGTAAGTTTGAGAGCAAGCTGTGATTACTCCACTCTTGACTACCAAGCACGGTTTGTTCCCCACCAGACCCTTAGGTTCCTTCTTTTTTATTCTGCAGAGCTGTTTGTCAGCCCCTTCTGGCAGGCAGTGTGAGCTTCCACTCCAGGAACTGGCAGCCTAAATACTGCTGTGCTTAATGCAGATAAATTAATCCAGGTAGAACAGTAGCAAATAGGTCTTTTACATCTGTGAGAAGAGAGACAGACTCTATTTTTGTATCAGCTTCTAAGCTTTAATTGATGATAGCTTCTTATGTTAAGCATAGCAGTGATGTAACTGTTGTCTGGAGCATTTTAATGAAATGTTTTAACTGCTGTTTCTGAAGTTGGAAAGTGAAATAAAGTAACAATGAAGTGAGTTACATGCCTTACTCCTTCCAACCTTCTTTCAACTGTTGGGAATCACTACTAAGTATTCTTCCAAGGTTATCTGGTTAAAGTGAATGACTAGCTTTTGTACTGTGGCCCTCAGTATGATATCTGCACAGAATCACAGAATGGTAGGGGTTGGAAGGGACCTCTGTGGGTGATCTAGTCCAACCCTCCTGCCGAAGCAGGGTCACCTACAGCAAGCTGCACAGGACCTTGTCCAGGCGGGTCTTGAATATCTCCAGAGAAGGAGACTCCACAACCTCCCTGGGCAGCCTGTTCCAGTCTCCGTCACCCTCAGAGGGAAGAAGTTCTTCCTCATGTTCAGGCGGAACTTCCTATGCTTCAGTTTGTGCCCGTTGCCCCTTGTCCTGTCGCTGGGCACTACTGAAAAGAGCTTGGCCCCATCCTCCTGACACCCACCCTTGAGATATTTGTAAGTATATATTAGGTCCCCTCGCAGCCTTCTCTTCTTCAGGCTGAACAAGCCTAGCTCCCTCAGCCTTCTCGTAGGAGAGATGTTCCAGTGCACTACAGTAAGTACTCATGGGTCAAATTTTCAGTGGTATGAAGTCCCTAAAGTTCTGTGGATTTTGATAGGAATTAGTTGCTGAAAATCTTAGCAGTTGTGTCTTTAGATCTGAGGAAATAAATTTCAAAGACTATCATTTGTATTGATATTTGTAACAACTCACTTTTCCACATATTTATGCCATAAATGAAGAAATAAATTTATAGTATATATTTACCAAAAAAGTCATTCAATTCAATTAGTGAAAACAACTGGAGATAAAACTTCATGAAAACTAAACAGAAAGATTATCATCCATGTAGTTCACTTTTGGTCTGTCTGAACAGGTCAGCTATTAAGGTACTTCTGCTTGCAAGAAATTCCATTGCAAAAGGTGGTTTAATTCCTAATGGACAAAGGATTTATTTTGCTGTTCGTAGCAGACAGCACATCCATTCTTCTCTATGGTAAATTGTGTTTCTTTAAAGACACCATTTGTCTTATACTAGCAACTGCTGTTTCTGACAAAAAAGACCTACATAACAAAAGCATCTGTCCATTAAAAAATAAGAAAAGGAGAAGCTGTTTTTTGAACAGGTATAAAGAACATCCGTAAAGAGCAACAATAGGTTAGAAGTGAGAAGTGCATGTCCAGCTGCTATTCCCTATGCAGGCACTAGCTGAACTGTTAGCTGTAGGAGCAGGTCATACCCTGACACTTGCTGCCCATCCCAAGAAAAAATAAATATAAAACTACTGTTAATCCTTCACTTGATCATCCCCAGCAGCCCACAAGGAGTTTGTCAAATATCACACCTGTGCTACTGACATTCTTCCCAAAACAGTGCTCTGTGTACAAGATGTAATAGATGAATTTTTGTATTGGGCAAGAAGGGAAAATATGAAAGAAAGAACATATGCACAGGCTCCAAAATGAGCATTTTTGCTGGGGCTGTGCAGTGAGAGGCCCTTGCATCTCACTACTCGCATTGCTCTTGAAATATCCTAGAAAGAGTTTCACATAGCTCTGCCAAGCTGTCCTGCAAAGTAATGTCAAATATGAGACCTTCAATCCTTGCATCTAAATGTAACAAGGAAGTCATCAATTCTGCATCTGGACAACCCACCCTGAAGCAATTGCATTCCTGTTTCCACAAACACTTTAATATGTCCTTTCTGATTGCCCTGTTGGTGCAAGAAGGCTTGCATGATAAAAGGATTGAGGCCACCATTAGAAGACTGAGGATTAATACTCGAGAGGTTAGTCAAGCTTGCCAACTATATTACCTTCTTTAAAAGTTCCCGTAGTGGAGGTTGTTTAATGAGCTGTAGAGATTGTCCGTTGTACTGTTGATTTGAAGTGTGTAAACCAAGCAAATGGCTGAGCAAGAAAAAAGAACTGGTGCCTTGGAAAACACCATAGTACTAGGGCAGAAGGTCAGCAATGTGTACATGCAGCAGAGTCCAGGGACCGGTGTCATTAGGCAAAAATAACACTGATATCATCATGTGATTTAAGACCTCCCAGTCAAAGAAAAATCAAGGTATTAGGGGGCTTTTCTTGACATAAAAGCAATGTCACCTTTTAAAGAACTGGATTATATAGAAGAGCAACAGGTGTTTAGATTTTCTTTCACAGAGACTGTGAATTTGTCCCTCTAAGACTGGTATATCCTAACACACACAGAATGGCTCACTTTCCACACTGGGCCCCTTATAAAATTTGCTGCCCCTGTGTAGAAAGATGCCTTTCACATTGGAGGTTGCTGTCACCAGGTGAATCTTAGTGCTGGCGAGCTGCTCTCTAGAGGAGCCAAACCCCGCTGGCAGGTATTGACCTGACCTCCGTAGCATAAAATAATTACCTTTTTCACCATTCAGAGCATGTCTTCAGATAATCCTCTCTACTAGTAAAAATCTCTGTATAACTGTTCTGCAGCAAAGGGTAGAAACAACAAGTCACATACACAGTTCCTTCAGGAGTGTCAGGACTAGTTTATTGGCTGGCAGAGCTTCATAAGCACATTCCCAAACCAGCAGGAGTTTAGCTTCCGGTTTCACTGTTCTCTCTACTTAAGGAAAGGATGAGCTGCTTGCACCAGGAGTCGGCCTGCACATGGAGCCTGCCCCAGGAACATGCCTGGCCTCAACACGAGCTGCACAGAAGACTGACACCACCTCACTAACACCCTCCCTCTCGCTTTCCCTCTCACTCTTTGCCTGTAGTTATTTTTAGATTTCATGGGTTAAAGCGTGTCCCTTCTGGACACTTGTACGCACACACAAGGCAGAGACACACGCTGTAGATACTATAGCTCAGGCACGGGAGCTAGACAACGGATGATCTTGTTCCACATCAAGGAATAAATTCTGCTTTCTTATGACAAAATACTGCCCTTTGAGAGGATGCACGACGTGCTCAACCACATGGAATTTTGTTGCTTGCAAATTTGACTAGGAGCCTTTCAACGGATCGAAAAAGCGGGTTACACAGCAACTTCCTCTTTTCTCAAATTTCCTTCCAGTTTGCAAGATCTTGCTTTCTTTCAGCATTTGCTTTAAGCCCGGTTCCCATGCCGTCCGCCATAAATGCAGCGGTGGCTCAGCAGACAGCTGCTGGGTCGGGTCCCAGCGCTACTATTAGCACTACAACTGAAGGTGCGGGTGGGGGCACAGGGGGGATTTATTCTGCCATTATAAGTCGCAACCAGCCCATTATCAGAGTAAAGGAGAAGACCTATGAAGAGCTTCACAAAAAGTGCCTGGAGAAAAACATTCTCTATGAAGATCCTGATTTTCCACCCAATGAGTCCTCCCTCTTCTATAGCCAGAAAATCCCCATCAAGTTTGAATGGAAAAGACCACGTGTAAGTAACATGTTGCTGAGTGCCTTTTGCTTTCTGTAAGTTGAAGTATTCACCCTGAGCTTATATTTTTGCAGAAAGTGTGTGTCGGAGGCGGTGGGGCGAATAAGCTGGAAGTGTATTTCATTAGAGCTCTCCTGGAGGATAACTAGCTAGGGCTGGGGAAGCTTAGCGAGTGTGTACATAACGACTAAAATACAATAAACAAAACAGATGGAATGAAATATGTAGAAAAAGAAATACGGAATTTAATTTTCTTCTTGCATGATTTGCTAGGGATTTTCTTGTCTGAAAGTACCAAAGAAAAATTCTCCTCATTCTGTGACAAGTTACTGAGTTTGCTGAAGCTTAATTTTTAAACACTGCCTTATTTCAGTTACAACTTTACTTTAGTATTCTGGTGGTTTCCTAATCTGTGAAAATAGAAGGACAGGTTGTGGTCTGAAACATGCTTTTATTCAGTTGTTTGTTCCCAACATTGCTTAGCCAACTTACAAAGGTTGTTTAGCATATTATCCACTTACTATGAATGCGGGTGTTGTAATCACAACGAGGGCCCGCTCGCCTGCTAACCCCATTTATTTTTCCTATCTTGTGGGCATTCCCCAGCCAGCCTTCCTCTTCTTCTTCCCTGTCTCTCGCAGGCAGAGGACCAATTCCTCAATTGCCATTTGATTCTCCATCCTACTACAGGAGGAGTTACCCTCTTTCCATATCGTTCCTGCTGGGTGGTTGCTCCCCTCCAGCGAGGCAGCCCCCGGGATGCTGCCTCGGCCCCTGCCATCCCCCGTCCGGCAGCAAGGACGCGGTTCTGAGGAGCTTCCCCAGGTCCCTCCCTGGCAGTTTCTGGCCATCTCTTCTAGATTTGCCATACTTCCCCAACACCCAAATGTGTGCTTGAATGGCAGAGTCGGTGTTGATAGATAAAACTAACCACAGGAATGTAAATAAATAGCGAAAGACCAGGAGCTCTTGCGGGTAGCTGCTGCAGACGCAGAGGAAAGGGCCATGTGCCGCTGCCACAACAATGTGAGCAACGTGGGGGGAGCAACATGACTCCTCCATCTGCCGTGCCCTCTGCGTTTGTGCTCTGTCATTCCTTCATCGTCACCACAGCTGCATCAGGTCTTGGGAATTTCTAATTTAAATGGAGAGCTGAGAAATAGGTGACCTGTTCCTGACTGCGTCTGGCTTTTGAGTCACCTTAGTCATGCCACCTAAGCAATTTGTATCCAAGCTCCCCCCCCCGCCACGTGAGATCAATGTATGAGAATATATATACATAAAAGATTAATGCTGGCCTTAAATGAGCATTATTTGTGATGACATGAATCCACGTGGGATTGTTGAATGTGAGTTTTTCCAGAAGTTCCAAGTATTATTTGAGGAATCACAAAGTTAATCTAAAGGGCAAGTGTTCACCAGTTACCAACGCTATAACCAAGGACTGATGATGGTGCCATTCCTCAGCTTCATAGTGCTGCTTCACTGTAGCTCTTGGCATACTGTGCTGACGTACGGAAAGGCTTGAGTCTGCCTTTGCACCTGGGATTGACGAGGAGCCCACAGAAAGTCAGCCACCATGGATGACACTGCCCCGATCCCTGGCTCTGAGCAGAGGCGCCCGCTGAGCCCGGCGTGGGCATCTCCTGCTCCCACGTGTGGGGTGCCAGGACCTGGGCTCTCCCCGCTTCCCCTGGCAATGGCCATGCTGGGACTGGGCCTTTTCCTCGAGGCTGCTCCAATTCATTGCTGAGGTGACGAGAGGTGTCCAGCACCCCAGCCCCAAAGCTATCCCTTGCTCTCATGCATCTGGTCCTACAGGCTCTTCTCTTCGCAGCTGGTGCTACCCAGAGGTCAGGTCCTCCCCCGCTGTCTGACGAAATGGTTGGGCTCTGCTGCTGCGAGTGCAGCAAGGGCATGAGGACGGGTCCGGTGCCTCACCATCAGGACGACTGCCACACAGGGCAGCTGTGAGCCTTGACATGGGGCGGCGAGAAGGCCCCTGTAATTCTACCCAGGTAGTGACTGCCATGCCATGGCATGAATGCACAGAGCAGACCTCCTAATACTCGATTCGGGCACAAGGCAAGTGACAACCCTGAAAGCTTCCCTGAGTAAAGGCTGCAGGATCCATCCAGTGTTTCTGTTCAGAGTACACATGAGCGTGATTTAGGTACGGAGAGGGGAAAGAAAATCCCCCTCAGTTAATGCATAATATTGAATCACGCGCTCACCCATGGAAGGTAAGAGAAGCCTGAAGAGCCCTTCTCACCTGCACCAGGCTACATCCAGCTCAGTGATAGGCTGTGCTCTGCTTTCTTGACGGCCTCAACCTCCCCCACCTATGCTGCCTGCAGGACCTTCTCTCACCTGAGAGCAGGACCGAGGTCACTGATCTTCGAGAGCTGAGAAAAAGTCTTTATTATAACATAATGCAGGCTATCGAGAGGCCCAGCTGCAGTCCTGTTTGGATTTAATGACACTAGGACGTTAATAGGCAGAATCTGCCGTGACACTGTGCTTTCAAATGCCCCATGATCATTCTCCTTGCTCACAGCCAGGAGGCCACAGCATTAACAACCAGATTCAGTGACTTCCCTATGGTGATCCTCTCCGTAGCCAAGAAAATCATCGGGAGGAGCTTTCTTTTCATAACGAATACAAACAAAATCAAGTCAGCAGACTTGTGGATTTTGCTTAGAATGAAAATGAATCAGTCTGGTCATCTGCTGCCTGGGTGTGAAGCTGTTTGAATTTAGTAATCACAAAATGTGTGTCTCTGCAGGCAGTACCACAAAGCAAAGACGGCATTTAGTGCTATGAAGGCAGGGCTTTCAGATGAGGGTAATCCAACTCTGAAACTCTAAAACCAGCTTGGTGTCTGACACCATCGAGCTCTGCCTTGAAGTTTGCAGCACAGCCATTTAATAGCATGGTCTAGACCATGAACGGCCAAGGGAAAAGCACGAGGCTACAAATTGTCTTAGGCAGGCCAAAGAAGACGCTTTCTTTACTTGATAGGATCAGTTTAAGGAATTTACTTAGAATGCCATAGTTCATTAACAGCAGTTTCTGAAAGAATTAATACCTTTTACTGCAACAGTATAAACTGACTGGAGGATTTTTCATGACACAGAAGAAAAGCTAATGAAAATACAACAAAGGTCAAATGCCATTTTTAGTTGCATGCTGCCTTGACATTTTCCAGTGCTCCCTTCCAACTGACTTTATAAGTACCCTCTGCCCAGAAAGCAGCATGCACTACTAATGGGTTTTTCCAAGGATTCTCTGTCTCCTTTGCTGTAACTTTGACTCTTTGTAGTGAAATTACAGTCCAAACTGAACCAACCCAGTGAATGCAAAGGTCCTTTGGATAGTACCGAGGCAATCTGAGGCATTCAGATCAGAGGAGACTCTTTCTAGATGCATCATTGCATCAGTGAAGTGCAGCCTATTGGGATTCTCTGTGGTAACTTGATCTAAGAGGTGAAGAGCAATCCCTTGCTCAGCCAGAAAGACTGGAAGGACAGACCTGCCACCCGCATCTTGAAAACCAGGTCCTCTCTCTCTGCTGACAGAGGACTTTCCATCAGCCTTGGAAGACCTTGAAACCTTTCCCTGTAACTTCAGCTGTACTCAGCACAACTAGCACAGCTGGAGATGAACTAGAGTAATACAATTTTAAAAGCATATCCACAGTGTACTAAATGCACCTGGCTACCATAAAGAAATGCAAGAAAAGCATTTCTGTCATAGCTGAATAAGCCCACATGACAACTGTGTGATTTCCTCCTTTGCGTTCCTTTTCCAACTATCCTCCAAAGCAAATGAGCCCAAGATGCAATAAATTGCACTGAGGAACAGTCATCGCTGTACATTTAATACCTGGAAACATTTAGGCACCATGTAACTACCTTCATCTGAAATACAGCATGCTGGATTTCAGAGCTTGTTGCTTATTGAGCAGCATCAATCTCAGTAATAGGGGTTGAAAAAGCACAATCCAAACACCTGGCATCTCACAACTAGTTTTCAGGATAGTACAACAGCAACATGAGGAGGAATATTTTCAAGAAAGCAAGTGGGTGGAGAAAAGCACGAAGGCATCTTAGACAGCTGCCTTGACAGATCTGGACAGGACAGCTGACTGAGGACCAAAATAACAGGACAATCCCTCCATTCCCTTCCTCGAGGAGAATAAGGTGACTGCTGGGGGGAGCCAGAAGCTGGTCTTTCTATCTGGCTGTATGAGTAATCCACATACTTACATTAAAGCAACTCTGCTGATTACTGTGAAGGAGCAAAAAAGTGGGCTCAAGCCAAGTGAAACTAATAGACCTGAAACATGAGTCTGGGAAAACCCAGGGCTAGCCTGATGACATGGGAAAAGCACTTTAGACCACAGAGGTAGCGTCAACTGCCTGTACTGTCACACAAGCAATTGTCAGTTGTTTCTTCTTTCTCCTTCCTGCTCCAGCCCTGCCATCTTCCAGCAGATTGGGTTCTTGGACTATAATTTGTCTTCTTCCCCATTTGCAGCTGCTCAGGGAAGTGGTCCTCAGGAAGCAATATATTTCTTTCTTTACCCTCTCAAGAGATGGGTCCGAAAGTTAAGCGTCTTCTTTTTCTTACCCATATCAAGTATTTGAGTATGAGAGATTGGATAAAGCAGGGACCTTTTTTCTCTCTATGACAGGTTGTACCTACTCCTTCTCTTGGGTTTCCTATGCCCCGCAGTCCTTTGTCCCATATAGAAAAGGTTCTATGTAATCCTGCAATACTCCCACCTCATCTGCTGGTAGTTCCTATGTAGTTCTTCCCTCCCCACAGGAATTCCTGAATTCTTTATGCCTGTACAGCATCTTGTTCCCATTCTGTACTAGTATAAATACTGACAAACCCAATACATCGTCCTAAGTGCAGGACAAAAGAAGAGCTTCCTGACCTCAGAGACAGCTGACCACAGAATCACAGAATCACAGAATGGTAGGGGTGGGAAGGGACCTCTGTGGGTGATCTAGTCCAACCCCCCCGCCGAAGCAGGGTCACCTACAGCAGGCTGCACAGGACCTTGTCCAGGCGGGTCTTGAATATCTCCAGAGAAGGAGACTCCACAACCTCCCTGGGCAGCCTGTTCCAGTGCTCCGTCACCCTCAGAGGGAAGAAGTTCTTCCTCATCTTCAGACAGAACTTCCTGTGCCTCAGTTTGTGCCCATTGCCCCTTGTCCTGTCACTGGGCACCACTGAAAAGAGTTTGGCCCCATCCTCCTGACACCCACCCTTCAGATATTTATAAGCATTTATTAGGTCCCCTCGCAGCCTTCTCTTCTTCAGGCTGAACAAGCCCAGCTCCCTCAGCCTCTCCTTGTAGGGGAGATGTTCCAGTCCCCTCACCATCCTTGATATCTGTATACATTTCTGAATGCAGCATTGGCAATTAAATACTGCAACATGAGGAAAAAAATAAAATCTCTTAATCAGCAATTGATTATTCCTGAGAATTAAACATCTGATCCTGGGCAAATTTTAAGGAGGAATATTACTGGGTTTCATTCCTGATGAAATGGAGTCTTCAACCCTATTAATGCCCCAGCATATTAGGTAGTACAAATTGGACACCTTAAACCTGCAGTCATTTAAAAATAATTTAATCTGGTCCCCTGATGCTCTTTCCACCTACCTGCTCTCCTGTCTCCTCCAATAGGGGTTTTTTTTCATTATTGTGTAGAAAAATATTTTTTACCTATTCTTCTAATTTTAATGTGTTTAGACCCTGTACAGAGGGAGCCCCCCAGGCTAGCTATTAGACCCTGTAGATACATGCAGAAAACTCTGGCTCAAGTCTGTAACATCCAGGATCCAAAATATTTTCATAGTAAAATTCTGCAGCTGAAAACTCTGCAAGAGATTTTGATATCCACAAACTATCCTGCTGGAAAACTGTGTCCTAAAACAGCCTTTATTTCTGTGGCAAACCGGCATCATAATGCATGCTTTTCCTGCTCATACATCTGTTTATATTTTGCAGGAAATCTGTGAGAATCCACGGTTTATTATTGGTGGAGCCAACAGAACAGATATCTGCCAAGGAGAATTAGGTATGACATTCTTACTTCAACTCTGCACTTTTTAAAGTCTGCATCACTTAGTTTTCTTTTGCTGCCAGGGTGATATTTTATAGTATACTACTGCACATCTACTGATTCCTTTTCTCTGTAGTAAATGGTTGATATCTACCTAATAGCAATCTAGGGAAGAACTTTAAGTGAAAGATGCTTTGCAGGGTGTTTTGCTTTTCATGAACTAATATCATGAGTTCATTCATCAAAGCGACACTTGGCCTTTCTTTGGGCTTTGAGGAGGGACAAAATTAGTTAAGACAAGAATAAGTGATATAGACAAGGAGCTATTTGACTAAGAGAAAAATCTAATCAGCCACTGTTGTATTTTTTCAGGTATTTAGTCCTGTTATTTCCATACAGGAGCTTCTGAAGGCCTCCAGCTAAGTGTGCCTTGTACTCAAGGACAACCCCTATATTGAAGACCTTAAGCTCAGATGCTCAAAGATACTTTGATATATAGAGCTGCTACTTAGGTACAAATGATGCCGCAACAGTTGTCCACACAGCACTCCCCTGCACTGCTTTGTAAAGTCATTCCCCACTCAGCTTTCCCATGTCTTTCATGGTTTTATAGCTTCTCCTGTGATCTATTTCCTAAGCTAATACATCCTAACGTGTGTTAATCTTTTCATTTAAGTGTTGTTCTGTGCTTGTGGCTGTCCACATCACCTTCCCTGTACTTTTTCTTTTTTTCCATTTATTTAAAACTGCATTTCTTTTTGAGGTGACCAGAACTTCACAGTTGCCAAGGTGTGGCTGCAAATAAATGTATGTGCATAATATGTTCTCTCTTTTGTCTTCCGTTCCTTCCCCAACTACATATAGAATTGTATACCTTTTTGACTTCTGCTGAACATTGGATAGTTTAGAAAACTCCTGTTCACAGTGGACCCCACATCCTTCCTAAGGGGAAATAGGTAACTTAGAATGTACTGCTATATGTATAGAGTTGGCTTTCCAAAATATACACATATTTTTATATGTTTTACCACTCCACCAGTTTCATACATTTATTTTACACCTCTCTGTAATCAGGTCTAGTTTTCACTATCTCGTATAATTCTCTTACCCACTAATTCACACTGCTCAGGCAAGCTTACCCTATAACCTCTCTTACAGTAGCAGCTAAGGGGTTTTAATTAAGGGTTGAGGCATCCTTTGCTGAACACAGAAGTACTATGGGAGAAAGACACTTTCCCAGAGCTCCCACAGAGGTGGAAAACTTGTGCAAGAGTCTGAAGGAGGAACTGAAAAGTGCTAAAGGGGACAGTGTTTACAACAGTGCAGACACAGATTCAAAACAGTGAAAATGTGTCAGAGCAATGAAGCAGGAAAGCAGCCCCACAGAATGATGACTGGCACAGTGGGTTATCTTGAGAGCAGAAAATGAAAAAGAGACTGAACCTCAGCTGCACAGAGCTCCACCTGGGAGAGAGTTGTCCCTCAGCTGGTCTCTGTCCTAAGCTTGGAAGGAGAAGCAATGCGGGAAGTCAGATAGGCATTCACATGGGACAGGGAAATCTTAACACAGGTAACAGTGCTCATCAGATTTTAGGCTTGTTTCTAATTTACAGGGAGCATCATTTATTTAACAGGTGTCTACCTAGCCACGAATGATGCCAGTGAGCATTTACAGAGCACAAATAATTAAAGTGCTAAAGTACTGCAGAATGCATGGAGAAGAGCCCTCTCCTGAAAGGCAATGGCATGCTCTACTGAGAATTAACATGTCACTTTGCAGTATCTCAGGTTTTCCCTTGGATTCTAGATGCTCTGTCCTTTCATTTTGTCTGCTGCTTCTGCTTGTTTACAGGTGACTGCTGGTTCCTTGCTGCCATTGCTTGCCTGACACTGAACAAAAAACTACTCTGTAGAGTCATACCTCATGACCAGTCCTTTATACAAAACTATGCTGGCATCTTTCACTTCCAGGTGAGTCCTTTCATCTGGCGGGAAGCAGATGCAACTGTATTTACCCAAGAGAGACCTCAGCTCTCGGGCATGCTTTTCCCTCTCGCTTTTCCACCCTTTGGAAGCATGAGCGACAACCGGGAAGGAGGAGGGATTGAATTGCCTCACCATGACCTCTTCCAACAGGGCAGTCACAGCAGGGTCAGGCCATACAGGCGACCAGGGAGCATTAACCCACCAAGGAAGCAAATGCAGATTGCGGTGTCCTGCGTGTAAGGGATAGCAACAGGTGCCTGGTCCTGCCTCACTGCTCGGACACAGCGCTACAGCCAGCACAGGCACGCTGGTAGTTGGCAAGAGTATCTATTTTTAGGCCCACAAGCAGCTGGTCCATCAAAAACAAGTTACTGAAGAACCGCTTATTCAGAAAAGATTGACTGCTTTCCATATTTCCCTTGGATCTGCTAAGGGACCTCTCGCTATCCTGAACGCGTTGCACAGGGGAATTCAGTCTGGCTGCCTCCCTCCCAACAGCCATCGCTTTATGCCACATTATGAAGCAGTTAATTTCCACATTTCCCTCTCTCAGCCTGGCTTTTCAGCCAGGCTCCCCCTCCCTGCACCAGGTCAACCCAGAGTTTTTTTCTGTTTGCCTCGATTCAGTTCTGGCGCTATGGAGACTGGGTGGACGTCGTCATTGATGACTGCTTACCCACGTACAACAACCAGCTGGTCTTTACCAAGTCCTCCCAGCGCAACGAGTTCTGGAGCGCCCTCCTGGAAAAGGCCTATGCAAAGTAAAATGACCTGTTGGACCGTGCCGGGCTCCCCGACAAAGCTTTGGCTGGGGAGGGGGCTAAACCACTGCGTACAGAACCCATAATAAGCATGTAGAGAGCCTCTGAACACACCAGTGCCTGTTCCCATAGGTGCTTACACCTCAGAATTGGGGATGGGGTAAAACATATTTTGTAGGGGCTTTTGCTACTCATTCAGAGGTCTACATTCGATTCTCAACATCTTTTTTTGTTTGTTTGTTTGTTTGTTTTGATGTGTGCAGGTGGCACATTTCCAAACTTTTAACTTGAGGGTTACCAAACAGATGGTTTGTGGGTTTTTTTAAGTGTATGTGTGTTTATATATATTTATTTATACCTACACACAAAATAAATATTTATTATGTATAAAAAGTATATATAGGTAGGTATCTTTATCTGTGTAAAAGAGAATCTTATGTTTCTTTTCTCTTTCCAAGACTCCATGGGTCATACGAAGCTTTGAAAGGAGGCAACACCACCGAAGCCATGGAGGACTTCACAGGAGGAGTGACAGAGTTCTACGAGATAAAGGATGCCCCTAAAGATATCTATAAAATCATGAAACATGCCATTGACAGAGGATCCCTCATGGCCAGCTCCATTGATGTGAGTCCATACGAACTTTACAGATGAGCCATAAGAAATGGCAGAGGGACCTCTCCATCCATAATCAAATATATGTGACCATTTGGAACTGCTTGTTTTAGTCCACATAGCAAGCATCCATTTCTAGGAGATGGAGTAATCTCCCCTAGACACCACCCATTAGCAAATAGCAAGTGCCAAAAGGGAAATGAACAGAAACAGAACACAGAGGTAGGAAGAAAGGGTGCGATCAGCAAAACCAGCACCTCCCACCCTCAGTGCCCTTGCCCAATGAAATGAGGTTCAGTAGGGAGCTGCTGCAACCCTTTGAAGACACAAGTCTTCATGCCAAGGATGCGAAGTGCACAAATGCTTGGGAAATCAACCCTTCAGTTGCCAACATAGTCTTAAATTGTCTTCATTTACTGTGGTTAATTTAAAAGCGAAAGTAAAAAAAATTAGCTTCAATAACCATTATGGAATATGAAGTTGCAGTGAGGGCAGAAGAACAACCAGTGTTACCAACCACTGTAGATAAGTATGGACCATCTAGCATGTAATGAGAAGTTCTCTAGGCCATTTTTTACCACTCATCTTGCATCATTTCTCTTCTCTCTCCCTGCCTCATCTTTCTGCGTGATACTTTTCTCTCATCCTCTGTATCAGGATAACCTCGGCTTTTCATATGGATCAGCTCCTCGGAGTGACATTGGGGAACTGATTGCTCGAATGGTGAAGAATCTAGAAAATGCGCAGATGACTCACTCCACTGTAGACTACCAGGGGACAGACGAAAGGCCAGCCTGGGTTCGTATGTTTCCAGCAGTGGCTGACTTCACAGGGCTTTTATTTACAGACAGAACAGTTAGAGAAACATATTATCTATGCTTTTAAATCCTTATTTGGCCTCACTGAGTTATCGCAGCACTAAAGACCTGTTCTTACGGATGCTATTTGACATAAGTACTAAAGGATTTCAGTCCTTTCAAACACAGTGGCTGATACTAGAGGGCTTTGCTGATACTGAGGCAAAGGGTTGTTGGCTTGTGGCAAAAGCTTATAATATCCAGAGCTTACCTGTACAGTAGAAATGGACAGCAAAATCACATCAAATGTGTCAAAGTGGCGCACTGATTATTGTATTTGGGAACTGGACATGATTATTGGATTTTATAAAGTCCCTCACTTGCAAAGGATGGAGAGAGTGAGAAAATTAAAATACTAGAATGGAACAAGATACCCGAGTGTGGAAAGGGCGTGAGAGAAAGAAAAATCAAGCTCTGCATGGCTCTCATTCCAGGCACAAAAGCTCTTGGTGAAGTTATTTTGAGACAGAGTGCACTATGAAGCTCTGCCTGCCAACAGAGGGGAGTCTGCTCTCGGCATGCTCCTTTTAGATTACTGCCTTTAAGACCCTCTTTTAAAATGCATAACGAGGAAAATTAAAAACGTGAAGTTTTATGTGTGTGATAAAATACAAAGTAACTCCAGCATACCTAAGTATCTAGCAAAATAGAGAGAGGGATGTTAAAACTGTTAAAGTAAAATCCCACGTTGGGAAACTTAAAAGCTGCCAAATCTGCAGAGGGACAAGTTGCTTTATCCTTCTCTGTCAGGCAGCTGTCATACTTTGCCTTTTAGGCAGCTGCATTTACATGACAATGAAATTACATCTCTCACTTTACAGAGAGAAAAAACCACACAACACTCACCCTAATTACATCATCTAAAACTTTTGGTTGCACAAATTGTCTTCTACATTTGCAGCAGAAATAGCTGATTTTTCCTCTTTTGACACCCACATGTAGTCTTCCTAAAAGGCTGAAATGGTGTAATTCTTCGGGAAACCCCAGCATGACTGCCTTGTTTTGCAAGCATGGCTGCCCAAATCACCCATGTTTTGGGGGAATTTCCTCCCCAGTGACTGTCTACTCAAAGCAGGTTTGAAAGTTCTCTATAGTTGCTGCTCCAACAGCTGTTTTGCTGCTGGTTATTACACACTCCTGAGCCATAACCAGGGGAAAAAAATCATGGCTCTTGATGGAAAGAGGCAAATAGTGCAGACTTCAGAAGCACTTTAGAGAAGTGGCCCAGGGCACCAGCAGAAGTTAATATTCTTAAACAGAAAAGAGAGAAAGGGGTTCTGATAAGTAATGATGGTGACAATGTGAGTAGAAATGAAGAAAAAAGGAAATAGATATGAAGTTATAGGCATAGAAAGTATGGAAACAGGAGGAAGAAAAAAAAATAGGAGCAAAGGGGAAATAATGGAAAATAGTTGCAACAGCCAGGAAATACTTGGATGAGATCCTCCCTGCGCAAGCTGAGAATGCATCTGTGTGACCTTACTAATTCTGTGTTTCCAGCCATGCCTTTCTCATGCCCTCAGACGTGTCAGGAAGGAACGGCAGAGTTACCGGCACAGCCTTGCAGTCATCTCTCAGTGACAGACATAATGGAGGAGGGGAAGTTTCACACATTGTCCACGTGCGCATAGCAGAGCCTTCCCTTCCCACTGTTCTTAGTGATCTCTCCTACAAACACAGCAGACTGTGTGCACCTGCCATCTTCCTCTCAATTCTTTACCTCCCAGATAAACAGCATTCTAAGATTTGCAAATAAAAATATATCAGACACGCTAACAGTTGATTACCAAGACAGAAAATGTATTTACACCCGAGTAACACATTGCTGAAGAAAGCTATGCTCTTCCTGAATGTCATTGGGAAAAAATTTCAGTCATGAGGATTTTAAGGATTATGGAATAAAATGTACATCTCCACAGGAAATAAATTAAAAAAAAATAATGTAAGTTAGTAGGAACAGTGTATTAAATAGGATGTTTTAATGTCATTGTGATAACATTGCAGACATGGGTAAAGATCAAAGTATTCTTCTAGGTGTTGATCTGCTCTGATGTTTCCAGTTAATAAGTAATAACCTTACTGAGCCATACAAGAACATACTGTCCCAGGAAGGGCTGAATAGTCCTACTAATAGAAAATCTAATTATTTTGATTAAGCATGCTATATACTAGCATGTTCGGAGTGCAAAAAGCAGTAACCTTCACAAAGGGAAAAAGTAAATCACAAAATGTTCTTTTCCATTTATATTATTAACTTTTTGCTTTTTTAGTTCATGCTTCACTCCTTTCAAACCAACGACATTAATTCTGTGGGCACTGAGCTTGGCCACCTTGGCAAATGCAAAGAAGAGAACAAGACAAAACCCCCTGTCACCTGAAAGTGTGTCATCCTCCCTCCCAAAGCACGGGGTGGCAATACATGCCTTAGAGCAGCCGGCTGAGCTTTGCATGACTTACAAGGTTTTATCTCGTGTCTAACAGACCATAGTGCCGATGCAGTATGAAACCCGGATGTCTTGTGGGCTCGTGAAAGGTCATGCCTACTCTGTCACAGCCGTGGAAGAGGTACGTATGGTCCCTTCCCTCCAGCTATGGGGAGCTGTGGTCTACGATGGCCTAGAACTATGCATGTCAGCAAAGCTATAAGGGGGGGGAAAAGCAAAACAAATTATGAGCCAAGGAAACAAAATTTATATTTGAATAAATGAAAGCCTTGTGGAGAAATAAACCTGTCCGGTTTTGGCTTTCTAGGGAAACAGATATTCCACCATGGTCTGCTTGGGCAAAGGTGGCCACAGCCAGCCACGTTCTGGTCTTACAGCCTTCCCGCACTCACCCCAAGCAGGTCAGGCTGGACGATGGCCCAGGAAAGCACTGTCACTGGAGGAGCTGTGGTATCAGCAATTCGACAGGCAGAACTTTTCCTTTTGAACCTACTCTCAATCTGTTCTTGTTGTGTTCTTTTTCAATTAGACAACACTTAAAGGAGAAAAAATACGTCTGGTAAGGCTGAGAAACCCCTGGGGGCAGGTGGAATGGAATGGACCTTGGAGTGACAAGTGAGTAAAACAGCTTTACATGATTGGAAAAAAAAAAACATTGCAGCTTTATTTGCCCTTATGCAGCTTGTGCATGACCCTAACATTTAATTATGAGATATCTGAATTGTCTTTGCTGTTGTTTTGACACATGAACATTGAAGTTGATCGTAGTTGAGTGCTTAGCTGAAGATGTAAAGAGTACCTAAAAAAAAGATGTTAAGAGGGGCTCTAAGTAATGGAAATTAAGGGAGAGCCCAGTCAATCTGATTTCACCATCTAGCAAGTTCAGCAATGTACATTCTCAAAACAAGATGTGACAGTAGAAAATTCTTCTAAGTTACGGAAGAACTGGATGAAGGAAGATGTCAGAACATGAGTGAGTTTGGATAAAGCTTCTCATTAGGTTTTAGTAAAAGGAATTTCAATAGCTACTCCAGCAATGACAGTCTGCAAACACTTTTGTCTTCAAGCTAAACAAAATTAACACAGTTCAGCAGATTTTTGACAGCTGCTAAGAGGAAGTCTGAAGGGAAGGCAGAGAGGAGTAGGGCAATTATTTATTTGTGCATGTGGAGAGGAGGGTAGCATTGAGAACAAATGGTTTCAAGGCTCAGAAAGGAAAAATTTTATGGATGTAGCAAGATGATTCTTTGCTTTCCATTCTGCAAGGCTTACTGTAACTAACTTGTGTACTTTTGAAGGTCAGAAGAGTGGAACTTCATTAACGAAGCAGAGAAAATCCGCCTGCAGCACAAGATCATGGAGGATGGGGAGTTCTGGTGAGAATATTGGTCAAAAATCTGCGTTTCTCTAGGAGATATGCACCTATAGCAAAAATGAATTGTTTTTTCACTACTTAAATCCACTAAAACCATTGCAGTAATCCCCATTTGCCTTCATATTCCCAATATGCCCTGCTCTGTGCTCCCCTCATTCTCCCACCAGGTTTTATTGAGTGCCACCAGCACAGTCCTTCTAATTATGCCACACTTCCACATGCTCTCCATCACCCTTCCCATGTACCATCCTCTAAACCCAGTGTACCCCAGCTGGATCTGTACTTGTGTTAATTGACCAACCAGCAGGCCAAATGCATTAGAAAATCATGGCACTCCCACTGCAAACTTGCCCTAACAGTGGCAGTAACATGGGTTGCCCTCCTCCACCTCACCAGGATCTTTCAGACAACCGCCCGCCATGTAAATCTATTTGGGTTCAGTTTCCCCTCAATTCCTCCAGGATATCATTTGAAGATTTCATGAGGCACTTCACAAAACTTGAGATCTGTAACCTCACACCTGATACTCTGGAAGCCGACAAACTCCAGACCTGGACTGTGTCAGTCAACGAAGGGCGCTGGGTGAGAGGCTGCTCAGCTGGAGGTTGCCGCAATTATCCAGGTGAGCAATGGGTCTTAAGAGAGAGAAGGCCTCTTTGATAGCCTGTGGGATCTAACACAGTCCCCAAGTCATACCACAGCCTGATCAGCGCTTGGCCACAGGAAGAGCCTTGCTTCCTCAGTGGACAAGGCACATGATGTGGCTGGAAATCTTCTGCCATTAGGTTTGTGACAGCATCTCCTAGGCCCAAAAGGCAGGCCTGGCAAAGACAAATCATTGTTCAAATATTTTACAATGCCCCCGGTAAGATAAGAGAGATAAATTTCACTCTAACATTTAGATTTCACTCAGGAAATCCACTTTCTGATAGCTTTAGGTGCTTTGGAAGTTTGTCAGATGCCAGTTCTTCATTTTATGTCCTCCTTTGCTGTGCAGTTTCGTTAGAACTATGTAAAACCCATAACATATAAAAAATATACACACATTAGCCCAGTTTTAACCTTTCCCTCAGGAGCCACAGGCAGGGAACTTGAAAGTTCCCTTTGATCATGAGTATCGTTAGAAAACTGAAGCGTCACATGTTTGCTTTGGGTTGTTGATGGGATTTCACAGATACATTTTGGACCAATCCCCAGTATCGCTTGAAGCTCCTGGAGGAAGATGATGATCCTGAGGATGAAGAAGTTGTCTGCAGCTTTCTCGTCGCACTGATGCAGAAAAATAGGAGGAAAGAACGCAAACTGGGAGCCAACCTGTACACCATTGGCTTTGCCATCTACGAGGTAACAGCTCTAGACTGTTCTTCCTACCATGGTCACAAATCCTGGCAGTATGCCTTTACCAAGGGAGTCGCTGAATCAATCAGCCCAACTACATGAACTGCAATTTTTACTTTGCAAGGAACTCAGGGGAAACCTGGAAGAGAGGAAGGAAATTCAAGGCTTTGTAACCATTCAGCCCATAGTAACCTAAGGGTTTACCCCATGTATAAGTAATACAATTTTTAGGTTTTTATGGTGACTTAATGCCAAATTTTGACATACTGTTTCCCGTATTTTCTTCAATCTCCCTTTCATCCTTGCTGAAATGAAACATTTCATTAACAGACTAGTGTAAAAAAGGAAACAGATATCCAAAACACATATGTAGCGATTAACCTCTGTCCCTTCATGAGGAAGTCAATTTGCTCAGTCCCTTGCACAAACATACGTAGTTAAGATCTTAGCGGATCTCATGCAGATCCCAAGAAATCTGAAAAGGAAGAAAGAAATTGCTTAGAAAAATTACTTCACTTGGGAATTCTATTTACTGTCTGCATCCCCAGAAATCTATGTAAATGCCCTTCTGTATGATGTATAAGCAAGTGGACTCAGCAAACAGCTCTGACTGTTTCTTCTCTTTGTTTCTCCCTAAGGTGCCCAAAGAGGTATGATCAGAACGGAGGCAGACTGATATATTGGTGTGTGCTCAAAGCTAGTGTGGCTGTTATGCCTGTTTGTAAGTCAGCAGGAAACTGTCCAGTCAAGGTTGTTTTCAGGGGTGTAACAAAAGTGAAACTGCTAACCTTTCTGCTCTGAGTGTTTATTAGTAACATTTTGTGAGTAATTTTTAATTCCTTCTCATTCACACCCCATTTTCACCTGCACCTTTTCCTTAGTCCTTGTTTTCTATCCATATGCGACCTGGCCATGACTTGCACGGTCAGTCAGTGAGCCTGAGCAGCAGGAAGCAGCATCAGTGAGCACTTTGCCATTGCACCCCACGCAGAAGCACCCTAAACCACTTCCGTTTCCTCCTGCGAATAATGCCAATGGCCTGTATCCTGCAGCCACAGAGTCTTCTCTATAGTCTCAATATTTGTTTAGAAAACAAATGGTATTTTCAGCCATTGAAGAAAATATATTAAAAGCACACAGATTAAGAGAAGTTTTTCTCAGCCTGCCAGTAGCTGAATCATTGGCATCACAAGTTTCGCAAACAAGCTCACCTGAAGGCTACGTTACGTGGAAAACATGAAGATGACAGTCTGAATGTTGTCTTTGGTGACTACTTTACAGGTGGTTATTTCTGCAGCAAACAGCTTACAGGTGTTCTTAGCCCACAATTCTTGATGTAATTTTCATATTTGAACCAATGCAACATTTGATTATCATGTTTCATTAGTAGATACAGAATTCATGTTTTGTCCCGGCAAGGACACGTTTGCACTGAAAGCACCTGCACCTTACCACACTGCATGTAGAACTTTGCATATACCACTTCTTGCCATGCC